>NC_072795.1:73105000-73730000 GCF_028583425.1 Eublepharis macularius
AGAGACTTTCTATGGATACTTGCAAAGAGAAGCAAGGAAATAAACTTCATCTTATACGCAGATATAATATTAGCAAATCATTTTAATTTCTTCTGATTAAACAAATGTATGGCTCCACTGTGTGTCCTTGGATAAGATCTCATCTCTAAGTTCTGGTTCCTCGTTTTTAAGTTCATGGTAATCCATACTGTGGGAGTGCAGTAAGAAAGACCAGGATAAAGACTGGAAAGTGATTTTGCTTTAAAAGTGCCATCTACATTAATCATCATCAGGTTCTCTGGAGGGCAGGCACAGCAGCACAAGGTCTGACAAGCACGAAGTACCAGAAATAGATTTCAGATGAGGGTCAGATTAAATATTAACATTATAGATTACTCAGAATGATATTGCATAACATCTGACAAATATGGTTGTACTCAGTATACATATTGAAATAGAGAAGTGTATACTTTATATGTATAATATGACATTTAATTGGTTATAAATGTAGTCTATTGTCATGAAAAAGGGGTTGTCATATAATTTGGGACTACGTGATGTTCCCACTAGGCATCCGAGCTGTCTTCCTTTCAGTTGCCCAAGCCTGAAACTAAGATATAATAGTTTTAAATTTAGACTACCCTGAAGATTCTTAAAGCCTCCAACATGAACAATTCACTTTATTCATATCCAATCCTACAGCCAAAGAATTCCAACCAATAAAATTTTATTCAGTATAACTATCTGGGGAGAAAAGAAAATCTCCCTCTAGAGAGTTAAGACCCCATCTGCTTGGTTTTGGCACACATTTGATGGCCAATAAACTCCAGAAAAATGGGATTCAAAATGAAGAGAAACTAACACAGCTTGTTAAGCACTAGAAGAAATGATACGGCAGCCATTTGCCACTGTTTGATTAGAGTAAGAGTTACAATGACTTTCTAAGGAGATGGCAATCTGTCACCATTGAGTTTTCCATCTATTTGTTGCTGGTTGTTATGAGCATGAAAAGAACTTATTTAAAGTTTTCTTTTTTTAAAAAAAGCTGTAAGCATTAGAAGTAAGCCCCGCTGAAATCAACAGAGCTTTCTTCAGAATAAACACAATTAGGCTTGAATGGAGCCAATCCATCCAAACTGAAGAAGTTGTAACATATTATTGATTTCAAGAGGGGCATGAAGTGCATTAAGCTGACTAACATTGCCTCATCTCTGCAAATATATAGACCATAAAGCACGTACTCTGCAAGAGATGCCTACATCAAACTTTTGTCAGAGACAAAGCAAAGGAAACCCTTAAAGTGACTCCCATATTTCAATTAAATGTCAGCAGTCACATTTAATTCTAATACTTGGTGCAAAATGAAAGGGTATAGATAAATTAAACCTGGGTGCATTGAGAGAAAAGACTGGCTGACCTACCCCGATGTTCTGTTGTTAGAAGGCTTCCTTCCTGGCAGGACTAGTTTCCTTGTAGTTCCCTCTTGCAGCTACAGCTGAGAGATAATGCACAGCTTGAGTCCCACTAGATACTTTTTAGATTCCAGGTTCAAGATTTTGTTTTGACACTTTGTTGCCTGGGTCTACTCAGAAACCACAAAATGACACAAAAAAAACACTTTTCAGGAAGTTTGTTGAAGCTCTAGCAGACAGAAAAAGAAAGACTAGATCCTAGGTGATCAGCAGCCAAGGCAGTTCTGATGACAAAAACCAGTTTGCTGTTTCAGACTCTTTCTGGACACAGAATTAATTTCCCATTCATCTCCATATCATTCACCAGAGCTATTAAAACTATTTTACCCTATAACTGCACCATAACATTTCAAACCCCATTCATCACTGTGGGTGGGCAAAGCGATGAACATGAAGTGATGGCTTTAAATGGCAGTTAGATTGTGAAGAATAGCCACAATGACTGCAGGGAACCTCCATTTACAGAGACTGCAGAACTCTAAATACTGGTGCCAGGATTGCCAACAACCTGGAGAAAAAAATGTCCTGCCCGTTTAACAGAGGCTTAATGTTTGGAAATGGGCAGCTGAAGCTTTTCATGTCATGGAACATCACTTGGTAAATAACATTCCATCAAGCTTCTATTAAAGAGACAGGGTTTTTTTTTTTCTTCAGGCTGTTGGCAACTCTAGAATGGCCTTGGTCTCTTAGTTGGTCCTCCAGCACAAATGTTTTGCTCCTGTGTGAAATAGGATACTGCACTGGTAAACCACTGGTCTGATCCAGCAGGGCTCTACTTACGTTTTTATCAACTAAAGGCTACCGCTTTGGGTGGAAATACACATCTTTAAGTACCTAGGGATGCTCAAGTGAACCTCATTTCATGTGTCCCCCCTCCAACCTTCCATGAACTCACTTGCACAATCACACTTCAATTTGCTCCACGTCAATATATTCACACATTCAATATAAGTTCCTCCTCAACTGCTAAAAGTATCCCAATTTCCTCCACCTCCGCATCAGTTCACTGAAATGCAGATCTTGACACTTTCTCACACCTTTAAGAAATGCAAATTGACAAGTCAAAGGAGCCTACAGTTCTTGTTTTTGCAGTGAAGGACTCACAGATACAATCACACAAAGGGAGCTCCCATGAAAGCAGCATTCACATGCGCTGAGCAAGGACCTTCTGCACATGAATTGAGAGGACCACAGATAAAATTCTGCACTTGAGCATTCCCAGGCAATTATTTCCACTCCATGTTACCAGGCTAACCATCAATTTCTATTACCTGGCTTGCAGCTGCCAGATATCTCTTACAATTAAATTATAGAAATGATAGAACTCATTGAACAAGAAATAGCACATACTTCTGAGCAGACCTGCTTAGAATCTCCCTAGCTTTTATCTCATTATCTCTCAAAACTCAGCCAAAACTTCCTCCCCTCACCTAGCATTGACTTGGTAAAACCTCCGCCAGCATTAATCTGCTTCTTGACCAAAGCATTCCTTTCACAAAATATTTTGAGGCAATCCCCAAACTGGATTCTGCTACACTACCTGTTTCTCTGCCCTCTGTAACAAATCAGTCATTGCAGATGGTTTTATTCTTTTCCTCTCACTTTCTTAGGAAACATTTTCCTCTCTCCTGAGCACACCACAATAAATCAACAGAGCCCATCTCAGTTGCCTAGAGAAAAGAATATTTTCCACACAATATGCTTTACTTCTCTCCTATCTCCCTCCCATTGTCAATAAAGTAATTTCTTTGGTTCAAGATTATTAGCATAGTGATAATATAAAAAGATCCTAGTCACAAACATAACAAAAACAAGGAAACAGATGACTTCTTATACATAGACGTTATGGACCTATATTGACTTTACTTGGCTTATAGAGAGCCAGAGTGGTGCTACACTGTCACATTAGGATCTGGGATACTCAGGTTGAAATACCCAGTTTGCCAGGAAACTTGTTAGAAGATCTTGAGTCAGTCAATCTCATAGGTTGGTTATGAGAATTAAATGGAGGAAAGCAGAATGATGGTATAAGCCACTTAGTAAAGAGTCCAGTAGAACCTTTAAGACTAACCAACTTTATTGTAGCACTAGTAACAAAGCCCGTTGTGGGAAAAAATACAACGGGCTCTAAAAAGGGGAGGGTGGGCAGGCGGGCATTCGCTCCTCCTCTGTCACTGATTCTGGCTGGTTGAAGGCAGGGGGGAGGGCATGGCCACCTGTTCTGCGCCTGACCCTGGCCAAGTGAAGGGGGGGCGGGCATTGCCTCCTGTGCCATACCTGATCCTGGTTGGGCAAAGAGGGGTGGGCATTGCTACCTGCTCCGCTTCTGATCTTGGCTGGGTGAAGAAAGGACAGGCATTGCCTTCTACTCTGCACATGATTCTGGCTGGGTGAAGTGGGGGGGGGCATTGCCACCTGCTCTGCACCTGATTCCAGCAGGTTGAAAAGGGATGGGCATTGTCTCCTGCTCCACACCTGATCCAGGCTGGGTGAAGGGGGGTGGACATTGCCACCTGCTCCACTCCTGATCTCTGCCAGGTGAAGTTGGGGGCAGGCACTGCCACCTGCTCTGCTCCTGATCCCACCTCAGTGACGGCAAGATGTGGGTATTACCACCTGCTCCGCTCCTGATCTCGGCTGGGTGAAGGGGGGAGCAGGCATTGCCACCTGCTTTGCTCCTGATCTGAGCTGGATACAGAGGGGATGGGCATTTCCACCTGCTCCACTCCTGATCCCAGCTGGGTGAAGGGGGTCTGGGCATTGCCACCTGCTCCACTCCTGTTCCTAGCTGGGTGAATGTGGGGGGCAGGCATTGCCATCTGCTCACCTCCTGATCCTAGCTGGGTAAAGGGTGGGCAGGCATTGCCACCTGCTCCACTCCTGATCCCAGCTAGGTGAAGGGGGGCCAGGCATTGCCACATGTTCCACTCCTGATCCCAGCTGAGTGAATGTGGGGGAGGCATTGCCACCTGCTCCACTCCTGATCCCAGCTGGGTGAAGGCGAGAGGTGGGCATTGCCACCTGCTCCACTCCTGGGTGAATGTGGGGGGCAGGCATTGCCTCCTGCTCTGCGCCTGTTTTCAGCCTGGGCTTCCTGCCACAGCTTGCTCTTTGGAGGTCTAGCTGCCTCATCTGGGCTTCCCTCCACAGCAGTGCCTTCTAGAGGCACATCAGGGTAGAAAGTGAGTTGTCTTGAATATGCTACGCCTTTTATATAGTAGGTTAAGCTTTTGACAACCACAGCTCTGTTCATCACATACATCTGATGAAAAGAGCTGTGGTTCTCAAAAGCTTATGATACAATAATGTTGGTTAGTCTTAAAGGTGCTACTGGACTCTTTACTATTTTGCAACTACAGACTAACATGGCTAACTCCTCTGGATCCATAAGCCACTTAGGTTCTCTATTAGGAAGAAAAAGGGGCATAAATATCCAAATAAATAAAATAAACCATCATTAACAGTACTTGGTTTATCAAGTTTCCTTTGTCATTTCTTTTCTTCTAAGAACTTGTTGATTTAAAGAAAAATCTACTCACCTCCATCATACCTGCCAAACTATTTACTTCAGCTATTCCTGGTGTAACTGCTTGGCCTCCAGAGTCAACTGGTACCTGTTTTTGGTCATAAGTACAGTTTACGTCTAACTATTTAAATAATTTAATGGGAGAACAAGGCAAGATTCTGTAAAAAGGAAGACGTCGCCAAATAACAGATTTTGATCTGACACATATGTAATCATTTCAAGATGAATGACCTTTAAGATGCCAGCTAGCCATTTGCTGTCAAATTGAATCAGCTGAATGAAATTTATAAGTATCAGCCTGTCTTTTCTCTCAATGCACCCCAGGTTAATATATCTATATACTTTCATTTTAGAATAAGTATTAGAATTGCGTTTGAGCAATGAAATGCATTTGTAATATGGGAGTCACTTTAATCCTGTTCTGAGTTGAATAGGGTCCATGGCATAATATCTGCTCTGCAACATGTCTTGAGGGCCACTACCATTGTTTATATGCATGGCAGAGAAAATGTGCTGTGAACAATCCTTTGTTTCTTGCAGGAAAGGTGCTAGGATTCAAGCCTGCTTAGTATATTTGTCTTTCATCTTCTGGAAAAGTCAATAATGCTAGAAAAAGTGGAAGGCAATAGGAAAAGAGGAAGACCTAAAAAGAGATGGGCTGGCTCAATAAAAGAAGCCACGTCCTCCAGTTTGCAGGATCTGAGCAAGTCTGTTAATGACAGGAGGTCTTGGAGGTCTTTCCTTCATAGGATCGCCATAGATCAGAGGCAAATTGACAGCACATAAAACACACATCCTCTTTGGTTAGGAAGAGGCTGTTGTATAGGAAGGCACTTTGCACATACACAGAGGTACCTTTCATATTCCTAAGCTCTACTGTATACCAGCAAAAAGCCATAATGAAGGTAGAACTGCCAGACTGACAACACATAGGACTGTTTTTCTTTTAAATCCACCGACATGCCCAGTGAAATGGATCAGGAGATAGTATATGATCACTGCTGGAGGAAAGGCTTGTCGGGGGTCATATTCTGTCTGCATGGCATCAAAACGATGCACTGTGGACCAGAAGACTGAGTAGAAATAAGCCACTACTTGGCTACTGGGTGGCCAGCAGCACTTGGCATAGGCATAGATTCTGATAATTGTATGGCGCCCTGCTCATCAGTCAGCAGTCACACTCTTTTGTAGTGGTGACCCATCACCCCCCCACACACACACACTTTAGGCCTCCCCCTTAGGGCCACTATGTCATA
This sequence comes from Eublepharis macularius, assembly GCF_028583425.1. Lineage (NCBI taxonomy): Eukaryota > Metazoa > Chordata > Lepidosauria > Squamata > Eublepharidae > Eublepharis > Eublepharis macularius. Next base: position 73,111,234 of record NC_072795.1, read on the forward strand.
CTTTTTCGGTGAGTTGGGTCCAGGTTCCCCAGACCCAACTTGCTTTCACTGCAGACACCCAGCAGCAGCAGGGAATGTGATTTTTAAAACTGTGATGTAGGGAGAGAAGGAGGTCTTGCCTCCCCCCTGAACAATTTTCCCAAGCCAAAATGGCCCCAACAGGGAGTTATTTGCATAACTTTGGAATAGTCGGGGAACCCAGACTCAACTTGCCAAAAAACGTATTGTGTAGTTGGCTCTGAACCACTGCACAGTGGTGACAATTGAGTAGTACTATGCCACTTTACTCAAAAGAATTTAAAAGCAGAAAGAATGTTGCATGCACAGCAAGTAAAGAAAGGGGTTATCTATATTTGGAAAGGTTATGCGTTTTATGATGGTTGTTGGGGGTTTTCCGGGCTGTATTGCCGTGGTCTTGGCACATCAAGAGCACATCAAGCACCAATCCATATGCAAAAGAACCTCCTCAGGATACAGTGAAGCCTCCCGCCATTAGCATTCCACACCCTGGGAAACTCTTACAGAATGACTCAGCTCAACCCCACCCCTCCTGAGTAGATACAAATGACCTACATCTTTTCCACACTGGGACACTGAGAGATCTCTGTCTTTTGGTGCTACACCTCTGAAGATGCCAGCCACAGCTGCTGGCGAAACGTCAGGAACTACAGTGCCAAGACCACGGCAATACAGCCCGGAAAACCCCCAACAACCATCGTTCTCCGGCCGTGAAAGCCTTCGACAATACATCGTTATGCGTTTTAGTTGCACATTTTTAAAATTCATTTCAATTTTGCATAGAGTTACAAGGAAGGAGCTGAAGGAACTAGCCTTGACCCAAAAAGTATTCGAGGTTTTTTGTTGTTTTTTTTAACTGTGGGATTTGAATTACTTCCCTTTCTCTTAGAGACACAGGTTCTCCTTTCTCCCTGAATGATATGCAAATCACCCTTGTTCAATTATACTCCCTATAGAATATCTCTATTGTTTTATGTACACAAAAAAGTGTTAAAATTTACTTCTCTCAGCTCTGCAGTTGGTAGCTTGGAATCTAAACACAACTGTGTATTCATTTCTTCTATGCATGTTCATAAATTTTTACAGTAATGAAAGCTTCTAAGTAAGCTAAATATCTTTAAATCACCCTTTCCCCCATATCCTTTCCTCTTTATTTACTTTTTGCTTCCCAGGAGGCTAGAACCATTTAATTTCTTTTTCTTTTATTAAGCTCTTTCCACTTGTATATTGTAAAATCCAAGTCCAGTTTTTGTTTTATTTTTATTTATTTTTTGCTGCCAGACTGGAAAAGCTACTCTGCTCTCCCTTTCCTCTTTCTCATTTGTGTGAAGCGGGTAGGTGCTACATTATCCCAAAGGCAGACAAGACTTATCTGTCACTTGCAGAACTCGTCTAATGTATGTGTCAAGCCTCTCCAGAACACTGTCTCAGTGATAGAAATATAATGGGCAGGAATATGAATGGGTGGGCATTAAATTAAATGTCAACTCTGACCTTTAGAGGTCAAAGACTCAAAAGCTGGGGATGACAGATGCACATTTTTGGTAGTCTTTCAGATACCTGACAATGTGCAGCAGGAGCTGCTTTGTAACAGATAGAGCTCAGACTAAAGTCTTTCAGTTCAGTGTGGGTCATAAACTGCCTGTGCTCATGGAAAGCATGCAAGCATCTTCTTCACTGGGAAACCCACATTCATTCATTCATTCATTCATTCATTCATTCATTCATTCATTCATTCATTCATCACCTTTCTCCACCTTGGAGAGACAGAGCGGCTTACATCATTTGCCTCTCCTCCATTTTACCCTCACAACACTGAGGTAGGTTAAGCTGAGAGTGTGTGACTGGCCCAAGGTTACACAGCAAGCTTCCATGGTAAAGTGGGGATTTGAACACAGGTCTCCTAGATTCTAGTCTGATACTTTTACCACTACACAACAATTTATCTTACTTATATAGATGATTTGAGGCCTAATGTAATGCAGCAAAAAAGAACTCACAAAATCTTACTAAGTGCAAACTTCAATGTTAGAAATAAATCCAATCTATATAGCTATTACTACAATTTACTAACATACCATAAGGCAATAATTCATGTATAGTAACACAAATGAACAAATGAAATGCTTAATCTCCATACCAACAAGGAACAACTTTCTTAAAGTGGCATGTGCTAATCAAACCGTTGTTATCAAGATCTTTGATGTTCTATATCCTATCAACAATAAAGTGCAAGTGCTCCAATATTGTTCTAAATACAAGATATACAATTTGCATATAACATATTTCACAAATCCATAAGCAGAGCCATTAATTTTGTCTATAACATATTGAAACTGATCATATTGTGCAAGTCCATTGTTTAAGGTGCTAGTTAGTCCATGATCTATACTAAGAGGTAAGTCTCAAAAATCCACACACACTGTGTTCTTGCTGCAACAGAAAGTCTAACAATAATTCCACAAGGTCTGAAAAAGGCTTCAGTTAGTCACTTGTTCTATTTGAAAATGGTTGTGATTAGTCTCTTGTTCTAATAGGTTGTCTGGATCCAAGGAATCCCATGTCAAAGTATATCTTTTTCAAAGAATCACAATCAATATCAAATTGTATCATTTAGGCATACAGACATGGTCAATTCTTTACCGGTATAGCATTGGGTGTATCAGAAACTTACATGATAACTACAAGGATTCAGTATGGAAGATACTGAAAAACTATCAAGACATTAAATGTTAAAGAATGGAAAGAAGCAATTACTAGACTGCCCATAGGCATGCCAGGTGCCCTCTTATGGCAGGCAATCTCTTGGCAATCTCTGCTTCTTCCCATCAATCTCCAGCTGATTAGCGGTAGGAGGCAGGGTGGTTAAATGAGGGGCATGGGGCCATCGCCCCAACTGCTTGATTAAAACTAAGGAAACATGGGAATTATAGCATTTGGAAACTTTTTCTTTTACTGCTGGCTCCTTTTTTAAAAAGGTACATATCACTGTCTGCCCTCCTGTGTTCATGCATGAATCTGTAACTGTGTGAGAAGCTTCTGTTTCACACTTCTACTGATTTTTTTCCAAACCCTTCCATGTGTGATGTAGATATTAGTGTGTGACTTTTTCATAGAATATCTCACTGAGAAACAAAAAAGAAAACACAGGCTACATCTGCAGCAAGGCTGTTTCTCACTGTTCCTTCATATGTATTGCTCAGACAAGAACTAACCTCTAAGCAATTATGGTACCTTTTTGTTTTGTTATTCATCCTTACATCTGATTGCCAAAGTCAGCCTTCCTCTCACAGATCAAAAGATCCACAAAAAAGATCCAGAAACTGAAAGCTGAAACTGGCACTTCTGCAAACCCTCAAGTTTGTACACCAAGTTTGGGACCCCCACAGACAGGATGAGGGGGGAATTTGGAGCAGCAGCAGGAGGGGAGGTGAAAAATGGCCATACATGCATACTTCTGTCCATAGAAAGGCTCCAATGGACTCAAGCCAATGTCTGCACATGTACCTACATAAGGAGAAAAGTCTGGTGTTATGGCATATTGGGAATGAACATGAATCTGGAGCCAGAGGATAGAAAATAGGACCAGGAGGAAATGACTGTGGATGAGATAAAGTGAAGCCAGTGTGGTGGGGTGCGGGAATCAAAACTGGAGGGAAGTGAGGACAGTGAGGGAATAGGGTTTCTTCTCTCTCATGAGGCCTCATGAGATCCTCTTGTATTCTTCTAAAAAGCTCTTTTAGTAAAATTATACAACATATGTGTTGAGAAACACAGAGCCCCCAGGATGGCGGCTAAGAAACCAAAGTTATCCTCATTTAAGAAAAAGATGAATGACAAAGGAGCACTGATTACCCCTTATGGTAATAACATCAGTGCTGTGGTATGGAATCACTATTGTATTAATGATGTGCTATCCCCAGAAAAAAATCAATATTAATTAGAAATATTCCATCACAGAACTAAATTCACCAAAGGTACAGATTGCTTGGCTTCAGGCTAAATGTGACAAAATATCAAAAAGGTCAACTCTAGAGACTTTCCTTAGATCATAAAAATGAATTCAGTGTTTGATCTTGATAGTGCCTTTTCACTATGCACTAGTACTTATTTAAGCTTTCATTTTAAATCATCATCTTCGTATAGTCTGTCAGCATACTTTTTAAAATATGCAGCCTGTTTAAAAGCCGCTTTAATTAGGATTTGTGTTTGACGATAGAAACAAGATACATCAGTATATTCTACCCAAAGGGGCTGTGTCATTTTTGAGATGAGATCATTTTTCAGCTGCAATTGTCCATACTCATACAAAAGTAGTAAACAGGAAATTAGCAAACATTTAAGACATGTTTAAGCAGTTAAAGGGATTATGAAATAAATCTATGTTTTTTTTGGGGGGGGGAGTAAAACCCACAAATAAAAAATGATTATAACTCAGTTTTGACTTTTCAAGAAAACAGGTATAGAAAATATTTCCTTAACCAGTGGAATGAATAGCACAGCCTAACTACCCACATTACATACTTGTGTATGTGGTTAGGGTGTTGATCTTGGTAGACTGAAGTTCAAAACCCTCCTTTGACATGAAAGTCACTAGGTGACCTTGGATCACTACTTTAGCCTAACCTACCTCGTAGAGCTGTTGTGAAGACAGGGACTGGAGGCCACAGTGGGATGGCTGAAAAAGAGTCAGCTGACATTGAATCCAACCAAGATGGAGGTTCTGTGGCTGGCAGGTGGGATTCAGGTTTGGGGCACCAACTACCTACTCTTGACGATGTGCCCTTAACACCAACACAGACATCAGGAGTTCGGGAGCGGTTCTGGATGACTCCTTATCAATGGAGACCCAGATCACAAATGTTGCCAAGCTGGAATTTTTCCAGCTGTGCTAGGTAGCTGTCTGTCTCCTGTCTTGCCCCGACCTGGCCACAGTAATCCACGCAACAGTCGCCTCTCGATTGACTACTGTAACTTGCTCTGTGGGCCTACCCTTTAGACTGATCCAGAAACTCCAACTGGCCCAAAATGTGGCAGCATGCATCCTGACTGGAACTCCATGGACTGCACATGTTCAACCCATGCTATGTCAGCTGTACTGGCTTTCAGCAGCATACCGAGTCAGGTTCAAGTTTCTGGTGTTGACCTTTAAGGCCTGAGCAGTCAGGGACCCATGTATCTTTGGGACTGTCTCCTCTAGTATGTTCCCCGAAGAACATTATGCTCTGCAGAGAACAGTTTACTGAAGACCCCCAACTGTTTCCAGTAAAGTCCAGTTGTCCTCAGCTGGAACCAGGGCCTTTTCTGCCCTGGTTCCCGCCTGGTGGAACTTTCTGCCAACTGTCATCTGTGCCCTGTGAGACCTAATGCAGTTCCACAGGGCTTACAAGGCAGAGATGTTCCACCAGGCTTTTGGTTAAGGACAGCAATGGACACCATCCTACTGGCACCCCCTTCTCCTCCTTTTCGTTCCTGCCTCATCTCTGTTTGTTGTGGGGCAGTGATAAAATCTGAACTATTATTGCCATTCTGAGAATGTTTTAACTATGGATCATTTAAATTGTTTGTTATGTATGAATGTTTTTATCATTACTGCCCTGAGCCATGTTTATTCTGGGGTAGGGTGGTCTATAAATTGAAATTATACATAAATAAATAAATAAAAATGGAGGCTCGGAGAGACATGTAAGCCATCCCGAGCTCTTGCAATAGACAGACATTTCTCTATCTAAAACAGGATTGTTTAAGAGCAAGGATTTCAATCCCATTTAAGTCAATACAGCTTGGCTTTAAGTACATTTACTTATTTTTGAAACATTTACAGCCCAGCACTCTAAAGAGTCCTCATAGCACACATCTATAGCTTTCCCAAGGACTTTATTTTGTGCACTGCAATAGATCTGAAATCTTTTTTGGACCCTTGACTAAGTTTGCAAAGAACCCATTATTGAATGAAGAGAAACAACATTCTGTCAAAACATTGTCCAACATTTATGTTATCTTCTCTTTGCCAGCATTATGTTTTTCCTTTGCTAAAACTGTACATTGGGGTGGCCTTCAGTTTCAACAACTGAGAAGTCAGGGCTTTTGGCAAGAAAAATACATTTTCATTAACCAATCCATTTCCCTCTGATATGTAACTCCCTCACACAACTGTCTAAATAGTGCTGGAGAGACATACATAACAGGGATATACACTACTTTAATAAGCAGGTTGGCGGCGGTCAACCTGAAAAACCTGGAATCCTGTGTTGGATCCTCTGAACTGCGAACAGAAGGTGTGCTCACAGAGGTGAATCTTTCCCTGCTTGAGCATATGCACAACTTACTATATTGTGCTTTCTCCACCAGTGGAGGCCGTTTTGCCCATCTCCCCCTTAGTGAACCCCCCCAGGCCTGTTGACATTTTCTACAAGGTTCCCTTGAACCACAGCATCAATATTACATAGGTCTTTGAAGACTGCTGAGGGGCAAGTTGAAAATAGGGAAGACCCGTTTGGGGCAATCTCATTTCTGAGATTCAGATCGAAGTCTGTAAGTCCTCTGAGCACTGGACTTTCTTGGTTGAGTTTCGGAACAAAATCTTCCCTAATATTAGCAGTACATTTGCTCTCAAACTGAAACTCAGGGCGAAGCTACAAGTGACGAATGACACTTGAACAGCAAGTGTATTTCTCCCTGTTCACTTGCACTCCACTCAATCCACTTGCTGTTCAAGTGTCATTTGTCACTTGTAGCTTGGCCCTCAGACTCCCAGCATACAGCACATTGTTAGAGCCAAACTAGATGTTACTTTTTTCATGAGTTCACCTCTGGGACTTGTAGCCATACTGCAGCTGCAAGTCCCTGTGACAACGGATTAGTAAAAATGCACAGATGACCCAAATCTGATCAGGACAGTGCAGGAGGGGAGAAAAGGGCCTCCCCCTGTGCCATTTTTGGCAGCCAAAATGACCCAGGGTCTTCAGGGGCAGTTTCTATTGATCATGTTGGGCGGTTCCACATGCACATGCAATGAATGTTTGTTCTTGCAGCCTTCTGATGGAGTGAATAACATCTAATTTGGTGTTCCTCTGGCTGTTTTAGCCATCAAAAATGGCGTGGGGGAGGCAGGACCCTCTCCTCCCCCTGCACTGCTGTTCTGATCAGAATTGGGTCCATCTGTGCATTTTACACACAAGTTGCCATGGAGTCCTGCAGCTGCAGTATGGCTGCAAGTCCCTATGGTAAACTCGTATAACTTTTAGTTCAGCTCTTTTTGTGAAAATACAGTGGAATGACTCTCCCTGAGATCTTTGAGGAAAGATGTGATACAAATGCAATAAATAAAATAATTATTAGTCAGTTGTGATGTTTTGAAACATATACTAAGTAGGTAGAAAGAGCTCTGATGGCTTGGGACAAAAGTCCATATAGTCCAGCATGAGGGTCCCAACAGAAAGCAATCAGATGTTTTCTGTGAAGCTAATACATAGGGAATGAAAACAATAGACATCTTCTGTTTGTTCACAACTTTGGTATTTAGTGGTATACTGCCTCTGAATATGGAGTTTCCATTTATCTATTATGGTGAAAAGTCACTGATAAACTTCTTCATGAATTTTCTAGTTCTTTTTAATAGCCATCTGAAAGGATGCATAAATATCTTCCCATCACATTGTGCTTCCCTGTGTAGCTAATAGAAAGTTGCTGTTAATAATCAAAAATTCTCAAACGATCATTGTTGGAAGCCTTATTTTTGTTGCTCTTGTTTTGTATTTCAAACAAATCAGGAGTTGATAAATTATTCAGCAAGAGTGAACCTTGCAAGCACCCCCCTGAACACAAAGCAAATTTGATTCAAGTTAAATGTGTTTTTGACTAATGGTTTCTGCCTACATGATTTATCAGTGTAATGTGGACAGGGTATAGCAGAGGACTGGTACGGATAATTTTTGCATTTTGAGGCTTACGTTCCGCATGCCTAAGTATGAAGCCTAGAGAATGATACATTTTAGAAAGATTGACCAAAGGGGTGGGGGAGGGAATGGTGTGCCTTAGTTGGAGATATATGCCGCCAAAAAACAAAAAAGTAATAAAGCAGACACATTTCTTCAGCTTCCCTCAGCAATGGAACCCATCTATAGACTCAATAGTAGAGAAATCAGAAATAACATTAGAGTTAAGTGCGGCTATTAAATTACAAACCACAAAATAACTTGTCATGCCGTACAGCCACACCAGAGAGGTACCTATACAGCATACATTAATTTTAAAAGGACATTAGACCACAGGCAAAGATGCATGAAACCTCTGCCAAATAGATCTGAAAATCTACATAAAGAAATACCATATTCTACAAACTTAATAAGATGAACATCTGGGCCAAAGTTGAGATGCCACCAAGAAATCCTTCAATGGTGACATAGAGGTGTCCAGTTTGACTCAGGAGGACTATGGTGCAGGAGAAGAGAGCAATGACATGTTCCCACCATGCTTTTTTCCCTTCCCACAGCTGCTATTTGTCTCATGGGGGAGCCTTTACCAGACATGGTCACTATGTTTTCTGTACAGGGCAAATGGAAGCCATGGGAAGAGGGCCGCTGAAGTCCTCTGTGCATGAGGCAACGATTCCAAACTTGAGTACCTTCAGTTGCTGTTTACTCTTCAAAAAAAGTTTGGGTATTCACATATAGAGCACTCAGATATTATCTGGTTTGGCTCTTAGAGCTAGTTGAGATAATGAGCCCAGGGCAAACTGTCGAAGGATATTCCTCTTATCCTTCACACATAAAAAATCCCGCCTTATGGAAAATGAGATATCAGGAAGAAAAACTCAAGCTGAACATGCTAGTTTCTATGTTTTTGTACGGATGGCATTCAATTATGTGAGATCTCAGATAGACCATGATTCCATATGTTTTCTCCAGCAATTATTAACAATTGTGTCTTGGCATCTGGCACATATCTGACAAACCAGATGGAGGCAGGAGAGCAGCTTTACAAGAGGTCACAGACTAGTACTACCAAGGAGGAGGGAGCCATAGCAGTAACTTTTGCTTGGTGGTGGCATAAGGAAATGAGGTATCTCAATGGTGATGCCCACAACAATTCCCAGGGCAGCCACATCATCCCACAACTTCTTGTGATATCCATGGCCTGTAGTTAAGGGTTTTCATGGGGCATATGTGGTTTGTTGCAGTTACTTAAATAGATCAGGAGCAGGCCAAAGTGGACAAGCTCTGTCTCCATTCCAGAAAACATAACATGGGGAAAGAGAGAAGGAATAGGACCTGGATGCTCTTTAAACACCCCCCCCCCCATTCTTATGCCAAGGGAAAAACAAGACCATACAGGCGTACCATTTCTCTAGTCAGGGTGGGGAATCCCCCACTGCCAGAGGGTGCTTCCCGCAGCTGTTCAGTTGACAGGCAGGGAATGGGAAGGGGCATCAGCAGCATCCATAGTGCTGCTCAAATACCAGAGGGTCCCAGACGTTCCCCAGAAAACCACTGACTTCACTTCCAGACACACAGGAGTGAAGTCAGCACATTGCTGGCAATGTGATGATGAGTTCCCCAGTGAGCTTCCCCTGTGGTTCACTAAGAGCCAAGCTACAAGTGACGCCTGACACAGGTTGGACACTTGTCAGCTTTCTTCAAGTTTTGATGGGAAATGTAGGCATCCTGGTCTTGCAGCTGTAATGGAGAGCCAAGCTGTAAAACCAGGATGCCTACATTTCCCATCAAAACTTGAAGGAAGCTGACAAGTGTCCAACCTGTGTCAGGCATCACTTGTAGCTTGGCTCTAAGTCCCCCCTATCCCACACCTGCTAGTTGCCAGGCAACCCTAAGACTGTAGCAGCAGGCAGAAGAGCCATCAGTCTGACTGCTCACTGCTCACCCCACTCCAACACTAAGGGCCAAGCTACACATGACGAATGACACTTGAACGGCAAGTGGATTGAGTGGAGGGCAAGTGAACAGAGAGAAATACACTTGCTGTTCAAGTGTCATTTGTCATGTGTAGCTTGGCCCTAAGCGTCTGGATATAATTCAAAAGTGGGGTAGGGGGAATTTATAATGCTCCATGCAGAGCACTTCAAGAGTAAGAACAATGAGCACAGCTGAAGAGGCCGGGGTGTGATGCGGTAGTAGGGCCCATAGCAGTAGCAACAGCATCCTTCAAAGAGTGTTGACTGAGGGCCAAGCTACACATGACGAATGACACTTGAACGGCAAGTGGATTGAGTGGAGGGCAAGTGAACAGGGAGAAATACACTTGCTGTTCAAGTGTCATTCGTCATGTGTAGCTTGGCCCTGAGGCTCTAACTACATAATACACTGAGAGTTCTGTCTGTGTATGAAGGAGCCAGCGTATTTAAAAACTCAGGTGCATTAGGGCCTGATTTGGACCAGAACCATGGTGTAAGGGGAAGGGAAGTGGCTTTTAAGCCTTCCATTTGTGCCATTTTCCCAATAAAAAATTACCCCCAGGGAGTTCCATTTACCTTGTTGTAAAAGTGCTTGTCTACTGATCTCAGCTACATTTTCACAACCATGCAAATAGTGCTCCCCTGAGGCCATAATTGGTCAGGTACATGGGGGCTTACCTTCACACTTCCCCCATGCTACAGTCCCAGTCCAAATTGGGGCCTTTCAAACCTGCGAAGTGGGTTTAAAATGCTGGATCACCCAGTCTGGATGCCTGCAGCATATTGTGTAGTTAGGCCTACAGAGTACAGTCTATTTCCCCTTTCCTCTATCAGCAAAATTCATAGCTGTTACTTCAGTTAGGCAATTCTTCAGTTTGTGTTCTTACACCCTGTTACTGGGCTTCTGCATTCCTGCTCCTTGATCTCATATCACCTCGGTCTTTTATCTTGACATGCCTCCTTGTGTGCTGTACTTAAACTGAAAGAGGAGGTCAGACTCTTCTCAGGTACTGGGAATATATAGCAGAACACATAGCAGGGCACAGCGTTGTTTAAGTAGATTTGAAAAGCAAGTTCAGTCCATTGGTTTCAGTGTTTATGGCCATGGGAAACTGTGGGTCAAATCGGATTCCTGGATGGGAGACCCGGAGAGAAACTTATGTATGTGTGACTTCCATGATGGAAGACAGGTCACAAAAGGGAGCTGTCTTTCAGGGAGGGGCAGGGTTCAGTCGTAGGGCATGCAGGAGGTCCCAGGCAGCTCCAGTTTAAAGGATCCGGTAGTAGATGATGGAGAGTCCTGGAGAGCTGCTGTCAGTCAGAGTAGACAATACTGACCTTGATGGACCAAGGGTCAGAGGGCCAAGCTACACATGATGAATGACACTTGAACGGCAAGTGTATTTCTCCCTGTTCACTTGCCCTCCACTCAATCCACTTGCCGTTCAAGTGTCATTCGTCATGTGTAGCTTGGCCCTGATTCTGTATAAGGCAGCTTTATGTGTCCCACTCAACACTGGAATTTATTTATTATGTATGAATGAAAATATTTTCACTGTACCTTTCCTCTTGGCTTAAGGTGGGTAGCATTAAGTGTGTCCATCTTTTTCTTTCTCTGCACAACATACCTCAGTGGACTATTGTGAGAATAAAAAACCACTGTGAGCTTCTTCAGGAAACAGCAGGAAATGACTGAAATCAAATTTTTTTTTTTCAGAAATTGAGGAGGTTTGGGTTTATTTGTATATAGCTCTAAAATGCCTAAAAATATATGGGAACCATATAGGTCTATCCCTTAATGCAGGGGCTGACTTAGGGCCAAGCTACAAGTGACGAATGACACTTGAATGGCAAGTGGATTGAGTGGAGCGCAAGTGAACGGGGAGAAATACACTTGCTGTTCAAGTGTCATTCGTCACTTGTAGTTTCGCCCTTAGTGTTAGAGCACATGTTCACAAGCAGGTCCCAGATTCAGTCCTTCCCCAGCATCTCCTCAAGATTCAAAATAGACTCTACTGCCTCTCAAAGCAGACAATGATGATTTGATTCTATATAAGGCAGCTTCATATACTTTCATAGAGTTTACTTCTGCTTAATGTGTAAAATGGCACTTAGGAGCTACCACTTGTTGAACCCAGGTCTTACTAGAAGTGTTTGCAGCTGAAGTTTTTAGACAGCCTCTGGTGACTTATTTAATACCTACACATGCAGAATCCATTAAAAAAAATAAAAACATTCCTTTGTTTAATAGAATCCAAATCTGGCCCTTATCTGAGGCCCAGGTTTTTTTCTTCATCTTCTGCTCTCATCATTTTGGTCTCTGGTACTCTGTTTGGCACAACAGAAATGTCTATCAGGGGGAAAGTCTGACTAGAAAACTTGTTCTTTCTCTTCATTCATTGTAACTCACTAAAGCCTTTCACTCTACCTGAGCCAAGTCGATCAGATTTTTTTTAAAAAAAAAGACGACATTGATTTTCCAAAAAGAAAACATTTAAAAATTCTGTTATCCTGAGTCTTAAAAAAAAATCCAAAATCATTGGGAGCTTCTATTTTCTCTATCTCCATCTGGCCTGTCAGGTCTTATAATAAAATAAATGGGCAAGGAGAAAAAGGTTCTCTCGCCGTCTCTGAAACTTTAACAAACCTGGGGGGAGAAAAAAACCTTAGTGTAGTGATAGAACTTGGCTTTGTTCTTGAGACTGGACTGTTAAAATGTCACTGTAGTAGCTGAAAGATTCTGGCAAATTTTACAGAGGTTAAAAAATTGCTACAACAACAAAATATGTTCATGGTTGGGTTGGAATTGATTTCATATTGCAGTACAGAACCAGCAATAATGTTGGCATATGCTTTTTGTTGCCTGAACCTCCAATATTGCTGCTGTCTCTTTTCTTTTTTTTCTTTTTTTATATAATTTTTTATTTTCAATATCTAACATACAACTACTACATACATACATACCCTACAAAACAGTAACTACAAAAGACTACAATAACACAAGGGATAGGAAAGAGGAAAGAAAAAAGAGAGAGGGAGGGAGGGGTGGAAAAAAGGGGAAGGTACCCTACAAACACTAAACACTAAACACTACATTTCTGTTTTCCCTTCATACTGCCATTATTCAAAAGTTAAAGCTTTATATTATATTGATGGAGTGGTTGACCTTACTAAATGCAAATTACAATTTAATTTCAAGTTAAATTTTTCTTCCCCTCCTGGGTCCCGGACGGAGTTCTCTCTGCGCAACTGCAGCCGCAGTGCTCGTTTCCTCCCCCTCCCCCTCAGACTTCTCCTTTTCGTCTTGCTTGGTGCACTGGAATTCTGGGTTCCTGTCCTCAAAATCCCTTAGTTGATCTTCTGATAATATCTTAAAGGCTTGATCTTTATGGGTGAACCAGATTCCTTCCGGAAATAACCATTTGTACTTTATTCCACGTTCTCTCAGAAGAGCTGCGAACTTTTTATACTTAAAACGTCTTTTCCGGACTAGAAATGGGACGTCTTTCAATATCTTAATTTTGTTGCCCAAGAAGTCCAAATCCGCATTGTATGAATTGTATAGGATAGTGTCCCGGATCCTCTTAGATGAAAAATCGATGATGATCTCGCGCGGCAACTGACGCTTCATTGCATACTTTGAAGTAGCCCGACGGGCTTCCAAAATGGCGCTTTTAACTTCTTCTTTAGTTGCCCTCGCGGGTGTCGCCAATAGTTCCGAGACAAGACCCCGTAAGTCCTCGTTTTCCTCCTCTTTCACATTCTGGAGGCGCAAAATTGTCTGTGTTCGTTCCACTTGTAGCCCGATCAACTGATTCTCCACCAGTTTAAGCTCTTTATTCGTAGCCTTCACGAGTGACGCACTTTCCCGAGCAGACTTCTCTGCCCCCCCCCGCTGCTTCCTTGATGGTTTTCACTTCGCTCTCAATTAAGCCGACCCTTTGATCTGTTTCATTCAGCTTGTCAACAAAGGGTTTTATAGCTTCACCAACCGCCCTCCGTACAATTTCCTCCAACGATTCTCCCTTTAAGGCAGCCGAAACTGACTTGCCAAGGGCAGGACTTTGTTTCTTTGTTGCCATTTGGGGGGGGGGCGCCAACCAAATTTTGAGACTCAGCAAAGGGGAAGAGTGAGCCCTCTTGGCTTCAGATCTCACCTCTCCTTCACGTACGCTTGTAATAACAGAAGGAATTCGCTTACTTGTAGGCTCTCGCCTAATTCTGCTCTTTGCCGTTTCTCATGGCCCGGCAGCACTCGAGGCGCCGCGCACGTCCGCCGGCCTCCGTAGGGACAAACGGGCAATTAACCCCCCGCATTGATTCCAGGGGGCTCTTCCCGCAGCGTCCCGGACCCAGCCTCCCTCACTGGGAGTTTTGGGGGCTAATCTTCGCAGATCAGCCGCCCGGACAGGGTGCTCGGCCGCTTCCTCTCGAGCCAGCGAAGAGGAGCGTCCGACATGGCGGAGAAAACGAAACCGAATCGCTGCTGTCTCTTTTCAAGTTTATTGCTGCCCTTTGGTCCATCAGCATCCCAACCTTAGCTCCCCACCTGTCATATTAGCACATCATCATCCTGGATGAAGTCATAGGTTTCTCATTCAATTTCTCATTGCTGCCCTATAGGAATTGTCTGCCTTTACTGAACTTATCCATATGAGCTTTCAGAAGTGTTCTAAAGCTCCCATCTCAATGATTCTAGTGCAATCAAAATTTCCTACCATTAGCATCATCCTAGTCCTCAGAAATGACAATTTATTGTATTTTCCATATTTATTGGTTATTTCAAACATCAATAGGACATGGGAGTTTACAAAAAAATCAAAGCCAAGCATAAAAATTACTTTTATCTACCAAACATCTCACCAAAGCCTCAAGTAGATTGGTGTCTGCATAACAGTGCTTGGCTTGATAGTCCGTGTTGGTGCTTTTTAATTATTTATTGGCTTACATAAGCCTCAGGGTTCTTACCAGTCACATATTTAAAATCAGCTATATTTTGTGGATAATAGCATTCATCCATCAGCAGTGCTCATCATATTGGTGCATGCACAGAACTTACCAGACTGAACTACAGTTCCCAAGAATCAGTTCATGAGCTCTCCAAGTATTTGCATTCTGATTTAGAACACTTTTACATGAATGCATTCCACTTCAGCAATCAAGAAGGCAAAATGGGAAAGGCTGTAATACTGCAAGCCCTGCAGCTTCCCTGAATAACCACTCCTCAAGAGACAGTGAAAAAAGTACAATCCCTTTTAAACCTGAGATATTTGTGTTAAATTGTGTACCAGAAGAAATGGGAAGAGATCAGAAATATTTTATAATTCATGGAGTAACAGCAGCAAGAACTCTATTGGCATCCTTCTGGAAAAGAGCAATAATACCCCAAGAAGAAGAATTGATAGAGAAGATAATGGAAAATGCAGAAATGGACAAATTAACTCCATCAATGAAAGGACAAATAGAAGAAGACTTTGCAGCCCCATAGACACCATTTTATGAATGGATAAAAAATAAGTATACTGACTTGAATGTAGTAACTATATGAAGAATATACTGTAATGTATTATTAATAATCACAGTTAAATGTTTGATAAAATGTTATGTGGAAAGGACATAGATAAGTAGAATTCTAACTCGAGCAAACTCTATGATATATATTTGATATTCCCTCCCTACCTTTTCCCTTGTCCTCCCCTACTCCTATATGAGAAAACTAAGAAAAAGCTATTTTAAAAAAAGAGAGAGACAGTGAACAAGAAAAGCACCTATTTTATGTTAATTATTTTTTACTGTTGGGTAGCAAGTAATAAGGAAGGAAGCCAGCTACGGTAAAGTAGTGAAAAAACATTCTTGCATAGTTAACTATACAATTGATCTCATTTTAATCACATTCTTCTTTCAAGGAGCTCGAGGCAGCTCAAGATTCTCTCCTTATTTTATCTCATTAACAAGTCAGTGAGATAATGCAGGCTGAGAAACATTGACCAGCCCCAGTCATCCAATGAGTTTCAGCTAATAAGAGGATTTGAACTCAGATCTCTCCTATTGTCATGGACTGGGCCAGCACCAGCAGTGCTGCCAGGTGTGGGGCATGAACATGCTTAGCTTTAAAAGAGTAATCAAGGTCCAGTCCAAAATCAAAGCACAGAGTTCAGTCAGTCAGAAATGTGGTCCAAGGGCAAGTCCATACAGCAAGGTCACAGGAGATCCAAAGATCTAATGAGGGCAAGATCACACAGTCCAGAAACCAAAGCAAGGCTCAAGATGGTAGTTACAGCATCAACTACCCCCACAGTTCTCCTGGACAGGTCTTTATGGCTGTGTTGATTACAGCCAGCTGCTAGGGAGCTATCATGGAGCTACTCATCATCACCATCCACTAGCAGCTCGAGTCAGCTCAGGAGATAAGCACTTTGCCACCTCTCCTGCAGCTCTATTCTCTGCTTCTGACTGAAGCATTCTCTGGATGGGGGTGAATTTGGAGAGTTAGAAGTCCCTGGCTGGTCTTTATCTGTGGTGCTGTGGCTGTGGTGTTCCTACCTCAGCTGCTAGCTGTGATCTCTGATCTGCCAGCACCTGCTGTTCCTGATTGCTGGCTTCTACTGCAGAAGTCCAGATCTATACCAGGCTCCTCTTCTGCTGAGTAATCCTCCTGGGCTACACCAGGTTCCTCTTCTCCCAAGGAGTCCTCACTAGCACTGAGCTCTGACTGACCCACGACACCTATTCTAGTTGGATACAAACCATGGTGGCCACATATGCAGCACCCACAGGTGCAAGCCATTTCATAGAACACCACCTACACATGAGCACTTGCCCGCTGTCTCCTTAAGACTCTGTGCACTTATGAAGCATTGACACGAGGGTCGCTGGCTAGTATGTGAACCAATTCTAAAGGAAGATGTTAACTGTAGATAGAGCATGCCTAACACAAAGAGAGTCTCACCTCATTGATAACTTCATTGCACTGTGAAAACTGCCCTGAACTGATACCCAGTGGGCAAAGTTATTACCATCAGGTTGTCTTGAGTTTCCCTAGAATAATTCATTCCACAGTCTATTATAGATAATGATCCATTCTTCGCCCAAAATTTTAAGAAAAACCCTTTGGATTGTATGTGAGTTAATTTAAAGTCTGGTTTGTCAGTTATCCTACATTTCCCATACCTCATCATATGGGCATAAGAAATATTTTGTCCATCAAATCCAGTATACAGTAGCAGCCAGATAACTCCCCAAAACTCCCAAGCTGGAGATAATGATTTCCCCTACTGTATGCCTCTCGCATCCAGTAGTCATATTACTTTTGACTATGGAAAACCCAAGGAGGGAGGAATGTCACCTGAATTTTTCAATAAACCAATCTGTTGGTTGTTGTGGGTTTTCCGGGCTGTATTACCGTGGTCTTGGTATCGTAGTTCCTGACATTTCGCCAGCAGCTGTGGCTGGCATCTTCAGAGGTGTAGCCTACACCTCTGAAGGCTACACCTCTCTGAGATGTAGCCTACACCTCAGAGGCTACACCTCTGAAGATGCCAGTCACAGCTGCTGGCGAAACGTCAGGAACTACAATGCCAAGACCACGGCAATACAGCCCGGAAAACCCACAACAGCCATCGTTCTCCAGCCGTGAAAGCCTTCGACATGACATTAAACCAATCTGTATTTTGGTGAGTTTTTATGGGTTTATATCCTGTCCTTTCAAAGGTTTAGTAGACAGAGCAGAAATGGGAGTATCCAGGAAAAAATATAAAATGCAAAGGAATAGGGGTTGCCAAGCTCTTGCCAAACTCTCTTTCCATTACTGAGACCCTGCAAATACCCCACCTCTCACTGCAGCTCAGGGGATAAAGTGGGCTTCTCCTTCCAAACCTTTCAGGCACTTTGTCCACACAGTCAGCATCTTGTATGCTTCACTGCTTTCAATGATAAAGTTCAATTGTATGAAAGATTTTTGGTTTAAAGCCTGATATAGTGCCACCAAAGTCCTCACTGAGAAACCAGTTTAAATCAAACTAGTTGGTTTGGCAGCATTTTAGACTGAGTTATCTATTTTATGACTGCCTCCATTCATAGACTTCCAGGGGTTTGTCATGCTGTACGGGGCCAAGGCTTTTCTCTCCAACATGTAAATAGAGGTAACTTGCCTCATCCATCATGCTTCGTGTTATCAATTTTTCATTGCTTTCCTAAGGGTTCAAAGCATTCCATTTTAGACACCCTGTGTAATAAAATCCACACAGCTAATAGAAAGGACAGTTCCTGCTCATAGATCATATACATTCCATATATCTATGGTTATCATTTGTTTAGCAACAACATTGTTCTAGTCTTTTTTCTAATGAAATCGTTTTAAAATGTGCTGGTGGAGCAGCTTTGATATTATTCTACGAGTACATTCAGGAGAAAAGAAAGCAAATAATCTATAAATAACCACAGGTCCTATATCATTTACATCAAAGAGTAGGATTTTATTAAGCAGAAGCAAAAAGACTTACAGCTTGTTCTAGGATACTCATAGCCATTTTTCTTAATTATTCCCAAAGTTTCAAACATCATCTTTCTCAGTTTCTCCAGAGTACAGAAACAAAAAGCAGCAACTTTTTCATTAAAAAAAGAAGAAGAATGAATTCTTCCTGGCTTTTCATCTAGTATCAGCATCAATGTCTCTGCTTGATGGTTCCTCCTGTTCCTTGTATTCTCTGGGGAAGGTTGTACAATGGCACTGTGCTGAATACATTAGCAGGACAAATGTACTGTTTTTTGAGAAATGTTCAGCTACTATGCTATGAAAATGAAGGAGCTTTCCAGTTTCATATCTGCTCCTCCAAAATGTTTCTGATAGTGCACCTTTGGATCAATGTTAACCCCCAATTTGCTAGGGGTAGGACTGTTTCTTCCACAAAAATTCTGTTGCCCTACATTTTAACATAAACTGAAATGAATCCTACATTGGTCCAATCTGTAATCAATGTGAGCTGCTTTCTCAGAGGAAAATGGTACAAGACAGTAGGTGGGCCAATTACTCCTAAATTGAGCCCATATTCTCACCATAATCTTTGTGGCATCCAAGGCAGGAATCCGACACTGGCCTACTACTCAGGTCTATTCAATGTGGCCTACTTGCAGGAAAGTGTCCTTGGGATGGCTCTGCAAATGGAGAACTACACAGCAGCACGTGATCTTGTGAATGGGTTCCACAGAAGTTTTACTGCCCATAAGGATGTGCACCTGAAAAACAGGTACTTTTTAAAATTTGGATATCAGGAAGGGCATAAATGCTGGAATTCGATGATACTTGGGTTCCCCAGTACTGTTTTGGGATTCAGATTAAGTTTTTTCCAGGATTATTTGGGTTCCATCATTCCTCATGAGGACATTCTTCAGGGAGACTGGAGTGGCTGTTTTTCAGCTAAATGACACCATAATTGTAAAGGAGCTAGCACTGCCTATCCACTAAAGACGCCCATGTTTCAAACGAATTGGACCAAGAAGTCCACTTTTATAGGATGCTGAAAAAGATGTCGTCATAATTGCAGGGGTGCAGACATAAAGGGGGAAATGGCCCTTGAAAACAGCCCTGCTCCCCACAAAGAGGGAGGGAAGGATGGAAGGAAAAGGAGTAAGCCAGATTCACACAGGCCTGAAGCCAACTTCTATGGGTAACCCCCATTGCCCAGAAAAGCTGTTAAAAGGCAAAAAGAAGCCTGGGATCCTTAAAATGCCAGCCCCTAATATTCTTGAAGATTTCTGTAAAAATATGGGATCCACATATTGGTACTCTCAAGGATCCTTAAATACTGTTCAAATACCCAAATATATCCGGAAAGTACCAATAATGTGCATTTTGGGGGGTATATATATTCAGACTAGATATATCAGAGTGGATGTACCTACTGCCACATCAACCTGGCAAAGCTCAAAGCTAAAATCATTGTAGGTGGTTTATAGTATAATTCTATACAGAGTCACCCCAGCCTAAGCTGCATAGGATGGCACTCCAAGCACATGCACAACACTTCCTCAAAAAGTTTCAAAAGGACTTCACTGAATAGACCATACCTAGCATTTCCCAAATGTACTGCACCAAAGCAGATGCAAAAAAGTCAAGCCAGAGGACAGACCCATATGACCACCTCATTCTCCCCTACTCTCCTTCCCCACGTCTCATGCAAACTCATTGCTTCTTGCTTCAAACAATGTGTTTACTTATTGCTTTAGGAAATACATGCCCCCCGGAATGTGCTTCTACATTCAACTGTGCAATCCCCTTTTCCGCAGCCCCTCAGTACCAGGTTGTAAGTTTGCAAGCAGTCTCTGTACTCTGTTATCACATTGGAAGGAATAAAAGCAGTTGGTTGCTTGGGGGAAATAATTTGGGGGAAAAACACAATTTGGGGGGGAACCATTATAACCAAGAAGTGCCCAGACACTGCTGTGATGAAGTGGCACTGGTTAAAAGCATCCAGAATCTAAAAACGTCACAGACTGTTCAGAGGAGGAGTTTCCATGACTTCCAAGCAGGCCAGACCAGTGTCTCCTTTCTGGAAAGTCACAAATAAGGCTTCAAAACTGCTTTTGTCTCTGTGTGGGATTTTTATGACTCAGGATTTTATATATGCACATTACTAATAGCAATCATTTGCAACTTTATTTTCTTTCATAGACAAGATAATCCACCTATGAGTGATTGTTATAATGCAAAAATAATGCAATATCCAATGATGTGTGGTGCAGAATCTGTTTGGATTCCTGTTCGGCATATACTTTTCCCCAAACCAAAACTTCCTACATAAATCTATTCCACTTTCATATATTCCGGCACTCCAGGCGGCAGCTTAGCTGTATTCAGCCTGGGGCCGTAGTTTGCAGGCTTGTGGGAGGGAGACAGACCCCCTCCCTTCATCCGGGTGTTCTGGCTGGGGGCGGAGCCACACGCCTTAGCAGGCGGTTCTGCCGACCCAGCCAGCAGTCGCGTCCTTTGCTCGGAGGGGAAAGCATCGTGCTCTCCCTGAGCAGGGCCTGGGCCTGCCTCCGAGCGTGGGACTCTGGGCGGCTGCCGCGGCAGCGGCGGCGGAGGACGGCGGTCCAGGTCGGAGCGGCCGTGAGGACGCGCGCTCGCTCTCCTGGTCGCGTCGCGGCGTGAGGACGAGCAGCGCGGCGGGCGGCGTTTGCCGGCGTCTGCTTGCGGCGGCGGAGGACGGCGGCCCGGGGCTGAGCGGCCGTGAAGACGCGCGCTCGCTTTGCTGGTCGCGTCGCTGCGGCGCGAGGACGAGCGGCGCGGCGTGCGGCGTTTGCCGGCGTCTGCTTGCGCCCAGTAGCGAGGCAGCCAGGGGCTTCTGGCTGCGGGTGGAGCCCCTGGGTGGGGGTTGGGTGCATTTGCCCGCGCCATCCACGGCGGGCGCGTGGGGTGGTTTGGATGCGGCGCAGTAAGGAGGGCTCGCCTCACCTACTTACGGGGCACCTTTCCTTCCCTGTCACCACCCCTCCCCCTCGGCCTCGGCTTAGTTAGCCGTCTGACCGGTTAGGGGCTGCCTTTTGCTTAGGCTGCTGTAACCTTGGTGGCTCTGGCTTGTTCCCTTTGGTTCCTGTGGAACGCGGCCATTTGGGCGGCCATTTTGTATATTGGTGGGGCGGCCATTTTGGGGCCTGCACACGGCAGCTAGTGGCTTGGGCCTACGCCCCTTGCCTGTTGCTGGCATTGGATAGGGATCCCTTCCAGTGCTTTAGGGGGTCATCAGCCTCCATTTAATTGGTGGGTATTGTTGTGAGGGAAATAATAACATATTTCCTTTTGTTGGTAGTAGGTCGTGCCGGGGATGCCGCCCAAGAAAGGAAGCGGCCCATCCAAGGGCAAGCAGCCTGCTAAGCGGGCAGCTTCCAAACGGCCTCATCCCCCAGCTTTGTCTTCTTCCGAGGATGAGGATGGTGGGCCCAGCCGGCAAGAGATTTTGGACAGGCTGGCTGCACTGGAACAAGCGCGGGGTGGTGTGCCGGCTGGGGGATCAGGGGCCAGGGCTCGGCGGCCCACTGAGAAGGCTTCGGCGGCTGCCTTCCAGAGGGAAGTTATAATGCGACTTTCTGCCTTAGAGTCCAGGGCTGTTCAGGAGGAAGGCGCGATTGTCGGTGCTCCCGCAGAACCCAGGGCATCCGAGGAGGTTCCCCCAGAGGAAGAGTGTGAAGCAGTTGAACCAGGGCCGGTGGCCATTGCTGTGGATCCGAACTCTCAGGGCGGTAAGTCTTCCTTGCCTGCGCAAGGGTGCACCTGGCCGTGGGGGCCCTGGGGTCAGTTGGCTGCCTCCGGGCCTTCAGGCCTCACACCAACACCTGCTCCACCTACATCACAGGTCTGGGCGCCTACTGCTGCAGCCAGTTGGCAGGCTTATGCAGGACCTTCGGCGGGTCATCAACAGCCCCCTGTGGCTGACCCAATTGGGAGCCTTCTGGCTCCCGGCTTGCCCTATGGTCAGGGCCAGCAGTGGTTTTTCCCCCCTTATGGCCCCTCTCCTTATGGCTTTGTCCCATATAGAGCTTTGCCGTTTGGTGACACCGCTCTCCCCTTGGGTGATCACCTGACACAGGCCACTAGGGACAAGATTATAAAAGGGGAATATGTCGATGTCTTCACCCTTCTCTTCAGGGAACTGGAGAAGAAGGATAAGGAAGACTTGGATGAGCGGGATAAGGAAAAGATCAGGCGCAGGCGCGTTGACAGGAGTTGGTCTAACTGGTTGCCTGGATTCCTCATATACGCGGGAGTGTTGGCCAGGGCGCACCCTTGGAGGGCGGCACCACTGTTTCAATACTTGAATATCATTTACCGGGGTTACACGGACTTTGTGGGGCCGGCTTGGCTCCAATACGATGAGGAATTTAGAATGCGGGCCGCTTTGAACCCCAGTTTGCCATGGGACCAGATTCAGCAGCAGCTCTGGCTGCAGGTGATGTCCCCGGCTAAGCCAAATGCCGGTGACCGTTCGGATAGTGGCCATCTTATTCAGCGCCCCCAGGCTGCACCCAGCACCCGCGCTTCCGCGGGGCAGCAGGTTCAATTCCGGCTGCTGTGCTGGGATTTCACGTCTAAGGGCGTGTGCAGTAGAAAGGCCTGCAAGTACAGGCATGAGTGCCCCGCCTGTGGGGGACCTCATTCATATGCAGCCTGTCCTAAGGCCAGGCAAGGGGGCGGTGGTAGGCGGTTCGGGGGTAGTAACACTCAACATGCTGTTAGTAAAGGGCCCCAGCCCGGTAAACCTGAAAGTTCTTGAGCGCCTGTTGCGGCACTACCCCAGGCGACAGGATGCTGAATATTTGGTTTCTGGTTTCCGTTTTGGTTTTCGTATTCCCTTTCAGGGCCAACGGTCGCCTTTCATGTCTGCTAATTTACGTTCTGTGGCTGGCATGGAAGATGTGGTCCGAGTTAAGATTGCAAAGGAATGTGCAGAGGGACGGGTCCTTGGGCCGTTTGATGCCCCCCCGGTTTCATGTTTGAGAGTTTCACCATTAGGCGTTGTTCCCAAAAAGGCGGCTGGGGAATTCCGCCTTATTCATCATTTGTCATTCCCCAGGGGGGGCTCGGTGAACGATGCCATCCCTGAGGGCCTTTGTACCGTGCACTATACGTCCTTTGACCAGGCGGTCAAGGTGGTTCGCCGGTGTGGTATAGGGGCGGAGCTCGCAAAGTGCGATATTAAATCGGCATTTCGCCTGCTCCCTGTTCACCCTGAAGATTTCGAGCTTTTAGGGTTTTCCTTTGAGGGCAAGTACTATATGGACAGGGCCCTCCCCATGGGATGCTCCATTTCCTGTGCGGCATTTGAGCGCTTCAGTTCCTTTTTGGAATGGGAGTTGCGGCGCCGTTTTTCCTGCCCAAACACCTGTCATTATTTAGATGATTTTTTGTTCGTTGGGCCAGCGGGCACTGGGCAGTGCGCCCAGATGTTGGCAGGCTTTGTTTCTCTCGCAGAGGAGCTGGGCGTTCCCCTGGCGCATGAGAAAACTGAGGGCCCTTCACAGGTGTTGACTTTTCTGGGCATTGAGTTGGACACAGTCCAGCAATCATTAAGACTCCCTATGGATAAGGTTGAGGAGCTGCGACGCAGGCTTGCAGACTTTCGGGGGAAGAGCAAGGTTTCCCTGCTCGAGTTACAGCAGTTGTTGGGGCACTTGAACTTTGCATGTAAGGCGATCGCCCCTGGCAGGGCCTTTTTGCGCCGCCTGTGTGATGCTATGGGTTCCTTACGGTTACCCCATCACAAGCTGAGGGTCAGTAAGGGTCTGCGCGCTGATCTTGAGGTATGGCGGGCATTTCTGGCTTCTTTTAATGGAGTGTCTTTCTGGAGGGAGGACCTCTTATTAGAAGCAGAACTTCAGGTTGCTTCAGATGCCTCTGGAACCTGGGGCTTTGGGGTATATTTTCGTGGACATTGGTGCGCGGATCAATGGCCGGCTGACTGGGTGGATCGAGGTTTGGCCAAAGATTTGACATTTCTAGAGTTCTTCCCTTTATTGGTGGCCGTGTGGCTCTGGGGCAAGGAGTTAGCTAACCACACAGTCCACTTCTGGTGCGACAACCTGGCGGTGGTTCATGTGGTGAACTCCTTGTCATCAAGGTCACCTAGGGTCATGGGGCTGGTGCGCCCCTTCACTTTGAAATGCTTACAGTTAAATATTTTATTTCGGGCCAAGCATGTTCCTGGGATTAAGAATGGGGTGGCAGACGCTCTGTCTCGCCAACAGATGGGGCGTTTCTGGCACCTTGCTCCAGAAGCGGATCGGTTCCCTGCGCAGATGCCCAAGGAGCTCTGGGAGCTTGGAAGGCAGAAGCGGACCGGGCTATCCAGCTAGCCATTGCCCCTAGCACCCGATGGGCCTATCAACGTGCGGTAGGGCAGTTTAATGATTTTCGGCAGTCCGCTGGTTTACAGGAGCTCTGGCCTGTCCCCGTGGACCATTTGATGCATTTTTGTGTGGTACAGCGGGGCAGGGGTCTTTCTGTTAAGTCCATTAGGTGTCAACTAGCAGCACTGGCATTCATTTGCAAGGCTCGCGGCTTGCCGGAAATCACTGGGGATTTCCGTATACGCAAGATGTTGGAAGGTTGGTCGAGGGAAACCGGTGGGTCCAGGGATTCCCGTCAGCCCATTTCTCCATCAGTGCTGAAGGGACTTGGGGCTGCTTGGGAGGCGGTGTGCTCCTCGGAGTATGAGCGGCTGCTTTTCCATGCTGCTGCACTGGTGGCTTTCTTCGGTGCCCTGAGGGTCAGCGAGTTGGTGGCTCAATCTCGTAAGGACTCGTCCTGCAGGGCATTGTTGGCATCTGACGTTGCTTTTGTGGGGGACAAAGTGTCTATCAGGATACGGCGGTCTAAGACTGACCAGCGGCAGAAAGGAACTTCACTGTTTTTGGGCCCTTGCGCGGAGTCCGGCCTTTGCCCGGTTCAGGCACTCAGGGACTATGTTGGCGTGCGTGGCACGGGTGAGGGTTTTCTTTTTAGGCATGCTGATCAGTCCCCGTTGACTAGGTATCAGTTTTGGGCTGTCACAGAACGGGCCCTTGGAAAGATGGGGCTTTCTGGGGTCAAATTCGGAACCCATTCTTTTAGGATTGGGGCGGCCTCTACGGCAGCTGCGATGGGTTACTCATCGGGTGCCATTCGTAGGGTCGGCAGGTGGCGGTCCAAGGCTTTTAAGGGTTATATTCGTCCCCTCATGCAATTCTGACCGTGACTAACTGTTCTTTCCGTAGGTGCGGCACCGGGCACGGGAAAGCACAGGATCCTGATATGCGGGCACAGCATGATTTTCTGGGCTGCCCATCAAGCCAGGAGAACTGAAATCGGATCTCAGCTGGGGCTCAGTGCTGTGGCCAGTGTTGAGTGGCGGGGTCGGCGTGGCCTTCGATGGCCTGGCCTGTTGCCACTGCTGTTTGGGGGCAGGACTGGTCCTCCTCCGGATATTTTGGTGATCCACCTTGGTGGAAATGACTTGGGGTTGGTTCAGGGTAAGGCCCTGTCCCTTCAGGCGACCGATGACCTCCGGCTGATAGCTAGCCGTTGGCCTGGTGTCCTGATTTTTTGGTCGGAGATTCTTCAACGCCGGGTCTGGAGGGAAGCTTTAGATCCCCGGGCCATCGAGGGAGCGCGTCGTAAGGCCAATAGGGCCATGAAGAAGCCTCTGGGGGCTGGCTTGGGAATTTACTTGCCTCACCCACGAATTAAGGCCGAATTTGCCCATCTTTATAGGGATGATGGAGTTCATTTGTCTCCTGAGGGTAATGAAATTTTCTTGGACGACTTCCGGCAAGGGCTTAGGTTGGCCTTAAGCCACCTGTGGGGTGCGAGGGTCTAAGCAGAGGCTTGACCCTTGCAGTGGCAGGAGTTTTTGGGTAATAGGGAGCGGGCCGGTGAGCACCCGGAGGCATTTCCCCATGGGGGGAACAGGGTCTGCCAACGGTGCGGTATGCTTGTGACGGCTACCATTGCACAGGCAGACGCCTGCGGGGATCCCCAGGCACAAGTCCTTCCCTCATGCTGTACGGCTGGGGCGTTAGGAGCTTGATGGGGGGATCCAGTAGCCTAGCTGGCCGGGAGGCAGCCATTCCTTGAATGGCCTAATCCCGGGGCTGTGGGGCTCGCCCAGACAGGTCAAGGCGGAGGTCCAGTGGGGACCCCGTGGCTTGACCTGTACCGCTTAGTTGCCCTTGCCGTTGTTTATGTTATGTTATTCAATAAACGGCCATTTAGTTCCAAGCCTGTGTCTGTCTCTTCATTCCCACTAAGTTTGCAATCCGGCACTCCAGGCGGCAGCTTAGCTGTATTCAGCCTGGGGCCGTAGTTTGCAGGCTTGTGGGAGGGAGACAGACCCCCTCCCTTCATCCGGGTGTTCTGGCTGGGGGCGGAGCCACACGCCTTAGCAGGCGGTTCTGCCGACCCAGCCAGCAGTCGCGTCCTTTGCTCGGCCCACCCGCCTCACCCTGTTGCAGGGCAGGATTAGCCGGCTGCCGTTTCCGGAGCCAGGTAGGAATTTTTTGCCCCCTGCCTGAATTGGCAGTTGTGCGGGGGGGTTTTTCGCCTACCTTGCACTGTTGGCAGAGGTCTGAGGCATTGGCCGGGGTGGGCTGTTCGGGTTGCCCCTGGCAGGAGTTTTTGGGTAATAGGGAGCGGGCCGGTGAGCACCCGGAGGCATTTCCCCATGGGGGGAACAGGGTCTGCCAACGGTGCGGTATGCTTGTGACGGCTACCATTGCACAGGCAGACGCCTGCGGGGATCCCCAGGCACAAGTCCTTCCCTCATGCTGTACGGCTGGGGCGTTAGGAGCTTGATGGGGGGATCCAGTAGCCTAGCTGGCCGGGAGGCAGCCATTCCTTGAATGGCCTAATCCCGGGGCTGTGGGGCTCGCCCAGACAGGTCAAGGCGGAGGTCCAGTGGGGACCCCGTGGCTTGACCTGTACCGCTTAGTTGCCCTTGCCGTTGTTTATGTTATGTTATTCAATAAACGGCCATTTAGTTCCAAGCCTGTGTCTGTCTCTTCATTCCCACTAAGTTTGCAAAGTGTTATTGGTCCCCAATAAATTCTGTCTGGGAGAAAATGGGAATATATGTTAGTAAAATAGAAAAATAGAAAAGAGTCCAGTAGCACCTTTAAGACTAACCAACTTTACTGTAGCTTTCGAGAACCGCAGTTCTCTTCGTCAGATGCATCAGTGGGCCTGATGCATAGCGGGCGTGCACACCAAAGACTGGAAGGAAGTGCTGAAAGTGCTCCAGTGTTAGCAACCTCTGTACTAATGCCAGCACATTCCAGAAATCACACTACCATATAGCTAACATCAACAGGTATCTTAATGGGCTAGGTACAACAGGAAAGCTTTAGCCATCTGTAAGAAGGTGATAACAACTGGATCTAGAGTGTAAGAGTTTTAAAAAGTTTCCAGAGTTGCCAGTTCAGCAACAGGCATGCACAGGTTCAAAAGCAACCACGCCCTTCTTTTTCAAGGCTTTTCTAGCACAAACAGTTGCATTACAATCTGCAACTTTTGGCTTCAGTTTGCTTTTTATGCTTTTTCACTTTCACTTTTTGAATCTCCAGTGGTGCTTTAGGAGCTCAGACCTCCAAATTACACTTTTTTCTCAGTTCCATTTTCTCATTTTTCCCAGACTCTCCATCTTCCCTTCTTACTCCCACCCCCAGGAAGAGTGGCTGTTTCTTCAGATCATAGCCAAGAGGCAAGGACTATTGATAAAAGCAGCATTGTTAAGGGAAATTCTTAATTTACTCTTTACCCACACCCTATAATCCAACAACCCATTTCTTCTTTTTAAGGTTTTAGAGTCCATTTCTAATCACTTCCATTTTGATCAAAGAGAAATTCAAAAACAGAAGGGCGCAGGGAATGAGAGTTCTGCGAAATTTAGGAATTTTTCCCTGTAGATGCTCAGAGGTAGGCGATGTCTTCCCAAATTTTCCGATCCTCATGCTACAGCAACACTGGTATGTTGCAAAGGGCTGAAGTTTAAAAACAGTCCATTGATTTCTTTTCAAAGAGAAAGAGAGACCCTTCTGTTAAAAGAGGAGGGGGGAGAATTAAAAGCTAAATCTAAAAGTACAAATTTCTGAAAAATAAATCCCCTTCACATAATAAGAATAGATACAATTAATCCTTAGTCTTCATATTACCATTACAGACAGTGGGGGGGGGGGAGTGATTAAATAGGCAATGATAAAAGGAATGGGTTGAATTAATTGGGGGTGTGACTAGGGTTGCATGAGTTCAAAACAGAGTGTATCATGAGCTGTGAAAAAGACTCACATTCTGTATCTGGAATACAAGCTCTGTATAAACCTAGCTGTGCACAAAAAGGAAAAAAGCACGAAAACGAAACTTTTGCCTTATTAGAGAACAGAGTAGCTAGATACATGCTAGTCTGAAGCTCTGTGCTGTCTCAATGTCGGCAGCTCTGGTGGCAGGTTTTGATACCTGCTGTTTCCTCAGTTGGGGGGTGGGGGCAGAAAATCTTTACAGTAAATCAGCAAGAAGGAGAATAGTTAGCTTCTCGTGTCGCAGGGATCTTTAGCAAGCACAAGCTCTTTTGGAGACCTAGAAGGCAAGCTAGGAGACTCTGATTAGGGACAGAAGCTTCTGTTCTGAAAGAGTGATCTTACTTTAAACATATCCCTGGGTAAGCCCTAGGAGTGCACTCAACCCCTGCTGTGCATGTAGTCAGGAAAAACAGTTAAATAGCAACAACTGCTGTATCCAAATATCCAGCATCCAAACTCTTCAGCAAGTCTAGTTATTGAGTTTTCCTACTAAACCATGCTATTGGAACACAGCTTTTTCTTAAATGTTATGGAACAAAGTCATCTCTTTTATTATCCATTTCTGTAAGCTGGTCTAACTACAAATGTTCCACTTAAATTATTACAGCAGAACATCACTAAATTGCCTTAATGCCTTGAAAACCCATTGCAAATTGCTGGACTCTGTGAACCAAAAAAGAATTGCAAATTTAGGAAAGGCAGGGGCAAAGAAAGCTGGGCCCATGCAGCATAAAATGTATTTTGTTCATTTCTTTGACAAGTCTAGTTTATTTTTAATTATTCAAAATACTTCACAGTACACTAATAAATGCTCTGGAGTATATTAGTGTAAGTGATGAAATTTTTGTAATACAAGTCTCTATTACAAGCATTCTGGCATTAAATCTTAACTGAGTCCATGGGGGGTATTTTCGTGTGTGAATTAGCTAAATGCAGATTATCAAGGTACTAATGGAAATGCCTGAGCATTTGTTAAATGTTGCCTTGTTAATATCCACAAGCAATGTGCTCCATGGACTAATTAAAAGGAAGAAAAATTCTCTCCATAATTCCTGCAAAGCTTTTCTTTTTTATTTCTATTAAATGTCCTTTGGCTTGCTTTGTCATCATATTATTAAATCAGATTTGCACAAACAATGCCGTGGAGTCTGCTTAATATGGCAAATTTTGTAGCCCATGTGATTCCAATGATTTTTTTAAAAAAAACACAGCCTTCTTGCATGATTTTTTCCAGGATGCAATTATATGATGAAAATGAGGGATGCCATGAACTTCTCCAGGAACAGGTTGAACAAGAAAACTTACTATGTCTGACAGCTGTGAACAAATCTGTTCACTGCCATCCTAGTTAAACAGCTATTGAATGGCTTTGCAGCTGTGGTGGCGAAGAGTTTTTTTATTATTATTATTTGCCTGACAGGCTCTTTTACATCTGCACAGTAAATGAAATCAACTGGCCTCCAGGTTGTGGATGGTTGGATCAGGTAATTAAATGACGTAGGAAGAGAACTATGCTTCCCATATATGGTTGCCAGCCATTGGCTGGCAACCAACAAAAGAGAGAAGGGGCTGGGAATGATAAAATCATAGAGTTTTGCTTGAATCCTAGAGCATCACATTGGTGTCACATCATCAATGTAACATCACTTCCAGGTATTCACTGGAAGTGATATTGTGCTGTTGACATGATGCAGTTTAACTGTCATTTTTTCCCTCACTGTTCCCGTCAAGTGTAGCCAAAAATGTAGAAGGCTGGGAGGTCTATCTATTCCCATATGATTGTGTGCATACATCCTTAAAAACATTAAACAGCAAGACTTAATTTAAAAACAGAGTATTTATTTATAATCACAGCCTGACTAATTGATTAGCCTACTATGTTTTTAAATAATTGGCTGCCGAGCAGCATGAAGTAACAAATCTGTGGGGGAGGGAGGAAATAGAAGTCTCATCAGGCTATGTGAGAACACGCATCTGTGAAACACTGCCAGTTGCATTGTATTGTACAGTACTATTAGAATACACAAACAGTAATTTGACAAACAAGCTCAGACTATTTGTAAATATCTAAATGTTCAATGAAAAATCAGTTATTTTCAACTAATGAACATAAAAAGGTAGTCAAATCAGTTGGTATTCTAGCATCTCTAATGGAAATGCCTGCATTCACTCACCCTTTCAGCTTGCTCTTGTGGCCAAACTACAAATTATGTTTTTTGATAAGTTGGGTCTGGGTTCATGAACCCAGCTCTTTTGCCCTGCAGTCACAGTAGCTGCAGGGAAATGCATTTTTAAAAGCCCCCAGGAGCTCAGGGCTAAGGATGACAGCATGGGGGAGCTCCCGTCATACGATTTTCCCAAACTGAAATAACTGGGGTGAGGGGTGTTTGACTAATTTGCCCATTTTGGTGGTCCTGTCCTTCTCCTCCCACGTCATTATCCAGGGGACTTTTTAAATGCTTTTTTTGCAATTGCTGCAAATGTAACTACATGTTACATTTTGCCTTGACAAAAAAAATGTAACATGTAGTCTGGCACTTAGGAGGTTTTTCCCTTTAGGGTTAGAAAAATCTCAGGAATTACATTAAGCCAATTGCTATCAGTTAGGGAGTTAATGGACTAATAAATATCACTTCCAGAATCTGTCAAATTATAGAATGTATTCCCTTTTAAAATTTACATCCCCTTAAAAAGTTTTGATGGCATTATTGGCAATATTTATAAATAGCCCCTGCTCATACAACCTTTCTAGGTGCTACGCTTTGGATGTTCAGTAGCAAATGTCCAGATCTGTTTGGGGTTTAAAAACTTATGATGGGTGTAAGATTGTGTTTCTGTTTAATTCTAAAATTTGAAATCTCAGCTCTACATGGATAACCCAGAATCACATCAATTCTCAGAGAACAGTGCCTGCAGCCTTTATTGATTCTATATATTAAGCACTGCGAGATGATGGCGATTCGACATTCTCTCTCACTACAGCCTGGCCTCTACTGTCAGCAGGAGGAGAATGCAAACCAAAGTGGACGCCATGGTAATTTGAAAATCTTGCTTATACAACACTCTGCCAATTTGCTTTCTTTATTTACAGCTGACTTTGTTCCAGCAGGGACCACAAGACATTTCTGCAGTGCAAGAGCTGGCGGGAAAAGCTAATGTGAGCAGAAGGGGGGTAGAGGATGATGCACAACTTAAAAGTGAAGCAGAGAATGATACCAGATTTCTCATATATATTATTATTGCCATACACACCATGTAGAAATGATTTGCCCTGATCAGACCTAGAAAGATACACAGGATATTAGAAATAACAGCATCCCTTCTTTTCACAACATGAATGTACCTAGTGGAATGGATATGCATTACATATGGCAGCTTGGATTTTATATCAGCTCATTCCATGACTGCTTATAGTATTCTTTAAAATTTTTATTCTGTGCCTAGTCAGGTCTATTCTATTTTATGTAATAAATAGAGAAATAGTATGGAGCAATTTATCAATGAATGACCACTGAAGGCTTTAGAGGCCAAAACATATATGGTCTCTTGATTACAAAGTTTGTTCCGACTATTTGAAAGTAACTTATTGGTTATCCTTCTGTTTATCATTATCCTGTTTAATAATTTTTCAACATAAGAAAATGCTATATTGAGGAGCTATGAATATTAGAGTTGTGCAAAAATAAACAAAGGAGCTGGAAATATACATGGAAATCATTGTCTTTGGCTTCTAGAACGGTGAACCAAAGGTGAAAAACCTAATGGCAATGGCACCCTCCCACCAAAAAGTCTGTATGTTTCATTTCAGTTCTTACCTCACAGTGACAGCACCAGGCAGATAGGAACTGGGCCTGCATGGCAGAATCTTGTTTTCCTTAATGGCATTCACCAATCATGACCCAAGGGGAGAGAGCCCTTACATTATTAATTAACTCGGTGAGAAGGAGGAATGTGTGTAATACACATGAGTGCATTTTTTTCTGTTGCTACCCAGGCAATGGCATTGTCTCCCAGCCAACTGGGTCCTAGCAAGGGGAGAACCCTCCCTGCTTATTGGCTTTGGAAATGTTTGGAAGGAAGAATGTGCATCTTGCATTTTGTGTGTGTGTGTCAGTTGCTGTAAAGAGAAGTGTTGCTGGGGAGTGAGGTGCAAGTGGTCTGTTCAATCAACTGAACAATAAAAGCCCAAGGAAACTTCAATCATAGGCTGCAATTCTAAAGACACTTCCTTGGGAGCAGGGCTTTTTTTTCAGCTGGAACACGGTGGAACGGAGTTCCAGAACCTCTTGAAAATGGACACGTGGCTGGTGGTCCTGCCCCCTGATCTCCAGACAGAGGGGAGGTTAGATTGCCCTCCATGCTGCCAGAGCAGTGTGGAGGGCAATCTAAACTCCCCTCTGTCTGGAGATCAGGGGGCAGGGCCACCAGCCATGTGACCATTTTTGCCGAGGGTGATTTAAGCTTTTAAAAACTCCCCCCTTGTTCCAGCTGACCCAAAGTGACATCATTGGTCCTGGGATCATGCATGCACTTTGCGCGCACACATGTGGTACCAGGGGCACCACCTCCCTTTTCCCAGAAGGGGCACCACCTCCCTTTTCCCAGAAAAAAACCCTGCTTGGGAGTAAGTATATTGAATAACATAGGACTTAAACCTGAGTAGATCTGTTTAGAATTGCTCCCCCCCAATCCAGCATCCACTAAAACATTATTTAAAAACACATTCTCAGCATTAAACTTAAGTCAAGCCCCTGTAAACCATTTGCCTACTCTGCCCTTTCCAAAACAATCCTGCCTTCCCACAGCAAAAGGAAAACCTATGGGGAAAAACAGATCTGTTTAGGCAAGGGGAGGGATTCAAACCATCATGCTGCCTGCCTGCATCAAAAAGAAGGATTTGCCCCCATCATGGGAACGAAACTGAAAAGCACAAGGAAATATGGCAGCAACAGGAGGATGCAAAGGTAAACATTTATTGGCACAGAACTGCTATAGCATAGTGGTTAAGTAGTTAGGGTGTGAATCAACATTCTGCTGGTTCAACTCCCACTACTGTCATGAGCTCAGTATATGGCCTTCGGTAAGCCACTTGTCAGGATGTCAATTCTCTAGCCAGAGTAACGCCATGTTAACTTGTGTTATAATCAATAGTTGTCTAGTTTTCCTCCCTCTAGGCCAAGGTGTCATCCAGGCCGCTCATATCCATGGGAGCGAAGAGCCTTATCTATCCAGTCCAGCCAACGACCTTGATGTCCTCGTCTTCTCATGCCTTCACAGACATGACTAGGGGGGAGGCTGGGAATAGGTGTTTGAAGTGTTGTAACTTTCATTTTACATGCCATTCTCAACAAAGCTTTCGTTCAGCCAAGGGCCTCTACAGCCTTTGGATTATGGACACCTCATAGTCTTTCAATAAACCTTTTGGAACCAAGAGACCTTGTGTTTCTTGCAGAAGGGGGGGGAGACGAACTCATAACTGGGATTCCATAGTCTGACACCACTCCTCTCAGCCCCAGTTCCCCAGCTGTATTGTAGGGATAATAATAAAACTGACTCTGTTCACCTCCCTGAGTGGGGCATTCATCTGTCTAGAAGAGTGGTATATAAGAACAGTTATTGTTATTGTTATTACTCTCATCACTTAGAAAAAGAAAACAGTGAACATGAAGCAGAATATTTTCTAATGCCACCACTACCCTGCTACCCCTTTGCCCACTAGGTTCCCACCACAGTGTGCCAACGTTCTCCTTCTTCAGGGTCCATTGTTGTGTGTATAGTTTAACTGAGGAAAAGCTCAGTAGATTGATAGTTTAGAGGGAGGGGGACTAATGGTCAATGCAGTTTTTGGTTAAGAGTGTAAATAACTACCCCAATCCCCCATGAAAAGAACACTGCACATGTGTAGCTGACACCTTCCCAAAACATTCTTCATGGTCCTTAAACCTCAAACCCCCTTGTGTGTGCTCTCAAATTTGGTGGGTCATTGACGGTTTAGAGGGAAGACTGTGTCCTGTGTGGTTTTGATGCTGTTTTCTGCAAAAACAGCTGCCTCAAAGTGCCTGGAAGCCCTTATTGCAAAGAACAGAGCCAAACTCATGATAACAAAAAAACAAAAAAAACTGTGTACCTTTTCAAGTGTCAAAACAGCCAGCAGCTGTGTGTGCATGTAGCCTTTTCAGCACTTGAAAATGCATGGATGGAAGGGGAAAGAGTGCCTCAGCCTGCAGTGCTGTGGGTCCAGTCAGAATCAGGTCCTCACAGCATTTTTAAAATGGCAGCTACATGGTAGACACAAGGCTACTGTCTTTTCTAGTTCAGTCTTAAATCTGGCCTTAAGTGTGGCTGACATAGTCCATGTTCAACAGCAGCATACTTCTGAATAAGGTTTTCATGGGGTTTGGCCCATTGTGTACACATCAGGCAGGCATTGGCTGCACATGTGCAAATGAACATTTTTTTCCAAGGAGAGGGGCAGGGAAATGAGGCTCTGGAGCAGCTGTTTTTGCACTTTACAGCATCAAAGTCGCACAGAACACACTCCTAGTCCAAATCATTGAGTGATCCACCAAGTTTGAGCACACATGCGACAACAACGAGGTTCAGTCACAGACCCTGAAGACTGCTTGGGGAAAGGGATCATGGCAAGTGTGGGGGATATGCAGTACACATATGCACACTGTTCTTTTCAAGGGGGTTGGAATAGAAACAAGGCTCTAGTCATGCTGAATCAAGCAAAAACTAAAAACTCACTCCTTTTACTTCAACAACCCATCGATCCAATGAGTTTCTTTTCCAGCACAAAACACAACAACAAATGGACTCTGAGGGAGGAAAGTGTCAGCAAGCACACACAATGATGGGAAGCTCACTGGCAAAGTGGAGGTGGTAGGCCAGCACCCTAACAGGAGAGCGCTCCATTGCCAACCAGCACAGCACAGAGAAATTTTAAAAACCTGCTTTATAGTACACTGCCAATAAATTACCTTTGCATCCTATAGTTGCTTGTCGACATCATGTTTCCCTGCAATCAGGATTGGGACCTTGGGGCACTTTTAAATCAGTGTAAAATATTAGCAACATCCCCAGAGTGGATGCAAAGACATTGTCACGTCTACTTTGGCCATTGGAGCAGGTGAAGCAGGCAACCACATGATACAAGGGGAACACTGGGCTTGGGAAACTGTTGTGGGCTGTCTACTCAGCTGTCTACTAAACAGCTGGAACAAATAGCATGAACAAAAGGACTACATTTACCATTCTAAGAGTGTCACAATAACACTATTTATTACTAAGCCTACCTGTTGTTGATACGTAGTTCAGTTTCTTCATGTTAGTACACTTCAGACATTCTTAAAATTAAAAAAGAAACTTTTATAAATTTAGATTAAACAAACTTATTTTTATTTGCTTTTACATATATAACATAAACAAATACATATTTGCAGATCCTGTCATGCAAGTTTATCATTTTATATGACAATGATAAATCATGCATGCAAAATCATGCATCAAAGTTGTGGACTGCACTGCAAATACAATAAAAAATAAAGCATTATAAGGCTGAACAAATAGAATGGGAGCAAAGACCTCACTGGGGCACCATCTGATCTAGAATAAAGTCTATGCATATTTTACATATTTGGTACAGGATACGCTGGTATACCCACAGTAATTATGTTTGCTTCACAAAATGTGGAGCAGTCCTTAATCTGAAAAGTTACCTAGTAAATGCTAATGGCAGCTTTGAGAAGAAGAAAGGAAGCCTATAAACTGGCCTAGCCCCATTTTCATAGGAATCCCCAATCTACAAAATGGCTCCCTTTGGGCAGATTGGCAACAATGTAACATGCCTCACTTTTTTGTCTGTTGACCAATTAAAGGAACAGTTAAACATAAGAAGTGCGTAAATGGTTCACATATTTCTAAAGTACTGTGGTGAGAGTCATTTCACAGTTCAGTATCAATATGTTTCTTTCCCAGTGGGTTGTCGCTAATGCATATTAGAGTTATATCTAAATATTCTTTTGCTGGGTGATGAAAGATACGTCTCCTACCCATTTAACTTGAGTAAACAAAATAAGTAGTTCAGGTGTGTTAGAAAATTATATAAACCATTTTCTTCTAACAATTGTGGCAGCTGCGTAGTGAGATTTGCACTATAAATAATAAAACACAGTGAAATCACATTACTTCTACTGTCAATAAACCAGGAGTCTCTTTCTCAGTGCTCAGCTTTGGTTGATCACCACTTGTATCCACACATATTAATATAATCATGCTATTTCACATATCACTCCACTTTCTGGCCTGATCCAAAGATCAGTATTTGTTTAAATAGCATCAGTGTCCTGCAGAAGTCAATTACTAATAGAGGTTAGAAACTGATTTTAGTGAAAGGGAGTAGAACAAGAGGAGGAGGAGAAAGAATATTTTCACCAAGATATAGACCCAAAATAGCAGCCATCCATATTTTTGCAGCTTGAAATATGGCAGTGAAAAAGTCTGTTTTATAAAATATAGTCCTTGCTACAGGATTGAGAGGTATAGTATTAGGAAATAATTTTCTCAGGCTGCCAGCTGCCAATTTGCTACCAATCCCAAAGCAGGAGGTATAGAATTAGCTCCATCGTGTCTGCTATTAAGCTATTTCTGACCGATATTTTTTATCCCTCAAACATGGTGGCTGTTCTCCATTGCAATCTATCTCCCAGAGACATTGACTTGACAGATGTTTTCAGCATATATTATGGAAGTAGAAGAGATTGAATGGGGAGACAGTATTGCACAGAATGGAGAAAGTGCAGGGAGACGGGGAGGAGTTTGCATTCCTTTCTGGAGAGAGAATAAATTTCTGCAGCTGCAAATTTATATGTTGTGCAAGAAGCTGTATCTAATTCCAACTCTGAGGATGATTTACATGACCTGCAACACATTTATGGGAGACAGCCAGCTTTTTCATGGCTTTGATTTGGGGCAATTAGTTTTAAAGCTGAAAGGTTTTTACTGTCCTTGATATAACTTTTGGCAGTAAACATATCACATTTTTAAAAGCTAAAAAGTGAGATGAGAATGAAAAAGTTAAAACATGGATCCTCTAAGCAAATAGCTTTCTCTGCAGAGTTGTAGTTTTTAAATGACAAGTCAGCCAAATAAAGAAGAAATGTTTTGGCATCTCCCAGCTGAACTACACAAAAGATACTGAAAGCTGGAGTTTGAGTATGACAAGTTGTAGTCATACACAACTCCGTTATCTGCTAACAGGAACACAATAGGAGAAAATGAAGTAGTGATTTGATATCATGTGACACTCTGGTCAGGCACTAGAACTTGCCATTGGAAATAGTAAATCATAGGAAGAATATAGAATGTCTCCAGTGCAACACAGTAGAGGTGCATGTCTACTATGTAGTTTAAGGTAGCCATCTCTTACTCTAGACTAGAGATGGGCACAAACGGGGAAAAACCCGAACCATGTGGTTCATGGTTCGTCAAATTTCACAAACCATGAACCAAGAACTTTCACGAACCTGCCCCTGGTTCGCGAACCGGTTCGTTTGGTTCATAAAAACATCACATCCAGGTCAGAAAATCATCACTTCCAGGACAGCAGAAGGTCACTTCTGGGCCAGCAGAATTTCACTTCCGGGTCAGCAGAAGGTCTGCAGGAAGTCCATCCCCTGTTGCCTAGGAAACTGATTGATTGGCACGAGGCTGTCTGCAGTGACGAACCAAAAAATGAACTAAACGAACCAGCCTAAAGTTTGTGGCGGTTCACCAGAAATAGGATGTGATGAACCACTGGTTTGCAAACCACAAACTGGTCTGGTTCGTCCTTAATTTTGGTTCATATTTCGGTTCATGCCCATCTCTACTCTAGACACTAAACATATATTGTTAAATCCAAATCCTTCACTTGCTCATCCCATAAGAACATAATAGTACCCATGCTGCATCTGTCCAGCATCCTGCTTTCAACAACAACCAATTGGATTTCACATGGAAACCCATATGCAGAGCCTGCATTGTGAAGAAGTCTGACCTTCCTGGCTCATTCTGGGTTTGTGGCCATTTCAGCTGGAAGGACGAGAATACCTCAGCCCATCATGCTGTGATCATTCCCTTGCAACATTTTTAAATAACTTTAAAATGGCAATGGCATCCACAGGTGTAGTTATGTTGAGTTTGGCCCTCAGATGGGAGCCCGAAAGCCCTGAATAAGAGAGTCAGATTAGCTATGATTTTCATTTGTGGGGTTTTTTTAGATAGGATGGGTAGAAAGCTTGTTTTTAAGTGATAAATAAACACCCTAGAAAAAGCCAGAAGCACCAAATCTATCTGGGCAGTTTCTCCAGACCAGGGATGAAAGGTGAAACCGACTCCTTTGAGGAAACCTGCTTTTGGTAACCAGATCCAGTAAACCTCCTAACCTGAAGTAAGCTTTCAGAGCAAAGGAAGCAAGGATCTTTCCTAAGTGTTTATTTACATTCACGGGGAGGGTTGTGGCCATAGTTGGGCTACGTTATAAAATATTCAGTCTAATGGGAGAAAGGTTGTAACTAGACATGGGCACGAACCAAAAAAAAATAATGAACGTGCAGATCGTGCTTTGGTGCCGACCACGATCCCGAATTAATGACCCACAACAACCATCTCCCATTCCCAAACCCAACCGGATTGTGGATTGTGGAGGCCAAAGCTGGGCGTGCTGGTATTCCCAGCTATGTGGAAAGGTGGGTGCTGGCGGTCGCCACCGGGCCTGCCAGGCACGGAGAGACAGCGATGAGCCGCCTCCCCTCAGGGGGCAGGGGGTCTGGCTGCTCGCCGGTGGCACCCCCCATGTGCCCACCCGCCAGGCCGAAAAGGAGCGCACTGGTATTCCCAGCAAGAAAGGAAGGTGGGTGATGGCGGCGGCCACCGAGCCTGGCAGGCACGGAGAGACAGTGACGAGCCACCTCCCCTCAGGGGGTGGAGGGTCTGGCTGCTCGCTGGCGGCACCCCCCATGTGCCTGCCCGCCAGGCCAAAGAAGAGCGTGCTGGTATTCCCTGCGACGGCAGAAAGGTGGTTGATGACGGCGGCCGCCAGTCCTAGTGGGCATGGGGAGGCAGCGTTGAGCAACCTCCCCTCAGGGGGTGGGGGGTCTGGCCGCTCGCCAGCGGCACCCCCCATATGCCCGCCCACCAGGCCGAAGTGGAGCGCGCTGGGATTCCCAGCGATACATGAATGGTGGGTGCTGGTATTCCCGGCGCAGGCCGGAAAGTGGGTGCTGGCGATGAGCTGCCTCCTCTCAGGGGGCAGGGGGTCTTGCCACTCACCAGCAGCACCCCCCATGTGCCTGCCCGTCAGGCCAAAGAAGAGCGTGCTGGTATTCCCTGCGATGGCAGAAAGGTGGTTGATGACAGCGGCGGGCACGGGGAAGCAGCGTCCTGGCGGGCACGGGGAAGCAGCGTCAAGCCACATCCCCTCAGGGGGTGGGGGGTCTGACCGCTTGCCGGCGGCACACCCCATATGCCCGCCCGCCAGGCCGAAGTGGAGCGCGCTGGCATTCCCAGCGATACATGAATGGTGGGAGCTGGCAGTGGCCGCCAGGCCTGGTGGGCACGGGGAGATGGTGGAGAGCTGCCTCCCCTCAGGGGGTGGGGGGTCTGGCCACTCGCCGGCAGCACCCACCATGTGCCCACCCGCCAGGCCAAACTGGAGCGTGCTGGTATTCCAGGCAAGAAAGGAATGTGGGTGTGGACGGAGGCCGCCAGGACTGCTGGGCATGGGGAGGCGGCATTGAGCCACTCGCCGGCAGCACCCCCATATGCCTGCCCGCCAGGCAGAAGTGGAGCGCGCTGGTATTCCCAGCGATACATGAATGGTGGGTGCTGGTGGCAGCCGCCGGGCCTGGCGGGCACAGGGAGATGGCGGAGAGCCACCTCCCCTCAGGGGGTGGGGGGGTCTGGCCTCTCACTGGTGGCACCCCCCTATGCCCGCTCGCCAGGCCGAAGTGAAGCGTGCTGGGATTCCCAGCGATACATGAATGGTGGGTGTTGGCGCCGGGCGCTGGGCCGGGCGGACATGGGGAGGCAGCGACAAGCTGCCTCCCCTCAGGGGGTGGGGGGTCTGGCCGCTCGCCGGCAGCACCCCCCATGTGCCCGCCCGCCAGGCCAAAAAGGAGCGCACTGGTATTCCCAGAGTGGATGGGAGAGGACCTGTCATCAAGAGGAGGGGGAGGGGGAAGATCCCCCAGCAGCTATGGCTCCTCAACTGAGGGTCCCACTGAGGAGTAATATGGTGGCAGCTGACAGTACCCACCTTCCTGCCTTGACGGAAAGGACGGGAGTTGCGGGAGACATTCCCACCCAGCTGAAAGAGGTCCCGTCAGTCCCGTTGACGAGTGCCGCCACATTGTCAACTGACTGTATCCATACACAATACAATTGGCTGCGCAAGCACAACCAAGCTGTGTAACCAAGGAGGGAGCAGTAACAGGATAGTCCCTCATGAAGCAAGACCTGATCTGAACCACCGTCCTGCCTTTGTGGAAAGTAGGGGATGGACAGGACAGGAGGCATTATTTGGATGGGTCAGAGTGGGTCCTTAGAGGGGGAGACAGAAACGGGACAGCAGCAGCAGTAGCAGCTGACATCGGCCACCTTCCTGCCTTTGCGGGAAGGACATCAGTCAAGTGACCCATTCCCCCCTGCTCAGAGGGCTCTGCGTTTGCGATGGATGGGAGCACCGTGTGGCTGAACTATATGTGCAACAGTTCCTGAGCTGCTGCGCAAGTGCCCAAAGTAGGCTGCCATCAGCAGCATCACCCACCTTCCTGCCTTGCAGGAAAGGATGGGAGGGAGAGGACCTGTCATGTGGGGGGGGGGAATGAGAAGATCCCCCCACAACCACCAGGCCAAAGAGGAGCGCACTGGAATTCCCGGCGTGGGAGGGAGAGGACTAATGTGAGCCCTCAGCCGAGGTGCCCACTGAGCTTGGCCCCAGGACCTGGCAGGAGCCCTGGCACCAGAGGGAGGGAGGGACTAGAGCCCTAGCCCACCACTCCCACAGACCTGACCAGATCAGGCACTGATTAATAATAATCAATGTGAGCCCTCAGCCAAGGTGCCCACTGAGCTTGGCCCCCGGGCCTGGCAGCAGCCCTGGCACCAGAGGGAGGGAGGGACTAGAGCCCTAGCCCACCACTCCCACAGACCTGACCCAATCAGACCCTGATGAATAGTAATCAATGTGAGCCCTCAGCCGAGGTGCCCACTGAGCTTGGCCCCAGAGCCAGGCAGCAGCTCTGGAACCAGAGGAGATAGAGCCCTATCCCCCAAAGCCAAGCTCAATTGTACTCTCTCAGTCTCTCTCTCCAAAGGCTAGCAAGTGGCAAGCAAGCGCTCTGTCTCACTCCACTGCTAGCAGAAAGTGAAACCCAGCCTGGGAGCCCATGGCTATTTATAAGCATGGGTCCCATTCAGCAACACAGGAGGTCTGTGTTTGGCCGTCAGAGCTGCCTATCAGGGTTTGCAGGGATGCGATTGGAGTTCCCATGGCTACAGAACACCCCCTTCCCCCTCCCTCCCCTGGCTGTCTTCTCCCAACTTGTAACTGCTTTTCAGCTCCGTGGTTGGAAGGAAGCCCTGCTGATCAAGGAAAGCTGGGCTTCCATTCGGGTTTCCAGGGCGACAGAAGGAGGGCAGACAGAGCTCATGGCTTCCCCTGGCTCCATTGCCAGTGTCTGGCTTCCCGAACTGAGCCCGAACGCCCCGAACCAGGCCTCTCCCGAATGCTGGATCGTTGGCCATGGCCTACCACGATCCGCCGGGTCACTCATGATCGTGCGATCGCCATTTTCGTGGGTTTTTACGGTTCGTAATGAGGTTTGTGCCCATCTCTAATTGTAACTGCTGGGTTGAAGTAGAGAGATGAAATTTTCCACATTTAACACTTACTTGGTTTAATATGTTGGATTTTTTCCCTGTTAAATAAAACGTTGTTTTGGCCTACGAGTTGCTTAAGAACTTCATCCTACTCAGCCTCCCCCTATAATCAGCACAGCTAGGTTGGTGCCCCTCCAGTTGTACTGAAGATTCTGTCTCCTGCCACTGCTTGGAGTGGCAATGGGATGAAAAAAAATTGTTGTTGAGCTGATGGCATGATGCTACTTTCTGGGGGAAACCTGGAAGTGATGTTAGTCTTCTCTAGGAATCTCTTGAAATCTATGGTTTCACCATAGGCTTCAGGCAGTTCCTAGAGACAGATCACACTGAAAGTAACATCACACCAACACTGATGGACACCACAACATGTCGCCACACAACCCCAGTCGTTCCTGGAAACCCTAAGTGAAGAGGGGGAAGGAGTGAAGCTATTCCTTTTTTCTCTTCTCTCAGCAGATCTTAGCTACGAGAAAAAAGGCAGTTTCACACCATTCCCATGACTCTCTTAAGCTTCCTGCACAGCAATTCCTGCACAGCAGTTTCTCACAACCCCAGGAATATTCAGGGTCAGAAGGGGCAGCAGGAAAACAAGATGAAAGCTGGAAAGCCTTGTGCTCCTTCCTTCCATTGACACAGGCCATTATCTCCCTGAGCTCCAGGGAGTTTAATAAGAGACTCAAGTAGATTATGGATGAACTTCCCATTGATTACTTGGCTCCTTGTTATGTGTCATTTGAGCCATGTCTCTGAATAATAAATAAATAGAATAATAATAAATAAATAGAATAATAATTTTTTTTTACACACATACATGAGGATTGGATACATATGTAATTCTGTACATCCCATCTGAACCTCTAAACACTTATTGGAAAGGTTTGAATGATTTGGGCAGTAAAAGAAACACTGCAGTACTATAAGCTGAAATCATGAGGCCCAAACTGATCCGTTCTGAGAAGCTGTTTGTATGAAGCACATTCAACTACTGAAAAATTCAGGCTTTGGCAGAATGAATTGGGCCACTCATCATAGTGTGAGTTGACAGAAAGTATAGGTCAATGTTGTATGAGTCACAATCTGAGCAGCAAATTCAGAAACACTATTTGAGTGAGTAGTTGCCACTTTTTTCCCCTGAGAAAACTCCTGGCCATTTAACAATTGTATGCCAGCCAGAAACGTACTAGTCACAACTGTTTACATCACTGCATCTCTAAACTGCAAAGTGCCACATCCGTCGAATCGGACATGTAGCTATTAAAGGCACAGAGCTTCTGCCAGAAAGAAGGGTTGCCATCCTAATTAAGTGGGAGGAAAACTGCAGCTAGAGTGATAGTATGCAGTCCAGGGCTCTTGGTTTCTCTTTAGTGTTCTCGGGAAGAGGGAAAAAACAGTAGGACTGCTGATTAAATTATTGCAGGCAGATTTCAGGAAATGATGATCTGCTGAATTTAACCACTTAACACCAGTGACCATTTAGATACTCATAAATAATCCCTCTACGTTTTCGGAAGTGATCCTTTCTAAATGGTTCCCCAGAGGTAAGAAAACTGCAGGGATCATGCTTTCTTTTTAAAAGCCTATAAACTGGATATATATTCAAAATAAGCCCCGAGACATAAATAATGTTTGAATAATATTCTCATTTCAGAAATAAATTTTCAACAAATTCTGGAGTTTCCCTACTTGAAAGTGTGTGTGTGTGTGTGTGTGTGTGAGAGAGAGAGAGAGAGAGAGAAATCTCCTAATTAGCCCCATTTGTCAAAAGCTTTTTGGACTTCCAGGTATGTAATATCTACCCGAGTACCCTATCCACACATTTGTTAACCTTCTCAAAAACTCCAAAAGGTTGCTGATGCAACAAATTATGATGATTTTCCTCAGCAGGCCTTGTTCTTCTATGTGCTTAATAATTGTAACTTCAATAATGTAATAGTAGTAGTGGTAGTGGTAGTAGTAGCAGCAGTAGAAATTTTAATCACTACATTTGTCAGAA
Source organism: Eublepharis macularius (assembly GCF_028583425.1). Taxonomy (NCBI): domain Eukaryota; kingdom Metazoa; phylum Chordata; class Lepidosauria; order Squamata; family Eublepharidae; genus Eublepharis; species Eublepharis macularius. The sequence goes on from NC_072795.1 coordinate 73,155,903, forward strand.
TGGATATTAAGATAACTAGCCTGTAATTTCCTGGATCTCCTCTGCACCCCTTTTTAAGGTTGCTATATTATTTACTTTCTAGTTCTCTGATAGGGATGTCAATTTTAGCAGCAAGTTATACATACTGGTTAGAAAATAAACAATTTCACATGTGGGTTCAAACATGTGCCATCCAGACCTAGAGAAATATAAGTTGTCCATTAAGTCCTAGAACAAACATTTTTCACTTCTATTTGATTTAGTTCTCCAGATACCCTTTCTGAAAACAGCAGGAATATGGAACTAGATTTTTTTTTTGTCTCTTACACATTCTATTGTACAATTTGTCAAGAAGCTGACTTGTCTCGGTTTGTTTCTTGGTTCAGTTCAGGCCTAATAGAAGTCTATAAAGCCATGACCCTGCAGTTTCAGAGCTGGGACTGAACTATGCAGGTGCAGTGATGTCATAGCTTCACAGTTTTGCACCTACATTGCATCATTCTAGCAAAAGACCCTGGGTGAGAGGATATGCACTTTCCTTGACTGGCTAATCACGATCAGGCAAGTTGCTTCAGTTTTAGATAAGGGTTCTCATTCTAGCTTGTACCCTCTTGCTTTTAGACTATGTTTGCTGAAGGATTTATGCTACCTGCTTTTGTACTCTGGACCTGCTAACCTTGATAGGGGTCATCCCAGGATCTTTGTCTCTGTATTTTGAGACTTTGGAACCCTATTTGAACTCTTGCTTTAGCCTGAAAGGTAACCCTAGGAGACTGAGATTAGAGATGGGCACGATCCCGCATTATGATTGAAAAAAACCCATGATACTGGCCATCGCGCGATCGGGACCCGGCAGATTGTGCTCAGCCACGGCCAACGATCCAGTGATCGGGGGGGCTGGATCGGGGTGATCGTGCTTGGATCGGGAAGCCAGACACTCAGGTGCCAGCAATCTATTCCCCTGGCAATGGAGCCAGGGGAATGCCTGAGCTGTGTTTGCCCTCCTTCTGTCGCCCTGGAAACCCGAATGGAAGCCCAGCTTTCCTTGATCAGCAGTGCTTCCTTCCAACCACGGAGCAGCAAAGCAGTCACCAGTTGGGAGAAGACAGCCAGGGGAGGGAGGGGGAAGGGGTGTTCTGTAGCCATGGGCACTCCAATCTCATCCCTGCAAACCCTGATAAGCAGTTCTGATGGCCAAACACAGGCCAGACCCCCCCCACCCCCTGAGGGGAGGCAGCTTGTCGCCATCTCCCCATGCCCGCCTGGCCCAGCAGCCGCCGCCAGCACCCACCTTCCCACATAGCTGGGAATAGCAGCGTGCCCTGCTTTGGCTTCCACAATCCACGATCCACAATCCACAATCCATGGATCGGGAACGGGAGGTGATTGGTGTGGATCGTTTATTGGGGATCGTTGCCGGCGCTGCTCCACGATCAGCTGGATCGTTAATTTATTTTGGATCGTGCCCATCTCTAACTGAGATATCTAGAGTTTTTTTGTTTTTCTCTTCTGCTTGCACATTTCTCTGTCTCTATCCTTTTGCACTTCTGTTAATAGACTCTTTTGAATATATCCTTATGTGTTCTTTGGGAATTTGAAAGCTTTAGTTTTAATCCAGTACTGTGGCTCATTTTGGTCACAGTCACCAAACAGTTGTTTAGTGGAACTCAATATGCAAAGTGATCTACCTCGCAGGACTGACTTCCTGTTTAAAACCTGGGGTGGGGGGGACTTGCCACTCAGTTCCACAGCAGAGGGTTTAGTCAAAAAAGGCTGGTGGCAGCTCGTTACCCTGGAAGTGAGGACCCACTCCTAGTTTTGAGTGTTTTGTCTTGACCTCCCACTCAGGGCGGCTTGTAGATACAGCCATCTTTGACAGTATTCATACTTGGATGCCAAAGATGCAGAGACAGTGTACAGGCTTAAAATAAGAAAGTATGAGTCTTTCAATTTTGTTATTTTTAAATACCTAGATGAAAACAAATATAAGCACTGTTTTGAAGGGACTATTTTTGAACCCCTAGAAGTGTTATTTATGAACAGCTAAGCAGCCGAAACTGGTGTTGAGTAAATTTTCCACACACAGTAATAGAAAGTGAAGCCTGGTAGGACAAGATAAGGGACAATATAATTGCAGGTTAGATAATATTATTCAAGCCTCCCTGACTGCTAGATTTTCTGACTATGTTATTTTCCCCATTTAAGCTGTAGACACCTGTTTTCCCTCCCTCCATTTACAATGCTACTTTAGATTTTATGGTATCTTTCACACAACCATATAAGTCAATAGCCTAAAAAAAACATCTAGCAGCAGGAAATGAGAAAGAAAGAAAGAAAGAAAGAAAGAAAGAAAGAAAGAAAGAAGAAAGAAGAAAGAAGAAAGAAGAAAGAAGAAAGAAGAAAGAAGAAAGAAAGAAAGAAAGAAAGAAAGAAAGAAAGAAAGAAAGAAAGAAAGAAAGAAAGAAAGAAAGAAAGAAAGAAAGAAAGAAAGAAAGAAAGAAAGAAAGCAATTAAAATCAAAAGCATACCAATAAACTGGAAGGCTTGCTGTGCAGTCTTGTGCATCTTTACTCAGAAGTAAGTCTTCCTGTAGTCATTGTGACAATTTCAGTGAAAGGGTGAAAGATTGTAGGCCATAAGGAATATACCCACATCTGTGATGTTTTTCCTATGAGGTTGGTAGGAGAAATGTAACTCTTCGCTGATTCCTGCTAGGGTGAATGTGTTTCTGAATTTTGCCTAGAAGGAGTTTGTTGTGCAGGTCTGTGAGCCATTCTCAGTTGCACCAGCATTCAGCAAGATCGTTCTATATTCTACTCAGAGGCCACTTTTTCCAAGATAATATTTCACACCTTGTCCAGCTACCATGTATCATAATGGGGTGGATCTGAACAGCTATTTCTTATTTTAAGCAGTTTAACATAATGGAAGCACCAGGAAAACATGAGAATAAGAAAGACAAGTGGGGACATGCAAGGACCTGCAGGGGGCATCTCATGTTCACCTCCTGCACCAGGTCCTCTGTCTGATCCCTGCCCCCATAGTCTCTCTCCTCTTTCCTGCTTCCTTCTTCCCACCCCCTTTGTCTGCCTCCTGTCTTCACGCTTCTGCCTCCCTCCCCCAGCAGTCTCTCCTCCATGGCTCAGTTGCATGGTGGGAAACCTACAAAAACTTGCACAGGGTACTTCACTCTCCCCTGTATTCTCTTTCCCACACTATTTTCTCTTTCCCTTTTCCTGGTAGCCTCCATAAGCTCACCTTATGTACTCTCTCCTTCAAATTCACTAAACAACTTGCCTTTTATCTGCCCATTTTTACCTATATTTTTTATTCATATGCTGCCTTTCTCCACAAAAGGGACCCAAAGCAGCTTACACTGTTCTCCTTGCCTCCACATCATCCTCACTACAACCTAATCTATCTTTCAGGGTTGTAGTGAGGATGATATGGAGGCAAGGAGAACAATGTAAGCTGCTTTGGGCCCCTTTTGTGGAGAAAGGCAGCATATGAATGGTGGCTGGATCAAAGTCACCAGTAGAGATGACCACAAACCAGGAAAATTATGAACTATGCAGTTTGTGATTCATAGCATTTCATGAACCATGAACCATGAACTTTCACATACTTGCCCCAGTTCATGAACTGGTTCGTTTGGTTCATGAAAATGTCACTTCCAGGTCAGCAGAAGGTCTGCAGGTCCCCATTGCCTAGGAAACTGATTGATCGGCAGAAACAAACTGAAATAGGAACCAAATGAAGTGGGCTAAAATTCATCATGGTTCGTGAGAAATGAGCTCCCACAAACCGCTGGTTTGTGAACCACGAACTGGCCCGGTTCATGACAATCTTTGGTTCATATTTCGGTTTGTGCCCACCCCTAGTCATCAGTGAGCTTCTTGCGCTGAACCTCTAACCACTATACTAACCACTATACTACACTGACTTTTGTTGTGGGTGAGTCATGCATGTCATGTTGTATTAAGTAACCTAGTTGCTGCTGGAGGAGCTGGCCCCCAAGAATCTTCCCTCAGAGGCTGAAATATTCCTGGAAAAGGCCCTGCCCCCCCATCTTTCCTAAGACTAGAATACTGATCTGTTATTTGGTTGCCTAGCAACAGCCACTGAGTGCATCTGGTTAAAGCTACAGAAGCTCCTTTAATCATTTTGGATTTTTTAAAATCCCCAATATATTTTTTTTAGATTTCAGATTTTTCAGCAAACCTGGGGCATTTTTCAGGTGTGTAGGAAGATCTGTCTTGCATGTTCATAGCTTCAGTCTCCAGATTTAAGTATCCACAGATCAGAGCCACTTCACTATTAGTATATAAGATACTCCAGGGTCTTTTTCTATATGTGCCATTCAGGGACTAATTACACATTACAGAGTGGCACATGGCTGCCACTGACCCGCATGCCAAACTCTCCTAAATTCATTGGTTAGCAGAAATGCCTGAGGTGATGATGTGGGCTTCAAAGCTTCCAAATCCCTGCAATTGGCAGTCAATTAATTCAGGGGGTGATGAACATCACAATGTTATGTCATATATTTCTTTTGCCAAATATCACCAGAGAGATATAGTGCTTTGACAAAAGGTAATTCAGATGTTAGGAATGAATACCTGTAGTGGAAAGGGGAGTAGGTGAAGACTTTATGTAGGCTTCCAGGAGACATCTGGTTAGTCACTGTGTGTAACTCTTTTCTGGACCAGAAGGACTTTTAATTCGACCCATTTGCGCTCTTCTTGTGTACATTAACTTTCAATACTTTCTCAACAATGTAATGGGCATAAATATCACCAGGGCTTTTTTTCTGGGAAAAGAGGTGGTGGAACTCAGAGGGTTGCCCTGGAGAAAATGATCACATGGCTGGTGGCCCTGCCCCCTGTTCTCCAGACAGAGGGGAGTTGAGATTGCCCTCCGCGTCACTCAGCAATCTCAACTCCCCTCTGTCTGGAGATCATTGGGCAGGGCCACCAGCCACGTGACCATTTTCAAGAGGTTCCGGAACTCCGTTCCACTGTGTTCCTGCTGAAAAAAAGCCCTGTATATCACACACGGGGACATGTTTGGAGCTCTATTGATAAATCAATGAAAGCAGGGTGATCTCTTAGTTCTATTGCTGAGATTATGGGATGCTCTAGTTTTGGACTTTACAACTGTAATGCATTTTGCCTGCCTCCAAATTCAAGGTCAAGAAGACTCAGAAAGCAACACTGCAGCAAGCACTGCATCACCGTCAGGGGAAAAGAGGGAGTGGCCTTAGACAAAGAAGATTGTTTCTATTTATCTGCAGAATTAATGAGCGACAGAGTGGCATCCAAGAACTACTGCCAGCCAGTAACACAATCAATTACTGCCTATACAGAAAGAGAGAGATTTGGCAGACTGGAATCTGGATATTCAGACACACAGAAAAGCCTGGGTCTAGACAGAGGACATGATCTGTGTGGCTGTGATCAATTTTAGCTACCTAATGTAGCAAAACATTGTCTCAGCATCAACGATGCTACACCACAGCCAACAGTAGCAAAGACATTGTGCCTTAGTTTTATATAAAAATCTTTACCTCTCTTCTTAGCCAATTAACACCTCATTATCTGTCTACCTACAGAGCTTTAACTCTTAAATCATTTTTACCATTATTCTTTACATATCACATAGTTTCACAATTATTTCTCAAGAGGTTCTTTAAATGCTTCAGTCTCCCCACATATCTAAGCTCACCTACGCACAAATCGGAGCTGCAGTGAAATCTGTACTATATTTCCCATTAGACTCACCCCTGCTGCTCCATTCCCCACCCTCACTCAAAACTGAGGGGTGCATGACATCATGTAATGCTGTGACATCTCTTGTGGTATGTAGAAGTGATACCATGGCATCATGTGATGCCATTTTCCCAGTCTTCACATCCCAAATGCTCCCAGCTGGTATCTCTATTTCCTATCAGAGTTTCATGTTTAAGGACTGCAACAAATGTCAATAATTATATTTTCTGTGATGGTCATGAGAACACTGCCTAACTAACTTCATCCATTTACCAAACAGGCAGTGTTAAATACTAAGCTCTGTAATCCTATGCATAGTTGTTAGAAGAGTAAGAGTACAATCCTAAACAGAGCTACACCCTTCTCATGAACATATAGCTCAAATTATAGAATCATAGAATCATAGGTTGGAAGGGACCTCCTCAATGCGAGGTCTGGGGCTGAGCTGACTTTATCTTGGCTCATGTACCTCTTGCCCTTGCCAAATCCCTGTGAGTTTGTGAGCTAGGAATTATCTGTGGCCCAAAGCGAAGGAGGGCAGAAGGCTGGGAATGAGCAAGGGGCATGGGGGACTCTCCCTCTGGCAAGGCCTCTGCTCAACCTCTCCTCTCTTCTGGCTCCCATCCTTGCTCCCCCCTCCGCTCCTGCATCCTGCTGCCACAGCTTCCTCTTAAGCTTCCTCATCACATTTGAGCTGTTTGCTTCTCTACACTGCCTTCTCCTTTTCCTTGAGATGATTAGTTTGTGTGGATCTAATAAAACCCAACTTCTCAGCACCCCGTCTGCTTTTTCTGTAATTTTTTTTGTATTTCTAAAGGACAGTAATGTTTCAATGTTGTGCTTTTTTTTTTTTAAATCAATGGATAGGAAGCAACACTTTTCTGTTACTGCTGTTTGGGAAAAAGTTGCCGTGAGAAATCACCACCAGTAGATATGCTTTCTGGCTCCGCAAAGAACCAGTTCAGTTCATTTGAACGTAGGACACATTTCCCTTTTGATTTTAATGCTCAATATAAATTATATTGATGGCCTTAAAAATGGCATTCGAACAAGCATAGGGAGTCTACATTTTCTCCAAAAAGAGCACCACACCCCACCCATTCAGGGTTCACATGATCGCATGAGACCAAAGGTGGCCAGAAAATTTGCTGGGCATGGACAATCAGCTTTCAACACCCCTTGGCACTATTTTAAAATGTGAAAAGTTAGGGTGCAATAATGGCCATACAGAGATGCAGTATTGATGTGCATAGGGAGAGGTGGGGTTTCACGTGGTAACGTCATAATGTTACAATGCATGTGCAAACTTTTTTTTAAAATAAAAGGGTGACGTGAATTCCAAAGCCCACAACAAAACTGGGGCTTTGAAGGGAGTGTGAAACAAAACACAGGATGTCAATTCAAAACTTCTGAGACAGTGTGAAATGCACGGGTGCCGAGCCGAATCTGTTGAGATTGTGACGACTCCTTGGAAATGGCGTGTTAACCTGTGAGTGCAAAAAGTACCAAGGTCTCAGCATTTAAAAAACATATAAGTCACAAGTACAATATTTAACAAATGAAATGTTAGGGTTGAAAAACAGTCCATGCTATGAAGCACAGTTAGGGCTTCAGTTTGGAAACCTTAGGAAGTAAAGTTTTGTTCTGTTTTCCATTTCTGTTTATCAGAATTATGTTATCAGTACCTAGGGTTCCTTGAAGGAAAGCCATTGCAAAGAAGGAATTAGAAATGCTTTACTGATGTCAGTGGGCTTACTCATAGCTAATATTAAAGAGTCAGGCTGTATATGGCTGAAACGCAAGGCATGCTTACCTGGTAGTAAGTTCCAGTGTATGCACAGTGTACCCTGACTGTGGCCCTAAGCATGCCTTAAACAGGAAGTCCTTATTGAATTCAGTGAAACTAAGGCCATATGGTTCATACATTCAGGAAAATGAAGTGGCAGAAATCTGAGATGGCAGCACCACTTCATACAGAAGATCATATTTTGGAATACTCCCCTGTGTTTGTTTGCTTGCTCATTTGTTTACTTCATTCATACTTCACTTTTTTCCCTCAGTGGAGACCCAAAGAGTCTTACATCATTCTCCTCTTCTCCATTTTATCCCTGTGAGGTAGATTAGACTGAAAATGTGTGATTGACCCAAGGTCACCCAGTAAGCTTCCATGTCAGAGTGAGGATTCATGCCTGGGCCTCCCATAATCTTGTACAACTCTTTAACCACTGCAATCTGCTGGCTTTCAAAGAACTCCCTACAAGTCGAAAGCTAGTGTGGCAAGCAAACAGCTCTGCTAGTTTTCTGTTTGCATATACTATTTTTTATTTAGGTGCAACATTCAGATCTGGAATCCACAATCCATATTCTGAAGTGACACAGTCTATTCTATGAACTCAGCATTTTTCTTCCCCTAGTATGTGTGTGACCAGGCACAAATTCTGAGTAAATAAGTGCTGTACGTGAACAGAACTCTTCACACTGAAGTGCCTTCCATCAACTACAACCTGTCACTGGTCATCAAATTTTCAAATCTCTTGCAACAGTCTATGAATAATGCATTTAGTATGAAATATTGAGACAAATATGGGTTAATAACACCTTCACAAATACATATAGGAATAGCCACATTCATCATCTGAGTGAATGTGTTCACCCTTGAGCCAAACTGGAATGGGTCACACAAGATAAATGACAAAGAACTGGACAGGTTCACACTTAAAAACATGATAACTTGCCACACGCTGGGCTGGGAGCAGAGAAGATGATTTATAGACCAGATCTAGATTTTATTTTGTTTAAAAGATGAACAGTGAAGTAATGCTCACATAGACCGTGCTGGAGCCTGCACTAAGACCGGTGATAGATTCTGGCTTTTAAAAATAGAACATTCCTCTAACCAAAATTTGTGATTAGAAAATGGGATAGAATTATTAAATTCATGCATTTGAAGACCTTTGTTTAGATTTAGGGCTGGTTGACACATAAATGTTCCTCATGAGATGATGACAGAAGCAAATTGTGACTTCAGTATTTCCATTGTGGATTGACTCTTGTTATCAACTGTTATTGACGAATGAGAAATGAAGTGGTGTGTGCATGTGTAATCTATCACAGTCTAGTAAGATTAGAAACTGACATCAAATAAACATTAGAGGCAATCCTCAGCACAAAGCATCTAACAAACTACAGAGTGCTTATTGTCAAGGAAATGTATTTGAGTATAATGAATTAGATTCAAAGGTGCTCTTCTACGTGTTGAAGGCATCTTCTGCTTACAGAAGGATGGCTTTACACCTTATGCTAGTACACTGCAAGAAAAGTTACTTAAAGGCAGCAGGTTATAAGCGTCTTGGTTATAAGCGTTTGTGTAAACCAATGTCAATTGGGATGTTTTCTGGTGATACTTGCAATGATATCACCAGTTATCTAGAAGAACTATCTAGATATCACCATTATGCAAGCAAAGGTGCAGACAGAAAAGGGTTCCTCTTCTCCAAAGGTTAACTAGCATGGTGGTTAAGTGGTTGGGCTTTCAATCAGCACTCTTCTGGTTCAACTTCCATGACTGCCATGACTCAGCAGGTGGTCTTGGTAAGTCACTCCCCTCAGCCCCAGCTCCTTAGCCATATTGTGGACATAATAACACTGACTTTGTTTACTGCTCTGAGCATGGCACTAATGTGCCCAGAAGGGTGGTGTATAAGCGCACTGTTGTTATGGTTGTTATTGTGTTGAGAACCCTCTGTTAAGAGAACAAGATCATTTTCACACAGCTACATTTCCCAGGGTTCTCTAAGATAAGGAAATGATGTTTAAATAAACCAGCATACGTCTATAATGTATGCCATTTATTGAAACCAAACTCACAAGCGCCTGTTTAGAAACTTGCCCTGACCACATTTACTCAGTGTCATTAGAATCTGGAAGTCATTCTGACTATCTGATTTCTCTTCGTTCAGTTACTTGTCTTAACTATATAAAGGGAACAGTGTGCTTCGGGTATCGAATTTGGGTAAAATACCCAAATCGGGCCCGATTCAGAAAGCTTCGGTAAATCCCAAATCAAAGCTTCCTGAAGCATTCGTAATGCTTTGGGAAGCTTCAGGGCCCCAGGGGTTAAGTTTAAAGAGCCCTTTTGCAAGTGGCAGGTCCCTTTAAACTCCCCCCCCTGCTTCCCAGCTGAAATTTAAAGGGCCCTGCCACTTGCAGGCAGCAGGAAAGGACCCTTTAAACTTTCCCATTCCCTACCCTTAACGCCCACCCCCACTTACCTGGCACTGTGCTGGAGGAGGCAGCCCTCTCGCCTCCCCACTGGCATCTGGTGGTGGTGGCAGCAGCGGCCCTCTCTGCCGGCCAGCTGGCCTCACTGGCCACAGCTGTGTGGCGGTGATGGGGGGAAGGCCCTCTCTGTCGGCCAGCTGGGGAAGGTCCACCTGGCCTTCCACCTGGCCAGGTAAGTGGGGTGGGGGTGGGGGTGGGGTTTAAGGGTGGGGGTGGGAGTTTAAGGATGAGGGTGGGCCTCCCCCTCCCCCGTCACTTCAGTATGCTCCAAATCTTTACGGAGCATATCGAAGTGACTTATAAACCCAAATCCAAAGTGTCATGCCACTTCAGATTTCAGGTTTTTCCAAAGCTTTTTCGGGTGCACATATTTCTGTACAACTGGATAGCATGGCAATGTGGTTTTCTAGTTCAACTCTTTGTGTATTTCTTGCTATTGTTTCACTCCTACTTGCTTCCATGTTGGGCTTCCCTTTATTTTCATTCCCACCATGATTTCTGCTTCAGCTAGTTTACCTGATTTCCAATTATGGTGCCTATTTTTATTTCTCATATTAACTTCCTGACATAGCACAATTTCACTGGGTCTTAATTGTTTCAGGAAGTTATACCAAGATGGTGTAGCTAGCTATGATTTCTTTGGAGAAGTGTTCTAACTGGATAGCTAAGAAGGTCATTAGGTTTGGGTAATTCACAGTTCTGGTAGTACTAAATTAATAATCATGAAGTACTGATCCACCTTCATGATTTTAATGTTTTTTCTTGACTTCTGACTTATTTTGTTTTGGACTGAACTATCTCCTTTCTATTGTGGCTCTGTTATTAGGTTCTGCTAGTTATTTAATGCATCTGGAATACAGGTAGGCTTTTTTTGGTAGATTTCAGGAGCTCATCTGTATGACAAGAATGTGACATTACTATGTGCAAGCAGGTTCATTTTTTTGTTTTGCTAATATTATTGTACTATCTAGCTTTTTTTTAAACTGCAGAGAGCTATTTAGATGTCATTTTATTATCTGACGGTATTTATATTTATATTTATATTTATGTTTATAATGCACTCTCCTCACAAATGGGCTCAGAGCGGAATACAACATATATAAAATACATAAACATATCACTTTAAAAACATCAATAAATATATAATACTAAAGCATATTGGCACAGTTAATTCCTTATATCAACACCTAGGCAGTTTCAGCATGAGAATGTTGCCTTTATTAGAAAAGGCCAAAAATGAAGACAAATACAAAATATTACTTCTAAACAAAGCGAGTATTTCTGTTAAGGCAAGATGTGTGAACTTCTTCAAGGACAGACTATAGAACTGCAATCTGAAAAGAACAAAATAGCTCGGTCTGTTCCTGTACTTGTAACAGCAATTATTAGGCAGAAGTCAGCAGGTAAAGCTCTTAGCCGGGTGACAATAGAGACTCTCTCTTTTTGGCTGACATTTTTTGGGTGAATGGATGTCTGAGGGGGGAAATGAGATTAAAATGGCCAGCTCCTCCTCAGACTTGTACACATTTGTTGGAAGGTTTGTACATAGAATGCACATAGGTTGGGAATTGATCTTGCATCCATTATATTGCTTCCTAATCTGCCCCTGCAGCATACATTCATTCTCATCCTTAAAAAGTCATCTGACGTGCATTATTCACATAGTAATATCTGGAGAACAGGGCAAAGAGGCCGATAATAATTAGCAAACCCAACAGAGACTCACATTAGAAGTCTGAAATCTTACTGGTTTTATTGTCCATGAATGAGAATCTGAATAACATCACTGGCACATCTACCATTCTCTCCATACTGTACCCCTATGGAGACACACACAAATGGATTCCAAATCTTTATTCCATATCTAAACTGTATCATAGCACAGCTGGTTTCTTTAGAGTTCTGAATCAAAAGGGGGATTTCCTGGACAAGACTGGCTACTGTGAACATCACTGCACTGTCCTTCAGAATTATTGCATTATATCCTCTGTCCATGTGTATGAAGAGTGTTCTCCTTTCTCTCATCTTCCTCCTGTTGTCCCTTTCTTGGTGATTAATAGGGTCATTTCTGCATGGTTGATCTTCCAGTTTTTGTCAGTTACATATCTCCACAATCCTTGCTTCATTGCCAGAATAATCTCTGCATCTCATGCCTGACCTTTTTCTTTGTTGCACTTAGGAAAAAGGGGGAGAAGGAATCAAAGGGTGACAAAAGGATATATATTTTTACTCTTATCTGACATTGAGTGCCTTCCTTTCTATTCATGCATCCTTTCTGCATTTGAAAATGCTTTATTGTTGCAACATGTAATGAAAAGATCCATTTTCTGACACTGTGATGTGGCCCTATTTCAATCCTTCTCAACTTTCAGCTGACACACTCCATCCCTTTTGCTATTCTTGCAACAAAAAGAGCCTTCTTGTATTATATCAAAGCAGAGTCTTCCTATGGTGCGATTCATTTGGCTTCTGTTAAACCTGTCACTGTGAATGTCACACATACAGGTTCATCCAAAATACACAGAAGCTCTGATCTTTCAAAGTGTTTCCCATTTACTTCTGCCAATGCTGATGTCTGCCAGTTAAACCCACCTACAAAAAGGATGCTAATTGCTTTCCCTGTTCTTATTACATGTGATATATCTACTATATAGATATGAAGGAATCAGTATAGTGTAATGGCTAGATTATTTGCATTCAGTACAAGAACCACAGGGTTCCAACTGCATCTTTAATAGGAGCAAGACAGACTAGGGACCTTACACCCACAGATATTGCCTGATAGAGCAAATAATAGCTCCCTGGAATATGGGAGGAGGTAGACTAGAAGCTCATCAGGAATATGGCATGGCAGTAGACTAAAAGCTCACCTTCCCATTTCACCACAATCCTGATCTGAGGTGAGCTCCCTGAAAATTAAATTGGTTGGAGATCTGAACACCCAGCTCCCAGTTTATGTTTGGTAAGGCCCTCATAATTAGAAAAGCAAACTTTTTACAGTTGGAAGACACAGTGATACGGAAAGCTTCAATTGGTGAGCTTTGCCATGCACTGTTAAACGCCAAACCCCTGCTGTTACTTTTTTCTTGCCAAGAACAAGATTATCACATCCAGAGGACAGTATCATTTTCCAAACTGAAATATAATCTAATGGGAATCCCACTAGATGTCCCAAAAGCTTCATCATGAGGACAAAGCTCTAAAATATCAATTTCTTCAAAACAGAAAATAAAATCCAATCCATCATATTTAACTCAACATTCCACCAGAAACTGTTTTGTTTTGTGTTTTGCATGCACAACCCAAAAATACCATCAAATATCCAACTGCTGAATAGGTCGGTTTCTGCTTTGCTTCTATCAAGAACAAGTGCTTAGTTGCTTAAGCCCCCTCAGTAAGTAACAGGAAGGTCTTCTATTTTTAAAGCAGATTAGTTCTGCTTTAATGAGCAACCAAATCTTCTGATATTTTATTTAATGCTCTGAAGTCTTTATTACTTTCCACTGTATTACTCTAACCAACTGGAGGTTTCAGGAAAATGAAGAGAAATAGCTGTTTATTCTAATAAATGCTTGACTTGGCAATCCAATAAACACTCTTAATAAGCTCAGCTTTAAGTCATCATTGGACTAAAACCAACAATATAATTAGCCAGTTGTACACCTCAGCTTTTAATCACAGCACCATCACTCAATGAAGTGCAAATGAATTCAGGCAATCATTAGAGTGCAATGACTTCAGAGGAAGGGTGGGTTTTTTTTAACAATTTGAGATTCAAACTAGTCTCCCATGTTGATGTCCATGCATTCAACTACTATCACAGTAACTAATCATTTGAATTTCAGGAAGAACTCCACTTTTATAGTATTTGATTATTATTTAAAGCTAGCAGCTACAGTTACTAACTGGAATGAGTATTTGTAACTTTTTTAGCAGAGCTCCTGTCTTTCATAATTTGGCAACTTGACAGCTATTTAGCAGGAAGTAACAGACACGCCACAACAGATAACATGTGAAGCAATTAAAATGGAGTTAGACATGAGTATTGGTGTCCTGGAGTCTATGGAGTCATTGGATTTGTGTTCTTCCTTAAACCTGCTGACAAGCATATGGCCCTGATTCTATTGTTGGCCAGGGCCATCAGCCGGTGCAGCAATGTTACCAGTTTCCCCATGAACTTGAAAAAGGCTGAGCTGGTCCCATGTCTTACAACAGGGTTTAGTTGTATGGTTGCCAATTCTGATTTGGGAAGTTCCTTTGGGGGTGAAGCTTTGGGGGGGCAGGCAGGAAGGGTCTTCAGTGGGGCATAATACCATTGAGTCCACCCTCTAAAGCACTTGTTTTCTCCAGGGGCACAGATCTCTGTATTCTGGAGGTTGGCAGCCCTAGTTTAATGGATGTTGCTGCTTCCACATTTAGTCAATAAAGATATAAGAATCTTTTGGGTTCAGTAACAGACCTCAACTTTCTTAAATTCATCAATGATCTGCGTTATTAACTTGCCACAAGTCCACAGTGCAAGCATGAGCTAACTTGGATCAAAGAAGATAAGATATCTCTCTTCCTTGTCTCATGTTTAGGTGAGCTCATGTTGCATCTCTTGCACTCTGTCTCTCTCTCTCTCTCTCTCTCTCTCTCTCTCTCTCTCTCTCTCTCTCTCTCTCACGTGCACTTGCACACACGCACACACACTAGTTCCCCGTAAGTGTGGCAATCAGGCACCGAAATCTTGCCTGTCCAAGCTCTTGCCACACTCAGTAGTCTCGCTCTAAAAGTGATGCTGCTTTGTTACCTCACATTTTACCCACACTGTCCTTGCCTGTTGTGCTTGTTTGAATTCATGATTTACTCTGGCTCAGTCTTTTAAACTGGTGAAAGGTAAAACAAATGGACACAACAACATTTGTTTAAAATATATGTGGGATATTAAGCACTCGTGAGCTCCTTGGATGAAAGGGAGGACAAAACTTTACTAGACAGATACATAGTTATCTCTGACCTACCCCATGTGGGTGTCGATATGGACTCTATTTCCCAATAGCATAAGTTATATTCTAACCTCCTAAGAGCCAGTATGATGCAAAGGTTAGTGTGCTCAACTAGGACAAGGAACAGCCAAGTTTAAATCTGTGTAGCCATAAAGCTTACTATGTTATATACGGACAATCACAATCTCACTGCCTAAACGACCTCACAAATTGGTGTTCTAATGATAAAATGGTGGAGGGGAGAACAATTTATACCACCATGAGCTCTATGGGTGAAGGAGAGGATAAAAATGTGCGAGGTGATTCCTAAGTCCTTACAAAGTACTCTGCTAGGCAGTCTCTCCCTTTGTGGGATGTGGAGTATCTTGTGTGAATCTTCTCTAGGGTTGATGTGTGTGCAGCATGACAGCATTCATTCCTCCATATTTGTAATTTAAAAGGGCAATATGGAATCATTTATATGGTAGTTTTAACTGACTAGTGGCCTGTAACTCAACCAACTCACAAAATGAACAGCTTGATGGTGTCCTTTTCTTTTATTTGAATATTACCTTTAAAGCAATAACCTCAATGTCCTTGATGAGCAAATAAATTCAATTCATGATGACAAGGATGCCTCGGGTAAAAGAAGCCAGTTTAGGTTAACCAATGTACAGTTTCAAAGACAAAAAGTCTATAAATCCTACTACAGGCTCACCAGCCTAGCAGCATCTGGGATCATGTATCTAGAATAGTTACAGAAGAACAGCTACAGTTCCAATTTCAGGTTTGGAAAATCCTGGAGTGAAGCCTGAGGAAAGCAAAGTTTGGGGAGGAGAGGAACCTCAGGAAAGTTTATAATGCCATGGAGTCCACCCTCCAAAGCTGCCAGTTTGTCCAGGGGATCTGATCTCTCTAGTATGGTGATTAGTTGTGCTTCTACGAGATCTTCAGGCCCCACTTGAAGGCTGGCAACCATGGGAAATAGCCATGTTAGTCTGTTGAAGCAAAAATAAACAGGAGTCTAGTGGCACCTTGCCCTAACCTGGGTAGCCCAGACAGAGCTAATATTGCCAGATGCTGGAAGTTACTCCAAAACAAATTACAAACCTCGAAGGTTGTATGTTAAATATATTAAATGAGGACTTGTTACAGGAAAGTGAGAATATGGAAACATTGAGAAGAGAGACTAAGTTTTTTATACAATACAACGTGAATAAAGAAGTACCAACCAATAAAGTTTGGGATGCGTACAAGGCGGTTGTAAGGGGCATACTAATGGACTTAAATGGCAGAGCAAGAAAAAAGAAAGAGGAGAAAAGACAAGAGATTGAGGAGAAAATAAAAGCCAAAGAAGTACAGTTAAAAAAGAGACCAGGGAAAAAGAAAATATACCAGGAAATCAAAATTCTTCAAGAACAGCTAACAGCAATGAGTAATAAAGAATTGGAGTGGAATCTTAAAAGACTGAATCAAAAAGCGTTTGAGGGTGCTAATAAACCTGGGAAATATTTGGCATGGCAATTGAAGAAGAAAAGGGAAAAGAAAATAATAAATAAAATCTGTGAAGAAGATAAAACGTACTTGGAGCAGACTACCATTAGTAGAGCCTTCTATAAATTCTATGCTAAGCTGTATAATAAAAAAGAAGTAAACAAAGAATCAATAGCATCATATCTGGAGAAGACCAAACTTCCAGAAATCTCGGAAGCTTGGAGAAGTAAGTTGAACAGTGAAGTAACTGACGAGGAAATAAGCAAGGCAATACAATCTGCAAATCTAGGAAAGGCGCCAGGGCCAGATGGACTTACGGCTAAATTTTATAAGACAATGGCCAATGAACTGGCACCATTCCTAAAAGAGGTGATGAATGGAGTTTTTAGGGATCAAAGGATTCCAGATACTTGGAGTGAAGCGAATATATCATTGATCCCAAAGGAGGGCCAAGACCTGACCAACGTGAAAAATTACAGACCTATATCACTACTTAATAATGACTATAAAATTTTTGCGAAGATATTGGCGGAGAGATTGAAGGGGTGGCTCTCGGAAGTCATAGAGGAGGAACAAGCAGGCTTTTTGCCAGACAGACAAATAAGAGACAACCTAAGGACAGTGATCAATGCTATTGAATACTACGACAAGCGTTGTGACAAAGAGGTTGGTTTCTTCTTTGTAGACGCTGAAAAAGCGTTTGACAATTTAAACTGGGACTTTATGTTTGCCACTATGGAAAAGCTACAACTGGGAGAAAGATTCGTCAGAGCAATCAAGGAAATCTATAGAGACCAGACTGCAGCAATTGTAGTGAATGATGAACTGACCAAGAAATTGACGATTAGTAAAGGAACAAGACAAGGTTGCCCGTTATCTCCATTGTTGTTCATTTTAGTATTGGAGATTCTGATGATACAAATCCGACAAGATGAGGAAATACGAGGAATAAAAATAAAGGACTATTCATATAAGGTCAGAGCATTTGCAGACGACATAATGTTAATTGTAGAAGACCCACTGGAGAACATGCCAAAAGTGATAGACAAGATCAAGGAGTTTGGAGACTTGGCAGGTTTCTTCATTAACAAAAAGAAGTCAAAGATATTATGCAAAAACATGACTAAGCAGAAACAACAATTGTTAATGGAAACAACGGATTGTGAAGTAACTAGTAAGGTGAAATACCTGGGAGTTGAGCTGACTGCAAAAAATATAGATTTGTTCAAGAATAATTATGAAAAATTATGGACTCAGATAGAGAGAGACTTGATCAAATGGAATAGATTGAACCTGTCATGGTTGGGCAGGATTGCAGCAGTTAAGATGAATGTGTTACCAAGAGTAATGTTTTTGTTACAGACAATACCAATCATCAGAGACTCTAAACAATTTGAAAAATGGCAGAGGAAAATATCAGATTTTGTTTGGGCAGGCAAGAAGCCTCGAGTGAAAGTAAAAGTTTTACAAGATGCAAAGGAGAGAGGCGGAATGCAACTGCCCAATCTGAGACTTTACCATGATGCAATCTGCCTAGTTTGGCTAAAAGAGTGGATGACATTAAAGAATAAGAAACTATTAGCCCTAGAGGGATATAAAAAATTTTTTGGATGGCACGCATACCTATGGCATGACAAAGTAAAGGTCAACTCGATGTTCCTGCATCATTTTGTAAGGAGAAGTCTATTTACAATCTGGAAGAAGTATAGAACCTACCTACAAGAAGGAACCCCCTTGTGGGTGGTTCCATATGAGGTGATAGATCCGAGAGCTGTGGATAATGAACAACAATGTTTAACGTACAAAGAAATAACTAAGATTGAAGTATCTAAACTTAGAATAAAGACGCAAGAGGAACTATCACCTAACTATGATTGGTTCCAGTATAGACAGATTAGAGACTTATACAACTCAGACTTTGCAAAAGGGGGCATACGAACAGAGAACTCGGAACTAGAGCAGACCCTTCTTAAAGAAGACAAGAAAAGAATATCCAAGGTATACCAAGTATTGCTGAAATGGTATACTGAGGATGAGATAGTTAAAACACAGATGGTGAAATGGGCTATAAATTTCAATAAAGAAATAACAATGGAGGCATGGGAATACTTGTGGAAAACTACAATGAAGACAACGACATGTATCAATATTAAAGAGAACATTTTCAAAATGATCTATCGTTGGTACATGACACCAAAGAAGATTGCGCTAGGGAACTTGAATACTTCTAATAAATGCTGGAAATGTAAGAAACATGAGGGCTCCCTCTATCATATGTGGTGGTCGTGTGAGGTAGCTAGGCAGTTCTGGGGGGAAATAATAAGAGAAATGAGTGAAATTTTACAGTTTCAAATAAATAAGAACCCAGAACTCCTGCTGCTAAACTTGGGAATGGAGGGAATTCCAGCCCATCATAGGACGTTGATTTTTTATATGACTGCAGCAGCTAGACTTTTGTATGCGCAGAAATGGAAAGTACAAGAAGTACCAACTATTGAAGATTGGATCTACAAATTGCTGTATATGGCTGAAATGGACAAGATGACAAGAAAACTGAGAGATCTGGACTCAGGGCAGTTCAACACAGACTGGGAGAAGCTGAAACAATACCTGGAGAAGAAATGGGAGGTGGGAGGAAAACTGTGGCAGTTTGAGAACTACTGAAATATAATAAAAGTATAAAAGAGAGGGGTGACTTTACCGGGGGAGGAAGAGAAATGTGAATTTATAAGCAGTTAGATTAATTGATTGAGATATATATAGATATGTATAGGTCAACTGATAGAGAATAATTAATGATAAGGTTTAAACATGAGGATTGACTAACTAACAATATTTTCTTTCTTTGACAAGATTTATATGCACCAAACTGAATGTATAGAAGAGTTAAATTGATTGAGTATCTGAGGAGTTATATAGAATTACCATAAAAAGTTGAAATGAGTAATATATAGAGAACAAATCAAATTGTTTGATTTAAATGTGGGAAATTTTTATGGTTTATGATATATAGGTTTATATAGAATTACTCAAAACTGGAAAATGGGATAAATTGTTTGTCTAAAGACGTATAGTTTGGGTGTATAATAAGTAAAGGAGTTAAAGATGTACTGCTTAATATATTGGAGAATGTATATCTGTTTTAGACAGAGGAACTTAATAGAAGTAAGGGAAAAGGGACAGAGGGTGGGAAAGCTGTTGGAAGTCAACAAAAGGGGGGGAAAGGGAGGGGGTTAGAAAAGAAAAATTAGGGGAAAATTGACTGTAATGTAAAAATAAAAATGTTCTAACCCAATAAAAATTTTTCAAAAAAAAAAAAATATATATTTTTGTAAATTTTTATATTTTTAATTCTTACAAAAGTGCAAGTGCTCAAATGTGATAAATATTCTACAATAAATATACTACAATAAAATATACAGCTAATAAATAATCATAAATATTCATCAAGCATCCAATCCTTCAAGTCCACTTTGAATTCCAAATGCCAGAGTTGTAAACTGTATATTCTTAGTTCTTGTTCTATTTCAAAGCTGTTAATATCTGTGTGGGGCTTGAAAACTATAAATATCTGTGTGGAGTATCCTCAGATGACAGCATAGCCTAGTGGTTACAGCTGAAAACCTCCAAGATTGGGCTATGAAAACCTATATGATCTTGTTCTTTGTTCTGTTTCAAAGCTGTTGATATTTGTTAGAAGTTTCAGAACTGTTCATATCCGTATGGAATATCTTCACACAACAACATTTCCCAGTGGTTAAAGCTGAGACCATCCAAAAATGGGCTGTAAGAGTCCGACGGGTGTCGCCAGCCTGCTATCCTGTTTCGACAATGTCTTTTTTAAAGGCTCAAATTAACATACACTGTAATCAAACCATATGATGCTGGTATTACAAACTCCCTTAATCAAACCATATGTATGCCTGTCACTTACAATCGCTCCAACACCACCACACTCATTTCCTGGAAGATGAAAGAGCCAACGGACCATTGCCATAGGGTTCTAATGCTCATGATGTCATACAAATACATTTCTGCAGCCATAAATTACAGATTTAAAGGTACAGTGTTGTATTAAACAGATGCATAATTATATCACAAATAGCAAGAGAGTTCCATCTCATTATTTAGCCCATATGGAAACAGTGTTTTTAATTTGAATATCTATTCTGACTCCCTTTGCAATAACTTTTGGTGGACGTCATAATTCAAGGAGGGCTTCATTACTGTTAAAACTGAAACCTTAACGTCTTTCTCCCCATAGTTGTTTTCAATGAAATGGGACACTAAAGGGGCATCTGTGACTTTATTCTTTATTCTGGATATGTGTTCTTGAATCCTCTCAAGGGTCGAGTGGTACTCCCAATGTATAATTTTTTACAGACACATTGTAACACATAAACTACATAAGGTGTTTTGCAGTTAGAAAAGTCTCTATTACTGAGTTGTTTCATACCTACAGGATTCTCTAGGTTTATTAGCTGTATACTTATTGAAGTATATTTATTGTAGAATATTTATCACATTTGAGCACTTGCACTTTTGTAAGAATTAAAAATATAAAAATTTACAAAATATATTTAACATATAACCTTTGAGGTTTGTAATTTGTTTTGGGATGTTCTACACTTGGAGGACCCCTCTTATCTGGCTAGATGCTGGAAGTTAAGCAGGCCCAGCCTGCCTACTTGGCTAGTAATTGGATGGAGACCTCCAAAGAAGACCAGGGTTGCTATACAGAGACTAACCACATATTAGTCTCTTGCCTGAAAACTCCAGGAGGGGTCACCATAAGTCTGCTATGACTTGACAGCACTTTTCATTACAGTGGCACCTTAAAGATTTACAAACTTTTATTCTGGTATAAACATGCATGGATTTCAGCCCACTTTTTCCGACGCAGTAAGTGGCCCCTCACTGGGCAGATCTTTTGTGTAGAAGGTAAGGTGAAAATAAACAGTGCAGTTGATGTGGCCATAGATTGAAAGGAAATAATCTTGTGCTGATCTGTGCTCTTCCTCCACTGTAATATATGCCATGATGTATCAATAATTCCCCTCTGCTCTCCACATCAGACAAACAAGTCAATCTCTACCAAAAAAGGAATGACATGGTAACATTGAGACTTAACTACTGTAATGCAGTGTACATAAATTAACTTGGAAACTCCAGTGCAGCTCAATGCAGTGCATTGGTTCATTGGTGCAGAATGCTGCAGCTCAGCTGTTATCAGGAGCTAGGAGAAGCATGCATATCATTCCCATTCTGCAGTCATTTCATTGGCTATTGATCAGTTACTAGGTACAGCAAGTTCTCTGTGGTGGCCCCCACTTTATGGAATGTCCTACCTGAAGAGGTCAGGAAAGCTCACACTCTCCTGGCTTTCTATAAGTGATGCAAAACTGAATTATTCAAGAGGGCTTTTTTACTCAGATAGAAGGGATGCAAAATAAGGAAGCAGTCTCAAAGAGGTGCATCACGAAAGGAGCAGGGAGTGCTGTATGATAGAGTGTAAACATTGCTATGTATGATCCTACAAGGTAGTTCCTATGTTGTTTAATGTGTTAGTCTGGAAATTGCTTATGCTCTGTTCTAGTATTTCTTGAATTCTGTATTGGATTTCTACTGGTTTAAATCTTTGGAAATTTGTGAGTATATACTCTATTACATTTTTATTGAAGTGTCTTTGAAATTGACTGCACTGACTCACACTGTGTAATCACCCTTGGGTCTCAGTAAGAAAGATGAACTATAAATAATGTAAATAAATAAAATAAATGTATAAATTTGGCAATATTTGTAGGGACCCTACTAGCAATGATTACACTGGAGACTGAATCCAAAAAAAGTTTACTGGAAGGAATTAGATACTGGCCAGAGGAAGACTTGTCTCGAAACAAGCCGAAATAGACTGGGTCAGCAAAGCTCATAGCCTATTGTCAACTTCTTTGAAGTGCCGCCTCCGTTTCACCCTTTCGGAGAAAAAGAAAAGGCCGCTTCAGACTTCATGCCGAAGAACTCTGTTTGTTCTGCAAAGGTCCTACAAAATAAGAAAGGATAAATATATATAAATAAGTATTGGGACTGTAACTGTATTTACATGTAAACCATAATGATATGTTGGTTGTGATGCATGACTAATGTTATAAGTCATATACACGGCATAGGATGTTTGATTATAACCTCATTTTCTGCCTCCTCGAGCTTAGGCTCTTTGTTTCCTGGTTTCAATATTTGTAATGATACAGACTTTTGAAAAATTGTATCTTTCAAAACTCAATTTTCAATACAGCTGTTAAGTTTTTGAACCCTAATGTTAGAAATTTGGCCATACCTGTTTTAGTGATTTAGTAGTGTCTCTGTCTTCACATATTTTAATTGGTTGTGAAAATAACCACTATTCCTACTGATGATGGGAAAGATGGTGACTCAAAGGAACTGTCATATATTTCTTATGTTAAATAACCTATACTTATCAATAATTATTTTTAATAAATTAGCTCTAGAGTCTACTTATAGGCAGCCTTGCAGCTACAAGGTATGTTTCTGGAGAGGCTGGCTGGATTGGGAGTCGGGGGCACCACACTTTGGAGGTTCCACTCAGACTTGACTGCTGGATTCCAAAAGGTCGAGGGGGCATTGCTGCTTGACCCCATGGCATTATGCTATGAGCTCTTGCAGGGATCCATCTTGTCTCATATGCTATTTAAGACCTATATGAAGAGAGATCATCAGGGGATTTGGAGTAAAGTGCCACCAATATGTGGAAGATATCCAGGTCTACTTTTCAAAAGCTGAGTCAGGTGGGCCTTGGAAGTCCTGAGCAGGTGTCTGAAGAAGGTAATGGGATGGGTGAGGAAATTAAATGGAAGCTCAGATCACAGAAGACTGAGTGCTGTTGTTCATGACAAACTGTGGGTAAGGTCACTGTGAAAACCAAGGCATAAAAAAATGAATGAATAGGTTCTGGATAAATTGCCTGTGATTCTCCTTTTGGAAGAGCCTGTTAACAAAATCCTGTTTTCTGTCACCACATATGTCTCCACTGAAAATATTTTGGAAATTAGTAGTAGTAGCCTGATGGGAAGGTTTGCAAAAGAAATCTCAGGTATCATAGGAAGGTTTGCAAAAGAAATCTGAAAAGCTGAGATCTTGTGGTGCTATCTCACTTCTCACAATATCTCAGCAATATTTTGAGGAATGAAGAGATGATGGGAAAAGCCAAGAGATGCTAGGCAGCATTAGGGAGATGGGCAAGAAAGCAAGTGGGACCTGCAAGCAGGCAGTACAAATGAGTGAACAAGTAGGGAACCACAGCCAGGGACGTGAGCAATGGGGCAGGATGGCAGCAGTGTGAGTGAGGAAGGTAGGGAAGCTGAGAGACTTGCTGTTCATATAAGCCAAGCCAAGCCAAGCAGGCAGAAAAGGGGGAGGGATAGCACAGAAAACAAGCAGAGCCACAGTGGGGAGAACAAGAGGTATCTCTGCCAGGAGAGAACGACAAGCAGAGGCAGTGAATAGGGTGGGACTTTCCCTCTCGGAAGTTCCTTGCAGGGCCCTGCTTTTTAAGTTCTAAATATGTGTTTATCTGAAAAGAAACAAAGACATAACTGCTTTTCATTACTGCTTGCTCCCAGATCTTTTTCAATTGAGATTTCATCTCATGGACCTTACCAACTGTATCCTTGCTGTTGCCAATCAATTGGCTAAATTCTTTAGCCCTGTTCACCTATTATAGTGAATTCACATATATCCTGCATGTATGGGTCTGGTTCTATCTGCATTAAACTCATGTGTGATTGGGGGGAAACCCAACTCAACTCAGGTTTAACTTGTGATCACACTCATCTTCAAAACGATTTGGGGAAAGATAAAAAGGCTCTCGTGTGTGCGCAAGGAGGCAGGAGAGCTTTGTCTACCCCTGCTTTCCACCCAGTGTGCTTTTGCAGATACAAAAGAGGTGTGGGGGTGGGCTTTTTCTCTTATTGCCTGTTCCGCCCATCTCCTGGGCAAACATGAGTAAAAGAGAGAGAAAACCTGCCCCTCATTGCTCTTTTCTATCTATAAAAGCATGCTGGGTAGAAAGCAAGAACAAAGCTGCTACTGCTTTCACACACACACACGTACAAACACACACAGAGGACCTCTTTTCTCATCCCCCAAACCATTTTTAAGGTGAATGAAGTCACACATGTCAAACTCAAGTTGAATTGAGTTTCCCCAATCAGACATAAGTTTAATATACATGTAACCGGACCCTGAGTGTGTACATCAGTTTGTAAGAAAGAGCCAACATATGTTCATTTTGCAAATGAAACCAGGGATCAGGAGTCCAGGATAAATGTGGGGGTTGTATCACCATTCAGCTGTGCATGTGTTGAATGTAATTTGAGAATTATTCAATGTGTGTATATTTTTAAAAAATCAAATATACATTTGCTGTGCCATCCCAAAGGGGCAGGGATTCTTAAGGCAGGAAAAAACCATGCTGAAGCTTGTTTTGGATAAATATTGGCCACAACTTTATTGGTTACAGGATCAAAGAGCTATGGCTGCGTAAGGGCACGGATCCCAGCATTGGCAGGCCTGCCTGCCAACCAATGACTCCTCACCCCTGCAGCACACGTGCTGCAGGGGGAAACCGCGGGATGACAGTTAAGGGAGTCACACTGGGCGGTTGCCTCTGCGTGGCTCCCCCGTCACCTGGACACAGGCCTGTTCTGTCAGCCCCCAGAGCTGGGCTTCCCACTGCAAAGCCTGGTCCAAGATCCCTTATGGGGATCCCCCTCTATGGGGAAACAGTGCCAGCAGGCCCTGTTTTTACCCCACGGGATCGGTGCCCTACGCACAAACCACCCACCTAAAGTTGTGACAAAGTAACACTGATAATTTCACACAACGCAACCGTTACCGAAACCAAAGTTAACAAATGAATTTGCTCAATTGAACATACTTTAACATCATTGTAACCGACTTAACTAGCATGAACGCATAGTCCCCAAACCGTGAATGAAGCGGAGGGTGGGTGGGGATTGCTATTCTGAACCGACTGCTTGCCAAGAGGGCCGGCCCAGCAACGTCTTCCCAGGGAGGACCTGAGTGAAGCCCTCCCATCTCTGTTTGGGCCTCACCAGCCTCTCTGATTGGTCCACAGCCGACCAGCCGGCCACCCCGATTAGCCAGCAGGGCTGCTGGACTACATTGCCCAGCCTGCATCAGGGCAGGGTGTCCAATGCTGGACCAGCACAAAATGCCGTCCTGCCTTCCTTCCAGCCCCGGGAGGCCCAGCAAACAACGGCATGGGTAAGTCCCCACCGTGTGCTTGCTGTGCCATCCCAAAGGGGCAGGGATTCTTAAGGCAGGAAAAAACCACGCTGAAGCTTGTTTTGGATAAATATTGGCCACAACTTTATTGGTTACAGGATCAAAGAGCTATGGCTGCGTAAGGGCACGGATCCCAGCATCGGCAGGCCTGCCTGCCCACCGATGACTCCTCACCCCTGCAGCACACGTGCTGCAGGGGGAAACCGCGGGATGACAGTTAAGGGAGTCACACTGGGCGGTTGCCTCTGCGTGGCTCCCCCGTCACCTGGACACAGGCCTGTTCTATCAGCCCCCCGAGCTGGGCTTCCCACTGCAAAGCCTGGTCCAAGATCCCTTAAGGGGATCCCCCTCTATGGGGAAACAGTGCCAGCAGGCCCTGTTTTTACCCCACAGGATCGGTGCCCTACGCACAAACTGCCACTGGAGGCATGAAATGCCTCCCCGCCAAAGCTCCTAACTCCGCAACCAACAAAGCAGGGCATCTCGGATGTCGTGTAACCATATGTCCTGGCCCCAGCTGGACAGATGCACTCCATCTGGTCGATACAAAGCCTCCCTCCTAAACGATATTTCTGGGTGATCAATCACTACTCCACCCACTGCCACAACAAATCGCCCTACCGTCTTGGATAGCCGCCGTCTCGCTAAATCCACCCGCTCATTAACCCGGGCCCCCCTCCATACTATCCGCTGTAGTAAAGCTGACCAGAACACAAACATATTGGGATAACTCTCATGCAACACCTCCAAGTCTGTCAAGATGTCCAATTGTAGTTCCAATTTCATCCGCCTCGGAAGGTCATTTTCCCCCAGCTGCAAAACTACCGCATTTGTTGGTCCCACTCGGCGAACAAGCTGCAAGAAGAGAGGCAGCAGCTCCTTCCAGGTCATTCCCCGTGAGCCAAACCACGACACTGCAACTGATTCCCCGAGGCCCAGGTCACGTCCCCAACCAGACATCTTCGCATAAGCCACCTCCCAGTGTACAATACTGTGACCCACGATCCAAACTTGCGTCCTGCGATCTGAAAAAACTATAAAGAAGAAGGATTAATGACCCGTTCCGGATGTACATATACTCTAAAGCTGCTCGATCTCCAGCGGCCAATCGCTTTTACACGATCATGTGAAAGGCCCAGTTGCGAAGCTGTTGTGGCTGCCCCAATCCGGAAAGAATGAGCCCCGAAATCCTGCGCTGGGAGCCCTCCATTTACTAATGCGGTCCTAAGTACCCCAACAAATTGATACCGGGAAAGGGGGGTCCCATCCCAGTGGATAAATAACAAACCCTCCGAAGCTGGCCGAGCCAACAAATAAAGAGACAAGGCTTGAACAGGGCATGGTCTGGAATCCGAAGCCCCCAAAGAAATCTGGGGCCCCTGCCCACGCTGATCGGTTTTAGACCGCCGAAGGCGGATAACCACACTGGAGCTGCCCAGGGTAATGTCTCCCACCCCCAACGCTGTGCTGTTGATCTCTCATTTAGAATTGGCCACCAACTCTCCAACCCGAAAGGCCCCAAAAAAGGCCAAGGTGAATGCCGCTTTAAATAACAGTGCTTCATAATTTGAGTAACACACTGTGCCCAGTTGCTCAAGAAGCACTACTAAAATTTGATGAGTTATCGGACGTCGCCAATCTGGAGACGGCGGCGACAATCGTTTCCACCCCTCTATGGCCCTTCTGGCTGCAAACAAGGCGCAGGGATCGGGAAAACCCCGTGCCTTGCTGAAGAAGAAAATGGCCGCCAAGTGGCACTTCATGGTCCTGGGAGCCAGACCCAAGTCTCGGAGGTGTGCTAAATAATGGAGAACCATTCCTCCAGAGGTAGGCAGGCAACCAGAACCACCCCAGCGCCTGGAAACCAACAGGAAATTACCCAAAGCTCTGTGATATGCCTGCAAGGAAGAAGGAGCAACTGAAGACAATACTCCCTGAACTATGGAGCATTCCCAAGGCTCCAGAGATCTTCCGGAAAAGGGTCAGGATCCCGGCGTGCATCCGGTGCCAAGGCCAAGAACCGCTCTGTCTGGAAGCGAGATAATGCGTCGGCGATACTGTTATCTGTGCCTGCTACATGCCTCACAGAAAAGGAAATGTTATTGACTAGACATTCCAAATCAAACCGGCGAACCAAACGCATTACCCGCTCAGAGCGCGATGACTACCTGTTCAGGACCTTGACGACCGCCATGTTGTCGCACCAGAAAACCACCCTTCTGTTCCTAAATTGGTCCACCCATATGATGACTGCTACCAGTATCGGGAACAGTTCCAGAAAAGTGAGATCCCTCACTAAACCGGAATTGCTCCAGCTGCTGGGCCAAGGTTGAGCGCACCACCGGCCTCGAAGATAAACTCCGAAGCCAGCACTGCCCGCTGAATCCAAATGCACCTGTAGTTCAGAGGAGACATCCCAGCTGTCTTGCCAAAATGATACCCCATTATAGCGGGTCAGGAAGGTCAGCCAAACCCTGAGATCTTCCATTATTCCCTTGCTGAGCCTAATGTGATGACGTGGTGAAGAAACCCCAGACATGGCTCGGGCCACCCGAGCACAGAAAGGGCGACTGGGAGAGACGACCCTGCAAGCAAAATTAAGCATGGTCTGGATCAGTGCTTGCAAGGCTTGGAGCTTACTCCGAGGAAGCCTGGAACACCCTTCAATGGAATCAAGTTCTATCCCTAAATAGGTAAGGTGAGATGTGGGACCCTCTGTTTTTTCAACCGCCAGGGGGACTCCCAGCTCGCATGCTACCTGAAAACCGGACAATCTCTGAGCACAAGTGGCCCCCCCAGGTGGCCCAATGAGAAGGAAGTCGTCCAGGTAGAGCGTGACCTGGGGGCATCCCAATCGTCTCTTGGCCGCCCATTCCAGAAATGTGCTGAATGCTTCGAACGCTGCGCATGCCACAGAACACCCCATCGGCATAGCCTTGTCCACGTACCAGGTGCCCCTAAACTTGAAACCCAGTAGGCAGAAGTCATTGGGGCGCACCGGTAGCAGCCTGAATGCTGCCTGTACATCGCACTTAGCCATGAGGGCCCCTGTGCCGCAAGAACACACCAAGCGGACGGCGTGGTCAAAGGAGGCATACCTGACTGAGCAAAATTCCGGCGGGATGAAATCATTTACAGAGGAACCATTCGGGTAAGACAGATGGTGAATAAGGCGGTATTCACCAGCTGTCTTCTTAGGGACCACCCCCAGAGGAGAAACACGGAGGTTGGGGAGTGGAGGAGAAGCAAAAGGCCCCGCCACCCACCCGGCCACAATCTCCTTGTCCAACTTCTTTGCCACCACCTCAGGCATGTCCATAGTGGACTTAAGATTGCCCGAAGTTGTAGGGATCCTGGGGCCAGTGAAAGGGATCCTAAAACCCGAAGTGAACCCCGCCCACAAGTATTCCGCAGCAGCCTTATCGGGATACTCATCCAAAAGTTACCGGAGAGCTCCCGTACAAATGGGGGAGGGGGCAAGAGCAAGGACTCGTGTCCCATCACTGCTTTCCTCTGGAAGCAGGCTGGCCTGAGCCGACGGTGCCTCCATCCTTGCGGACGCCTGCATTGGTGGGCCGGCCCCTACGAAAGGGCTGCTGTGATGAGCCCTGCCAAAGGCAAGATACCCGGGGGTGCGGGCCAAAACAATATTCACAAAAAATGCTCGAACTTACAGCGAGTCCGCTGGCACCTGCCTTGGTTATATTCCCAGCACACCATTTTCCTGTCCTTCCTGGCCCCCCATCTCCCCTGTCGTGTGGCATCACTCTTTCCCCGCATATAAGGACCGACTAGCCACAGCCATAGTTTTTGGCTTATCAGGTCCTACCTCCTCCTGGCACTATGTGAAGCCCTCTTCCGAAAAGCCTCGTCATAGTCAATGGCTGCTGTGTCCCCCGCCAGGGATCGAGCCTTTATAACATTGGCCAAATGATTAGAAAGGTGCCAACCTCTATCAGGGTATGCTAGCTGAACCACCCCCATAAAAACCGTATAACCTTCCAGCCAGTTAGCAAAGGTCCTTTCAGCCTCGACTTTTCTGTCTTTCTCCTTCCGCCTGCAAGACGGCGGACAAGAAAGACCATCCTCAGCTTCGGGACGGAGCAGTGCAAAGACATCAACATAGACTTCCTGTTTGGGATCCATGGAGGTCTAACACAGCTCTGGGAGCAGAGCTGACCGGGCTGCCGTTTTTAGTGACCGGCGGGGGCAAACAAGCTCGCGGTCCCCTGTTCTCAGGCGGAGAACAGGCTTTGAATGCTCAAGTACCTCAGGGCGCGTTGATCTCGGGCGAGGAGGGGTTCTGCACAACGGACTCTCCCCCGTCCCTTGAGGTCCCACCCTAAGACAGGTCGGCCTATATCTCTGCGGCAGTTCTGGGGCCAGTGACGGCTGGCATAAGATCTACATGCCCAAGCATCAACAGGAGGAAAGAAGGTGAAAGAGAACCTGAGTTTGAAGCAGTGATTACAACCCAGAAAGACGTTTGAAAAGGTAAAGATCACTATCTCTTGAAACGGGACGAATTACTTAAAGTAAAGAAGCATTAAAGGGGACTTTTAAACTGCAACAGTTTGATTAAAAGTAGAGGAAGACTCGGCAAGAAACAGATTAGTAAAAGGACTAAGCTAAAAGAAGTAATTAGAGAAATTGGAGGATTGTTGTTCATACCTGTGGTTGTGAGGAGATAATAGACTGTGAGAAAGTTTCTACCGTCGCGAGAGCTGCTGTGAGGAGACGGGAAACAGGAAGTACGTAATTGTGATAGAGCTGCTGGAGAGAGACGGCCCTAAGGCAGACAGGAAGAGGGCAATCGCCATCTTTGAAGAGGGAAGGGCACGGGCTTCAGCAGAAGAGGAAGTATGCCATATTGGATTACAAAAATATAGAAAAACCATAGAGAAAAGACGCCCGGCATTTTGGATTTTGTAAGTGCTTTTTTTTTCCTTTTGAAACCGGGACATTTGAATTAAATTAAATTAAAGGGACACTTAGCCAAGCGCCACGGAGTTAAGGAAACGAGCAGATTCGTGGGAGCAAGGCAAGCCAAGCCCCACGATGTCGAAAAAAGAGTGGCAGACGGCTATGGAAAATTTAGACAAAAGATTTTCGGAAATGTTAAAGGTCCAGCAGGAGCTGGTGAAAGAGATCAAAGAAGTTAAAGAGACAGTTAAAAGTGAATTGGCAGAAATGAAAAAGGGAATGGAAGCAACACAGCAAAAAGTTAACGTGGTGGAGAAGGCAATGGAGAATCTCTCAGACACGCAACAGACAGATATGAGGACGATGAGGGGCAGAATGGCTATTGCGGAGAGCAAGTATATGGAAAAGCAGCTAAGGTTTCGCGGTTTGCCGGAAATGGAGGGAAAGACAGCTCAAGAGCAAGTTGCTGAAGTGTTAGCTGGATACCTGGGTAAGGAAGAAGAAGAAATCGTGGCTATCCTAGATGTGGTGTATCGTATAAACTCAAGATTTGCGACCCAGAGGAAGTTACCAAGAGACGTGATTGTGCAATTTACAACCAGAAATATGAAAGAAATGATTGTGAGCAAGCAATTCCAAGACCCATTGGAGGTTGATGGCAAGACGGTGATTATTATGAAGGAGTTACCTAGATCGGTGTTGCTTGATCGGAAAAAATATAAAGCCTTAGTCCAAATTTTGAAGGACATGAAAATAAGGTATACATGGGAATTACCGGAAGGACTGGCATTTGAGTTTGGAGGAGTGAAAAAGCGCATCAGATCTGAATTTGAAATGGAAAAGTTTATGAGGGACAATGAAAAGGACTTACCAGCAACAAGGCTATGAATATGGAATGTAAGGTTATATCTTGGAATGTAAATGGACTTAATTCACCCAATAAGAGAAAAAGTACTTTTCACTGGCTATTAAAACAGAAATGTGATATTGTTTGTTTACAAGAGACTCATATTAGAAAACAGGATGTAAAATATCTAAAACTGAGCAAATTGGGCACTCATTTTGCAGCGGCCACAAAAAAGAAAAAAAGGGGAGTGGTCTTGTATATTAGAGAGGAGCTGCAGCCAAAGTTAGTGTTTAAGGATCCAGAAGCCAGATTTTTAGTGGTGGAATGTACATGGAATTTAAAGAAAGTGCTGGTGATTGGAATCTATGCACCTAATGGAGCAAAAGAAAGCTTCTTTGAGGATTTGAGGAAGCAATTAGATGAACTTTCTTACGACCAGATAATTCTTGCAGGAGACTTCAATGGAGTTACAAATTTGGAGCAGGACAAGAAATCAGCAACTGCACAAAAGAAAAGAGGACTATTACCAAAAACTTTTTTTGCATTAATGCAGCAGGAAACTTTGGAAGATGTGTGGAGAATACAGAATCCCAAGGGCAGACAATTCACATTTTTCTCCGCAAGACACTCTACTTTATCACGAATCGACATGATCTGGGCCTCAAAGGACTTAGTGTTATGGACTAAAGAGGTGGAAATAATGCCTATGGTAGGCTCAGATCACAATCCAATTATGTGGAAGTTTGGGAAAAGAACTAAGAGGAAAGGATGGAGAATAAATGAGGACTTGTTGCAAGAGGGAGAAAATTTGGAGATGTTGAGAAGGGAAACTAAGTTCTTCATACAATACAACATGAATCGAGAAGTACCAACCAACAAGGTATGGGATACCTATAAGGCAGTAATTAGAGGCATACTAATGGACTTAAATGGAAGAGCCAGGAAAAAACAAGAGGAGAAGAGACAGGAGATTACAGAGAAAATAAAAGCCAAAGAAATACTACTAAAGAAAAGACCAGGGAAGAAGAAAGTTTACCAAGACATTAAAATTTTACAAGAACAGTTGACAGCAATGAATAATAAAGAACTGGAATGGAATCTGAAGAGAATGAATCAAAAGTCGTTTGAAGGAGCAAATAAACCTGGGAAATATTTGGCATGGCAATTGAAGAAGAGAAAGGAGAAGAAGACAATAAATAAAATATGTGAGGATAATAAAGTATATCTGGAACAGACTGCTATTAGTAGAGCCTTCTACAAATTTTACGCTAAATTGTATAATAAAAAAGAGGTGAATAAAGATTCAATAGCGACATATCTGGGGAAAATGAGGCTCCCAGTGATCTCGGAAGATTGGAGAAATAAATTGAATAGTGAAGTGACAGAGGAAGAGATAAGGAAGGCAATACAGTCAACAAATCTGGGTAAGGCGCCAGGGCCTGATGGACTCACAGCTAAATTTTATAAGGTAATGGTCAATGAACTGGTGTCATTCCTAAAAGAAGTGATCAATGGTGTTATGAGAGACCAAAGAATTCCAGATACTTGGAGTGAAGCTAATATATCATTGATCCCTAAAGAAGAACAGGACTTGACTAACGTCAAAAATTACAGACCTATTTCCTTACTTAACAATGACTATAAGATCTTTGCGAAGATCTTAGCGGAAAGAGTAAAGGGATGGCTATCCGAAGTTATTGGGGAAGAACAAGCTGGTTTTTTACCGAATAGACAAATCAGAGACAATTTAAGGACAGTTATAAATGCTATTGAATATTATGATAGGCGTTGTGATAAGGAGGTTGGGTTCTTCTTTGTGGACGCTGAAAAAGCATTTGACAATTTGAACTGGGATTTTATGTTCGCCACTATGGAACAGCTACAGTTGGGAGAAAGATTTATCAGAGCAGTAAAAGAAATCTACAGAGACCAGAGTGCAGCAATTGTGGTGAATGACGAGGTGACTAAGAAATTGACTATAGGCAAAGGTACAAGACAAGGTTGCCCGTTGTCTCCAGTGTTGTTTATAATGGTTTTGGAAATTTTGATGATACAGATCCGAGAAGATAATGCAATCCGTGGAATAAAGATAAAAGACTTTTCCTATAAGGTCAGAGCATTTGCAGATGATATAATGTTAATTGTGGAAGATCCAATTGAAAACATGCCAAGGGTAATAGAAAAAATCACAGAATTTGGAGATTTGGCAGGTTTTTTTGTAAACAAAAAGAAGTCAAAGATACTGTGTAAAAATATGACTAAACCAAAACAACAGCAACTTATGGAAATAACAGACTGTGAAGTAACAAATAAGGTGAAATATTTGGGAATTGAACTGACTGCAAAGAATATAGATCTAGGGATGTGCGTTTCGGCTTTCCGAATGCCGAAAGAAAGCCGAAACAAAAGTGTTTCGGCTTTTTTCGGATAAGCCGAAACGTTTCGGAGGAAGCCGAAACGTTTCGGCTTAGCCGAAAGAAAAAAAGCCGAAACGTTTCGGCTTCTTTCAGCTTTCTTTCGGCATTCGAGAATCGCCATTTTGTTTTTGCTAGCCGTTTGCCTTAGCAAGCGGCTAGCAAAATCCTGCTGGGAGCAAAGGCTTCCTGCAGGCTCTTAGAAGAGGGGAGGGGGGGAGAAGGAGTGAATCACTCACTCCTTCTGTCACCCCCCCACCCCTCTTGCAAAGGAGGATAGGGAATCCTGCTTTGCCTTGCAAATGCAAGGTGCAAGCATTGCATTGCACTTTGCATTTGCAAAGCAGCAGAGATTCCCGCCAAAACTAACAGGTAGGGGAGGGGGAGCAGGAGGAGGGTGACTCTTGGAGTGTGGGTGGGGAAAGGCAGGGAAGGGGGGACTTTAGGAGTCACCAATCCCTCTGCTGTATTTTCATGCCAGCCAATAGATTTAAATCTTTGGCTGAGGCTGAAGCAGGGGGTTTAAATTTGGAGCTAGACTGTCTGGAGCACCTCTGTTGCTGCTGCTGCTGACCGAGAGAGAAGAAGAAGAGAGACTGCACTGCACCTGGAGCCTGGAGGACATCTGCCTGGAGGATCAACTGTGCTGCTGGACATCCTGAGAGGACACCTGGTAGGCCTTTTTAAAATTTTTGAAAATTTTTTTGATGCTGGGCAATGTGCTGCTGTGGCCTGCCTCTGCAAAAAGGTGTTGCAGTTTATTCTTGGCATGGCCTGGGGGACAGGTTGGGCAGACAATGTTTGATGGTGGGGGGGGTTCAGCATTGGTTGTTGAGCTTGCCTTCTTTAAGCTTGATCTACTGTTTTAAGATTAAAACAAGAGTGTGCCAGCTTTGGGCCTACACAGGCCAGAAGCTCTGCTGGGTGTATTTGGTGCCTTTCTTCTGGCTGGCTCTCACAGTTATGCTTCACAATCTGGAATGGTGTGGCTTGTTTTTCTGTGTCTGGTCCCCTGCTTGCAAGGCTTCCCAACAGGCTCTGTCCTGATCAACTGTGCCAGCCTGTGGCCCACACACAGGTATGCTGCTTTGGCTAAGGTAACCCTTTTTGGTTGCTGGCCTGGCACTCACAGTTTTGCTTCACAAACTGGAATGGGGTGGGCTTTTTTCCTGTGTCTGGCCCCCTGCTTGCAAGGATTCCCAACAGGCTCCGTCCTGAACAACTGTGCCAGCCTGCGGCCCACACACAGGTCTGTTGCTCTGGCTTTGGTAACCCTTTTTGGTTGCTGGCCTGGCACTCACAGTTTTGCTTCACAAACTGGAATGGTGTGGGCTTTTTTCCTGTGTCTGGTCCCCTGCTTCCAAGACTTCCCAACAGGCTCCGTCCTGATCAACTGTGCCAGCCTGCGGCCCACACACAGGTATGCTGCTTTGGCTAAGGTAACCCTTTTTGGTTGCTGGCCTGGCACTCACAGTTTTGCTTCACAAACTGGAATGGTGCGGGCTTTTTTCCTGTGTCTGGCCCCGTGCTTGCAAGGATTCCCAACAGGCTCCGTCCTGAACAACTGTGCCAGCCTGCGGCCCACACACAGGTCTGTTGCTCTGGCTTTGGTAACCCTTCCCGTTTGCTGGCCTGGCACTCACAGTTTTACTTCACAAACTGGAATGGGGTGGGCTTTTTTCCTGTGTCTGGTCCCCTGCTTGCAAGGATTCCCAACAGGCTCCGTCCTGAACAACTGTGCCAGCCTGCGGCCCACACACAGGTCTGTTGCTCTGGCTTTGGTAACCCTTTTTGGTTGCTGGCCTGGCACTCACAGTTTTGCTTCACAAACTGGAATGGTGTGGGCTTTTTTCCTGTGTCTGGTCCCCTGCTTGCAAGGATTCCCAACAGGCTCCGTCCTGATCAACTGTGCCAGCCTGAGGCCCACACACAGGTCTGTTGCTCTGGCTTTGGTAACCCTTCCCGTTTGCTGGCCTGGCACTCACAGTTTTGCTTCACAAACTGGAATGGGGTGGGCTTTTTTCCTGTGTCTGGCCCCCTGCTTGCAAGGATTCCCAACAGGCTCCGTCCTGAACAACTGTGCCAGCCTGTGGCCCACACACAGGTCTGTTGCTCTGGCTTTGGTAACCCTTTTTGGTTGCTGGCCTGGCACTCACAGTTTTGCTTCACAAACTGGAATGGTGTGGGCTTTTTTCCTGTGTCTGGTCCCCTGCTTCCAAGGCTTCCCAACAGGCTCCGTCCTGATCAACTGTGCCAGCCTGCGGCCCACACACAGGTCTGTTGCTCTGGCTTTGGTAACCCTTCCCGTTTGCTGGCCTGGCACTCACAGTTTTGCTTCACAAACTGGAATGGTGTGGGCTTTTTTCCTGTGTCTGGTCCCCTGCTTGCAAGGCTTTCCAACAGGCTCCGTCCTGAACAACTGTGCCAGCCTGCGGCCCACTTACAGGCCTGCTGCTCCGGCTTTGGTAACCCTTCCCGTTTGCTGGCCTGGCACTCACTGTTTTGCTTCACAATCAGGTTGTTTATCGTTGGTGGACCTCTTCTGGACTGGACTGCACTTGGTGGACATCGGCCTGCAGATCTCTGCGTGGAGGATCAACATTGCTGGACATCTGTAGTGGTGGACTGGTAGGGTTGTTGTAAAATTTGTTTTTTGAGCTTATGTCTGCTGCTGTGCCTACCTGCGAGCATATGCTTTGGCTCGGTCTTTATGGCTTGGGCTAGGGGGGGCATTTTCTGGTTGGGCAAGAGGACATTGTTTGGGGGTTAGGGGGGGCAGCATTGATTGCAGTGCCTGCTTTCTTTCATGTTTCATTTGTCAAGTTTGAGTGTGGGGTGGGCTTGAACTACTGTTTCACAGGACTTAAAAATGAGTGTGCCAGCTTTTGGCCTGCACAGGCCAGAAGCTCTGCTGGGTGGATGTGTTTTGTTTTGCTGCTGGTTGGCCCTAGCCTTTCAGGGGGGGGGGCTGACTTGGCTTGTGCAACGGGGCCTTGAATTTTGGGGGTTGCGTGTGCGGCGTGTGGTGTTGACTCTGTTAACATTTCCAATTTTCTTGACAGCATCGCGGAGGAGAGGAGGACCAGCTGCAAGACCGCCTGAACATCGCTGGACTGCAGGACTGGTGTTAGTGAGCGAGTCCGGGTTCATATTTGGGTGGGCTTGGGGGTGGGTTCTTGCTAGCTTGGGAGGGGGGAGGCTCATCTTCAAAACACCACATCCACACCCCACACCGACATACCACAGATACATTGGTCCCGCTAAATAGTGTCTCTTAGGTAGGTAGGCCAGTTGGTATGTGATCAGTGGATAATTGCCCTCAACATAATTATTAGGGAAACCAAGCCTAGTTTTTTAAAAAAAACTAAATAGGGACTCAGCAGGGAAAGCATTAGTGAGTGAGTGTTAGGTTTGAATTCTATATATATATATATAAAAATTTGTAATAGCTGTCAATAGGCTTCCCATTAGTGCCCCCATAACTAGGGTTCCACTGCCCATCTCTGGCACCCGTGGTGGTGCCAGGCCGGCCCGGGCATACTAGTGTGTGAGTGTTTAAGGCTTAGTCACCTCTGTTATTGGGGTTTAGGGCCAGCTCAATTCCAGAGGAATTCAGCTGATTGGCAGGCTCAGGTTCCCTGACATAAATAGGGTTGCTTAAAAAGGCACTTGATTGTTCATCTCCAAGTCACAGAGCCACTAGAAGCACAGATTTAGAGCAGGTTAGTTAGGTCTTGAAAACAAAGTTGACCTTTGTTTTCCAAATCTGTTCTGATTAGTTAAGGTAGATTTCGGGAGGGGAAAGTATGTCAGAGAGGAAAGCAGAGAGGGGCCCCGGGGGAAAGGCTAGGGAGAAATCTAGACGGGAGGAGGGGAGGGGGAGGGGGACTGCTGCGGCAGCCCCCCCATCTGAGCAGAGGAGGCCCTCCCCTGCGCTGCTGCCGTTCACCAGCCTGGCTTCTGGTGACAGGAAGAGGGTTCGCAAGACTCTTTTTCCTGAGGCAGCTGCTGGAGGGCCACCCCCAACCCGGGTGCGTGAGGCAGGGGCTGGCACTGGGAGGGGGCCTGCTGCTGAGGCTCCTCCTCCTCCAGTGGTTGCGAGCCAGCTGCTGGAGGAGGGGCAGCATGTGGTGTCCCCTGGGATGGACGTGGGGCATGTGACTTTTCCATCCCTCACGATCACCCCAGGAACCCGGAGGATGTTGGAGGAACTGCCCGTGAGACCCCCCCTGGGGCGGTCCACCCCAGTTTCCTCTGAGGCCAGCAGCAGGCCTCTCGCGGCTGTGCAGGAGGAGAGGATGCAGGAGGAAGAGGCAGAGACTGTGGTGGAAGAGCCCACATCTCTGCCCCTTTAGCCTCGTCCATCCCCACCTGCCCGGCCGAGAGTGGGACACAGTGTGTCCGGCCAGAGCACCTCACAGGAGGTGCCTCAGGGTGATCCAGAAAGCGCTTCTCCTTGGAAGCGTGGGATGCCCTTTTCCTCCGACATCTGGAAGCACTTCCAGACAGCGGAGGATCCCCGAGCAGCCCTGTGCCTGCATTGTAGGCAGTGCGTCAGCCGTGGCAAAGATGTGCGGCATCTCTCCACGTCTGGGATGAGGTACCATATGAAGAGGCACCACCAGGTGGTGCTTCTTCGGGAGGAGGGTTCGAGTGGTGCCGCACGGCCGCCAGCTAGCCAGAAGGAGGCAGGCTCCTCTGGTGCTCTCCCCCTAAGGGTACCTGCAGGAAAGGGACGCCAAGCCTCTCTCCCGGAGATGCTTGGTATGCAGGGCGCTAGTGTGCCCAGAGAGGGGATCCGGAGGGCGAGCAGGCGCATCACGCGCCACATCGTCAATATGTTAGCAGTGGATGGACAACCGTATTCCGTAGTTGAAGACTTCGGCTTCTCAGGGCTGCTCCGAGATTGCTTTCCCTGGTACGCCGTCCCTGCTCGCACGTCGTTGAGCAGATCGGTGGTGCCCTCGTTTTACAGGGCTGCCAGGGATCATGTGAAGGCACAGCTGTCCCGGGTTGCCGGGAGAACTGTGCACTTCACATCGGACATCTGAACCTGCCCAAGTGTGCAGCAAGCGTACCTCTCACTTACTGCTCACTGGTGGGAACCCGAGTCGGTTCTGGGTGGGGGCCGGGGGGAGGTGCCTAGCACAGCTAGACAGGGAAGGATGGGAGACCGCCAGGCCGGCTACTGCAAGGCCTTGCTTCACGCCGAGGTGCTCGACGTGTCCCACACGGCGGAGAACATCGCTGCCACCTTGCGAAGACAGTTGGACGAGTGGATAGGCCAGGGACCCGCCACTGTGGGATGCATGGTGACGGACGGTGGCAAGAACCTGAGGGCAGCGGCGCATCTAGTGAGCCGAGAGAGCGTCTACTGTGCCGCTCACAAGCTTCACCTAGTGGTAAGAGATGCGCTGGGGTTGGGCTCCTCGAAGGAACCCGTGGATACCCGGACCCGTGAACTCCAGTTACTTATCCAGAAATGTCGGAGGCTCACGGGTCACTTCTCGCGCAGCGTGAAGGCCACGCACGAACTGCGCCAGACACAGGTCAGGACAGGTGTGCCAGAGCACGCTCTGATCACTGACATTAGCACTCGCTGGAACTCCACCTGCGCCATGCTTGAGCGCTTGGTGGAGCAGCAGGCCGCACTCCACGCGTGGCTCTCCGAGAACCGCGGTGCGAGTCAGGTGGGTGAGTTCAGCCGGGAGGATTGGCTCACCATCACCCAGACAGTGGAGGTCCTGAAGCCCTTCAAGGACTTCACTGTGGCGGTCTCGTCAGACACGGCAACACTCGGTCTGGTCATTCCCCTGGTGCACACGCTCCAGTGGAATCTGGCCACCTTTGCAGACCGGGTCGCGCCCCGTGCTGACCTTGTTCCAGCGGTGCGCGCATTAGTGAGAAGGCTGCAGCAGGGCATAGCTGCCAGGCTAACTCCTCTCACTAAGGAAGAGTCATACATGTTGGCGACCGTGTGTGACCCGCGCATAAAGGGCACTTTCGCCGAGCGGGACAGGAACCTCACCCAAGCCAGAGACGGGCTCTGCTCTTGGGTGAGGCGCAGGCAGGCCAAGAGGGGACGCCTGTCGACAGGGGGGACGCAAGAGGGGCCCTGCCATGCGGGTCCCTCTGACGCCCCCTCTGCGCAGGCCCCCCCCGCGGCCACCACCGGAGTGCCGATGGAGATGGAGATGCTCCGGTGGGCCCTCGTCCCCTCTGGGGTCGTGAGGACCGTGAGAGAGGATCCGGCGGAGGCGATGGTCAGGGACTACCTCGCGGAGCCCTGCGAGTCGCTCTCCACTGATCCGCTCAGCTACTGGGCCAGGAAGGAGTCGGTCTGGCCGGACCTCTCCCTCGAGGCGCAGCGGCTGCTCTCATGCCCTCCGACGAGCGTGGAGAGCGAGCGCGTCTTTTCACATGCGGGCGACATTGTCGGCCCACATCGCACTCGCCTTCTCCCATGGAGAGTCGAACAGTTGACCTTCCTGAAGGTCAACTCTCGCCTCTTCGATTTCTCAGGACTGGACTTCCAGAGTGACTGAGGTGAGCCCAACTTGTGGCCTGCATCCTCTGTGAGTCCAATCCTTTGGAATCGCGCTCTCCCCTGTATAAAACCCTGTATATACAGTTAAAACCGGCCAGTAGAGGGAGGGTGGTTAGGAACCAGTGGCAAAGGGAAAACACCCAGCAATTTGAAAGCCCCCCCCCAGGGTATTCAAAACATCTCCCATCACTGAGACAGACCCTGTGGGACCAAATGTATTATGAAAAATAATGCCCCAGAAACATGGATTTCTACTGGAGGGAGAAACAGGTTAGATGGGGATTGCTTAGGTGTTTTTATCAGCTGAAATCTTTGTAAAAAAAAATTGAAGAAGAATTGTTGTACTGTTTTTTAAAAGTTGATGTACTGTTCATGTAAAAAAAAGAAAAAAAAAACCCAAAAATGTTGTGATTATGTTTTTTAAAAGTTGATGGAATGTTCATGTTTAAAAAAAAAACCAAAAAAAATATTATTCTGTGTTTTCTGAGTTGATGGACTGTTCACGTTTAAAAAAAAAAAACCAAAAAAAAATTATTGATGTTAATGTTGGGTTTGCATGGTTGGGGGATGCGGGAAGAGTGGTGGATGGGCACCGGCCAATGATGATCTCTCGCAGATGTTCCCAGGTAAATTCTGAGGCTGGTGTGGGGGTGGGGGGAGACCTCTGCAGAACTGCTCCAGAAATACCATTGTCCAGTGCCTTGGAAGTGCCCAGTTCAGCTTTTTGTGTCTGAACTGAAAGCACAGCCACAGGAAATGACATAGGTTCTGCTGGACCCTGTTGCAGTGGTTGCCCCCCATTAAGTTGTTTTATGGAGGGAGAGTTGTATTAGGCTGGTAGTTATGATCATCTTGTCTAGTGTGGGCTTCTGTTTCCATGCCCTGTTGTGCCCGCTTACTATGTAACCTGTGGAAATGTTCAAAACTTTACAGTTTGTCCATTTCAAAAGAAAAATTGTTTTTAAGATTCTCTGATGTGTAGTTAATTGTGTTGTGTTGTGCTGTGAGGGACAATAAGTGTAATATGTTGTGTGATTTGTTGACCACTTGTAATTTGAAAATGATAAAATAAAGTTTTTTTTAAACTTAATGATTGTGTGTCTGTGTTCCCTTCTTTGATGGGAGGTTGGTTCCCAGCATAGGGAACAATGGGGCAGGCTGGCCAGCCTGTTCCTGGGGTACTGGGTGTGGGGCAGCTGAGGGTGGTTTTGGTTCTGAGAGGGGCTGAGTGGAGGATTTGGGTCTGTGTGTGGCAGCTGGGGTGGGGGAACTGGGTTTGTGTGGGGCTGTAAGGAGTGGACTATGGGGGATGAGAGCACTGGTCGTCCTTTGTGCCCAAGTAGGCCCCTGCTACTGTCCTGGTGTGGGCTTCCATGCCTCTATCAGTTGCTGGCCCTCCTTTGCCATCTTTTTCTGAAATTTTCCTAGGGCTGCCAAACTCCTGGTTGGGCTTGGAGTTCAGGTTAGAGAGAGTAGTTCCCTAGAGAAACTGGCTGCTTCCAAGGGCAATCTCTTTAGAGGGCAAATGTGGACCATGGATTCTGGGGGAGATCCCTACTCAGATTTCCCTTTCCACAAGTCCCACCCCCAAATTGCCAGTCACTTCCAAGGCCAGAGTTTGCCACCCCAGAGAGATCCCGTTCCCACCCTCTTAGCCTTGGCATGAAAGTTGTAGCCCCCATGGAACACTTCCAGGTTCCTGATTCCAAGCTCAATGACACCAATGTAAGACAATCCAGACCTCCATCAAAAATGGATTTTAAGTAGCAGTGGGATTGGGATGCATTTCAGTCATTCACATATCTGGTTGTGTACCCAAACATTTAGCTTATGTTTTTTAAATCAGCATATGGCACTTAAAGACACTTTTAAATGGTTTTCAAAACATATTTTTATTATGAGGTATTTAATGTGGCATTGCTCAAGGGCAGGCCTTTTGGCCAAATGAGCAGTATCAGTACAGTAAAATTTAGACAAAGCTCATAGGAAGAAAACGCATTCATACTGTTAAGTGGGAAGAAAGTTTTAATTTACATGTACCATGGACTCCGAAAAAGACATGTAAGTGGCATCCAGACCAAATCAGGCCTGCTTTCTCCCTTGAAGATATCAATTGATGATAGTGCTTATGTCACATCATGAGAAGACAAGGTTCACTAGAAAAGACAATAATGCTAGGAAAAATTGAAGGCAGTAGGGAAAAGAATACCCTAGATGTGGTAGATTGACTTCGGTTTGCAATACATGGACAAGGTTTTTGGGATATTTTGGAGCTCAATAATTCTAAAGTACACCATAAGTGATTTGAATGCATAAAACATACAGACACATACACATAAAATGTATATACCCCCTCCCCACCAAATTAAAGGTTTATCTTATGCCCCGGTTTTCTCCCCCATGGGAACCTAGTGGTTTACACATTGCTGTTCTCCCTTGATTTGTTTCACCCTCATCACAACCAGGCTAACAATAGACAGCTGCTCCATGCCCCACATTGGGAGTGACTTCATCCAC
This sequence comes from Eublepharis macularius, assembly GCF_028583425.1. NCBI lineage: Eukaryota > Metazoa > Chordata > Lepidosauria > Squamata > Eublepharidae > Eublepharis > Eublepharis macularius. The sequence goes on from NC_072795.1 coordinate 73,198,964, forward strand.
CGATGGCCTTCTTAGTAGTTGGAGGGGGTGGAGGGGGGGAGGAAGGAAACAACGCACTCCAGCCCACTCTATCTGGGGCCTAGGTGACCAAATTGCTTGGCCTTGGCAAGGAGCCAGTGGTGGGGCGGCACTGGTTAAGCATAAGAACATAAGAACACATAAGCAAAGCCATGTTGGATCAGGCCAGTGGCCCATCCAGTCCAACATTCTGTCACACACAGTGGCTAGAAATCCAGTGCCATCTAAAGGACTGTCAGTGAGGCCAGGACACCAGAAGCCCTCCCACTGCCTTCCTTCCAGCATCAAGACAACAGAGCACCACCTCCCCACAAAGAGAATACCATCTATCTCCTGTGGCTAATAGCCACTGATGGACCTCTGCTCCATATATTTGTCCAGTTCTGGGGCCCCGTCCAGAACATTTGTCCAGGGCCCCAAAATCACCTAGACTGCCTCTGGAAAACACAACACAATTGTTTACTTAGGCTGAGCCAAGAACATCCATCAAGCCTACAAGGCACAGAATCAGAGTCTGCCAGATTCTAGACCAACACTCTAGCCATTGCACTACAGTGGATATCTAAAAATTGTTCATACCCCCACCAGCAACTTGAACATTTTTCTCCAAAAGGCACACAACTTGGCTGGGTCTCAAAAAGGACTATGATGCATGGGCCTGTCAATGCATACTGTTACTAAGGCTCTGGCCGGGGGGAGGGGGGCATTGTGCCAATGCCACCCTGGCTTTGGAAGGGGACAGTAAAATAGACGAAATAATCTAGGTTCAGTGCCTCCCCCCTTCTCTGTCTCTCTCTCTCTCTATAATGTGTGTGAAAACATTACTGACATACTATACCATCACTGAAGCCTAGAGGATACTTAGGGTCTGTTCACACACGCATGATCATTTCATGGCAATGCTCTGGCATGATGATGTCTGTTCTAGGAAGTGATGTGATCATCACACAAGGCTGGGGAGCACGCACAATTCACAGCAGGCTGATTTGGGCCACAAGTGATCCTGCTTTGGCCTGTAGGGCCCAAATCAGCCCACTGCAAAGCACAGGAATACTCTCAGGGCAGCCAGATGACATCAGTGACATCACGGCAGCAGCCCCAGGAGCGTACCTTGAAGGCTCATTCCCTGACTTTCCCCCTTCCAGCCAGGTAAGCAGTGACAGGGGGTGATAGGTGAGAGTGGGGGATCCCCCACCAAGGGGAAACGGATCCCTAATTGTGTCTGAGGTTGTGGAAATCAAATGGGTCATCATTACCTCCATATTGCTTCTGTCTTTGAGGGACTGACATGCACATTATATTTAACTCCAGATTTCTTGATTGTCAAGGAATGCATGTGGTGGGGGGTGGTAGGAAGGGTGGGAGAAGGGCCCCTGAGGGTAAGGGTGGCATTTGGCATGCAAAATGCCACCCCTGGCAAGACAAGCCTCCCCCAGCTGTCAGAGGTAGAGATGGGAGCAACTACTTGGGGAGGCCATGAAATTGCCCCCCCCAAGTGGGAGCAGGCTGAGCCTTGGTGGGGGGTGGGAGGAAGGGTGGGAGAAGGGCCCCAGAGGGTTGGGGGGGGGATTTTGTTGCAGTGGTTCCCCCCCATTAAGTCATGTTATGGAGGGAGAGTTGTTTTAGGCTGGTAGTTATTATGATCATCTTGTCTAGTGTGGGCTTCTGTTTCCATGCCCTGTTGTGCCCGCTTACTATGTAACCTGTGGAAATGTTCAAAACTTTACAGTTTGTCCATTTCAAAAGAAAAATTGTTTTTAAGATTCTCTGATGTGTAGTTAATTGTGTTGTGTTGTGCTGTGAGGGACAATAAGTGTAATATGTTGTGATTTGTTGACCACTTGTAATTTGAAAATTATAAAATAAAGGTTTTTTAAACTTAATCATTGTGTGTGTGTTCCCTTCTTTGATGGGAGGTTGGTTCCCAGCATAGGGAACAATGGGGCAGGCTGGCCAGCCTTCTCTGCAGGTGGTGGGGGGGTCAGGGGGGTGGTTGTCTGTGTGCCAAGGCAGGTGCTCTTTCCCAGGGACGATTTGGCACTGCCACCATTGTGGCACCCCTTGTCTGTGCGGAATTGCCCTGGGAAAGAGAGTTTAGGGGTTCCCAAAAGGGGAGGGCAGGCCAGCCTGTTCCTGGGGTTATGGTGGGTGTGGGGCAGGTGGGGGTTGATTTGGGTCTGTGAGGGGCTACTGGGGGCATTTGGGTCTGTGTGTGGCAGCTGGGGGGGAATTGGGTTTGTGTGGGGCTGTGAGGGGTGGACTTTGGGGGCTGAGGGGACCTACTTGGGGAGGCCATGAAATGGCCCCCCCAAGTGGGAGCAGGCTGAGCCTTGGTGGGGGGTGGGAGGAGGGGTGGGAGAAGGGCCCCTGAGGGCTGGGGGGCATTTTGCATGCAAAATGCCACCCCTGGCAAGACAAGCCTCCCCCAGGTGGAATTGGTGGAGAACAGAGCACCTACTTGGGGAGGCCATGAAATGGCCCCCCAAGTGGGAGCAGGCTGAGCCTTGGCGGGGGGTGGGAGGAGGGGTGGGAGAAGGGCCCCTGAGGGCTGGGGGGCATTTTGCATGCAAAATGCCACCCCTGGCAAAGGAAGCCTGCCTCTTCATTTTTTCCCCATAGGAAATAATGAAGAAAGATTAGCAGCAGCATGCTAACAATATGCTGCTCCTTCGCTTTCTTATGGGAGGATGGGGGACCTGCTTTGGGGGGCCATAACATGGCCCCCCAAAGTCCAATCTGTACGAAACTTGGGTGGTTGTTAGAGAAGGGTTAGAGGAAGGTCCCCACCAATTTTGGGCTTATTCGGTGGGAAAATGCCTCCTCCAGGCGTCCTGGAAGACGGAGGCATTTTCCCATAGAAAAAGCCGAAAGAAAGCCGAAAGAAAGCCGAAAGAAAGCCGAAAGCCGAAAGAGATTCTTGTTTCGGCTTTCGGCTTTAACGATAGAGATTCTTGTTTCGGCTAATGCCGAAACAAGAAAGCCGAAAGTTTTTTCCTTGCACACCCCTATATAGATCTATTTAAGAACAATTATGAGAAATTGTGGACTCAAATAGAGCGAGACTTGATTAAATGGAATAGATTGAATTTGTCATGGTTGGGAAGAATTGCAGCAGTCAAGATGAATGTGCTGCCAAGAGTGATGTTTTTGTTACAGACAATACCAGTTATTCGGGATTCCAAGCAGTTTGAGAAATGGCAGAGAAAGATATCGGACTTTTTTTGGGCAGGCAAAAAGCCTCGAGTGAAAATGAAAGTGTTACAGGACGCGAAAGAGAGAGGCGGAATGCAACTGCCCAACCTAAGACTTTACTATGAGGCAATCTGCTTGGTTTGGCTGAAGGACTGGATGATGCTTAAAAATCGCAAATTGCTGGCCTTAGAGGGATACAAAAAAATATTTGGATGGCATGCATACTTATGGTATGATAAAGTAAAAGCGGACTCTATGTTTTTACACCATTACATTCGGAGAAGCCTCTTCACAATATGGAAAAAGTACAGAGATTACCTACAAGAAGGAATTCCCTCCTGGGTGGTTCCTTATGAAGCGATAGATCCGAGAACTGTTGATAATGAACAACAGTGTTTAATGTATAAGGAGATAACACGAATAGAATTTTCTAAATTAAGAATAAAGACGCAAGAAGAGTTGTCTCCAAATAATGACTGGTTTCAATATAGACAGCTCAGAGACCTTTATAAATCGGATTGTGCCAAGGGAGGGATAAGAATGGAGAACTCGGACTTGGAGGAAGTAATTTTACAAGAAGACAAAAAGGAAATTTCAAAGGTCTATAAAGTGTTGTTAAAATGGTATACTGAAGAAGAGGTAGTTAAGGTGCAAATGGTGAAGTGGGCTATGAATTTTAATAAAGAAATAACAATGGAGGCGTGGGAATATTTGTGGAAAAATACTTTGAAGATTACGACATGCACTAACATTAAAGAGAATGTCTATAAAATGGTCTATCGTTGGTACTTGACACCAAAGAAAATTGCGCTAGGGAATGTGAACACGTCTAATAAATGCTGGAAATGTAAAAAGCATGAAGGATCTTTGTACCATATGTGGTGGACTTGTGAGGTAGTCAGGCAGTACTGGGGGGAAATAATAAGAGTAATAAGTGAGATTTTACAGTTTCAAGTTAATAAGAACCCAGAACTCCTGCTACTGAACTTGGGAATGGAAGATATTCCAGCACAACATAGGACATTGCTTTTTTACATGACAGCAGCGGCTAGACTTTTGTATGCGCAAAAGTGGAAAGTACAAGAAGTGCCAACTATCGAGGACTGGATTCACAAATTGCTGTACATGGCGGAGATGGATAAACTGACAAGAAAACTAAGAGACCTTGATCCAGGACAGTTTAACACAGATTGGGAGAAGCTGAAACAATATTTGGTGAAAAAATGGGAGGTGGGAGGAGAACTGTGGCAGTTTGAAAATTATTGAAGAAAAACAAAAGAAGAGAGAAGTGACTATACCGGGGGGAGGAGAGTTAAAGAAGAATTACTAAGCAATTATTCTATTTGATTATTCTATACAGTATTAAGTAATAGTTATTATGTGATATATAAGAATAGTGAAGGGAAATTGACTTAGCACTGTGTTATAATACACTAGCTTAGAAGAGTGTGAAAGTATATGTTTAATTGACAAAATAAGTTGAAATGAGTAGGGGAAGAATAGACAAAGGGTTGGAAAACTGTTGGAAGTCAACAAACGGGGGGGAAAGGGAGGGGGTTAGAACTGGAATATTAAAGTAATTTGATTGTTATAAATGACAAAATATTTCTAATTCCAATAAAAAATTTAAAAAAAAAACACAAAGACATCAACATAATACCCATCCAATATTCGCCTCCTCATTTTGCGTGACAAGTGAGCCCCTGGGGTGTCCTCGTCATCCCCATAACTAACTGCAGGGCAGTTACTGTCCTCTCTGGCGTCCTGACCCCAGACCGCCCCCGGCCCAGAAACGCCCGTGCCCCTCTTAGAGCGCCTCCGGGCAGCCCAGGCCGGAATAGGAGGTACTTGTGCAGCTGCATCCCAATAGTCACCATCTGACCCCCTCCCTTCTTCCCCAGAAGAAGACTCACTCGATGTACTGGACTCGGAGTCAGTTCTACGCCTCGATCTGCGTCGCGCTCGGCATTTCCTGTGTTTTTTCCTTGCGACGGAACGTCGCCCAACCTCTGGGCTGGAGGAGGCGCCACTGGATGGAGACGGGGGCCGTCTCCGCTTCTTGTCAGCACCCGTCCACCCTGTCACAACTTCTAAGAAGTCACAACTTCTTAGAGCTCTCTCAGCCCACCCACTTCACAGGGTAATTGTTGTGAGGATAATAATAACACACTTTGTAAACCACTCTGAGTGAGTGTTAAGTTGTCCTGAAGGGCGGTATATAAATCAAACATTATTATGTTATAATCTTGGATCCTAAGGCTTTGCTAAAGATAAACATTTTATATACATTATTTAAACCCATTATTTGGCATTCGAGATTACTTCAGTAGTCTTTGGATCATCCTTTCCTGAGTTATAAAAACTAAAGTAACAAAGGACTCAAAGTTTGCAAACCACAATCCAAATACCACACTTTTTGCAAGCATGTCGAAAAGTGTACAGCTTCCTTTTAATGGGGATAACGGTGTCCTATGTTCTTTGCTGGCTGGCACACAGTTCCGTATTCCTTGCTATGATGTACAGTGACACAGGTGCTCAGAAGTAATGGAGAATGTCTTTCTTTACGTCAAGGAAAGCGGTGAGCAATTTATCTGCTGAGAATCATACATTTACCTTAATAGTCCTGCCATGCCCCTCACTGCTTCTGACATCCCAGCCACAGTATGACTTTATAGTGTAACAGGCCTTTCTAACTGTCTGCATCATGAATAACCTCACAGAGTTTAGTACAGGTACAAGGTTAAAAATAAAATAGAGATGACACTCATTCAGTTCTTGTCATACAAACTTCCTCCTCCTCCCAAACAAATCCGCAAATATTCCAGCTCTTCCATTCCAAAATGTTTATAGACCTGGAAGACAGAGATATCTTTCAATTTGACAAAAAACACACTTTTGCTATTGGAAATATTTCAGAGAGTTAGAAACTCTGATAGCCAGATACTGCTATTTTGTCACAAGTACGGTAATCTTAGAGGCATCAAAAATCTCATATGATGAAATAAACTACTGGCAATTTCAGGTTTCTCTTCCCATTTTTAATGTTAATTTCTTGATTCTGGAGATAACTGTGGGGACAGGGCTACACTATATCAGAAGACAAAATATATCACAGCCTTCCTGTAAAAACTGCACCATTTGGAATTTAGAACAGATGGAGCACTTTATCCCATTGTCTGCGTCACTCCACTGGCTACTCATTTCATTACTGGGCTCAGTTCAAGGTTTTGGCTATTATATACAAAGACTTCCATGGCCTTGGTTCTTCGTATCTATGAGACAGCCTTTCTCCCTATGCTCCTCCATGGTAGCTTATCTCATCTTAACAAGGTGTTGTGCAAGTGCCATGCTGCAGTTAGGAAAAACCAACAGCTGCCCATAACACAGGCATTCTCTGTAGTGGCCCCCACCATATGGTGGTATCATTATCATCGTCGTCGTCATCGTCATCATTATTATTACTTTCTCACTGAGATCCGAGGCTGATTATACAGTGCAAGTGAAAATATAGTATAATGAACAACGGCTAGGACATTCACTGAGCAAAGTACAACAATGAACAACAGTTAGGATATTTAGGGAAACATACAATAGGGAATGGTTGTAGAAAAATTTTAAACAAGCATAAAGCTGAGCACAGACATGAAGTCCATCTGAAACAAAGCATAACTAATTTCCATGGCATTGTTAGCAGCGTGGAAACTCCCTAGTAGGCACATATCTATGGTCAGGAAAGCTCTCATTCTCCTGGCTTCCTGCTGTAGGATATTAAAGTAGTTTAAGTAGGTTGGCTGTGAATCAGCAGTCTCCTGGTTTGACTCACACTACTGCCATGGACTCTGAAGGTGGCCTTGAGTAAGCCTCTCAGTCCCAGCTACCCATCTGAAGATAATGATAACAATAACTTTGTTCACTGCTCTAAGTGAAGCACTCATCTGTCCAGAAGGGCAGTATATAAGCACACTGATGCTGCTGCTGTTATTGTTATTGGTAGTAGTAGTAGTAGTATTCTGTGCAAAAGCTAAGGAAGGCCTTGTTACGCAGATAACAGGGTTGTGCTGTAAGGAAATGGTTAAGAAAGATGCATTGGTAAAGGGATAAGTGTATGATTGTACACTGTCTGTATACTAGTGTGTATTGCCTGTTGCTGCAAGTATGATCCTACCGGATAGTTCCATGTTGTTTAATATGTCATATCAATCTGCTTATGCTTTGTTTCAGGATTCCCTCCCAGCTCTCTGTCAGATTTCTCCTTGTTTTCATGTTTCTGCTATCCTCCTTACCCTATTGTATTGTTTATTGAATGTTTTAGAAGTTGATATATTGATTTACACTGCGTAATCTGCTTTGAATCATGGTGAGAAAGGTGAGCTATAAATAATGTGGTGGCAGAAGGTGCCATCAAGTCATAGCTAGCGTATGGCAATGCCTGCTGTGGTTTTCAAGACAAGAGACTAACAGTAAATACATTTTTAAACAATAAAAATGTATTTCTGGATTATGGAATACTAGAATAACAAATCTGAAAAGCTGTTGTTATAAAAATAAGAAATTTAAGAAGCAGATGACAACTGTGAGAGCTACTGTATTGTTAAGGATATTCCTGCTTTTCCTGTTGACATCAATCCAGTCACCCACCAGACCTGAAGCCTCTGGATCTGGATGGAATGCCTGAACCAAGCGTTAAAGATTTTAAAATATGACCAACAGGTCTTAATCTTTGAATTCAGATTAGTTACACTGCTACTGCTTTTAATGAGATTATGCTACCTACCATCAATGGTGAGCACTGAACAGCTTTCACTGAAAGCTTGGGAGTCTTGCTGGAATCTTGCTGGAATGTTGAAGAAACAGGTGAAAAATACTTTTCAAGCTACATTCTGTTCCTTATTTTCTATTGCAGATGGCTGATCTGGCCAATCTGATCCATGCTTAAATAACCTCAAGGCTAGATTACTATTAACGAGTTCTACATGGGGTTACCCTTGAAAATAATTAGGAAACTGAAGTTTGTACCAAACTCAGCAGCCCATTTGTTATCTAGAGCTGGCCAGTGGGACAATGTCACTCTTATTTTAGCAAGCAAGCCTTTATTGGCATATATAAAATATAAAATTTTAAATACAGAAACTCCATACAAAATGAGATTAAAATTACAGACAGGAACAGGGCAACAGTGCAGTAAAACCAGTACGGAATATTACTTGTCAGAGCATATAGCCATGGCACTGTAGAGAAACTTTGCTACTATTTCAGTTATTTCCCCATCTGGGTTGTCAAACAGAAACTGAATGCCTGAGGGGTGGGCCCCAGCAACCCTTGGACTGGCCGGTTGCCCCCTCCAGGAGTCACGGCCTGACGGCACTCACCCTGCCAGGACTCCAGGCAACAAGGGACGAGCGGGGCCTGCCGCAGCGCTCGGCGGCCCGGCTCCCAGCTCACCAACGCAGCCAGAGTTTGCCACTGCAGCCGCCGAGGCCTCGCGGCCAGCCGCCAGCGCAGGGAAGAGTGGTGGCGCGGCCAGGCGGAGGCCATACCGGCACCGTGGAGGCTGGTCCCGCCAGCAATGCAGCCCCGCGCCGGAGGGCAGGGGCTGGAGTGGAGCCCAGTGGGGGCCGCAGGAGGCGCCGAGATGGGGCCAGACGCCGGTGCAGGCGTTCCACAACCCGGCAGGCACTGCTGGAGGGAGCGCCGGAGGGAGCACCGGAGAAGCAGGGCAGCCCAGCCCAGCCTCACGAAGGAGAGGCAGGCCTACCTACCCATCAAGCCAGGAGAGGGCAACAGGGGGAAGAGAGGGGAGGAGTGCAGGCAGGACAGCCAACCACCCGGGGGCAGGTGGGGCAAACAGGTGTGGCCGCACCTGGCCCAGGTGGTGGGAATGGCCTTCAGGGTGGGGTCATGGGAGAAGGGGTGGAGTTGGCCCTAAGGGAGGGGGCTATTTAAGGAGGACTCCAGACCCCGGCCAGGGAGGAGAAGGTCAGTCTGTCCCTGACGCTCAAAGGGGCAGCTGGCAGGGTGAGAACCAGTGCAGAGGAGCCAAGCCAGCTCAGACACCGGTGCACCCATTCTGAGGCCTAAAGGGGGAGCCCTCCCAGGCCCGGGACCGTCCCTCTCGGCCCAGGCCGACCAGGCGGCCTGCCTAGGCTACCCAGAATGGACCCGCCCCATGCATCCCCCTCGCACCCGGACCCGCCATCACAGCTAGGGGGCATGACACTGAACCTTAAAATCATCAGAAAACTCTGAAAGTTGGGCTAATATAGGATGTAGAAGATCCCGGCGTGGCGCCAGATAAAAAGACCACTGGAGAAGAACATGGGAAACAGTTTCAACACAGTCCATCAAACAAGGACAACACCTACTATAATAAGGAATCCCATGAAATCTGCCAGATAAAATGGCTGAAGGAAGAACATTAAATCTGGCCAGAGAAAAGGCTCTACGTAAATTGGGAGCCAGGAGTTGGTAAAGGTATACTGCTGGGAAGCTTACATTAGGGACAATCCCCAAATTTAGGGGAGAACAAGTTCTATCAGCAGAACTATAGAGAGTTTGTAACTCTAATCCCAAAAGACTGGATTTTATTTTTGAGAAGGCCTCAGACTCAGATAGCAGGGATAAAGATTCTATAGATAAGTTCAAGTAACTTATTTTAGCTTCAATACAGGCTGACCAACTAGAGTTGGCAAATTCAGAAAATAAATGGTACGTATAACTGGGGAGATCAGAATTAAAATGGAGTTTCAACCAATATGTAATAGTGTGAAGTAGGGGTGTGCAAGGAAAAAACTTTCGGCTTTCTTGTTTCGGGATTACCCGAAACAAGATTCTCTACCGTCATTAGCCGAAAGCCGAAACAAGAATCTCTTTCGGGATTCGGGATTCGGCATTATTTCGGCATTCTTTCGGGATTCTTTCGGGTTTTTTTGCTGGGAAAATGCCTCCGTCTTTCAGGACGCCTGGAGGAGGCATTTTCCCACCAAATAAGCCCAAGATTGGTGGGGACCTTCCTCTAACCCTTCTCTAACAACTACCCAAGTTTCAGACAGATTGGACTTTGGGGGGCCATGTTATGGCCCCCCAAAGCAGGTCCCCCCATCCTCCCCATAAGAAAGCAAAGGAGCAGCATATTGTTAGCATGCTGCTGCTGATCTCTCTTCATTATTTCCTATGGGGAAAAAATGAAGAGGCAGGCTTCCTTTGCCAGGGGTGGCATTTTGCATGCAAAATGCCCCCTCACCCTCAGGGGCCCTTCTCCCACCCCTCCTCCCACCCCCCACCAAGGCTCAGCCTGCTCCCACTTGGGGGGGCCATTTCATGGCCTCCCCAAGTAGGTGCTCTTTTCTCTACCACTGACAGCTGGGGGAGGCTTGTGTTGCCAGGGGTGGCATTTTGCATGCAAAATGCCCCCCAACCCTCTGGGGCCCTTCTCCCACCCCTCCTCCCACCCCCCACCAAGGCTCAGCCTGCTCCCACTTGGGGGGGCCATTTCATGGCCTCCCCAAGTAGGTGCTCTCAGCCCCTAAAGTCCACCCCTCACAGCCCCACACAAACCCAGTTCCCCCACCCCAGCTGCCACACACAGACCCAAATCCCCCCAGTAGCCCCTCACAGACCCAAATCCACCCCCACCTGCCCCACACCCACCATAACCCCAGGAACAGGCTGGCCTGCCCTCCCCTTTTGGGAACCCCTAAACTCTCTTTCCCAGGGCAGTTCTGCACAGACAAGGGGTGCCACAATGGTGGCAGTGCCAAATCGTCCCTGGGAAAGAGCACCTGCCCTGGCACACAGACAACCACCCCCCTGACCCCCCCACCACCCGCAGAGAAGGCTGGCCAGCCTGCCCCATTGTTCCCTATGCTGGGAACCAACCTCCCATCAAAGAAGGGAACACAGACACACAATCATTAAGTTTAAAAAACCTTTATTTTCTCATTTTCAAATTACAAGTGGTCAACAAATCACAACATATTACACTTATTGTCCCTCATAGCACAACACAACACAATTAACTACACATCAGAGAATCTTAAACACAATTTTTTTTTTGAAATGGACAAACAGTAAAGTTTTGAACATTACAACAGGTCACATAGTGAGCGGGCACAACAGGGCATGGAAACAGAAGATGATCATAATAACTACCAGCCTAATACAACTCTCCCTCCATAACATGACTTAATGGGGGGGAACCACTGCAACAAAATCCCCCCCCAACCCTCTGGGGCCCTTCTCCCACCCTTCCTCCCATCCCCCCACCAAGGCTCAGCCTGCTCCCACTTGGGGGGGCCATTTCATGGCCTCCCCAAGTGGGTGCTCTGCTCTCATCTCTACCACTGACAGCTGGGAGAGGCTTGTCTTGCCAGGGGTGGCATTTTGCATGCCAAATGCCACCCTCACCCTCAGGTGCCCTTCTCCCACCCTTCCCCCCACCCCCCACCACATGCATTCCTTGACAATCAAGAAATCTGGAGTTAAATATAATGTGCATGTAAGTCCCTCAAAGACAGAAGCAATATGGAGGTAATGACCCATTTGATTTCCACAACCTCAGACACAATTAGGGATCCGTTTCCCCTTGGTGGGGGATCCCCCACTCTCACCTATCACCCCGAAGGGGGAAAGTCAGTGAATGAGCCTTCAAGGTACGCTCCAGGGGCTGCTGCCGTGATGTCACTGATGTCATCTGCCATTAAATGATCATGCGTGTGTGAACAGACCCTAAGTATCCTGTAGGCTTCAGTGATGGTATAGTAATGTTTTCACTCACATTATAGAGAGAGAGAGAGACAGAGAAGGGGGGGAGGCACTGAAGCTACATTATTTCTTCTATTTTACTGTCCCCTTCCAAAGCCAGGGTGGCATTGGCACAATGCCCCCCTCCCCCCGGCCAGAGCCTTAGTACCAGTATGCATTGACAGGCCCATGCATCATAGTCCTTTTTGAGACCCAGCCAAGTTGTGCCTTTTGGAGAAAAATGTTCAAGTTGCTGGTGGGGGTATGAACAATTTTTAGATATCCACTGTAGTGCAATGGCTAGAGAGTTGGTCTAGAATCTGGCAGACTCTGATTCTGTGCCTTGTAGGCTTGATGGATGTTCTTGGCTCAGCCTAAGTAAACAATTGTGTTGTGTTTTCCAGAGGCAGTCTACGTGATTTTGGGGCCCTGGACAAATGTTCTGGACGGGGCCCCAGAACCAGTGCCGCCCCACCACTGGCTCCTTGCCAAGGCCAAGCAATTTGGTCACCTAGGCCCCAGATAGAGTGGGCAGGAGTGCGTTGTTTCCTTCCTCCCCCCCCTCCACCCCCTCCAACAACTAAGAAGGCCATCGGTGGAGTCACTCCAATGCGAGGCATGGAGCAGCTGTCTATTGTTAGCCTGGTTGTGATGAGGGTGAAACAAATCAAGGGAGAACAGCAATGTGTAAACCACTCTAGGTTCCCATGGGGGAGAAAACCGGGGCATAAGATAAACCTTTAATTTGGTGGGGAGGGGGTATATACATTTTATGTGTATGTGTCTGTATGTTTTATGCATTCAAATCACTTGTGGTGTACTTTAGAATTATATTGAGCTCCACAGTATCCCAAAAACCTTGTCCATGTATTGCAAACCGAAGTCAATCTACCACATCTAGGGTATTCATCTTTTCCCTACTGCCTTCAATTTTTCTTAGCATTATTGTCTTTTCTAGTGAACCTTGTCTTCTCATGATGTGACATAAGCACTATCATCAATTGATATCTTCAAGGGAGAAAGCAGGCCTGATTTGGTCTGGATCCCACTTACATGTCTTTTTCGGAGTCCATGGTACATGTAAATTAAAACTTTCTTCCCACTTCACAGTGTGAATGCTTTTTCCTCCTATGAGCTTTGTCTAAATTTTACTGTACTGATACTGCTCATTTGGCCAAAAGGCCTGCCCTTGATCAATGCCACATTAAATACTTCATAATAAAAAAATGTTTTTAGAACCATTTAAAAGTGTCCTTAAGTGCCATACGCTGATTTAAAAAAACATAAGCTAAATGTTTGGGAACACAACCAGATATGTGAATGACTGAAATGCAGCCCAATCCCACTGCTACTTAAAATCCATTTTTGATGGAGGTCTGGATTGTCTTACATTGGTGTCATTGGGCTTGGAATCAGGAACCTGGAAGCGTTCCATGGGGGCTACAACTTTCATGCCAAGGCTAAGAGGGTGGGAACGGGATCTCTCTGGGGTGGCAAACTCTGGCCTTGGAAGTTACTGGCAATTTGGGGGTGGGACTTGTGGAAAGGAAAATCTGAGTAGGGATCTCCCCCAGAATCCATGGTCCGCATTTGCCCTCTAAAGAGATTGCCCTTGGAAGCAGCCAGTTTCTCTGTAGGGAACTACTCTCTCTAACCTGAACTCAAGCCCAACCAGGAGTTTGGCAGCCCTAGGAAAATTTCAGAAAAAGATGGCAAAGGAGGGCCAGCAACTGATAGAGGCATGGAAGCCCACACCAGGACAGTAGCAGGGGCCTACTTGGGCACAAGGGACAACCAGTGCTCTCATCCCCCATAGTCCACTCCTTACAGCCCCACACAAACCCAGTTCCCCCACCCCAGCTGCCACACACAGACCCAAATCCTCCACTCAGCCCCTCTCAGAACCAAAACCACCCTCAGCTGCCCCACACCCAGTACCCCAGGAACAGGCTGGCCAGCCTGCCCCATTGTTCCCTATGCTGGGAACCAACCTCCCATCAAAGAAGGGAACACAGACACACAATCATTAAGTTTAAAAAACCTTTATTTTCTCATTTTCAAATTACAAGTGGTCAACAAATCACAACATATTACACTTATTGTCCCTCATAGCACAACACAACACAATTAACTACACATCAGAGAATCTTAAACACAATTTTTCTTTTGAAATGGACAAACAGTACAGTTTTGAACATTACAGCAGGTTACATAGTGAGCGGGCACAACAGGGCATGGAAACAGAAGATGATCATAACTACCAGCCTAATACAACTCTCCCTCCATAACATGACTAAATGGGGGGGGGAACCACTGCAACAGGGTCCAGCAGAACCTATGTCATTTCCTGTGGCTGTGCTTTCAGTTCAGACACACAAAGCTGAACTGGGCACTTCCAAGGCACTGGACAATGGTATTTCTGGAGCAGTTCTGCAGAGGTCTCCCCCCACCCCCACACCAGCCTCAGAATTTACCTGGGAACATCTGTGAGAGATCATCATTGGCCGGTGCCCATCCACCACTCTACCCGCATCCCCCAACCATGCAAACCCAACATTAACATCAAATTTTTTTTTTTTAAACATGAACATTCAATCAACTTTTAAAAAACATAATCACAACATTTTTTTTTGGTTTTTTTTCCTTTTTTTTACATGAACGGAACATCAACTTTTAAAAAACATAATCACAACTTTTTTTGGGTTTTTTTTTCATGAACATTCAATCAACTTTTAAAAAACATAATCACAACATTTTTTTTGGTTTTTTTTCCTTTTTTTAAAATGAACGGAACATCAACTTTCAAAAAACAGTACAACAATTCTTCTACAATTTTTTTTTACAAGGAGTTCATCTGATAAAAACACCTAAGCAATCCCTATCTAACCTGTTTCTCCCTCCAGTAGCAATCCATGTTTCTGGGGCATTATTTCTCATAATAAATTTGGTCCCACAGGGTATGTCTCAGTGATGGGAGATGTTTTGAATACCCTGGGGGGGGGCTTTCAAATTGCTGGGTGTTTTCCCTTTGCCACTGGTTCCTAACCACCCTCCCTCTACTGGCCGGTTTTAACTGTATATACAGGGTTTTATACAGGGGAGAGCGCGATTCCAAAGGATTGGACTCATAGAGGATGCAGGCCACAAGTTGGGCTCACCTCAGTCACTCTGGAAGTCCAGTCCTGAGAAATCGAAGAGGCGAGAGTTGACCTTCAGGAAGGTCAACTGCTCGACTCTCCATGGGAGAAGGCGAGTGCGATGTGGGCCGACAATGTCGCCCGCATGTGAAAAGACGCGCTCGCTCTCCACGCTCGTCGGAGGGCATGAGAGCAGCCGCTGCGCCTCGAGGGAGAGGTCCGGCCAGACCGACTCCTTCCTGGCCCAGTAGCTGAGCGGATCGGTGGAGAGCGACTCGCAGGGCTCCGCGAGGTAGTCCCTGACCATCGCCTCCGCCGGATCCTCTCTCACGGTCCTCACGACCCCAGAGGGGACGAGGGCCCACCGGAGCATCTCCATCTCCATCGGCACTCCGGTGGTGGCCTCGGGGGGGGGCCTGCGCAGAGGGGGCGTCAGAGGGACCCGCACGGCAGGGCCCCTCTTGCGTCCCCCCTGTCGACAGGCGTCCCCTCTTGGCCTGCCTGCGCCTCACCCAAGAGCAGAGCCCGTCTCTGGCTTGGGTGAGGTTCCCGTCCCGCTCGGCGAAAGTGCCCTTTATGCGCGGGTCACACATGGTCGCCAACATGTATGACTCTTCCTTAGTGAGAGGAGTTAGCCTGGCAGCTATGCCCTGCTGCAGCCTTCTCACTAATGCGCGCACCGCTGGAACAAGGTCAGCACGGGGCGCGACCCGGTCTGCAAGGGTGGCCAGATTCCTCTGGAGCGTGTGCACCAGGGGAATGACCAGACCGAGGGTCGCCGTGTCTGACGAGACCGCCACAGTGAAGTCCTTGAAGGGCTTCAGGACCTCCACTGTCTGGGTGATGGTGAGCCAATCCTCCCGGTTGAACTCACCCACCTGACTCGCACCGCGGTGCTCGGAGAGCCACGCGTGGAGTGCGGCCTGCTGCTCCACCAAGCGCTCAAGCATGGCGCAGGTGGAGTTCCAGCGAGTGCTGACGTCAGTGATCAGAGCGTGCTCTGGCACACCTGTCCTGACCTGTGTCTGGCGCAGTTCGTGCGTGGCCTTCACGCTGCGCGAGAAGTGACCCGTGAGCCTCCGACATTTCTGGACAAGTAACTGGAGTTCACGGGTCCGGGTATCCACGGGTTCCTTCGAGGAGCCCAACCCCAGCGCATCTCTCACCACTAGGTGAAGCTTGTGAGCGGCACAGTAGACGCTCTCTCGGCTCACTAGATGCGCCGCTGCCCTCATGTTCTTGCCACCGTCCGTCACCATGCATCCCACGGTGGCGGGTCCCTGGCCTATCCACTCGTCCAACTGTCTCCTTAAGGTGGCAGCGATGTTCTCCGCCGTGTGGGACACGTCGAGCACCTCGGCGTGAAGCAAGGCCTTGCAGTAGCCGGCCTGGCGGTCTCGCATCCTTCCCTGTCTAGCTGTGCTAGGCACCTCCCCCCGGCCCCCACCCAGAACCGACTCGGGTTCCCACCAGTGAGCAGTAAGCGAGAGGTACGCTTGCTGCACACTTGGGCAGGTCCAGATGTCCGATGTGAAGTGCACAGTTCTCCCGGCAACCCGGGACAGCTGTGCCTTCACATGATCCCTGGCAGCCCTGTAAAACGAGGGCACCACCGATCTGCTCAACGACGTGCGAGCAGGGACGGCGTACCAGGGAAAGCAATCTTGGAGCAGCCCTGAGAAGCCGAAGTCTTCAACTACGGAATACGGTTGCCCATCCACTGCTATCATGTTGACGATGTGGCGCGTGATGCGCCTGCTCGCCCTCCGGATCCCCTCTCTGGGCACACTAGCGCCCTGCATACCAAGCATCTCCGGGAGAGAGGCTTGGCGTCCCTTTCCTGCAGGTACCCTTGGGGGGAGAGCACCAGAGGAGCCTGCCTCCTTCTGGCTAGCTGGCGGCCGTGCGGCGCCACTCGAACCCTCCTCCCGAAGAAGCACCGCCTGGTGGTGCCTCTTCATATGGTACCTCATCCCAGACGTGGAGAGATGCCACACATCTTTGCCACGGCTGACGCGCTGCCTACAATGCAGGCACAGGGCTGCTCGGGGATCCTCCGTTGTCTGGAAGTGCTTCCAGATTTCGGAGGAAAAGGGCATCCCACGCTTCCCAGGAGAAGCGCGTTCGGGACCACCCTGCGGCACCTCCTGTGAGGTGCTCTGGCCGGACACACCGTGTCCCACTCTCGGCCGGGCAGGTGGGGATGGACGAGGCTGAAGGGGCAGAGATGTGGGCTCTTCCACCACAGTCTCTGCCTCTTCCTCCCGCGTCCTCTCCTCCTGCACAGCCGCGAGAGGCCTGCTGCTGGCCTCAGAGGAAACTGGGGTGGACCGCCCCAGGGGGGGTCTCACGGGCAGTTCCTCCAACATCCTCCGGGTTCCTGGGGTGAGCGGGAGCGCAGGGAAAGTCATGTGCTCCGCGCCCATCCCAGGAGACACCACATGCTGCCCCTCCTCCAGCAGCTGGCTCGCAACCACTGGAGGAGGAGGAGCCTCAGCAGCAGGCCCCTGCCCAGTGCCAGCCCCTGCCTCACGCACCCGGGTTGGGGGTGGCCCTCCAGCAGCTGCCTCAGGAAAGAGAGTCTTGCGAACCCTCTTCCTGTCACCAGAAGCCAGGCTGGTGAACGGCAGCAGCGCAGGGGAGGGCCTCCTCCGCTCAGATGGAGGGGCTGCCGCAGCAGTCCCCCTCCCCCTCCCCTCCTCCCCTCTAGATTTCTCCCTAGCCTTTCCCCCGGGTCCCCTCTCTGCTTTCCTCTCTGACATACTTTCCCCTCCCAAATTCAACCCTAACTAATCAGAAAAGATTTAGAAAACAAAGGTCAACTTTGTTTTCAAGACCTAACTAACCTGCTATAAATCTGTGTTTCTAGTGGCTCTGTGACTTGGAGATGAACAATCAAGTGCCTTTTTAAGCAACCCTATTTATGTCAGGGAACCTGAGCCTGCCAATCAGCTGAATTCCTCTGGAATTGAGCTGGCCCTAAACCCCAATAACAGGTGACAAAGCCTTAAACACTCACACACTAGTATGCCCGGGCCGGCCTGGCACCACCACGGGTGCCAGAGATGGGCAGTGGAACCCTAGTTATGGGGGCACTAATGGGAAGCCTATTGACAGCTATTACAAATTTTTATATATATATATATATATATATATAGAATTCAAACCTAACACTCACTCACTAATGCTTTCCCTGCTGAGTCCCTATTTAGTTTTTTAAAAAAAACTAGGCTCGGTTTCCCTAATAATTATGTTGAGGGCAATTATCCACTGATCACCTACCAACTGGCCTACCTACCTAAGAGACACTATTTAGCGGGACCGATGTATCTGTGGTATGTCGGTGTGGGGTGTGGATGTGGTGTTTTGAAGATGAGCCTCCCCCCTCCCAAGCTAGCAAGAACCCACCCCCAAGGCCACCCAAATGTGAACCCGGACTCGCTCACAGTAACACCAGTCCTGCAGTCCAGCGATGTTCAGGCGGTCTTGCAGCTGGTCCTCCTCTCCTCCACGATGCTGTCAAGAAAATTGGAAATGTTAGCAGAGTCAACACCACACGCCGCACACGCAACCCCAAAATTCAAGGCCCCGTTGCACAAGCCAAGTCAGCCCCCCCCCTTAAAGGCTAGGGCCAACAAGCAGCAAAACAAAACACATCCACCCAGCAGAGCTTCTGGCCTGTGCAGGCCAGAAGCTGGCACACTCATTTTTTAGTCCTGTGAAACAGCAGTTCATGCCCACCCCACACTCAAACTTGAAAAATGAAACATGAAAGAAAGCAGGCACTGCGATCAATGCTGGCCCCCCTAACCCCCAAACAATATCCTCTTGCCCAACCAGAAAATGCCCCCCCCCGGCCCAAGCCATAAAGACAGAGCCAAAGCATATGCTCGCAGGTAGGCACAGCACGCAGCAGACATAAGCTCAAAAACCAAATTTAACAACAACCCTACCAGTCCACCAGTGCAGATGTCCAGCAATGTTGATCCTCCACGCAGAGATCTGCAGGCCGATGTCCACCAAGTGCAGTCCAGTCCAGAAGAGGTCCACCAACGATAAACAACCTGAATGTGAAGCAAAACAGTGAGTGCCAGGCCAGCAAACGGGAAGGGTTACCAAAGCCGGAGCAGCAGGCCTGTGTGTGGGCCGAAGGCTGGCACAGTTGATCAGGACGGAGCCTGTTGGGAATCCTTGCAAGCAGGGGACCAGACACAGAAACGCAAGCCACACCATTCCAGATTGTGGAGCACAACTGTGAGTGCCAGGCCAGCAACCAAAAAGGGTTACCTTGGCCAAAGCAGCATACCTGTGTGTGGCCCACAGGCTGGCATAGTTGATCAGGACGGAGCCTGTTGGGAATCCTTGCAAGCAGGGGACCAGACACAGAAACGCAAGCCACACCATTCCAGATTGTGGAGCACAACTGTGAGTGCCAGGCCAGCAACCAAAAAGGGTTACCTTGGCCAAAGCAGCATACCTGTGTGTGGCCCACAGGCTGGCACAGTTGATCAGGACGGAGCCTGTTGGGAATCCTTGCTAGCAGGGGACCAGACACAGAAAAGCAAGCCACACCATTCCAGATTGTGAAGCACAACTGTGAGAGCCAGCCAGAAGAAAGGCTTCTGGCCTGTGTAGGCCCGAAGCTGGCACACTCTGGTTTTAATCTTAAAACAGTGGATCAAGCTTAAAGAAGGCAAGCACAACAACCAATGCTGAACCCCCCCCCCCCCCCCACCATCAAACATTGTCTGCCCAACCTGTCCCCCAGGCCATACCTGTGTGTGGCCCACAGGCTGGCACAGTTGATCAGGACGGAGCCTGTTGGGAATCCTTGCAAGCAGGGGACCAGACACAGAAAAGCAAGCCACACCATTCCAGATTGTGAAGCACAACTGTGAGAGCCAGCCAGAAGAAAGGCTTCTGGCCTGTGTAGGCCCGAAGCTGGCACACTCTGGTTTTAATCTTAAAACAGTGGATCAAGCTTAAAGAAGGCAAGCACAACAACCAATGCTGAACCCCCCCCCCCCCACCATCAAACATTGTCTGCCCAACCTGTCCCCCAGGCCATACCTGTGTGTGGCCCACAGGCTGGCACAGTTGATCAGGACGGAGCCTGTTGGGAATCCTTGCAAGCAGGGGACCAGACACAGAAAGGCAAGCCACACCATTCCAGATTGTGAAGCACAACTGTGAGAGCCAGCCAGAAGAAAGGCTTCTGGCCTGTGTAGGCCCAAAGCTGGCACACTCTTGTTTTAATCTTAAAACAGTGGATCAAGCTTAAAGAAGGCAAGCACAACAACCAATGCTGAACCCCCCCCCCCACCATCAAAGATTGTCTGCCCAACCTGTCCCCCAGGCCATACCTGTGTGTGGCCCACGGGCTGGCACAGTTGATCAGGACGGAGCCTGTTGGGAATCCTTGCAAGCAGGGGACCAGACACAGAAAGGCAAGCCACACCATTCCAGATTGTGAAGCACAACTGTGAGAGCCAGCCAGAAGAAAGGCTTCTGGCCTGTGTAGGCCCAAAGCTGGCACACTCTTGTTTTAATCTTAAAACAGTGGATCAAGCTTAAAGAAGGCAAGCACAACAACCAATGCTGAACCCCCCCCCCCCACCATCAAACATTGTCTGCCCAACCTGTCCCCCAGGCCATACCTGTGTGTGGCCCACAGGCTGGCACAGTTGATCAGGACGGAGCCTGTTGGGAATCCTTGCAAGCAGGGGACCAGACACAGAAAAGCAAGCCACACCATTCCAGATTGTGAAGCACAACTGTGAGAGCCAGCCAGAAGAAAGGCTTCTGGCCTGTGTAGGCCCGAAGCTGGCACACTCTGGTTTTAATCTTAAAACAGTGGATCAAGCTTAAAGAAGGCAAGCACAACAACCAATGCTGAACCCCCCCCACCACCATCAAACATTGTCTGCCCAACCTGTCCCCCAGGCCATACCTGTGTGTGGCCCACAGGCTGGCACAGTTGATCAGGACGGAGCCTGTTGGGAATCCTTGCAAGCAGGGGACCAGACACAGAAAGGCAAGCCACACCATTCCAGATTGTGAAGCACAACTGTGAGAGCCAGCCAGAAGAAAGGCTTCTGGCCTGTGTAGGCCCAAAGCTGGCACACTCTTGTTTTAATCTTAAAACAGTGGATCAAGCTTAAAGAAGGCAAGCACAACAACCAATGCTGAACCCCCCCCCCCCCACCATCAAAGATTGTCTGCCCAACCTGTCCCCCAGGCCATACCTGTGTGTGGCCCACGGGCTGGCACAGTTGATCAGGACGGAGCCTGTTGGGAATCCTTGCAAGCAGGGGACCAGACACAGAAAGGCAAGCCACACCATTCCAGATTGTGAAGCACAACTGTGAGAGCCAGCCAGAAGAAAGGCTTCTGGCCTGTGTAGGCCCAAAGCTGGCACACTCTTGTTTTAATCTTAAAACAGTGGATCAAGCTTAAAGAAGGCAAGCACAACAACCAATGCTGAACCCCCCCCCCCACCATCAAACATTGTCTGCCCAACCTGTCCCCCAGGCCATACCTGTGTGTGGCCCACAGGCTGGCACAGTTGATCAGGACGGAGCCTGTTGGGAATCCTTGCAAGCAGGGGACCAGACACAGAAAAGCAAGCCACACCATTCCAGATTGTGAAGCACAACTGTGAGAGCCAGCCAGAAGAAAGGCTTCTGGCCTGTGTAGGCCCGAAGCTGGCACACTCTGGTTTTAATCTTAAAACAGTGGATCAAGCTTAAAGAAGGCAAGCACAACAACCAATGCTGAACCCCCCCCCACCATCAAACATTGTCTGCCCAACCTGTCCCCCAGGCCATACCTGTGTGTGGCCCACAGGCTGGCACAGTTGATCAGGACGGAGCCTGTTGGGAATCCTTGCAAGCAGGGGACCAGACACAGAAAAGCAAGCCACACCATTCCAGATTGTGAAGCACAACTGTGAGAGCCAGCCAGAAGAAAGGCTTCTGGCCTGTGTAGGCCCGAAGCTGGCACACTCTTGTTTTAATCTTAAAACAGTGGATCAAGCTTAAAGAAGGCAAGCACAACAACCAATGCTGAAACCCCCCCCCCCACCATCAAACATTGTCTGCCCAACCTGTCCCCCAGGCCATATCTGTGTGTGGCCCACAGGCTGGCACAGTTGATCAGGACGGAGCCTGTTGGGAATCCTTGCTAGCAGGGGACCAGACACAGAAAGGCAAGCCACACCATTCCAGATTGTGAAGCACAACTGTGAGAGCCAGCCAGAAGAAAGGCTTCTGGCCTGTGTAGGCCCAAAGCTGGCACACTCTTGTTTTAATCTTAAAACAGTGGATCAAGCTTAAAGAAGGCAAGCACAACAACCAATGCTGAACCCCCCCCCCCCCACCATCAAACATTGTCTGCCCAACCTGTCCCCCAGGCCATACCTGTGTGTGGCCCACAGGCTGGCACAGTTGATCAGGACGGAGCCTGTTGGGAATCCTTGCAAGCAGGGGACCAGACACAGAAAGGCAAGCCACACCATTCCAGATTGTGAAGCACAACTGTGAGAGCCAGCCAGAAGAAAGGCTTCTGGCCTGTGTAGGCCCAAAGCTGGCACACTCTTGTTTTAATCTTAAAACAGTGGATCAAGCTTAAAGAAGGCAAGCACAACAACCAATGCTGAACCCCCCCCCCCACCATCAAACATTGTCTGCCCAACCTGTCCCCCAGGCCATGCCAAGAATAAACTGCAACACCTTTTTGCAGAGGCAGGCCACAGCAGCACATTGCCCAGCATCAAAAAAATTTACAAAAATTTTAAAAAGGCCTACCAGGTGTCCTCTCAGGATGTCCAGCACAGTTGATCCTCCAGGCAGATGTCCTCCAGGCTCCAGGTGCAGTCTCTCTTCTTCTCCTCTCTCGGTCACAGCTCAGCAGCAGCAGCAACAGAAGTGTTCCAGACAGTCTTGCTCCAAATTTAAATCCCCTGCTGCAGCCTCAGCCAAAGATTTAAATCTATTGGCTGGCATGAGAATGCAGCAGTGGGATTGGTGACTCCTAAAGTCCCCAGTCCCCTGCCTTTCCCCACCCACACTCCAAGAGCCACCCTCCTCCTGCTCCCCCTCCCCTACCTGTTAGTTTTGGCGGGAATCTCTGCTGCTTTGCAAATGCAAAGTGCAATGCAATGCTTGCACCTTGCATTTGCAAGGCAAAGCAGGATTCCCTATCCTCCTTTGCAAGAGGGGTGGGGGGTGACAGAAGGAGTGAGTGATTCACTCCTTCTCCCCCCCCTCCCCTCTTCTAAGAGCCTGCAGGAAGCCTTTGCTTCCAGCAGGATTTTGCTAGCCGCTTGCTAAGGCAAACGGCTAGCAAAATCAAAATGGCGATTCTCGAATGCCGAAAGAATGCCGAAAGAATCCCGAAACGTTTCGGGTTTTTCTTTCGGCAATCCCGAAACGTTTCGGCATTCCCCGAAACGTTTCGGGATTCTTGAAGAATGCCGAAACACTTTTGTTTCGGCATTCTTTCGGCATTCTGAATGCCGAAACGCACATCCCTAGTGTGAAGCCATGCCTTGGTGGCCAACAAATTCTGACCGCACTCTAAGCATAAGGCAGCATATGGAACACACATGGGAACCCCCATGATCTTACACAGAAAGTTAGATTGAACACGTTCAACTGAATTGTCAATAGCATCAATCCAGAGCGGGGCCCCGTACAATAACTGAGCTCCAATTTTAGCACTGAAGGCTTTAAGAGCAGCAGGCCCATCAATCAGAAAAATAAAAGTGAGATATTGCAGCAGCGTTAACTTTGGCTGTATTAATAGCCATCCTACGCTGGAAGGTTCAAGTAGAATTAGATTGGAAATAGACACCCAGGTATTTAAAGTGCTTAATTTGTTCAAGTCTATTACCATTGACAATCCAGTTATACAGTTTCTGGGAATTGGGAAGAACCAATACCTTAGATTTTTCATAGTTCAACTCCAGTCTGTTGGTCCACTCTTATTTTAAAGTTTTCTTCACTGGTTGCTGACTAGGTTCTGCTTCCAGTTCAAGGTGCTTCTGATCACCTTCAAAGCCCTTCATGCTTGAAGGACTTTCTCTCCCTGCATATTCCCTTGAGGCAGCTTCCAGGTCTACAATCAGTACCTCACTTGTCCAACATGCATTCCATATAGTCAGAGTTCAAGCCTTTTTTATGGCCAACCCATGCCTCTGGAACAGCCTCGTAGAAGAGATGCGGTGGGGGGCGGGGTTCATACCAACCTGGCTTTTTGCTGAAACTGAAAAACAAACTTTGGGACAGTCTGAGCATGGCAGAAAAGGGAATACCCACAGCTGAGAGGCATGAGGTGATTTTATAGTGCTTTTTTAATGTTTTTATATTTGTTGAGTTTAATTATTGTTTTATAAAACTGTTTCTACATTGTTGCCACCTGTGATAGCCTTTGGCTGTAATAAATAATTCAGTTCAATTCAGTTGTTGCTACCTGCCTTGGGTCCTGAGATGCTCAGGAGAAAAGTGAGCATATGTAAATAAAACTATATTAATAAATGGCACATTTTTAGCCTTCAATAGCCAGTGTGAATCACTATCAGGTATAATAATTTTTCCATAATAGAGGCACCCACTGCTGAATACCTTATCCTATATTCTGCAAACCTTTGGCCTAAAATTGCAAATATGAAATAGTAATTAAGAAAGGATACTCTGTACAGGTTCAGAGTACATTGAGTGTTTCATACTATTGCTTCATATCTTCTGAATCTGGAAACAGCTTGACCTTGGAAAGCCTTGGCTCAAAATGAGCCGCTGGAAGTCTCCAAATTCACTGCCTTGGCTCCTGAATATTTGTCGCTTTTTAATTTTGTTTTGTTTTGTTTTCTTGTGCAGAAATCCATTACAGGAAAAGAAATAGTGTTATTTACAAGGAGTACTGGCAAGGAGTACAGGGAAAGCTGTTAACCAAAAACAATACTTAACAGCAGGATGCATAGACCTGCCACAAATGCCTTTGTCAAAACTGCAACATAGAGCATCAGCCACAGACACATTGCTCTTTCCACCTCCTGTAAGATTTATAGGCAAAAGTGTCAATTTGGAACTCTCATTCTTTATGCCAAGAATATCAATGTCTTCTTATTCTTGAAGTTTCTAATCATCCCTATTAGAAAAGAAATTTATTGCTAACCTATTAGAGCAGTTTTAATATCCCATAAGCATATTATTTGTGCATTTGAGTATTGGCCATCAATAAACCATTTTTCTAAAGACCATTACAAAAGAAGATTAAAATTTTAAAAGCTTCTATTAGAAATAACTAGATGGATTATATTTAATCCCCTTTAAGGAAAATTCACATGACCACTAATGTAGATTGTTTATAGTTCACATTCTGTATTTTGTCTTAAATGTACTTTCACGCCATTTTAAAAAGATCTACTACCAAGTCTCATCTGTTTACAGTTGTAAGAACATTAAAATTTATCTCACTGATAAGACAATATATGATCCAACACAGGATTGTGAAAGATCGCTTACATCTGTAATGAAAGGGTGCAGAAAATGTTACCCTTTACAAAACTTTACTCTTCAAGAAAAGGTTGGAGTTTTAACGTGTTAATGAGAGGTGGGCATGGTCCAGAAAATGGACCAAAATTTTGCACAGACCAGCTCAGTTTATGGTTTGTGAACACACAGTTCTCAGGACTCACCTTTTTCTTGAATTTTGGTCCATTTGGGCCAGTCTGTTGACCCATGGTCCATGAGTCCAGACATTCTGGCACCAATCTATCAATTCCCTAGGCAATGGAGAGGACATCCACAGACCTTTAGGTTACACAGCAGGGGGGCACACCAAAGGGCATTCCAGCATTCCACCTCACAAAAATAACACAACTCACTTAACATCAGAGAATCACAAAAGCACAATTCCTGTCAAAAACACTTTATTTCTTTTTTTTTTATAAATTTTTTATTTTTCAGTATACTACACAACACTACAATAACACTACACAAGACTATCACAAGGAAAGGGAAAGGATGAAGAGAAAGGGAAGGGGCGGGGAAAAGGGGACATAAAGGGAAGGATAAACTACATTCAACACTACACTTCAATGTTTTCCCTTCATACTGCCATAATAGAAAAAAATAGCTCAATAAAATGATGATGGGGTGGTTAATCATACAGATTACACATTTCAAATTCTAATTAAACTTTCCTCCCCCTTCTGGGTCCCGGACGCAATTCTCTCTGTGCAACCGCAGCTGCGGTGCTCTCCTCCTCCCCCCCCCCTCAGGCTTCTCCTTTTCTTCGTTCTTGGTACACTGGAATTCCGGGTTTGTATCCTCAAAATCCTTTAGTTGATCTTCTGATAGTATCTTATAGGCTTGATCTTTATATCTAAACCATATTCCTTCCGGAAGTAACCATTTATACTTTATTCCATGGTCCCTCAGAAGAGCTGCGAACTTTTTGTACTTAAAACATCTTTTCCGGACTAGAAATGGAACGTCCTTTAAAATCTTGACTTTAAGACCCATAAAGTCCAAATCCGCATTGTATGAGTTATATAGGATAGTGTCCCGAATCTTTTTAAATGAAAAG
This sequence comes from Eublepharis macularius, assembly GCF_028583425.1. Taxonomy (NCBI): domain Eukaryota; kingdom Metazoa; phylum Chordata; class Lepidosauria; order Squamata; family Eublepharidae; genus Eublepharis; species Eublepharis macularius. The sequence continues at coordinate 73,225,639 of NC_072795.1, forward strand.
TCAATAATGATCTCGCGAGGCAACTGTCGCAAAAACACTTTATTTCTTGAACAGCTTTAGGTTACACAGCAGGGGGGAACACCAAAGGGCATGGCAGCAGTATCTTACACAAAAATAACACAACTCACTTAACATCAGAGAATTACAAAAGCACAATTCCTGTCAAAAACACTTTTATTTCTTGAACAGCTTTAGGTTACACAGTAGGAGGGCAAAACAGGGCATGATAGCAATGTACTACACAAAATAATACAACCCACTTCACCGTTTTTGACAGCAATTGTGTTTGGGTGATTCTCTGATGTGAAGTGAGTTGTGTTATTTTTGTGTAGTACACTGCTTTCATGCCCTGTTGTGCCTTCCTACTGTGTAACCTAAAGCAGTTAAAGAAATAAAGTGCTTTTGACAGCAATTTTTTGTGGTGATTCTTTAACGTGAACTGAGTTGTGTTATTTTTGTGTAAGATACTGCTGCCATGCCCTTTGGTGTTCCCCCCTGCTGTGTAACCTAAAGCTGTTCAAGAAATAAAGTGTTTTTGACAGGAATTGTGTTTTTGTGATTCTCTGATGTTAAGTGAGTTGTGTTATTTTTCTGTGTGGGGGACTGCTGGTGTAATGTGTCATAATGCTTTGCCTACTTGTACTTTGAAAGGGAGAAAATAATTTTTAAAAAACTTTATTTTGTGTTGTTCGTGTTTTATTCTTTGTTGTGCAGTTGGTTCCCATCATAGGGAACAATGGGGCTGGCTGGCCAGCCATCTCTGTAGGTGGTGGGGGAATTTGAGGGAGGGTGTCTGTGGTTCAGGTGCTCTTTCACAGGGACCAGCTGGCACTCAGAAGTGTGCCCACCATTGTGGCACCCCTGGGCTGTGCAGAATTGCCCAGGGAAAGAGAGTTTAGAAGTTCCCAGCATAGGGAACAAAGGGAGAGGGCTGGCCTTTCCTGGGGTTATGGGTGTGGGGCTGCTGGGGGTGGATTTGGGTCTGTGAGGGGCTAATGTTGGGATTTGGGCCTGTGTGTGGCAGCTGGGGGGGGGAATTGGGTTTGTGTGGGGCTGTAAGGGGTGGACTTTGGGGGCTGAGAGCACCTACTTGGGGAGGCCATGAAATGGCCCCCCAAGTGGGAGCAGGCTGAGCCTTGGTGGGGGGTAGGAGGAAGGGTGGGAGAAGGGCCCCAGAGGGTTGGGGAGCATTTTGCATGCAAAATGCCACCCCTGGCAAGACAAGCCTCCCCCAGGTGGAATTGGTGGAGAAAAGAGCACCTACTTGGGGAGGCCATGAAATGCCCCCCCCAAGTGGGAGCAGGCTGAGCCTTGGTGGGGGGTGGGAGTAGAGGTGGGAGAAGGGCCCCAGAAGGTTGCATGCAAAATGCCACCCCTGGCAAAGGAAGCCTGCCTCTTCATTTTTTCCCATAGGAAATAATGAAGAAGATTAGCAGCAGCAAGCTAAAAAGACGCTCACTTTTCCCTTACTTAGGCGAGGATAGGGGACCTGGTTTGGGGGGCCATAACATGGCCCCCAAAGTCCAATCGGTCTGAAACTTGGGGGGTTGTTAGAGAGGGGTTGGAGGAAGGTCCCCACCAATTTTGGGATGATTCGGTGGGAAAATGCCTCCCCCAGGCGTCCGGGAAGACGGAGGCATTTTCCCATTGAAAAAAGCCGGAACAACCCGAAAAACCCGAAATGTTTCGGGTTATTTTGTTTCGGATAACCCGAAATGTTTCGGCTTTCCCTGAAACCTTTCGGATAACCTGAAAAAAGCCGAAAGACATTTCTTTCGGCTTTCTTTCGGCATTCGGAAAGCTGAAATGCACATCCCTAGGTAAGATTGGTGTGTTTCAAGGGCAGCAGAAGGTCTTCAGGTGGCTCCTACGTTGCCTAGGGAATTGATTGCTCGGCACCAGGATGTCTGGTTTCACAGGCCAACAGACTGATGGACCAGCCAAAGTGCATTGCATTCGTGAAAAAAGGCACATTCCATGACCTGCCGGCTCGTGAATGCCGAACTGGCCTGGTCTGTGTAAAATTTTAGTCCATTTTTCGGTCCATGCCCACCTCTAATGCTTACTGATACTGGCTAATTGACATGACTCAGTATGGCTCCTCAAAATTGTGAGTGAAAGACCAGGATTCATCTGAGCTGTCTTCATATAACACTTCCTTCATAAACATCAATCAATAAAACATCTCAAGATATCCCATTGGTGTTATCCAGTTGCCTCCATCAAATAAACACAGTCACTTGGCAATGGTGTAATAAAACAGTTTATGTCACTGATAAGATATTTCCAGGTCAGCTGTTGCGGTACTTCAGTGCTTCTGGGATCTAATTATATACCTGAATGCATTTATCTGATATATACACAAGTCCAGTTGTCACTTCATGTTGGTTTAAGATGTTTGGTGACACCTAGGTAACCCATTTTTTCCTAGTTGCAGTGACAAAATTCAGGGCTACCAGACTGAATAGTGACGGCTGAGTGGAAGCTCTTTTCAGGTTCTGATGAGTTAAGAGCAATGTTTTGCATTTAATTCATCAAACCTGAAAAAAATGTGACCTAGTGGAATGTTATTTCAAACAAGAGTCTTTTCCACACTCCCATCAGTTACCTACTGTACAAAGGGTTCATTCTCCTCTTCCTAGCCTCACATATACATAGACTCCTTCATATCCTCTTGTCTACAATGTACATGCCTTTAGCAGGCACTTTTTCCTCGAGCAAGTTCTCCTAAGTCAGCATGCTGTATGGGTGCACTCACAGGAATTTTCCTTGTCTCTGATTAGTGCTTTCCAATTTCATGTGCCTTCAACCATTACAGATACATATTGTACTGTTCTGCAGTTCAAATCGCCAGGGCTTTTTGTAATTGAATGTCTCTCCTATTTCTCTTTTGATTATCTCTCAGAAAACAAAACTCTGTAGCTAAGCACTACCTTTGTTTTATGCCACGGCTGCTGTGTCAGGCTGGTAGTATTAAGTCTGGAGGCATATTACACACACTTTTTAACCTCTGCAAGCTTGGTAACAAAAAACTAGGAGCTGAGAGGGATAGTAGATTACCAGTACAAACTGAATTTTGATCCAACTCAACCACATCTTTACTAATAATATTTTTTATCTTTATATTAATTCCATAGGGTGGGGAACACTCTCATGGGTTCTATTATACACAGAGATCTCTATGTGAGCTTCATACTCTTCACTGAAGACTTTCATTCTAGAATGTATGTATGTGAAATAATTCCTAAGACTGTAAAGAACAGGACACCTCTTTGGAGAACCCGGCGCGCACATTATTGTTCCACAGTTGCCAATAACACATTAACTTTTTGATGTGAATGGTTCTTATTTATTTGAGCCAAAGAGATTGAGCATTTCTTGATTTTAGCCAAAGTTGTTTTGACATTATGTTTGCAAGCACAATATATGTGGAAGAAGCAGAAGACATAAATATTTGACTGTAAAATGCATATTGCAATCATTCATCTAAAAATTACACATTTGCTTTAATTTGTGCTTTATGGAAACAATAAAATGTGACTTTATAGAAAATTGCAGTGGCACCATTTAGGAAGAGAAGTTCACACCATAGTACAGATTCATGGCATATGTTCATTTTTCCATGATTTTTCAGAAGGATCTATATCTCTAACTAATTTATTTGTTCTGTACACTGACCATTATGAAAAATTAGCTAGATTTAAATATGGTAGATTGGTATGTCAATGGTACAAATCTCTTTGCAGCAAAAGAGACAGAGAAGACTTTGCCTTGGGGAGGTTATATTACCATAATTATTGCGAGGTATCAGAATAAGAAAATAACTGCATTAAATGCTTTAAAATATATTGGTTGGTTTGTCTTGAAAATTTATATTCCACCTCACTAGAAAAATGTATATTCTGCATCTCTAGAGACTTGCTTAAGATGATCCATAAAATTAAAACAATACAGTTAAATAATTAAAACATATGAATTATCCATATTAAATTAAGAAAAACAAACCAGGGCATGAAAACCACATACAAAAACATTCAGAAAACTATATTGGTATTCATGAAAAAATCTCCACGCTAAAATCTGACTATAAATTTTTTTTTGATGTGAATGGTTCCATTTTATGTGAACCATTCACATAAAAAAGCACTGGTTACCTGTGGAGTACTGAATCAGATTCAAGGTTTTGGTACTAACCTATAAAGCTCTATGCGGAGTGGGACCTGTGTATCTTCAGGACCACCTCTTCCCATATGTGCTCCAGAGGATGCTTCAATCTGGAGAAAAACAGCTATTAATGGTCCCTGGGCCCAGGGAGGCCTGCCTAGCATCGACTAGAGCCAGGGCCTTCTTGGTATAATGCTCTGTCTGATAAGACCAGGGCCCGGCAGGATCTGTTATCCTTCTGCCGGGCCTGTAAGACAGAGGTGTTTTGCCAGGCGTATGGTTGATGCTGGGCAAGCCTCCCAATGGCCAAATTGAATATGATGGGGCCCTCCCTATCGCAGCATCCACCCCAAACAATCTTCTTCTTAATGTATTTTCAGCAACAGTTTGGGTGTTGGCCTAAGTCAAACTATTGTTATGCTGCTTATATTTTAAATATTTATACTGTATTCATTTTAAATTGTGATTTTAAAATGTGAAATGTACAATTTTAAAGTCTATGAATGTAATCCGCTCTGAGCCTGCTGGTGCGAGCAAGGCAGAATAGAAATTGAAGATAAATAAATAAAATAAAAACAAATTTTAGGAGATGGAACCCTCAGTTAAAAGAGATGTTTTGGTCTGCCATCTAAAGAGCAATAAAGTAGGTGGAGGGATGCATTCCAAAGCTGAGGTGCCAGCAATGAAAAATCCCTTCCTTTAGATGCCACCCACCTCACTCTGCAACCGGAGGGAAATGCTTGGGAAGACTATCTTGACTGTTGGGCTGGACAGTGCAGGATGTGGCAGTCCTTCAGCTACCCCAGCCCCAAACCATTTAGGTCCTTAAAAGCAGGATTTTGTCCATAAAGAGATAAGAGCTGGTGCAGATCTTCAGTACTGCATTTTTAAACAATTTAATTTAGAATACATAAGTGTGTACTATACTGTTAATTTTCTTTCATCCCAATGCAATCTTTTTTCCCTTTCTACTGAACTGTAAACTGTGACCCTGGATTTTGGTAAAACAATATTAAAATGAAATCTCACAGACTTCACAGATGAGGAAAAAATCCAATATAAAATCAGGATGGCTTTTCATTCCGCAGAGATTTCAAGGGAGGCTAGATTTCCTAGCAAAAAGGTCTATTGATTCTTCTTTCCTTTTGTGAACAAGTAAATGCCCATTCAGTTCTACAGAAATGATTTTTCCCCTCTTGCTTCTGCTCATGTTCCATTTTAGTGGGGTATAATTTGAATTTAAAACAGGACAGGAAGCTGCTGTACAGAAGCCATTTTTTCACGAACCTGAAGTTGGTTCCCAGTTCCTTATTCGCAGTTCCTTATTCGTTATTCGCAAAAACAAAGAAAAATATGGTGGGAAAACTAAAAAGCTGTAACTCCAAAATGAAGTTTGCAGGGGCACAAATTATACACCACCATATTCAGAAGACTCAGCACTCTAAGTGGATCTATACTGGGTCATCCTACAAAACCCAGATCTTGAGTAAACAGCTTCAAAAAAGGATGCCCACAGAACATTTCAATAAGAAGAAAGGGGCGGCAGCTGCAGCAGAAAAATACTTTGGATCACCCCAAATCACACACCCCTAAACTCCAGAGACTGTCCCCTACAAGAGGACATGTGCTGGTGCTGATCCAATCTGGTTCTGGACCTAAGCCTTTCTATGTGGCCTGCCTGGAAAAAAATTGTATTAGGCATTGCTGTGAATAAGGAAGTGGGGAACTATAAGCCCTCTGAAACCCAAAACAATTTCTGGATCACCCCAAATCACACATCGCTGAACTCCAGAGACTGTCCGCTACAAGAGGACAGGTGCTCGTGCTGATCCAGCTCTGCTTCTGGACCTAACGCCTCGAATGTGGCCTTTCTCCAAACACCCTGTATTAGACATGGCTTTGAATAAGGAAGTGGTGAAAATATAAGCCCTCTGAAACACAAAACAATCTTTGGATCACCCCAAATCACACACCCCCTGAACTCCAGAGACTGTCCCCTACAAGAGGACATGTGCTGCTGCTGATCCAGTCTCTGCTTCTGGACCTAAGGCCTGGAATGTGGCCTCCCTCCAAGCACCCTGTATTAGATATGGCTTTGAATACGGAAGTGGTGAAAGTATAAGCCCCCTGCAACCCAAAACAATATTTGAATCACCCCAAATCACATACCCCTGAACTCCAGAGACAGTCCCCTACAAGAAGACATGTGCTCGTGCTGATCCAGCTCTGGTTCTGGACCTAACGCCTCGAATGTTGCCTGCTTCCAAGCACCCTGTATTAGACATGGCTTTGAATAAGGAAGTGGTGAAAATATAAGCCCTCTGAAACACAAAACAAACTTTGGATCACCCCAAATCACACACCGCTGAACTCCAGAGACTGTCCCCTACAAGAGGACATGTGCTGCTGCTGATCCAGTCTCTGGTTCTGGACCTAAGGCCTGGAATGTGGCCTCCCTCCAAGCACCCTGTATTAAACATGGCTTTGAATAAGGAAGTGGTGTAAATATAAACCCTCTGAAACCCAAAACAATCTTTGGATCTCTACAAATCACACACCGCTGAACTCTAGAGACTGTCCCCTACAAGAGGATATGTGCTGGTGCTGATCCAGTCTCTAGTTCTGGACCTAAGGCCTGGAATGCGGCCTCCCTCCAAACACCCTGTATTAGACATGGCTTAGAATACGGAAGTGGTGAAGGTTTAAGCCCCCTGCAACCCAAAACAATATTTGGATTACCCCAAATCACACACCCCTGAACTCTAGAGATGGTCCCCTACAAGAGGACATGTGCTGGTGCTGATCCAGTCTCTGGTTCTGGACTGAAGGCCTGGAATGTGGCCTCCCTCCAAGCACCCTGTATTAGACATGGCTTTGAATAAGGAAGTGGTGAAAATATAAGCCCTCTGAAACCCAAAACAATCTTTGGATTACACAAATCACACACGCCTGAACTCCAGAGACTATCCCTTACAACAGGACATGTGCTGGTGCTGATCCAGTCTCTGGTTCTGGACCTAAGGCCTAGAATTTGGCCTTCTTCCAAGCACACTGTTTTAGACATGGCTTTGAATAAGGAAGTGGTGAAAATATAAGCCCTCTGAAACCCCAAATAATCTTTGGATCACCCCAAATCACACACCCCTGAACTCCAGAGACTGTCCCCTACAAGAGGACATGTGCTGGTGCTGATCCAGGCTCTGGTTCTGGACCTAAGGCCTCCTATGTGGCCTGCCTGGAAAAAAATTGTATTAGGCATTGCTGTGAATAAGGAAGTGGGGAATTATATGCCCTCTGAAACCCAAAACAATCTTTGGATCACCCCAAATCACACACCCCTGCACACAAGAGACTGTCCCCTACAAAAGGACATGTGCTGGTGCTGATCCAGTCTCTGGTTCTGGACCTAAGGCCTGGAATGTGGCCTCCTATGTGGCCTGCCTGGAAAAAAATTGTATTAGGCATTGCTGTGAAAAAGGAAGTGGGGAATTATAAGCCCTCTGAAACCCAAAACAATATTTGGATCACCCCAAATCACACACCCCTGAACTCCAGAGACTGTCCCCTACAAGAGGACATGTGCTGGTGCTGATCCAGTCTCTGGTTCTGGACCTAAGGCCTGGAATGTGGCCTTCCTCCAAACACCCTGTATTAAACATGGCTTAGAATAAGGAAGTGGTGAAAATATAAGCCCTCTGAAATCCAAAACAATCTTTGGATCACCCCAAATCACACACCGCTGAACTCCAGAGACTGTCCCCTACAAGAGGACATGTGCTGGTGCTGATCCAGTCTCTGGTTCTGGACCTAAGGCCTCGAATGTGGACTCCCTCCTAGCACCCTGTATTAGACATGGCTTTGAATAAGGAAGTGGTGAAAATATAAGCCCTCTGAAACCCAAAACAATCTTTGGATCACTCCAAATCACACACCCCTGAACTCCAGAGACTGTCCCATACAAGAGGATATGTGCTGGTGCTGATCCAGTGTCTAGTTCTGGACCTAAGGCCTGGAATGTGGCCTCCCTCCAAGCACCCTGTATTAGACATGGCTTTGAATAAGGAAGTGGTGGAAATATAAGCCCTCTGAAACCCAAAACAATCTTTGGATCACTCCAAATCACACACCCCTGAACTCCAGAGACTGTCCCATACAAGAGGATATGTGCTGGTGCTGATCCAGTGTCTAGTTCTGGACCTAAGGCCTGGAATGTGGCCTCCCTCCAAGCACCCTGTATTAGACATGGCTTTGAATAAGGAAGTGGTGGAAATATAAGCCCTCTTGTTACCAGAACTTCTCTTATTATAAGGGGAAATTAGCTTTAGCAGTCTGTAACTTAAAATTAGCGCGGATCTTAACCTATGTCTACGGAGGTCCCGATTCCAGACACTCTAGTGAAAAAGAGGCAGACTACAGATAAGTTCCAAACACGTGTATTTAGTGTGGCGTAAGCCTAAACTTGCACAAGCTTACAAGAGAACACACAAGATCTAAGAAATACAGAGTAGGAAATACAGAGACTTTCGCATTAGCTGGTTCCCAACGATGGTGGGGAATACTCACAATCCTGGAGCGAAGCAAAGACACAACAGCGAGGTGGCCCACTGCCAGCACTGGGACCACAGACGGACAGCAAGGGGTTCTGGATAGGATGGCATGAGCACCGAGTGGTCTGGAAGACCAGCTTAAATACCCCAAAACGTACCCCGGGGCTGGTGCTGTACTTGGTGGTTCTCACAGTTTAAAACAAAGGTTCTAATGGGCTACTGAATGGCTTGGATGGGCCACTTTGGTAATCTGATTGCGATAAGTGACACCTCAGGAAGAGGGGACAAAAGAGGGAGGGGGAAATCCAAGTGGGCTGAATGGATGTTCCAGCGGACAGGGCTTGTCCTGATGTCATCAGCTCTGGAATGCGGAGGTTTCTTTGAGATGCATTCTTTAAGTGCTTGGGATGGTCGGCACTTAGTTCCTTCTCCAGGGCGGCTCCTAAGATATGCAGAGAGGGGCGAGGTACTCTCGCTGCGGACGTGGTGTGCCCGCTTCGCCGAAATGGCTTCTCAAAGCAGTCTTCTTCCCTGGGTCTTCTGGCTGCCTAAGGACATGGATGCCGGCTGGGCATAGCTGGGGCTGGATAGCAGGCTGCCCGGTAGCGAGGGCAAGCTCGGCGACCGGCTCGCAGGAGGCTCCAGGCGGGAACTGACCAGGGAGCGCCTAGCCAGGCTCGCTGGAGGTTTCCCCGGCAGGCGCCCGGCTGCTAGCAGCGGCTTGGGCCCATATGAGGCAGGCTTCCATGGAGGCAGGGGGAACAGCACGTAAAACACAGTCCAAAGCAGGGAACAGGCACAGTCCGTGGCAGATGGCAATGCAGGCACGGGGCACACTTGTAACACAGTCCAAAGCACACACTGGGAAGTCCAGGTACAGGTCTGGGCAGGGCTGCCCAGGAAGAGAGTCCTTTGTGCAGTTAACCGAACATGGAGTCAGGGAACTGCACAGTCTATTGCAGCAGCAAGGTAATAAAACAGCAGACAGGAAACTGACACGTGTACCAGAACACACACGTGCAGGGCAGTCTTTGATAGCAGCAGTGAAACAGCAATGCAGGAAACTTTAACACAGTTCATGGCAGGCCTTAAAGCAGGAGAGGGGGCCTACTTGGCAACAATTCCCCCCCTCGGAGACCACGTGGCGTCAGGCGCGTGGGTCTCCGAACTTGACTTCAAAGGCGAGGTGGTCGGCAATGTCCGGTGGTCGAGGTTCGAGCGGAAAAGGAGTGGGAAGGGAAGGGGGAGGAGGCGTCACTCAAAAATTTAGTTTGGAGAACCACCTAACCGAATAAGTGCAATTTAGATCAGCCAATGGGCTGCAGGTCTCTGGGTTCACACCAGGAGGTGTGCTAAGTGCAACCGTCAGAATAAATAGCAATAATTCATAAGCAATAGCAATTCATAGTTACATAAGCAGTAATGAGCAATTCATAGCAATGAGTAATTCATATGCAGCGGTAAATTCATGGGTATAAGGTTAAAAGCAAAGGCAATTCATGAGCCAATTCATGAATACAGGATTAAAAGGCGAAGGTAATTCATATACAGGTGAAAGCACAAGCAATTCATAGATGGGTGATAATTCATACAGGATAAAAGTGAAAAGTGCAAGCCAGGTATAGACCAATTCATCAAGGGTGGAACAATTCATAGGTGATTAAAACCATAAATACATATATATATAGGATTAAAAAACAATAATTCAGGGAGTTAAAACCAATTCATAGATAAAAGCAGCAGTAGTAAAAGCAAGTGCGAGGAAATAATTCATGAGGGTAAGCGGCGGAAGGGCTCATAGGGGGTCAGAAAAATAAACTTCGCAATTAAAAGGCTAACTCATGCAGCCAGATTAAAACCAAATTCATAGAGTTTAAAATCAGGAATAAAATAACCTTTAAAAGAGACCATTCAGGAGGGGCCTCGGTTAAAACCAAATTCATAGGACGATAAATAGGCTAAAATCACTTCAGCGGAGGGAGTCAGGTTAAAAGGCAATTCATAAGGTTAAAAGCAAATTCATACGAAAGAAAAATTGATAGGGGATGATTAAAAGATCCCAGTTCATGGGAAGATCATGGGCGCACTTGCAATAGATAGAGTGAGGGGTTAATTCGGGGCTAAATTCATAGGGGTGAAATTCATGGAAGGCAATGGAAAGAATTTCATAGAAAGCTTAAAACAATGGAGCAGCAAAGATCACAGACGGCTCAGTCCGCAGTACAGCTGCTAGACTGGGTTGCATATTTACAAGAACAAGCAAGCTTCGTCCATGTGTTCCAAAACACACTTCCACCCCCCCTTGCTGTCTGCGTTAATCCTCAGAGCAGGGTCGGCTGGCGGCAAGAAGGGCTTCAGGCACACAGTTCTAGTCCTCATGGAGGTAGTGCCGCTGGCAGTCGTTCGTAGGTGGGCCGTGGACTGGGAGGCAGAGAAACATGTCCCCCCCTAGTCCACAAGAGGGCCTCGGAGCGGTGTCCGGCAGCAAAGCGTCCATGGGGCTGGTTCAGGATCCGTACGCATAATAAAATACAAGTATAGTTCATACCAGCACAAGCAATAAAATAAACAAGGGCTAAAACGGGGCGCCAAGAACAACCCTTAAGGCAGAAGAAGGTCGGGGTTATAGTGACCCAAGTGGTAAGACAGCTGGAGTTGCTGGAGCTGTCGGTGGCTCCAACAGCCCAGGTAAAGCAGTGAGACACATAACAAAACTTGAAAGGCCAAAATAACGATGATTGGGTGAAAAGCCAAATTGTAAATTCCAGTGGCAGTGGGGCTCCAACCAAAGAGGGTTTCCCACCACGAGTGCTCACCGGTGGTCTTGATCCGCTGGGCAAGATCCAAAATTTCCTTGCTGTTGTGGGACACAACCAAAGCAGTAGTGTCCCAGTCCCTCTGGATACTCTGGAGGGTGTGATGGAGCTGGGGGTGGGTCAGGAGCTCGTGGATTAGCTCCAGACAGATACCAAGGGAGATGGGCTTCACATATCGATAGATGGAGGGTGCCACCAGGATCTCTTCTTGGGTCCAGACTGGTACCGTGTAGGTGAAGTCGCAGGCTGCCACCGAAGACAGGTTGCAGAAGCAGCGGTTGACTCCCGGGATCATGGGCTTAAGCTGGAACGAGTTCAGGATCATGAAGTCGCAGGCCGTTCGCACGCAGGCCCATCCTTTCCCAAGGTAGACCACAGCGGAGCTGTTCTCCCGGACGACCTCGAAGGGGCATTCATTGAGGGCGTCGACTTGCGGGGCTACACAGGGGTGATGCGGTGCAAAGGCTTGGTCTTGGCAAATGAAGCCGGTCTGGTCTCGATGCTGGCACCCTTGGAGGCTGACGAGCTGCCATCTGGTCGGGGTGAAGCGGGCCCAATGGTCGGGGTGTCTGGCGTAGAGAACTTCGGTGTCGCTGACTTGGAGTCCCAGAGGCACGACTGGATACACGTGGAATGACTCGTGCGCACTGGCCGTTAATAAAAATAATTTAAGCTCCTGGGTGGTCGGTGAGAATGAGGAATTTACGAGAGACCACCAGGATTCAAGCTCCAGTTCAATGGGTGACAATTTGGGCATAATCAATCTTTTAATTTCCAGGGGCAAGTGCCCGTCCGTGGCTTGCCGAATTAGCCCCATGGCCACAGCCTGGTTTAATTGTTGGGCTTGCATACATGCCATGGCTATTGAGCGTTCCTTTGAGCAGCAGAGAAAAATCTCTTTCAATTTGACTCTCCCAGTTAACTAAAATGGAGCTGATCTCGTGTTGCCCATTTGAAATGGAATTTAGGGACTGCACCACCGGTTTACCTAAGTCGGAGATGCTAGTCGTGACATGGGCAAACTTATTAGCGAGAGTCTCAATATTGACCGAATCCATGATTGCTAAGCCTCTGGCTGCAGGAGCAGTCCAGTCGGCAATGCTTCGTCTGGCACGTGAGAGAGAGGGGGAGGGATCGATCCACAGTTGCAGCCATGCATTCCAACCCTTGCTACCGGCCTCCAGATAGGGAGCGCACTGCGGCAGCCTCTGGGTTACATTTAGCTCAGCTAAGTCTATGCGGATCTCTTTTAAAGACATTTGCGGGCGGACTAGAACTCTCTCCCGAATGTCAGTTTTCAAAACATGGGAGCCCACTATATGCGTGCCGCCTTGGCTTAATTGTTCATTGCTCGCAATCAAAGGGTCAATTTGGATGGCGTGGGTCTCCTGGGTCCGGATCAGCAGGGAATAATTGCCTGGTTCGTGAGTCAAATTTACAAAGAGCAGCCCAAGCCGGTGAAATTTTTCTACTAGGGGCTTGGTTTGGCATTCGGGCGTCTGTTGAACCAGTATCCAATCGGGCAGGCCGTGTTTGTCTAGGTCTTCCTCTTTTACAATCCAGGTCAAGTTCTCCCAGTGCTCTATAGCGAAGGAGAGAACTGCGCCTGAAGGGGGCGTGATAGTGACTGATGCAGTTTCAGTGGCAGTAGTGCCTAGTAGGATGGTCATCCTAAAGGGGTCTCCTGCCTTCCATACTGTGGCCGACACTAAAATAACTTCACAGTATGGTCCGAAAGCCTCAGTGACAAATGGCGAGGTTTCGGGATTGGCAGGGGTGGTATATTTGTCTACCACCGGGACTTTGGTGGGGGCTGGCCTGATGCGGGGGAGAAACATACATGGAATCGGAGCAAGTGGTGAAACCGTATCAGTAGGCGAGTAGCACACTAACTCTTGGGACATGGTTTTCACTCCTACACATAAAATAACAAGCTCTGGGGGTCGGATCCACTGCTCTTCGCAACTGCGGAAGTTAGTGCGATCCGTAGGGGTGGTCATATTACTCTGCTGCACAACTTTGCAGACCATCATTTCATTTCCTGCCAATGTATTGATACATCTCCAGTGGGGGTAGGGCATTAATTTGGATGGGCGTCCCTCTATTAGGGTGCCTGCCAGCGCGAGCAAACACAGAGTAGCCAGGTGCCTCATCTCCTGGCTTTCCTTTCCTTTTTGTAGCGAGAATATCCTGGGGAGACCTGTGGGTATAAGTACAGGTTCCCTGAGTTTGTTGCAGCAAAATAAATGAAGTGAAGCGGGGGGAAAAGGGAGGGCGTTTTTCTGCCAGCACTGTCTATTAGGCGGGGTTCGAACGAGAAGTCCCAGGGCACTAAGCGAGCCTTCCAGCTTGTTGCTCTGGGGAACTCCTGTGCGGGGGCTTCTTCCTAAAGCATGTATATTTCAGGGGGTAACGTCTTTACATCGAGCGAGGGTCGGCTGTTCATTAGGCGGGATTATGCAAACTCGCCCCAGGGGTCCCTGGGTGCCTAGACTACATGGCCTTCAGGTGCCCCTTGCTCGGTGGCGGGCTGCTTTTATCTTGCGGGCTGAGAGTTATCGGTCCGGCTCGGTCTGGCCTTGCCGTTTTAAAAAGGACAAAAACTAGAGAGCGGTATCCAGCAACTATAAGGGTTGCTGCAGACGGGGGCCTTCGCTTAATTTTCTAAGATAGGCTCTCGTCATATGTTTGCAGGACTAGCAATTTTTGGAGGGACTCCCTCGGGAGGCCCCATTTTCTGGTTTAAAAAAAAAAGAAAAACACAAAGCAAAAGCACACGGGTGTGGGATACTTTTAGGTTGCCCGCTTGGGAGGCCTGGCAGGGCTTCATTATAATTTCAATATGTCTCCCCCCCTTCTTTTCCCTTATACGGTACGGGCAAGGGAAAAGATTACATTGGATGGGGCGGGCGGCTGCTGGCGGAAAGGGCCGAAGTGGAGCCGAAGGTGCTCGGCAGCGTTTATCGAAAAGCGGCGAAGACGGTGGAAATCTTCCGGCGCCGCTGGGTCTGGGCTGTTCGGGGGTCATCTTGGCGCGGGGGATCCTGGCTATGTAAATGAGGCACGCTGCCCCTTGTGCGTAGCGAACGCACCTCAATAACACATTCCAGAGGGCACATATTTACAAACTACTGGCGGGTCTTTTACCTTTGCACTAAAGCGTACTAGATGGTGGCGCCGTATAGCAACTCACCATGACGAATATGAACATTAGTAAAAGAGGGGCTTGACGGGCTTGACGGGGGTTTCCTTCAGGGGAGGCACGGCCCTCAAAGCCAAAGCCGACCATCATGCGAAAGCGTGGGTCTGGCAGGTGAGACCCCGAATCTACGTAGATGCGGGATCTTCACCAGCACGGCGGGTGATACGTTTTCAAATACAGAGATCACCTTTATTGGTGCATCTACAGTATTGGAAATCACCTTTGGGCTAAAGCCTCTCCAAACACTCGACACACGGCAACTCTCTTTTGCCTGTGCAATTTTTTTTTCCGAACATGCAGCTTAAAATCCAATTAAGAATCACTTTTGCTCGTGGTCCTATTTGGCTTTGGTTGCCGTGTTCCCCCTATACTCAGGGTCCCAACTGTGGGGCCCGCCTAAGAAAGTTAAAGAATAGAACTGACAAGAAATAACAAAAACACTAAATGATTATATGAAGCCAAGTTGGCTTTTTACATCTAAATTCAAAAGAGGATTGGGCTTCAGGTTCACACACACATAAAGTTAAGACTGCACAACGAAAAGGGACGGGGGCTGCAGGGACTTGAACTCAAGTCTCCTCAAGGTGGCTTTTCCACTCCTGGTTCCAATTCCTTCCAAATTCTGACAGGGAACCAGTGATTACATTTATTTGGGCTTACTTCAGCCTGGGAGAGGACAAAAGAAAGAATTGGGAGGAGGACAGAATCCTGGTCTGGCCAGTTTTTCCATTTCAATGAGGGGTGGGGGTGCAACGCTGAGTGGGAACAGTCTGTTTTAGATGCTGCTAGCAACTGGGATTCTTTTTGGAGTTTGCTCACTTGCCTTATTACATTCCTGACTGCACTTACTGCTGGAGGCTCTACCTTTTCATTAAGTTTTGGGCTTGAGCCTTTTAAAATGAGGAGACAGCTGCACACATGTCTCTGAATTAACTCGAGCACTATTAAACCACACAGGCACAACATAAGGTTTTCTTCAGGGGTGTTAGTCTGGGAAGGCTGACAGAAAGCTATTTGGTGTGTAGTTGCAAGCACTGGATTCTCAAAGCAATTTAATTCTTTTAAAGGAACTGCATTTTTACTTTTGTTTACCTGTTCTTCAGGATCATTGCAAGAGGGCACAGTCACGGTGGGCTGTGTATAGCTTGGCTGGGGGCAGTCTATGGGAGCCAAGACAATTTCTTGGGGAATGACTTTTAAACTCTGCACATGCTCAGAGGCTAAAGTGAATTCTGGCTTCTTGGGCATGGGGGCTGAGGCAGAAATTGGAGGCAAAGGTGACTGACTACCTGTTTCACTGCCTTTGGCGGGGCGGGGTGCTGATTCAATCACTGATTGTTCCTCTAAAGTCTTTAATCTGACCTCAGTGAGTCTCTGGGATTCTAGGAGATTTTGCATCAGGGTTTTTAAAGTGGCAGTTTCATTATTCTGGTTTTCCAGCAAAGTCTGCATGCTAAGGAATTTATTGTGGAGCTGCTCTTTCTCTATTGTGCAAGCATTTAATTTTTCTTTTAATTCCTCATTCTCTTTATTAAGATCATTTATTTTTAGGTTCTGCTCCCTATTTACACTTATGAGCTCCTGAATTTTATTTTGCAGCTCTGCCAGGTTTCTTTCAGAGGTGTCTGGCAAAGTTGGTGCTGGGTTCTGGGTGCGAATCACCCTTTGGAATCTTTCCTTCTCTCTTTTAAGTTTCCAGCTATTTTTAGTTCCCGGAGGTCGAAGGCTAGCCTCAACCTTTGGTTTTCTCCCACGGGCAGTTAAGTGGGGAGAAGCATGTGTGACCCCCGGGCATCCCTATTGGAAAAAGGGGTTCCCAGCTGGTGGCGGCTCTCCTAGGTCAGAGGGCTCCTCATGGTCCTTTGGCCGCAGTCTCCAGGAGTCAGTCTGACTTGGGGGAGGGTAGACCTGGTGATTGTAGGGGTAAGGTGCCCGAGGGGACGGGGGTGCTGAGGGCAGCGCAGGTCTCCAGGGCTCAGAGGGTCCCTGTGGGGAGGAAGGGTAGTGACTGGGGGTGGGCGCAAAGGTCACTCCTGGATGGGAGTCCCTCTGGCTGCGGCCCCGAGTGAAGCTACCACTTCTCCCACGCAAGATGCCACCTCTAGACTCCGAGTACGAGCTATGCCCTTGGGGCCGATATTGGGAGTGGGGACCATGGTTAGCATACGTGACTGTGTTGATGGGCTCACTCTCTTTCCTATGGGAGGCCGGGGATTTCACATGGCGGATGGCGCCGGTTTCTCGCAACAGGCCAGCAATGCTCCTGATGTGAGCTTCCAGGTCTCCCCATGAGATGCTCCCGGGTTCTACTCCTGCCAGGGCCAGGCGGGTAGTACTGTTGAGCCCATCTATGACTGCTCTCCTAAATTCTAAGTCATCGAAGTCAGGCATGTCGCTTAAGTCTAAGTCTACCTCGTCTGCTAGTTCGGCTAGGAGCTGCTTTCTGGCTAAATATGCCTCTGGGTCCTCTCCGGGTTTTTGGGATTCTGCTATGTATAAGGCTTTCAAGCTCTTGGTAGGCCAGAGGAAGGCGCACAATTCTTTGATGGACCCATACTGACTGCGGGTGGCTAGCCTTCGGTTAGAGATATAGGCATTGAGGGCCGAGACTATTTCAGGGGCGGCGCATTGGCGGGCCAGTTGGGCCACATCGGAACCACTAGCAGAGGGCTGGGAGGTAGTTACGTGCGTGAACCATTGGATGGCCGTGTCTCGGTTCAAGGGCCCCATACGATCTGCTATGGCTTGGAGCTCGTCGGGCCTCCAATTGCGGGTTTCCTTAACTACCCGGTCCGTCTTTTTGCCGTCTTAGTCCATGGAGACGATTTCTTTGGTAGCTATTGGATGGAGGGGTTGTGGAGCTCCCTCAGGCTGGGGCGAAGGGGATGACCAGCTGTCGGTACTACCTTCGGGGAGGGCCAAGAGGGCTGCGGGATGCACGGCGGAGATTACAGCCTGCTGCATCCCCAGGTGCTGCTTTAGGGCCTCTAGCTCCCTCTTACAAGCGGAGTGGTCCGCAGAAGTTACCTTGGAGTGATTGTGCTCCGCCATGAACTGGGCGGCATGGGTTAATTTGGCAATTTTCTCCTGTCCTTCAATTACGGCATGCTCAGCCATATCGGCACGAGCGGTGGCCGCTTCAGCCTTGTGCTGAGCGTCCTGGAGGGCAGTGGTTAGTCCTTGTTTTTCTAATATGAAATTGACACGTTCAGCACGCCACTCAACTGTCTTTTCATCATGGTCTCTTTCCTGTTCGACTAGTTTGGCCCTGAGACTCTGGATTTCTAGATGCAGGGCGTCCTGTTCTCGCTTGGCTTTTTCCTCTAGCTCCTTCCTTTCTTTGTCCTGGGCTATTCTGAGCTCCTCTATTTCCTGCTCACTATCTTCCTGCGCTATCTGTAATTTATTGATTAGGGACACGCTGTCCTGTAGGGCAGTGAAAAGTGCCCAAGCTCCGTATCTGTCTTTCTTACTCGACTTAGGTTTCTCCTTCTCACAGAAATCCTGGAAGGTGCTTCTAACTATCTGGAGCGGGTCGGGTCCCTTGAAGGAACCGGCTTCCCAAGGGCAATCTCCCTTCTTAACTAGCCACTTCTCCAGGCGGGGCACGGTGGGGTTTGCCCGGTACATTTTTCCTTTTAGTTTAGGGCTGAACTCGGGGGAGGTTAAAGAGTGGATCAGCGACACCACGGGTGGGGTGATTAAAGCTACTCAGGGGTTTTAACAACTTTTCCTCTCTATGTTCCTTTGGGAGGTTTATCCTTCCCTCCGGTCCTCAAGGATTTTTAAACTGGGTTCTACACAGGTTTTTACCAGGAGTGGGTTTAAAGGTTCTACTATTAGGTTCACAAGGGTATTTTTAAGGGTCCTGCACTCGGTTCTTCTCCACCGGGGGAGAAGGAAAAATTCCTATTCCCGTTTCAAGCTTGCCTACAAGCCACGGGACCAGGAAAAGTTTACTGGCTCAGAAGGTGCTCCCAAGCTCTCTAAGCCCAAGAACAAAAACGCTCAGTGCTTCCAAGCCTCTGCTCAGAAGCCAAAGCTCAGGGGTCTCCCAAGCCTATGTGCTCAGAAACTGCAATTAAGGGGTCTCCCAAGCCTATGCTCAGAAACTGAAATGCTCCCAAGCCTCTGCTCAGAAACTGAAGTGCTTCCAAGCCTCTGCTTAGAAGCTAAAATGCTCTCAAGCTCTCTGCCCAAGAACTAAACTCAAAGTGTCCCCAGGCCTCGCGCTCAGAGACAAACAGTTAAACTGTCTCCAAGCCAAGACCAAAAGACTAAAGCACTCAAGGACTGCCTCTGCAAGTCCCCAAGCAAAAGTGCCCAGGAGTAAAGCTTACTGTACTCCCAAGCGGAAAAGCGCTCAAGAGTTCTAACAAATCCCAAGCAAAAGTGCCCAAGAGTCCTACTGACTCCCAAGCGGGGTGCGCCCAAAAGTCCTACAAACTCTCAAGTGGGGTGCGCCCAAGAGTCTTCCTTAAAACTCTCAAGCAGAAAGGCGCCCAAGAGTCTAACTTAAAACTCTTAAGCACTGTGCGGCCGGCTGCCGCAGGGCTTCAGGAACCTGGCTTTAGATTCCCAAAGCTAAACTAACTGAACGGACTAACGATCCCTTCACGTTTCCTCCGGAGCGGGGATTGAAGCCTAAGTGCTGGCAGGAACGGGGTTTGGACGGACTTAGGAGAGATGGGGGAGGGCGGAAAAGAGTTTTATATGTGCTGCTTCAGGATATATATATATATCTATAGAGCCTACTTCTGGGATCCCACCCACATAGACGCGTTTAGGCGGCCCGGAAGGTGGCCAGGAACTTCACCAGTTCAGAGGTCCTCACCCACAGTACACCGGTTATAACGGCTGGAGGGCCTCGCGGTGCACCACAAAAGGCAAGTAGTCCAAAGCTGGCTGAAGGAGGAAATGGGGAAAAGCCAACCCACGAGATAGAAATGCTCGCTAGAGCCACACACACTCACACTTTTAATTCCCTGAGCTAAATTGCGCTCTTTACACAGAGGTCTGGAAAATTTTCCTCTACGTCAGTTCGCTGAAAACACGCGTGTCGACTCACGTGGATTCACACAAACTGGGTCATACCCGCATATTCTCCACCAGTACTGCTTACCAGAACTGCTCTTATTATAAGGGGAAATTAGCTTTAGCAGTCTGTAACTTAAAATTAGTGCGGATCTTAACCTATGTCTACGGAGGTCCCGATTCCAGACACTCTAGTGAAAAAGAGGCAGACTACAGATAAGTTCCAAACACGTGTATTTAGTGTGGCGTAAGCCTAAACTTGCACAAGCATACAAGAGAACACACAAGATCTAAGAAATACAGAGTAGGAAATACAGAGACTTTCGCATTAGCTGGTTCCCAACGATGGTGGGGAATACTCACAATCCTGGAGCGAAGCAAAGACACAACAGCGAGGTGGCCCACTGCCAGCACTGGGACCACAGACGGACAGCAAGGGGTTCTGGATAGGATGGCACGAGCACCGAGTGGTCTGGAAGACCAGCTTAAATACCCGAAAACGTACCCCGGGGCTGGTGCTGTACTTGGTGGTTCTCACAGTTTAAAACAAAGGTTCTAATGGGCTACTGAATGTCTTGGATGGGCCACTTTGGTAATCTGATTGCGATAAGTGACACCTCAGGAAGAGGGGACAAAAGAGGGAGGGGGAAATCCAAGTGGGCTGAATGGATGTTCCAGCGGACAGGGCTTGTCCTGATGTCATCAGCTCTGGAATGCGGAGGTTTCTTTGAGATGCATTCTCTAAGTGCTTGGGATGGTCGGCACTTAGTTCCTTCTCCAGGGCGGCTCCTAAGATATGCAGAGCGGGGCGAGGTACTCTCGCTGCAGACGTGGTGTGCCCGCTTCGCCGAAATGGCTTCTCAAAGCAGTCTTCTTCCCTGGGTCTTCTGGCTGCCTAAGGACATGGATGCCGGCTGGGCATAGCTGGGGCTGGATAGCAGGCTGCCCGGTAGCGAGGGCAAGCTCGGGGGCCGGCCCGCGGGAGGCTCCAGGCGGGAACTGACCAGGGAGCGCCTAGCCAGGCTCGCTGGAGGTTTCCCCGGCAGGCACCCGGCTGCTAGCAGCGGCTTGGGCCCATACGAGGCAGGCTTCCATGGAGGCAGGGGGAACAGCACGTAAAACACAGTCCAAGGCAGGGAACAGGCACGGTCCGTGGCAGATGGCAATGCAGGCACGGGGCACACTTGTAACACAGTCCAAAGCACACACTGGGAAGTCCAGGTACAGGTCTGGGCAGGGCTGCCCAGGAAGAGAGTCCTTTGTGCAGTTAACCGAACATGGAGTCAGGGAACTGCACAGTCTATTGCAGCAGCAAGGTAATAAAACAGCAGACAGGAAACTGACACGTGTACCAGAACACACACGTGCAGGGCAGTCTTTGATAGCAGCAGTGAAACAGCAATGCAGGAAACTTTAACACAGTTCATGGCAGGCCTTAAAGCAGGAAAGGGGGCCTACTTGGCAACACTCTGAAACCCAAACAATCTTTGGATCACTCCAAATCACACACCGCTGAACTCCAGAGACTGTCCCCTACAAGAGGATATGTGCTGGTGCTGATCCAGTCTCTGGTTCTGGACCTAAGGCCTGGAATGTGGCCTCCCTCCAAGCACCTGTATTAGACATGGCTTTGAATAAGGAAGTGGTGAAAATATAAGCCCTCTGAAATCCAAAACAATCTTTGGATCACCCCAAATCATAGACCCCTGAACTCTAGAGACTGTCCCCTACAAGAGGACATGTGCTGGTGCTGATCCAGTCTCTAGTTCTGGACCTAAGGCCTGGAATGTGGCCTCCCTCCAAGCACCCTGTATTAGACATGGCTTTGAATAAGGAAGTGGTGGAAATATAAGCCCTCTGAAACCCAAACAATCTTTGGATCACTCCAAATCACACACCCCTGAATTCCAGAGACTGTCCCCTACAAGAGGACATGTGCTGGTGCTGATCCAGTCTCTGGTTCTGGACCTAAGGCCTGGAATGTGGCCTCCCTCCAAGCACCCTGTATTAGATATGTCTTTGAATAAGGAAGTGGTAAAAATATAAGCCCTCTGAAATCCAAAACAATCTTTGGATCACCCCAAATCACACACCCCTGAACTCCAGAGACTGTCCCCTACAAGAGGACATGTGCTGGTGCTGATCCAGTCTCTGGTTCTGGACCTAAGGCCTGGAATGTGGACTCCCTCCTAGCACCCTGTATTAGACATGGCTTTGAATAAGGAAGTGGTGAAAATATAAGCCGCCTGAAACCCAAAACAATCTTTGGATCTCTCCAAATCACACACCCCTGAACTCCAGAGACTGTCCCCTACAAGAGGACATGTGCTGGTGCTGATCCAATCTCTGGTTCTGGACCGAAGGCCTGGAATGTGGCCTCCCTCCAAGCACCCTGTATTAGACATGGCTTTGAATAAGGAAGTGGTGAAAATATAAGCCCTCTGAAACCCAAAACAATCTTTGGATTACACAAATCACACACCCCTGAACTCCAGAGACTATCCCCTACAACAGGACATGTGCTGGTGCTGATCCAGTCTCTGGTTCTGGACCTAAGGCCTAGAATTTGGCCTTCTTCCAAGCACCCTGTATTAGACATGGCTTTGAATACCGAAGTGGTGAAAATATAAGCCCTCTGAAACACAAACCAATCTATGGATCACCCCAAATCACACAGCCCTGAACTCCAGAGACTGTCCCCTACCAGAGGACATGTGCTGGTGCTGATCCAGTCTCTGGTTCTGGACCTAAGGCCTGGAATGTGGCCTCCCTCCAAGCACCCTGTATTAGGCGTTGCTGTGAATAAGGAAGTGGTGAAAATATAAGCCCTCTGAAACCCAAACAAATCTTTGGATCACCCCAAATCACACACCTCTGAACTCCAGAGACTGTCCCCTACAAGAAGACATGTGCTGGTGCTGATCCAGTCTCTGGTTCTGGACCTAAGGCCTCCTTAGTGGCCTGCCTGGAAAAAACTTGTATTAGACATGGCTTTGAATAAGGAAGTAAGGAAGTATAAGTTTTTTTCCAGGCAGGCCACATAGGAGGCCTTAGGTCCATAGCCAGAGACTGGATCAGAACCAGCACGTGTCCTTTTGTAGGGGACAGTCTCTGGAGTTCAGGGGTGTGTGATTTGGGGTGATCCAAAGTTTTTTTCTGCTTCAGCTGCCGCCCCTTTCTTCTTATTGAATTGTTCTGGGGGCATCCTATTTTGAAGCTGTTCACTCAAGATCTGGGTTTTGTAGGATGACCCAGTATAGGTCCACTTAGAGTGCTGAGTCTTCTGAATATGGAGGTGTATGATATGTGCCCCTGCAAACTTCATTTTTGAGTTTAGAGGTTTTCAGTTTTCCCACAATATTTTTCTTTGGCTTTGCGAATAACAAATAAGGAATAAGGAACTGCGAATAAGAAACTGGGAACCAACTTCAGCTTCTAGGTTAACGATAAGTTTAAGGATTGGGACAAGTTAAATTTGTCCTGGGCTGAAAAAATACTGCTAGTCAAATCCATGATTTTACCTCTTTTCTTATTTAACTTTCGTATGCTGCCTATTCATCTCACAGATCAAGATGTCCAGTCATGGCAAAGTCTCATAAATAAATTTATCTGGGCTAACAAACGCCCTAGAATCAACTTCTCAACCATGAAATGTGCCTCCAATAGAGGTGGATTGGCTATACCTGATTTAAAACATTATTACATGGCTGCTCAATTAGCTAATATAGTGCTTTTGTTAAATCCTACAGAAAATTTAGACTGGAGCTATGCTGAAACGACACACATTTCCCCACATGACATAAAAGATATAATCTGGACAGATCATAAAAGCAGATCAGTTCAAACATTTACCAATCCTTTTCTGAAATCTACTCTAATAACTTGGGACAGGGTAAGGCAGTATCTAGCCCCCACTCCTCCGTTATCATCCTTCCTGGACCAATCTTGGTTTCCACCTGGAAAGCATTTAATCTCATTCCAGAAATGGAAGATACTTAAGAAAAGTAGAATTATGGATATAACCAAACAAGGGGCCATCCTAAGTAAAGGGCAAATTGAAAAAGATGCAGCTGATACCTTGCCATGGTACCAATACTTACAACTGTCACACCTTATAAACAGCCAACCAATTGCAAATGCTCTGAAACGTGAGCTAACAGACTTTGGTCTTTTCCACACGTCCCTATTTTCGCGTCATGTAAGTGAAAGCATCCAGTCAATTTTGCTTAAGTACACACGTCTCCGCATCCCAGTCGCGAAAATCCCGAAATTGACTCGTGATGCTTCCGTTGCAAATGCTCTCTCCCTTGTCCCGCTTTTTCCAAGCTTTGACGGATTTTGACGCTTTTTCTCTGCTACGTGGGGAATCTTTTTTCCCGCTTTTCCCAAGTTCCGTCACAAACGCTGTTTCTCCACCCCCCACGGCCCGTCTGTGATCTTCCAACCCACGTGTTCTCTCGGACTTGGTCGGGGGAAGGCAGAGTCAGCAATTCTGATGTGTGCTTTCTGCCCGCAGTGACCCCTTCCCTTTTTTTAAAAAAAAATGGAAAGTTTATCGTTATTTCGAACAAGCAATATCAAACAAAGACATAACCATACATCATTGATCATGTTTTGTGATTAGGCATGGCATCTTCGAGTTTTCCCATTTTGAATTTCTATGAATTATCTCACTATAGCGTGAGTGGCAGTTTCGAATTTGTCAGTGTTAATTGCTCTGCGCTGACTTGCTCGTCTAATGATGCGAAGTACCGATGGTTCACTGAAAAAGACCAGAGCAATCTTCGCGGTTTAAATGGGAGAACGGAGAGAGTTTTAAATGCGCAGAGTGCTAGTGAACCGCTCAACAATAGAAGAGTGGAGTGTGTGAAACAGGCTCAGCATCAAGCTATTTGTTGTAATTGGAACATTGATTGGTTGTTAATTTATCAGATGTACAGTGCATTTTTTTGTTTCATTTAAACAGTTGGATGTGAAATTTTTTATAATGTTTATTTATCTACCGAGCAGGATGGTTTCCGCACGATTTTGAAAGCATCCCATTCAAAAAAAGGCTCGAATATTTTAGGCGCGAAATTCAAATTGTCAAACCAGAATTCTTCAGGAACCGATATCCGGACAACTTTTAGGCAGATCGTGTCTCGGATGAAGGAAGATGTCGAGCCATGCCAAGAGCATTGGAGTTCGAGGTTCATCATGGAGGGAGAAGGAGATACTTGATCTACTTAGTTGTTGGGGCGAGGAAAAAATTCAGGAGGCTCTGAAAAGCTCCCATCGTAACTTTGATTGCTTTATGCGAGTGGCGGAGCAGATGGCACTTAGAGGACACAAACGATCTGCTTTGGAGTGCCGCTCAAAAACAAAGACCATGCGACTAGAATACAAAAAGGTGATCACCCACAATGGCCGTTCGGGAAACGCTCCCATAACTTGTCCCTACTTTCGGGAGCTTGACAGTATTCTGAGAGGTGACGCGAGTGTCCGACCGAAACGACTGTCTAGAAGCATGGTCCTACAAGTGGTGGTAGAAAACGGTGGGAATGCCCTGGAGTTGCAGGAGGGATCAGAGGAGCTTTTCTCCCATGAGATGAGAACCACGGAAGGGGGGCTTCTGCGCACTTCCACTCCATGCTATGATGGTGAGTCAGATTTCCCTCTGACATTAACTGTTTTGGTGATAATCCTCACACTTACAACAGCTGCAATTGTGATTAGCATGAAGGGCATGATTTTAGGGGCAAAAACTCAATCGGTGCTTACCGGGTGTGCCTTTCCCTGTTACACCACCACCGAGAATCACAACTTTTTGTTTATATGTCAATTGTGAACGGGGAGCACACCAGTCTCACCTTTTGTTGCTTCCCAATGTGTTTTGTGTATGATTCCCGTGGAGAAATCAATGGCAAACATACCTTCTATTCTTTATGTGTTAAAAGAACGTTAAAAATGTGGGTCAACAGTGCAACATTTCTCTCTTTCGATGATATGATATTGAGTAATTTTTTTTCCTTGTTACCCCAACCTAGTGCTCAATCTTGACCACCCGGAAATGACTGCACCTCTTTCTGATCCTGATGTGACAATTGATGGTCTTGATGGCAGTGGTAAGACAGTTCTCTGTGATGATAGATTTAGGTGTTGGTTTTCAGTTAGATGTGATTGACATGCAAAATCACACCTGGCACAATGTGACAAGCATTAAGTGGTCTTTCAATGTTTGTGCTTACACGTGCAACATCACATGTGAAAAACAGTGTTCTTGCAATACTGTTTACATGGCTTGTGGTCCACTAATCAAATGTGGATTGCAATGCGAGACATCTCATGAAGACACATTGTGGTTAAGGTGCAAAAATATTTTAAAATATGACTGATTTTGATTGTTGCATATGTGTTATCTACGTTTTCCCTTTTTTTAAAATCTGCAATTTCACTTTAACCACTCATTCCTATGCTCTTTTACAGGTGGAAACCAATCTCTGGCAGGCAGTGAGAGTGATCGTGCGGATAAAGAAAATGCAGTTCCAGATCCAGGAGAGGGTACGTATTATATTCATTCGTCGCGGTAAACCGCATGATGAACAGCTGTGACTGAAACCAATGTGGGAGATGAAGAACAGCGGTCACGGCACTTGCCATAAATAAAACATCAATCTTTGTTTTGACGGGACTCTAACAACAGGGGATTCTTTGGGGGGAAAATATAAAGAAATTTCTTGGCCAAGTGCCGTTACCGTGTCTCCACTATTGTTGCTGTCTGCTGCAAGACATGCCCCTGGTGGGCATGGTCATCTTGGTTATCCAGCGACGTGAAATTTCCAATTTTCACGTACTGTGTGTTATCTTTTGCGCTTCATAATCCAGTGACAGTGTTTTTGATAATATAATCTGGATCAATCACGCAAAGGAAAACCTGAGTGGGACACTTTTGTGCCATGATTTTTGTTATGGTGAGTGATATTCGACTACACATGGGCATGAGAATTTAATGCTGTCTGAGGTTTCTTTAACACAAGAAAAATAACATGACTTCACGTAAAGGACAGGCTGAAAAACAAATCTATTTGCTTCCTCATTGATCCTGATCTGTGTTCTGTGAAATGTCTTGGGCAGATTATCCTTTTTTCAAGGATCTTGCCATAGCATGCATGACTTTCTCTTCCTCACTTTTCCTTAGGACCCAATTTGAGACCTGATGCGGAGCTGTCTCCGGGAACGAGGCTTGCAAACATCAGAAGCCATCGTAGAAGAACAGCTGGACTGTATAGTGTGGCCGAATCAATGATGGCCCAGTCTTCCCAGGAACACAAGGCAGAATTGGAGGAGAGACGGAAAGAGCAGCAGGAGGCCAGACTGTGGCATAGTGAGTTTATGCAGGACAATAGGCAAGAGAGATTCGTTTTTCAGGAGGCTTTTACTCAGCATTTGGAGCTTCCTCGATGTGCAGTTAATGCATTAAACAACATGGGGGAGGCTGTAGCTCGTCAGCGGGAAATACCCACATCAGTTTCTGTGACGCCAGAACTGCAGGCACCATCTGCACATCGAGATAGATTGGGTCAGCCAAAACGTTCCTGTGTAGGCAAGGCAAGGGACCGTCTGACAATGTAGTGGAATATTAGATGTCAGAGGTCGATTTTCGGAATCAGGTAAATTGTCTGTAGGGGTTGAGTGTGTTATGTTCTTGATGTACGGTTTTTGAAAAATTGAACATTAACAGAGACTGTTTTGTGTTTCAAGAATAAACTATTTTATTTACAACCATAAGAATGGAAACACTCAATAAAGAACTTTTAAAAACTATTTACATGTCAGATTAATGGATGCTGTGGTGGTACTTAAGTGAATCAACATTATTTTACTGAGTTTCCTGTCCTATGTGAGCGTTGTCTGCTGGGTGAGCCCTCTCTCTGGAACCTCTCTCCACCAGCTTCAGCCTTCTGCTGTTACATGCCATGGCCTTGTCTAAGCGAGTTACTCTTGCTTCTATCTTGTTCACTACAGGGAAAAATAAAATTTATTGTCAAGATTTTTCACAATCAAATTGATAGGTCAACTGTTAATGGGGTGTTCTTTTCAATGTCATTTATATGCTGTTACCCTGTGGTGAATCCAAGATAGAAAGGGTACTGTGGCATGTTTTTAAGAGAAAGATCATGCAAAAGAGAGAAAATCCTCCCAGAGAATCAGTCATTCTCTCTCATAGGGGAATCATTCACATAACACAAAAAATTCTCTAGGACCAAGAAGTGTGAGAGATGGGAGAAAAATAAAACGCTAGCTAATAATGGGAGTCCGGTGTTACTTACTGGTATTCATGATGCGCAACTCGATCCCTGCCATGGTGGCACACACATCCTCTGACTCCTGGGGAGCATTTGCTGTTATGGTGACGTGCCCACTCGTGCTTGGAGCATCCTCTCCTGCGACATCTCCAGAGGTCTCCTGAGTCACCGAGGCTCCTGAGTACAAAGCAAACATTATTTTTCTTTATAAAGGTGGGGAACAACTGTGTGTACAGGGTTTCAATGACAATTAATTATGGATAGTTTTGCAGGACACATTTCCATCGTGGGGAAAGAAGAATTGACCACATTTCATTGAACACTACCTGGTTTTCATAAACCAGGGAAACATTTCAATACTGACAGTCAACACAGAACTAGAATTGATGACAAATGGGCACTGTGAACTCAGTTATGGTAACATTCTCAGAACAATTGTATGATTTTGTGATGAAAGCAGGTCAGGAGGTGTGGATACTCTGGAATGCAATAAAACGTTGATCAAAATTTGAGCAATGATAGAATTGCATTACGTCAGTGATCAATTCAATGTCATACCTCCGGATTCATCCACAGTCTCCACCTGGTGTTCCCGATCTGGCGAGCCTGCAGTGGTCTGGGTCTCTTCTCCCACCGTGACTGCTGGATTATTTCCACCGCCAACAGACTGCCGGTCTATTCCTCGGCTGAGAGCTGCGTGGAAAAAGAGCAGGCATGTGTTAACACATTCCCGTCCTGGGCATGCTTGAGCATTTTCATGTTCCTGGGCATGCCCCTTTATCCATTTTCTCAAAATTTTTCTATCCTATGTATTGTCAAAGGCTTTCACGTCCTGAGAATGATAGTTGTTGAGGGTTTTCCTGGCTGCATGGACACGGTCTTGGCATTGTGGTCAATGATGTTTCTCCAGCATCTGTGGCTGGCATCTTCTGCAAGTCTTGCACCAAAAGACAGATATCACTCAGTGTCACGTTGTCACACTCTGTGACACTGATTTAATTCTTTATTTCAGTGCGACACCTTCGAGTATGTCACCCTCGGCTGCTGGAGAGACGTCAGGAACTACAACTCCAAGAACATGGCAACACAGCCCAGAAATCCCACAGCAATCATGTAACCATCCGATTTGGTCGCCAGATGCACCTTCTCTCTCAAAAAGGCAACCTTTTTTTTGTAGGGAATTTATTTTCAATTTTTACTCTTGGGATGCGTTCACTTAGGGGAAGCAATGGTTTGTTGTGCCCCCCCCTTTTTTTTGTTTTAAAGTGGCCAAAAAACCACTCTAGTTGAAACAAATGCAGTGGCTTATGGTTTCAACTGCACCTTTTTTTGCAATCTCAATCTAGATGTTACCTGAGCAACATTTCAGTTTGATTGCAGATTTACAGATGTGCTTATGCAAATGATTTTTTTTTCATGGAACAAGCAATCAGTTGGCACATAATGCACCTCCATTAGAACAGGAAAAAAAATACTAACCGGCATGGCGACGGTCCCTCCAACTCGGGCGGCCAGCTCTCTCCCACATCCTCATCATGGAGGCAAAGTAAGGCAGTTTCCCACTTTGCCGAGGGATGCCTTGCCATGCCTCCAAGGCATCAAAGAACGAGGACTTCACCCGTTTTAACTTTGATCTGCACTGCTCCGTCATTCTGGGGAAGCCCCGCTCAGTCATTTTTCTAGCTGCAATTCTGAAAATCAGCTTTGTGGGGAGATGAGTGCTTGTCATCAGTCATGCAGCTTTCCTCGACTGAAGAAGCACAGTTAGAAGGGTCTCTACTTCGTCATCCTTCCAAAAAGCTCCCCTTCTGGAAGCCATCTTTTCTAGTTGGAAAACGGTCTATCGGAAAAGAGCGGGAGCATTACTGAGCATGCTCCAACCAAAAAAAATTAGGAAGGATGGAGGCCACAGATTGCTCCGCGAAATCTGCTTGATAGGGAAACATAAAGGGATAGCCACGGAGAACGGTCAAGCGATCGCATTCACAGCACACCATTCCCAATGCACATGAAAATTGCAGTGTGGCATTGGATCTTGACATTAAATAAGATACTTGCCCTCTGCTTTGTTTGTGGAACAAGACAAAATGTGTGCGCAGGGAACGAGGAAGAGCCACTCACATGGTCTATTCCTAGTTCCTGGGAGATATTAGGATTAATTTTCAAGTTAACGGGGTTTGGGGGGGGGGGTTGCATAAAGAGCTATACAGCTTTGCAGGCCATCAATGAGGGGGTGGTTTGAATATTGCGCTCAAAGCATAGTTTTGGATTGGACTTGAGTGATATGTCATTGTGAACCTTGGTTTTGGTCTAATTTTCAAAATTAAAAAAAAAAATCGAACATGAATGCATAACTTGACATCACTTCCCCCTGGGCTGTCAGTGCAGACCGGTTTTATTTTTCCAATCCCAAAGGGATAAAAAAACCACTACAGGGGCTGCTGGTGAGGTGAACACACCGGCCGCTGTAGAAAAATGTCCTTTGCAAAGACAGCATACCGTGGGCAAAGTATGAACCAGGATTCCCGAATAAACTGTGCATGACGGGTTGCGTGTCCAAACTACTGCTATACCAAACCTGCTTCTGTTCACCATTAAAACTGCGGCTGTCACATTTTGGGTGGCAAATAATTAGCCATGCCATCATTCCGTGCCATAGAAATTTGACACTAATCAGTGGCACTTTCTAAGAGCTGACACTTGATAGAGATCCGCAAGGTGGTTTTGTGTTACTTATCAATTTTTAAAAACCCATTAGTAACATGCACTCTCTCCCCACCATCTACGGAGGCAGCAGTTTAAACAAAGAACCAACTACCACCATGCTGAATAAATCAAAAGATGCCTTAGTCACAAATACATTTATTAATTGGGGTGGAAGGGGAGGAAGAGTGTCAAATGCAGACATTGGAAGAGTTCAACAAAATGAGTGGAAACAATAATCAAGAACTATTTACACAGCCAAACAGCACAATATTAACGGCAACATATGTAATTGAAAGGATTGTGCACCAAGAGGGCAAAGAATAGCTGTCAGGTTAGGTTAACTCCTCGGAAAAACTCAATGTCTTGCATTTGAAAACATGAATTTGGCCAAAGCGTCTCTGACCGCCTTCCCTTCCTCCAGATGGCCGCGGTCATCTGCCAGTCCTTCCCCTTCCTCCTGTGGCACTGGAACATGTCTCGGCTCTCCGTTCTCACAAACAACTGGGTGTCCCCGAGCCTCACAGATGTTGTGCAGTATCACACACGCCGACACCACAGTCACCAGGTTTTCTTCTCTGCAGTTCAGACGTGCGGCCAAACACCACCATCTAGCCTTCAAACGGCCAAAACTCTGTTCCACCGAATTTCTAGCGTGGCACAGCACTTTGTCAAAGTGCCGATGCGCCGCAGAAACCGAGGATGTCCCATAAGGTTTCATTAACCACCTTCTCAACGTATAAGCACCGTCGGATATAATAAGTGGAGGAACAGAGATGCCTTTCAAATTCATTGTCGGGTTTCCAGGAATAAAGGTTCCCACATCCATTGCCACACACAGGGCTGAATTTCTAAACACAAAGGCATCATGGTTGCGCCCGCTCCAACCTATTTCCACATCAACAAATCGACCACGATGATCAACGGTGCCCTGAAGAAGTATTGATGAGAATTTCTTCCGATTGATATACTCCTCGGATCTTTCTCCCGGGGTGCATATCGGGGTGTGGGACCCATCCACTGTCCCCACACAGTGTGGAAAACCCATTGCGGAAAATCCATCCATAATTTGGTTGGAACAAGAGAGAGAGTGCTGTCAACCAATATTCAGTACAGTTAAATGTTAGCTGACAAATTGTGACAATTTTTAAACATTTATAATGACAGTAACCAGTAAACTTCCCATCCAATTTCCACCGCATTAGGGTGCTTTTCCGCCATATCGGTATTAATAACAAAGGTCCAAAAAAAATTCAAAATACATACCTGACCCACTTCACCGCCCAGGGAAACCATTCTGGAGAGCATCTCCAACTCCAAGGCGTAGCAGACCTCCAACACAATTGTTCCTATCATTGCGAGTCCGAGTCCGAACTGGTCACGGACCAATCGGTAGGCTATACCGTTGGCTAGACACCATAGTGCCACGGCCAGTCTCTTCTCCACGGGGACAGGGCTGCGCATTGTGGTTTCCTGCCGATGCAAGCGAGGTCGGAGAACATCCACAAGTTCCTGGAACGTGGAACGTGACATGCGAAACCCCTCGATCCAGTGGTGGTCTTCCCAGTTTTCAAGGACAATCTTGTCCCACCAATCCCAACTTCTTGGGAAGACCCAGTAATCCCTTGCTTGATGTTGCTCTGCCAAGGCGAACCATCTCTGTTTGAGCCACTGACTTCGTTGTAATCTGCGCCGGTCATTCAGTTTTCGTCTTTGACGGATAGTTTCTAGGAACAAAAAATAGGTTCTGTGCAGTCTGGACACATGTCTGAGATAGGCCCAGTAAATGTTCATCGTGCTCTGGATAAGGAGTATAACCAGTTTCGCCACCGCTATCATTGTTGTTGTGTTTGGAGCCATGTTTTTAGAACTGGATGTAGTTCGGTTCACAAAAGGAAAGCTCTAACAAGTGCTTAAAGGATTTTGCCAAATTCAAATTCTGCATCAAGGCAATCCACCAATAAAAGATAGGTAAGAAAAGGCGGGATAACAGGCAACACCAATTTTGAACTCGGGGGCTGGCCTATTTTTTGAACTAGGGACAGATAAGTATATCGTTAAACTTGTATTTGGAAACAAAAAAAAAGGTCCGGAACATGTGACGGTTGAAGCAGACACGTGATCCGTTCGGAGAGATATGGCGCAATTAAGAATGGCGTGGGGACGGAAAGAAGCGCGAACAGAGCAGGATAAAAATGGGGGTCGGCTGCCATGTGTACAAACCCGTGAAAATACGAGAGGGGAAAAAGCGGGAGAGAAGCGGAAAAATAAGGTAATGTGGAAAAGACCTTTGAGTTCCTGCTAAAACAAATATCATCTCAACATAAGGGACTTATAGCAAGAATTTATTCCATTTTAAACCTAAAAAAATGAACATCCACCCTTAAAATACCAAATGAAATGGAATAGGGATTGCAAGAACATACTAACAGACAACCAATGGGCCCTGATTTGGTCAGGCAGACACCTAAAAACTAAAGCAATCAATATGAAAATGTCATCTTTTAAAATAATGTCGAGATGGTACGTGACACCTAGTTCCCTCCATCACCTTAATCCTACTATAGCCCCGCTTTGTTGGAAGCAGTGCGGCCAAATTGGAGATTATATTCATCTCTGGTGGACGTGCCCTAAAATCCAGTCATTCTGGGACTTAATCTTGAGGTCTGTTACAGAAATCACAGGCTATGATGTACCTAAAAATCCTGAGACAATCCTGCTGGGTCTCTGGGAAGACCCAACTGTACCAACGATCAGGAGAAACTGAATACTCTTGTTATTAGCTGCAGCGAAAATGCTTCTTGTGTTATACTGGAAACAAGACAGACTTCCAAAATTGCAGCAGTGGTACCAGAAAGTGTGGGATATCTTCACCATGGAGAAAATAGCGGATTATCTTCACTCTACTGATAATTCACAGCATCATTCAACGTTCTTTACACAATGGATACCTTTTTTGATCCATCTTCATGCTACCAATAAACTGCCGAATGCAGATATGAACACTTTCAGCTTTTCGGCAATCTTATGAGTCTTTTCTAGTATTGTACCTTCTCTAACAATAATGTACTTTTCAGTGATAGCTGATCTCTTATTGACTGTTCCAAGGTTCACTGTTTATGTTTTTGCATGTTATGTGTAAAATTTTTGTTTAAATTGTTATGTATTCCAGAAAATTAGAAAATAAAAAGTTCAAAAAAAAAAGAAAGAACAGCAGACAGCAGGGTTTTCTGCAGTGGCTCGGAGCTTTACGTGCACCCAGATCAGGTTTTCAAACCCCCTCCCCATTGTCTGGAGTTAGCCTGGGGCTTAAAATATGGCTTCAAGTCAATACCGGTTGCCTGGCTGGAGGCTCCAACAAACAATCAAAAAGAGATGTCCTATCTATCTATCTATCTATCTATCTATCTATCTATCTATCTATCTATCTATCTATCTATCTATCTATCTATCTATCTATCTATCTATCTATCTATCTATCTAAAGACAAGTGTCCTGACTGACTCATCAGTGCCCAGCCCAAACCCCTGAACCTAAAAGCATGAAATTTGGGGAGAATGTTCCTTTTGTGGTGTAGAGGCTCACTAAGAAGGGATTTTAAGAAATTTGGCCCCTAAGGAGGTAAAAAGGGGTAAAATGTGTTTTCCCATAGGGATACAGCTTCCCTGTGTGGCTGGGAGGCTGCTCATCCCACTCCCCCTGCCAACTGCCAACTCAGCCGCTGTGCCCTGAGGTCATTTGCATATGTGGCCCTGATTGGTCATCATCCCAACATTCTAAACAGTACTTAGGACACATTCAATGACTCCCTGTGGAGTTCCTCAACATGCTCAACCCTCCTGACTTCCAAGCCCACAAGCTTCTCCTCAAAGTGGGGGCTCCAAAGTGGGAGAAAACCACCCGTGAGGTTTATAAAGAGGTCCTTCAGTAGAAAAATAAGGTTGTGCGTATTTTTCACTTTATTTCTTGCACTACAATCTTTTCCATTTAAAAAATCTCTTCAATAAATGTTACATTTCGAAATTCACTTCATCAGTTTTAGGCATCAACACCCTTCGCTTTATTCAAACACTTTTGTGAAGCTCGGGTACTAAGCTATTATACTACAAAACCAACTCACCCCGCCCCCCCTCCAACCAAAAACGTTACTTACCCATAAATATTATAACTGGATTTTAAGTAGTTAAATACCATAGCGAAACACAGGCATCAAGCTAGTTAATATATATAATCAACCAAACAAAGGAAACTGCTTCCCCATAGATCAATTCAGTCAGTGGGTCAAAATGAAGGTGAATGCAACAATAATGGAAAGGGGCTGTGTGTGAACATTGAACAGTGGATGAATATGAACAAAACTTGGCGACATGTCGGTCAGAAAGCTGCACAAAGTGTGGGTATTTGGAGAGGGATTTGACTAAAGTGTCAGTAAGTGCATGGAGAGATGATTCAAGCATATAGAGAACAGCAGAGCTGATTTGAAGAGCGGGAGACTGGATAAGATTGCCAACCTCCAAATGGGGCCTAGAGTTCTCCTTGAATTACAGCTGATCTTGAGGTTCAGATGAAACGTACGTTAAATATGAGCAGCCAGTGTGATGCAGTGACAAAAATTTTTATATTGGAACAGATATTAAACACATCTGTATGCAAGCATCTGATGGACAACATAGTGATATGCGGAAGTCAGCATGGATTTGTCCTCAATGGGTCCTGCTAGACCAACCTCATCTCCTTCTATGATCAAGTGACAGGCTTACTGGATCGTGAGAATTGATGTAGTTTATCTGGATTTCAGTAAAGCTTTTGGCAAGGTTCCTCATGATGTTCTGATGGGTAAACTAGAGGACTGTGGACTGGACTCTAGGATAGTTAGGTGGATAGGGAACTGGTTGGAGAACCGCACTCAAAGAGTAGATGTCAATGCATTTCATCTGAATGGAGGAAGGTGCCCAGTGGGGTGCCACAGGGCTCAGTCCTGGGCCTGGTACTTTTCAATATTTTTATAAATGATCTGGATGAGGGTGTGGAGGGGCTATGCATTAAATTTGCAGATGACATCGAATTGGGAGAAGCAGCAAACAAAATCAGTAGATAGGGATAGAATTCAACGAGATCGGAACACATTGGAAAAGTGGGTGGATGTGAACAAGATGCAATTTAAGAAGGATAAGTGCCAAGTTCTACATCTGGGTAGCAAAAATGAGGAACACACATACTGGATGGGGGATACACTTCTGGTTAGCAGCGTGTGTGAACAAGATCTTGGGGTTCAGATGGAACGTAAGTTAAATATGAGCAGCCAGTGTGATGAAGTGACAAAAAAGGTGAGTGCGATCTTGGGGTCTATCAACAGAGGCATAACATCCAAATTGCATGATGTCATAGGGGGACATGATTGCTCTCTTTAAGTATTTGAAGGGCTGTCACTTAGAGGAGGGCAGGGAGCTGTTCCTGTTGGCAGCAGAGGATAGGGTTTAAATTATGGGCCAGATGATACCAGCTGGATATTAGGAAGCACAGTAAGATGGGCTTCGGAGGGGTATAATGCCACAGGCACTGACCTCCAATGACACCATTGTCTCCAAGAGAGATAACGTCACCATATGGAGTTCAGTTGTAACGGAAACAGATCTCCAGGCGGGTTGGGAACTACTGTAAAGAGGTGCTTCAGACACCCCAGTTGCCAATACCCAATACCACCATTGTCTCCAATTTAGGTAAAATAGGACATACGGAGTTCAGCTGAAATGGAAGGAGATCTCCAGGTATGGCAATCATAATATGGAGGGTCCTCAGTGGGGTATAATTCCACAGAAGCCACACT
The DNA here is from genome assembly GCF_028583425.1 of Eublepharis macularius. Taxonomy (NCBI): domain Eukaryota; kingdom Metazoa; phylum Chordata; class Lepidosauria; order Squamata; family Eublepharidae; genus Eublepharis; species Eublepharis macularius. Next base: position 73,262,217 of record NC_072795.1, read on the forward strand.
CCAAAGCCACCATTCTGTTTGAGATAATTAAAACTTGTCATTTGAAAGTCATTTGTAACTCTCGGAGTTCTCTAGGTGGGTTGGCATCAATTGTCAGGTAGTACCTATGTGGGGTATAATTCAACATAGACCAGCCTAAGAAGCCTCCATGTCTCGGAGAATGTTAAAATCTGTCATTTGGAGATCCGTTGTAATTTATGGGGATCTCCAGGAGGGTTGACAACCACAGTGTCATCAAGCCAGGCGGCCTTAGCATGGACCTGCCTGCTGCCAGAACTGCCACTGTCTCCCAAAGAACCCCAGGAGCAGCGAAGGCTGAGGGTAAGGGCAGAGGCATGAACCAAGCACAGGAGCGCATGCCTGGCAGCCCATGGCCTTCCCCCTGCTGAGGAAATGTCAGGAGAGCCAGTACAGGATCTGATCTACTCCTCCTGAGTAGCAGAGATGAGCCAGCTTGGAGAAAGAAGCTTAATGAACCCAGCCTCACCTGCAGGAGAAACTCCCTTTATAAGGCCGCAGCTAGCATGGGATTAGCTAGTCACAATTGTGGTATTCGGGACTTGGCTGTTGGTGAGCTCTTAGGCTCTGGCTGCCTGAGCCTTGGTGGGTCATAGTCTTTGATTTTGGAATCTGTTACTTGACCATGGAGTTTGACCTGAGAATCTTTGTTGTTGGCCCTGTTGTCGTCAGAACTTGCCTCCAACCTAGTGAGTAGGATACTTTTAATCCTTCTGAGTGATTTTGCTCGGTCTAACCCCATGACTAGCAAACTTTGAGGGGAAAGTCCCAATTTTCCCAGGGATTTCAGAGTCGCCTTTTGCCAATTAGATTGAAATTTGTCTTGGAATAACAGAAGGAGCAGACCTTGCGGGTTTAGACGTCCTGACAGCCATTTGAAAATGGAAAGGATGGTGATTCTGGCCTCTACCCTTAACATTCCTGTTTCCAGTCTAACCCACGAGTTAGGCATGCATTTGGGCACTTGTAATAGGGCTCTAAGGAATTTGGACTGCACTCTCTCGAGTTGAGAGAAAGAGGAGGATGGCAGCCCCAAGAATGATCCGTATACTAATTGGGCCAATGGTTTGGCTTTAAACAATCTGAGTGCAGCTGGTACATACTGCCCCCCTTGTGATCGATAGAATTTCAGTATACCGTGTGCTGTTTTTTCTCCCACATCAGCAATGAAGCTGCTATGTGTTGTTTTGGTACCTGAGGCTTGCAAAACTACACCCAAATATTTGAAGCTGCTAACTTGTTCTAACTGATGCCCCTGAAGCTCCCATCGTCTGATCTTTGGATTTTTACCAAAAGCCAGGATCTTAGTTTTTTGGTAATTAGTTAGAAGGTGTTCAGTATCACAGAATTGGGAGAATTTTTTTAGGGCTCGTTTCAGCCCTATGGGGGTCCTAGAAAGTAATACAGCATCATCTGCATAGAGCAGTACGTGAATGTGCCTATTTGCTAATTTGGGAGGGTGCAATCCAGGGTCATTCAAAAGGTTTAGCAAATTGTTGATGTAGAAGATAAACAGAAAGGGGGCTAGAAGGCACACCTGCCTGTAAGTTTGAATGGGGTCAGTCAAATGCCCAATTCGGCTGCACCTTACTCAGGGCAGTTGTGTTGTGCACAGCCCCCAAAAGGAACAGCAGTCGCCTATCAATAGAGGAGGCCTGCAGTTTCCTCCAAAGTCTATTTCTAGAGACTGTGTCAAAAGCTGCTTTTAAATCAACAAATGCCTGGTAAAGTGATGCTTGGTCTCCTGTAGCGTATTTCTCTACAAGGTGTTGCATTACTAGGCAGTGATCTATTGTTGACCTGCCAGCTCTAAACCCAGCTTGCTCATCAGCAATTATATCCTCCTGTTCTAGCCAGTCTAAAAATTTCTCCAGCAGATGTTTTGTAGACAACTTGCTCACAATGCTTAGTAAGCTGATTGGTCTATAATTGGATGGATCCTCCTTCTTTCCCTTCTTATGGAAGGGGACTACTATAGCCATTCCCCAATCATTGGGGATGTAGCCGGTTTCATCAATATAAGTAAATAGTGAGGCTAGGAAAGTTGCCCACCAGTCCTTATTTGTTTTTAGTAATTCTGGAGATATTCCATCAAGCCCAGGGGCTTTTGCATTCTTTAACTGGCTAATATAAGCTTTTACCTCTTCGGCATGAACTGGGGGGCATTTGGCCAGATTTTCTATTGTTAGGGCAGGAGGGGGTTGAATAGGATCATCATACATTTTTTGGAAAAAAGTCAATTTATCTGGGGGGATACAGGAAGCCAAGGGGGAGGCGGCTGTGGAGGCGCAGTTTGACACTAGTTTCCAGAACACCACTGAGTTTTTGCTTGTAGCTGCTTCAATTATATTGGCCCACAGTTTTCTGGTATGTTCTTTCTTACAGCGGGCAACCAGTGATTTATCTTTCTTTTTTAAAAATGAAAGAGAATGATATGCATCCTGTCTGGTCTTTTCATCAGCTCTCAGTGCTAGCTTATAGGCATAGATTAAAGCATTTTTAGCACAAATACAGCTTTGATCAAACTAAGGTTTAGATGACAAATTGGTCTTGACCAGTTTTCCCTCTCGAGCACCTACCAAAAGTGGCCTTAAGGATTGGATGAGGTCACCATAACTCTTTAAAGGATTTTCAGATTTTGAGGAAACCTTAAAAGCTTGACTATATAGTTGTAGGTTCTAGTGCAGAGGTATTTTTCCCCGCACTTGTTCCTCTGCAGCAAGTATGCTCTGTGCATTGCTACAGTAGAATTTCCCTACTTTCCTCCCTTTTATTGCAGCCATGAAGCTGACTTTCTGCCCATTTCTTTCCAGACACAGCAGAATAGCTGTGAAGATTTTAGTGTTTTCCACTCTGCCTCTTCTCTTGGTGTTGCTGGGATACAGTTTGCTCTATGAAGTGTTTTTTTTTCTTAAGAACATAAGAACATAAGCAAAGCCATGTTGGATCAGGCCAGTGGCCCATCCAGTCCAACATTCTGTCACACACAGTGGCTAGAAATCCAGTGCCATCTAAAGGACCAAGCACCAAGGACCTTCCAGCACCAAGACAACAGAGCACCACCTCCCCACAAAGAGAATACCATCTATCTCCTGTGGCTAATAGCCACTGATGGACCTCTGCTCCATATATTTGTCCAGTCCCCTCTTGAAGCTGGCAATGCTTGTAGCTGCCACCACCTCCTGTGGCAACGAATTCCATGTGTTTATCACCCTTTGTGTAAAGTAGTATTTTCTTCTATCTGTTCTAACCCGACTGCTCAATAATTTCATAGAGTGCCCACGAGTTCTTGTATTGTGAGAAAGGGAGAAAAACACGTCTTTCTCTACCTTCTCTAACCCGTGCATTATCTTGTAAACCTCTATCATGTCTCCCCTCAGTCGTCTTTTCTCCAGGCTAAAGAGCCCCAAGCGCCTCAATCTTTCCTCATAGGGAAAGTGTTCCAACCCTTTAATCATTTTAGTTGCCCTTCTCTGTACTTTTTCCAGTGCTATGATATCTTTTTTAAGGTGTGGCGACCAGAACTGTACACAGTACTCCAAATGAGGCCTCACCATCGATTTATACAGAGGCATTATGATACCGGCTGATTTGTTTTCAATCCCTTTCCTAATAACCCCTAGCATAGCATTAGCTTTTTTTATGGCAGTCGCACACTGTGCTGACGTTTTTAGTGAGTTATCTATCATGACTCCAAGATCTCTCTCTTGGTCAGTCTCCGCCAGTTCAGACCCCATCAACTTGTATTTATATTTTGGATTTTTGGTTCCAATGTGCATTACTTTGCACTTGGCTACATTGAACCTCATTTGCCACATGGATGCCCACTCTTCTAGCCTTGACAGATCCCTTTGGAGTGCCTCACAATCCTCTCTGGCTTTCACCACCCTGAACAATTTCGTGTCATCTGCAAATTTAGCCACTTCACTGCTTAATCCCAATTCCAAATCATTAATAAACAAGTTAAAAAGTATTGGACCCAATACCGACCCCTGTGGCACCCCACTGCTCACCACCCTCCACTGTGAGAAGTGCCCGTTTATACTCACTCTCTGTTTCCTATTAATTAGCCAGTTTTCGATCCACAAGAGGACTTGGCCCTTTATCCCATAGCTACTGAGCTTACTTAGGAGCCTTTGATGAGGAACTTTGTCAAAAGCTTTCTGGAAGTCAAGATAAACAATATCTATCAGGTCTCCCTTGTCCACTTGTTTGTTCACTCCCTCAAAGAACTCTAACAGATTGGTGAGACAAGATCTTCCCTTACAGAACCCATGCTGAGTTTTCCTCATCAGCTTTTGGTCATCAATGTGCCCACTAATTTTATTTTTGATAATAGTTTCCACCAACTTACCCGGTATTGACGTCAGGCTGACTGGCCTGTAATTTCCCGGATCTCCCCTGGAACGATGGTTGTTGGGGGTTTTCCGGGCTGTCTTGCCGTGGTCTTGGCATTGTAGTTCCTGACGTTTCGCCAGCAGCTGTGGCTGGCATCTTCAGAGGTGTAGCACCAAAAGACAGAGATCTCTCAGTGTCACAGTGTGGAAAAGATGTAGGTCATTTGTATCTACTCAGGAGGGGTGGGGTTGAGCTGAGTCATTCTGTAAGAGTTTCCCAGGGTGTGGAATGCTAATGGCGGGAGGCTTCACTGTATCCTGAGGCGGTTCTTTTGCATATGGATTGGTGCTTGATGTGCTAATCTTCTCTGCAGGGCTATTGTCGGGTGTGGAGTGTTTTGTTGGCCTGGTGTTTTTCAGAACTGGAGCCCATGCTCTGTTCATTCTTAAGGTTTCTTCTTTCCTGTTGAAGTTTTGCTTATGCTTGTGAATTTCAATGGCTTCCCTGTGCAGTCTGACAAAGTAGTTGGAAGTGTTGTCCAGTATTTTGGTGTCCTGGAATAAGATACTGTGCCCTGTTTGAGTTAGGCTATGTTCAGCCACTGCTGATTTTTCAGGCTGTCCAAGTCTGCAGTGTCTTTCATGTTCTTTTATTCTTGTCTGGATGCTACGCTTTGTGGTCCCGATGTAAACTTGTCCACAGCTGCAGGGTATACGGTATACTCCTGCAGAGGTGAGGGGATCTCTGCTGTCTTTTGCTGATCGTAGCATCTGTTGTATTTTTCGGGTGGGTCTGAATACTGCTTGAAGGTTATGCTTTTTCATAAGCTTTCCCATCTGATCAGTAATTCCTTTGATATATGGCAAAAACACTTTTCCTGTGGGAGACTGTTTTTCTTTGGTTGTTTGATTCATCCTGGGTTTGATTGCTCTTCGGATTTCATTTCTGGAGTAGCCATTTGCCTGAAGTGCGTGGTTTAGATGATTAATTTCCTCATTGAGAAAGCGCGGCTCACATATCCGTCTTGCACGATCCACTAATGTTTTCATTATGCCTCTTTTCTGTCGGGGGTGGTGATTGGAGTTTTTGTGTAAGTACCGATCAGTGTGAGTTGGTTTCCTGTAGACCTTGTGACCTAACTGAAAGTTTGCTTTGCGGATGACCAAGGTATCCAGGAATGAGAGTTTTCCCTCACTTTCTTTCTCCATTGTGAATTGTATGTTCAGGTGGATGTTGTTGAGATGATTCAAAAACTCCATCAATTCTTCCTCCCCATGGCTCCAAATGATGAATGTATCATCCACAAACCGGAACCATACACTGGGTTTGTGGGGTGCTGATTCTAGAGCTGTTTTTTCAAAATGTTCCATGTAGAAGTTTGCTATAACTGGGCTGAGTGGGCTCCCCATGGCCACCCCATCCATCTGTTCATAGAATTCGTTGTCCCATTGGAAGTAACTGGTTGTCAGACAATGATGGAATAAGGCTGTTACATCCTCTGGGAAAATCTGATTAATCAGTGCAATAGTGTTTTTTACTGGAACCTTGGTAAACAGGGATACAACATCAAAACTGACAAGTATGTCTTGTGGATTGAGTTTCAGAGAACTGATTTTGTTGATGAAATCTGCTGAATCTTTGATGTAAGACGAGGTTTTCCCGATGTGGTCCTGCAGGAGATCTGCCAGATGTCTAGCTAATTCATATGTCGGTGAACCAATGGCACTCACAATGGGTCGGAGTGGGACTGAATCTTTATGTATTTTGGGGAGTCCATATAGTCTAGGTGGCTGTGCTTCTGTCTTGCATAGTTTGCTGTGCGTGTCGGGATGTAGTGAGGAATTCTTGATCAGCGCATTGATAATGATCAGCGAATGCGCTGATCAAGAATTCCTCACTACATCCCGACACGCACAGCAAACTATGCAAGACAGAAGCACAGCCACCTAGACTATATGGACTCCCCAAAATACATAAAGATTCAGTCCCACTCCGACCCATTGTGAGTGCCATTGGTTCACCGACATATGAATTAGCTAGACATCTGGCAGATCTCCTGCAGGACCACATCGGGAAAACCTCGTCTTACATCAAAGATTCAGCAGATTTCATCAACAAAATCAGTTCTCTGAAACTCAATCCACAAGACATACTTGTCAGTTTTGATGTTGTATCCCTGTTTACCAAGGTTCCAGTAAAAGACACTATTGCACTGATTAATCAGATTTTCCCAGAGGATGTAACAGCCTTATTCCATCATTGTCTGACAACCAGTTACTTCCAATGGGACAACGAATTCTATGAACAGATGGATGGGGTGGCCATGGGGAGCCCACTCAGCCCAGTTATAGCAAACTTCTACATGGAACATTTTGAAAAAACAGCTCTAGAATCAGCACCCCACAAACCCAGTGTATGGTTCCGGTTTGTGGATGATACATTCATCATTTGGAGCCATGGGGAGGAAGAATTGATGGAGTTTTTGAATCATCTCAACAACATCCACCTGAACATACAATTCACAATGGAGAAAGAAAGTGAGGGAAAACTCTCATTCCTGGATACCTTGGTCATCCGCAAAGCAAACTTTCAGTTAGGTCACAAGGTCTACAGGAAACCAACTCACACTGATCGGTACTTACACAAAAACTCCAATCACCACCCCCGACAGAAAAGAGGCATAATGAAAACATTAGTGGATCGTGCAAGACGGATATGTGAGCCGCGCTTTCTCAATGAGGAAATTAATCATCTAAACCACGCACTTCAGGCAAATGGCTACTCCAGAAATGAAATCCGAAGAGCAATCAAACCCAGGATGAATCAAACAACCAAAGAAAAACAGTCTCCCACAGGAAAAGTGTTTTTGCCATATATCAAAGGAATTACTGATCAGATGGGAAAGCTTATGAAAAAGCATAACCTTCAAGCAGTATTCAGACCCACCCGAAAAATACAACAGATGCTACGATCAGCAAAAGACAGCAGAGATCCCCTCACCTCTGCAGGAGTATACCGTATACCCTGCAGCTGTGGACAAGTTTACATCGGGACCACAAAGCGTAGCATCCAGACAAGAATAAAAGAACATGAAAGACACTGCAGACTTGGACAGCCTGAAAAATCAGCAGTGGCTGAACATAGCCTAACTCAAACAGGGCACAGTATCTTATTCCAGGACACCAAAATACTGGACAACACTTCCAACTACTTTGTCAGACTGCACAGGGAAGCCATTGAAATTCACAAGCATAAGCAAAACTTCAACAGGAAAGAAGAAACCTTAAGAATGAACAGAGCATGGGCTCCAGTTCTGAAAAACACCAGGCCAACAAAACACTCCACACCCGACAATAGCCCTGCAGAGAAGATTAGCACATCAAGCACCAATCCATATGCAAAAGAACCGCCTCAGGATACAGTGAAGCCTCCCGCCATTAGCATTCCACACCCTGGGAAACTCTTACAGAATGACTCAGCTCAACCCCACCCCTCCTGAGTAGATACAAATGACCTACATCTTTTCCACACTGTGACACTGAGAGATCTCTGTCTTTTGGTGCTACACCTCTGAAGATGCCAGCCACAGCTGCTGGCGAAACGTCAGGAACTACAATGCCAAGACCACGGCAAGACAGCCCGGAAAACCCCCAACAACCATCGTTCTCCGGCCGTGAAAGCCTTCGACAATACATCTCCCCTGGAACCTTTTTTAAAGATGGGGACAACATTAGCTACCTTCCAGTCCTCAGGAACAGATGCAGAGTTTAATGACAGATTACATATTTTTGTGAGGAGATCTACAAGTTCACACTTGAGTTCTTTCAGAACTCTTGGATGTATGCCATCTGGGCCCGGTGATTTATCAGTTTTTAAATTATCTAGCAGTCGCATAACCTCCTCTCTCGTCACCTCAATGTGACTCAGGTCTTTCAAAACCCCTCCCAAAGTCAGTGCTTCCGGAGTGGGCATGCACTTCTTATCTTCCACAGTGAAGACAGAAGCAAAGAACGCATTCAGCTTCTCGGCCATTTCCCTATCACCCTTTAGTAATCCTTTTACGCCTTGGTCATCCAAGGGCCCCACTGCCTCCCTAGCTGGTTTCCTACTTCTAATATATTTAAAGAATTGTTTATTGTTTTTCTTTACGTTCTTTGCAATATGTTCCTCATATTCCCTTTTTGCCTGTCTGATCACAGACTTGCACTTTTTTTGCCACAGCTTATGCTCCTTTTTATCAACCTCACTCCGACTAGTTTTCCACTGCCTAAAAGAATCCTTTTTACCTTTTACAGCTTCTATTACATTGCTTGTTAACCATGCTGGCCTTTTCCTAAACCTATTTGTGCCTTTCCTAACCAGCGGTATATATTTAATTTGAGCTTCCAGGATTGTAGTTTTAAATAGTCTCCAAGATTCCCCAAGTGTTTTGACCTTTTTTACTTTCCCTTTCAGTTTCTTCTTCACGTACCCCCTCATCTCAGAAAAGTTACCCCTTTTGAAGTTAAACATGGCTGTGTTGGTCTTATTTGGCAATTTCCTCTTTATACATATGTTGTACTCAATAACATTATGGTCACTGTTCCCAAGTGGTGCAATCATATTTACATCTCTCACCAGGTCTTCAGCATTACTGAGGACCAAATCCAGGATCACCTCTCCCCTAGTAGGTTCTGTAACCATCTGTTCCATAGCACAGTCATTGAGACAGTCTAGAAACTCACTTTCTCTCCCCCGATTCGAACACCCATTGGCCCAGTCAATGTGTGGGTAGTTAAAATCACCCATTACAACACAGTTTTTTTGTTTAGCAGCCATCTTTAATCCTGTCATCATTTTATAATCCTCCTCTATTTTCTGATCTGGAGGGCGATAACAAACTCCCACAGTTAAGTTTCCATTTGGGCCCGTAATTTCAACCCATAGCATTTCCAGAAGCGAATCTAATTCAGTTACCTTCTCAATCTTACTGGAATGTATACCTTCTCTGACATATAGAGCCACCCCACCACCAACCCTTCCCTCCCTATCCTTCCGATATAATTTATATCCAGGAATCACCGTGTCCCACTGATTTTCCTCATCCCACCAAGTTTCTGATATGCCCACAATGTCTATGGATTCGCCCAACACTAAACATTCCAGCTCCCCAATTTTACCTCGGACACTTCTAGCATTTGTATATAAACACCTGTAACTTCCCCGGCACACTTTGCCTCGAGACGTAGTTAGGTCATCTGCACTGTTTGTCTCCATCTCAGTTGACAACTCTAATCTATCTCCCTGTAGAAGTGTTATACCTAGCCCTTCATCTCTCTGAGATGAACCATCCTGAACCAGAGACACTTTATCTCTTGTCGGCTTTCCCCTAGCATTTAGTTTAAAAACTGCTCTGCCACCTTTTTGATTTTAAGTGCCAGCAGCCGGGTTCCTTCTCGGGACAAGTGGAGACCGTCTCTCTTGTACAGCTCCCGCGTGTCCCAAAAAGAATCCCAGTGCCTAACAAACTTGAACCCTTCCTCCCTACACCATCGTCTCATCCACGCATTGAGACTCCTGATCTGCGTTTGTCTCTCTAGCCCTGCGCGTGGAACAGGTAGCACTTCTGAGAAGGCTACCTTGGAGGTCCTGGCCTTGAGTCTCCTGCCTAACAGCCTAAATTTTTGTTCCAAGACCTCACGACTGCATTTCCCAACATCGTTGGTTCCAACATGGACCACGACCGCTGACTCTTCCCCAGCACTATCTACCAGCCTATCTATAACACGCGTAATGTCCGCTACCTTCGCACCAGGCAGGCAAGTCACCATACGGTCAGAACGCGGTTGTGCCACCCAGCTATCTACTTGTCTAAGGATCGAATCACCAACTACCAAGAGCCTCCCTCCCGCCCCACCCGGGGATGGTTCCTTGATGCGAAAGGAAACCTGCTCACCAACTGAAGAAGAGGTCCCTTCTGAGGGCATGTTCCCCTTATCCTCAGTACGGTGCCCTGATTCCACAAGATCCTCATTCTCCTTGACAACAAGAACGCTGCCATTTTTAGAGTGGGACACATCTATCCTGTCCCTGAGAATCTTGTCCTCGTGCCTATATAACTGTCTCCGCTTCTCCAGGTCAGCCACCTTGACCTCAAGGGTACGTACTCGTTCCCTGAGAACCAGGAGCTCCTTGCAGCGAGCACACATCCAGGACTTCTGACCAGAAGGCAGATAGTCATACATGTGACACTCAGTGCAATACACTGGAAAGCCCCCAACCCCCTGCTGGCATTCTGACTTCATTATTCTGTTCTAGGAATAACACACTAAGAGGAAAGAAAACGGCTATGATCCCCCGGCTAAGAGCCACAGGCCAAGAGCCCTTTAGCTTTCGCCCTTCGGCTCGCGCCAAAGGCTCGTGCCCCTGCCCAGCAGTTGCCTTTTCAATGCAAAAGGTCCTTCCTGCTAAGCACAGGAGGCGAGCACAAAGGGGGTGTGTGGCTTGTACTCCAGCAACCCCCAGCAGCCTTACAAACACACTCACCCTCAAACACAATCAAGCCCAAACACACTCAGCCTCAAAACTACACTCAAATCAACACAAAACTACACACAAAAAGCCCCAAAGCTAGAGAGGACCACCCTTAGCTTCTCAGCTTAACCCACCAAAGCCAAGAAAGGCAAAAAGCCCTTACCTCCTCTAGCAGCTGCAGACCATGTGCTCCTGAGCCCAGGTGACTCTGCTCTGCTGCCCAGGTGACTTCTTAGCTCTGGAGGCAGTTTCCCACCTTTTCCCTTTTGTTTTCCTTCTCACTTCTTGCTTGGCTTCCTCAAGTTGCTGAAAAGTTTCTTTTTGTAGCATTGGAAGCTATTTCCCCACCTTTTTCCTGGCTGGCACAACAGAGTGTCTTCTACCCCCACCACCTTCTCATGTTTGCTGTGAGACAATGAGAGAGAGAATTATGTTGTACTTGAAAAGGAGATACTTTTGTCTGCAGTTACTTTGTTTGTTTGCTTTCTTCTTTTTAGCTGGCTCTCTGGAGAGCTAAAAAGGAGTAGTTTCAGTAAGGATTGTTCCTCTCAAGTTGACTGAGACTTCTGAGATAACTTTGAGTCTCCTAGACTATTTTGAGATGCAGCAATGACTGGCAGTATTATCTGAAAGCAGGATGATATAACTCATAAGGTTTGCCTTTTTCGAGAGTTAATGATCTCATTGCCTATCCAAAGCCATACCATACTGCTGTTATTCAAAGAACAATATACACGAATCACTAGCATCTTTTTCACCTTAATAATTACTTCAACTGGTCCACTTTGTTGGGGAAAAAGGTTAAAAAATAGCTTTTCTTCAGAGGTGCAATGGATCTTGAATCAATAGAGAGTCAGCACACGAGTTTAGCTTTTAAAATCATTTACTTCTAAAGGAAAAAAGGTTAACAGGATTGCCTACAAAATAACAAATGCCTGGAGCTACATTCTCACTACTGGTTACAAACAAAGAGCTGGGATAACTGAATGGAGAATCTTCTTCTTGACCCTGAAAGAAAATCACCTGACCTGTTGACCAATAACAGTTTACAAACACTCTCAAGTTTCCCGGGCTTGCAGATTATTGGCTTTGAGCCAGGTTCCCCTTCCAGGTCAATCTAAACAATAGCATGGTAGGTAAACACATTAACCCCATAATGACTGAATCTCAGACCTTGCAACACACATATATTCCAACACATTTATGGTACAGGTTTCTCATACTTGTTTTACATATTGGTAAATGTCTTGTTGGGGTAGTGGTGCTCATTCGAGTGTCTTTCTCCATCAGGCTGCTCCCCTTGCCAAAGATTGCTGGCATTGATTGTGTGGGCCTGGTGTGGGATGCCGAGGAGAGTATAGCCATCTGTCTGGTGTACCGATCGCTCAGCGCACCATCAGATGCTGTGCCTGGCCTGTTAGAGGCGGTGGCTGGCTGGGCCTTGGAGTACCCCAGGCTTCTGGTCTTAGGGGACATCAATGTCCATGCCGATGATGCTACCTCCTCACAGGCCATGGACATGATAGCCTCCATGGCAGCATTAGGACTCTCCCAGTTTGTATCAATGCCCACACATCGAGCAGGACACACACTGGATTTGATCTTTGGGTTCAGGATACAGGTGGATCTGGATGAAGCTATAGCTGTGCCATGGTCAGACCACCTCATCCTGAGGGCTTGTCTGGGCACCATGACCCCCTCCTGCTTGGGCGACGAGCTGATTTATGCTTGCCCGTGGAGTCAAATGGATCCAATTGAATTGCAGAATGCTCTGCAGGATCCGATGCCCCCTGGTGGCTCATTGGATGAGCTGATAGAGGACTGGAATGCCCGTTTCTCTGAAGCTATTGATGAGATTGCTCCCCGTCGCTCTCTCCGCCCCCGAACTAGAGTCGCTCCTTGGTATACTGATGAGCTACGACAAATCAAATGGGAGCTGAGACGGCTAGAGCGGGTGTGGCGGTGACTCCATGATGAAGTGACAAGAACATCTTATAGGACGTTTATGAAGGCCTATGAGATGGCACTGAAAGCTACAAAGAGAGACTACTATGCAGCTTCCACTGCGTCCACGAGTAATCGCCCAGCACAACTTTCCAGAGTGATTTGGTCTTTAACGTCCCTCACACATGGGACAAATAAAAATGTAAATTCGGTAATAAGCTGTAAGGCTTTTGGAGACTATTTTGCGGATCAGATCTTGTCACTCCGCCGGGATCTGTCCACCACAGTTGATGCAGTTTGTGTACTGGAGGCCCCTTGGTTGTCCTCAGGGTTGATATTAGATCAATTCAGGCCACTCTCCCAGGAGGAGGTGGGCAGGGTCCTGCATGCTGTGAAAACTACCACGTGCCCATTGGACCCATGCCCATCATGGCTGGTGAAAAGTGGTGGTGATGGGATTTGGGCACCATTAGCTGACATCATTAATCTTTCTCTGAGTTCTGGTTTTTTCCCAGACTCACTGAAAGAGGCGGTGGTGCAGTCCTTATTAAGGAAACCATCACTGGATCCTGCTGATCCAGCCAATTATCACCCAGTTTTGAATATTCCGTTCCTGGGTAAGGTAATTGAGAGGGTGGTAGCGGAACAGCTGCAGGTATACCTGGGTGATGCCTCTATCCTGGATCCATTCCAGTCCAGCTTCAGGCCTGGCCATGGTACAGAGACGGCTCTGGTTGCTCTCACAGACGATCTGCGGCGACACCTGGACCGGAGTGGGTCGGCACTGCTGATACTTTTAGATCTTACAGCAGCATTTGACATGGTCAATCATAATCTTCTGACCCACTGCCTTGCCGATGTGGGGATTCGTGGAACAGCCCTGCAATGGCTGAACTCCTTCCTTCACAAACTAGGAAAGAGGGTGGCACTTGTGGAACAGATGTCTGCTTACCATTCTTTGGTATGTGGCATCCCTCAGGGGGCGATTCTTTCCCCGATGCTATTTAACATCTATATGTGCCCCCTTGCCCGGTTAGCCCGCAGCTTTGGGCTAGGTTGTCACCGGTATGCGGATGACACTCAGCTCTATCTGCTGATGGATGGTGTTATGACCTTTACTTTCTCTAGGGTAGATTTTTCTTTTAATCTATCCCTTAACCCTCTGGGTAGTCTGCTGCCACCAGGAATATTTTATTCCAAGATATTTTATTTAAATTTTCCCTTTGGTAACGTTCCTAAGCGTCAGGCTCCTTTGTGGTTCTATGTGGCCCTGAAGATAGGAATGGGATATAGCAATGACAGCTACACTGGGATATAACAAAACAAAAATAAACTTTTATTTAGTCAAGAAGCGTATCGGTTTCATAAACGTAGTTCTCGGTTCTTAAAGTTACTTCATTTACTCTCATTCACACAGCTGGCCTCTCTTTCCCTGACTGAGTGTCCTTTCACAAACATGCTCAGTTCAGGTTCCACACAGGTTATATTTCTCTCGTAAACACTTCAACATATTCAGGCAGCACACAGCTAGCCTGCTTTCTTCTGACTAAAAATTTTCTCTCTACTCTGTCTCAAACTGCATTCACTCCACCCACCCTCTCAGTCCTCAACCAATCATATCACTCACTCATCCATCTCCTTCACCCCCCACTCTTCACCTATCTCATCAAGCATTTAAAGATACATGCACACATTTACTTGGAATAATTACAGATGGCCAGTCCGATCTTGCTTTGGATTCCTTCGTCAAGGGTCTTGAGGCTGTGATGGTATGGTTACATCAGAGTTGCCTGAAATTGAATCCCCTGAAGACAGAGATTCTGTGTCTGGATCATGGGGCAATCGAGGTAGGAACCGGTTCCCAGCCCTCAATGGGGTACAATTCAAACCTTCACTGATGGTGAGGAGTCTAGGTGTGACCTTGGATGCCAGACTTTCAATGGAGGCCCAGGTCATGACTGTTGCCAGGTCTGCCTTTTTTTCATCTTCGACAGGGCAGGCAACTGGCGCCCCATCTTTCACCCCAGGACCTGGCCACAGTAATCCATGCAACGGTCACCTCCAGGCAAGACTACTGTAACTCACTCTATCCTGGACTGCCCTTGGGCCTGACCCAGAAGTTACAGCTGATCCAGAATGCAGCAGCACACGTCCTTACCGGAACGCCCATCGAAGCGCACATTCATCATGTGCTGTGCCAGCTGCACTGGCTTCCAGTGGAGTTCCAGATCCGGTTCAAGGTGTTAACCTTGGTATTTAAAGCCCTTCATGGACTGGGACCTCCATACCTGTGGGACCGCCTCTTCCATTATGTCCCCTGCAGGGTGTTGCACTCTGCAGACAAGCAACTCCTGTTGGTCCCTGGCCCAAAGGACATCCATCTGGCCTCAACCAGGGTGAGGGCTTTTTCTGCCCTGGCCCTGGCCTGGTGGAATGCTCTCCCCGCTGGAGATCTGGGCCCTGTGGGACCTGTTACAGTTTTGCAGGGCTTGTAAAACGGAGATGTTCTGCTGGGCCTTTGGCTGAGTGCCAGCGAGTGTCCTTCTTCTTCCATCTAAGACCACCATTTCTTCCAGAGCTGCCCTCAGCCATCTGCCATGCCTGTATATGGACTCCCAATATTTGTTTAAATAGCCTGCTCCTTGAGTATTTTAATCATTTTTTAAAAAATATTATTGATTGTATGTTTCTGTGATTTTAATGTATTTTTTAATGTTGTTAGCCACCCTTAGCCCATCTGTGGGGAGGGCAGGGTATAAATCAAATAAATAAATAAATAAATGAATGTTACGGTGAGCTTTTGAGCTGCTTGATGTCTGTGGACAGGACCATTTAGGGGGTGCTCAATAGGTTTTCTTAGTTGCATTTTTTTCAAGAAAGTAATCTGTATAAAACTATGCCCCTCTTGAGGTCTGTGCCCAAGGCGGCTGCCTAGTTGGTCTAATGGTAGCACCGGCCCTGTCTATAGTTATGGCAAACAGAGATGGGGAAAGGGGACAGCCTTGTCTAGTTCCCCTTGCTATATGGATATCTATCAAATGTACATTGTTAGTCCTAACTGTAGCTTTTGGAGAAAGATAAAGAGCATTAATGACATTTTAGAATTGGTCATCAAAACCCATTTTTTGAAGTAAAAGTTTTAGTTACGGTATTTCCACTTAATGAAATGCCTTCTCTATATCAAAGGCCAGAAGTAATGCAGGGGTTTTGTATGCTTCACAGAAATTAATTATAGTCAAAGTGTTACGTGTATTGTCAAAAAGATTCCTTATTGGCATAAAGCCAGTCTGGTCAAGGTGAATGTAGTTGGTTATTTAAATTTAGAAAATCTTTTGGCAAATATGCTTGTAAAGATCTTTTGGTCTTGATTCAGTAAGGGTATTGGTTGAAAAGATTTAGTATTTGTAATATCGTTGTCCTTTTTTGGAGTAACTACTATTTCAGCCTCTGACCAAGATAGAGGGATGCTACCTCCTATCATAACAGAGTTGCACGTGGCATTTAGTGGAGTTGAAAGTAGGTGAATGTATTTTTTTTGTAAAAATTTGGCAGGGAATCCATCCCTGTCTGAAGCTTTATTATTTTTTTCAAGGATTTGATAGTGACTGTAACATCTTCTGTTGTGATTGGTTGGTCCAGATATTGTTTATGTTCTTGTGAGTTTTTTTCCAAATAATTTCCTGTGATGATAAATAATTTAAAATATGATTAGTGTCAGGATTGTCTGATGTACAAATGGTTTGGTAGTATTCAGCAAATACATCGGCTAATTTTACAGAATTAGTTTGTGTTTTTCCTGGGTGCCTTTAATAGCTTGTATAGAATGTGAGGAGGTTTTTTCATTTAATTTTCAAGCAAGTAAGTTTATAGATTGGGCGGCCTTTTTTGTGTTCATCTTCTAGTTTTCTTATTCTAGATATCATTTCATTTCTAATGTTTTCTTTTTGCTCTTCATGACAGGAGGCAATGGAGATTAATTTCCCTCTAAGTACCACTTCCATAGCATCCTACACGTGGATTTGAGGAATGCCACATAGTTTATTTGTTTCTATTGTTTAATTTCTAAAGAGACTTCAGAAGAAGTTTTTGTTAAATAAAAGTGATTTATTTAGTTTCCAATTTGTTTGATGTCATTTATTCTCAGTGTACATTCTGTCCAAGCATAGTCTGTTGACAACTTGTCACAAATCCTTGATGTAAAGAGTTTGACTAATTAATTTAGGAGATAAGAATATGTCATTTAAATATGTAATTTAGAAGATAAGAATATGTAATCAATCCTTGTGTATATATTGTGGATAGAAGAGAAGTATATATAGTCTGTTACCAGTGGGTTTTGAAGATGTCACTAGATCAATAGATAAAGCCTAAGAGCCATTAATTGATCTTAACAGCTTAGTAACTGTATTGTTAATTTTAATTGCTTTGACACGATAGCCAGTAAAATTTAAAAGGTCATTCAGAGAGGAGCGATACAAATGTTTACTGCTGACACATTGATTTACCCATGCTGAACGAAAGCAGAATTGAAAGCCAAAAGAATCAAGTGCACTCTGCATGAAGACAGCTCGCCAGGTTGTTTTGATCTACAAGCAGCTCTCCGCAGTGAAAGCAGCTTTCTCAGTAATCATGCTTTGTGGTATTATCCAATACAATTTTTAAAGTTTGTATATGTACACTCACACATTATGCAATGCATTTATATTTTGTATCACTTTCATATTTATCAAAATACTTAATTTCACAGGTCAAGGGATGGTGTCATGGAAATATAAATAATAATAATTGTGCTTATATACCACTCTTCTACACATATTAGTGCCTCACCCAGAGCAGTGAACAAGTTAGTGTTATTCTTATCCCCACAATGGAGCTGGGGCTGAGAGGAGGGGCTGACCCAAGGCCACCTACTGAGCTCATGTCAGTAGTGGGATTCAAACCACTAGACTGCTGATTATGGTTTAGAACACATACTTAGTGAAACATATGCATTCTAAATAACGCTGTATGAACTTCACTGTAGTTCTTTTTCTAGTATGGTGTATAACTGGTGCTTCTTTATCTTTGACAGCCAATTAAAAATAGTGAAAAGTATCAGATAAATGTTCTGTAATTGTTAGCAGAGACCAAGGATGATCTGGTCATGTAACTTTTCCTGTCATTTTTACTATCCATCTCTCTTATCTTGCAGCTGGGCACAGTGGTACTTTTGGCTAGGTAGAATGTCACATGATTGGAAATAGTAAAAAAGAATTAAATTATGATTGGTTTGATATTTATCTATGTTATCATATGAAAAGATCTTAGATTTCTGCATAAGATAATATATAAAAATGGTAATCCAAATAGCAGATCAGGGTTTTAGCCAAAAGAAATCTCATGAAGATCTAGGCAGGAAAGTTACCCTTGTAATATGTGCTACGGTAACTTGAATGCATTTCATCGTTAATCTGACTGAGTTAGATTTCATTAAGAAATGATAGGAAACTTAATTCTTGTTGTGTTCATCTGTTCTATTTTTCTATGTTTTATTTAAATAAAAATTTATATTTTGATACCTCACTTAATGAAAAAGACTAGCATTTGTTAATGAAATAAGCCATTAAACTCTTAGGAGGAGTCTGTCTCCTGGTTGGGAGAGTGCAACAAAAACATCCATCCTGTTTATTTTGTACTGACAAACAGTTTCTCTAAAACAGAGAAACGTGTTTTCAGTTCTCACTTGAAGGTTTCAAGCTGCTCAGGATTTAAGATAAAACCTTCAACCCATCTCTACTGAGTATTTAATACTTTTTACTTAATGTTTAAAAGTTATGTTTAATATTTATGCCTAATATGATTATAGAAGCTATACTGTTTGAATTATCTATATACTTATTTGAGTTGGATTGTCAGTAAAATTACAATTTTATGACATTTTAACCATTTTATAACATTACAACTTTGTACCACAAAAGTTTTAAGTTTTGCATGTAGAAGAGGTTGCCAAAAATAAATTCACCCACCCCCACCCCCAGGCGAAGACGAAGACGAAGACGAAGATGAAGACGAAGTTCTGTGGACTGGAAGACATGACTATGTATTGTCAGTTGGATTGTCAGTAAAATTACAATTTTATGATATTTTAACCATTTTATAACATTACAACTTTGTACCACAAAAGTTTTAAGTTTTGCATGTAGAAGAGGTTGCCAAATATAAATGCCCCCAACCCCAACCACACCCCCACCCCCACCCCACATGAAGGTGAAGATGAAGACGAAGATGAAGACGAAGACAAAGTTCTGTGGACTGGAAGACATGACTATGTATTGTTGGATTGTCAGTAAAATTACAATTTGATGACATTTTAACCATTTTATAATATTACAACTTTGTACCACAAAAGTTTTAAGTTTTGCATGTAGAAGAGGTTGCCAAAAATAAATTCACCCCCACCCCCACCCCCACCCCCACCCCCACCCCCACCCCCACCCCCACCCCCACCCCCACCCCCACCCCCACCCCAAGACAAAGACAAAGACAAAGACAAAGACAAAGACAAAGACAAAGACAAAGACAAAGACAAAGACAAAGACAAAGACAAAGACAAAGACAAAGACAAAGACAAAGACAAAGACAAAGACAAAGACAAAGACAAAGACAAAGACAAAGACAAAGACAAAGACAAAGACAAAGACAAAGACAAAGACAAAGACAAAGACAAAGACAAAGACAAAGACAAAGACAAAGACAAAGACAAAGACAAAGACAAAGACAAAGACAAAGACAAAGACAAAGACAAAGACAAAGACAAAGACAAAGACAAAGACAAAGACAAAGACAAAGACAAAGACAAAGACAGCCGGGCCCCCGGGGGTCGCGGCTGCGCCGCTCCCCCCGACGCCCCCCGCCCCGCCTCCGGCGGGCCGGGGGCCCCCGGGGGTCGCGGCTCACAAAAGCTCATACCCTACCAAAAATTTTGTTTGTCTTATATGTGCTACTGGACTCTTGTTCTTTTCTACTGGTATAGACAGAATAACATGGTTACCCATTTTGATCTATCTCACTTCTCAATCATTAAGCCCTGAAAAGCAGATAGGGAGGCAATCATATTCATTATATTAAATATATTGAAGAACAGAAGGGTTACCGGTTTAGATATTTATTAATTCCAAATATGTTCCAACGATTTGCCTTTCCATGATGTACCTACACCACTATATTCTGGATAACTGGATCCATAAACCATATGGTGGGTCCCCCATGGCTTTAGAGAAGTAGTGGTTTTCTGACATTGTACCGAAGAGGAATCATTTCCTAACCTACTCATCTTCTGATGAATTTATGCAGGTTTGCTTTGAAAACCCAGAATAGGAGTCTTGCACAGTTCTATTCAATTAATGGCTTAGTCATGCATATTTTATGTTACTCAAGAATGTTGTATTAATGTGAGAGTCTGGCTCTGACCCAGGTTGCATCTCTCCATGATTGAAATTGTAGCGTCTGTTTTTAATTTTACAATTCAGCCAGTTTATTTTAAAAAACACAAAGTCATGTATGTGAATATGATTCCACTTTCAATTTAAAAAATCTCAATGTGTTATTTGTAAATCCCATTAGCATCTCTCCTGTAAACACAACCCATTCGGCATCTTGATGTCGGCATTATTGAGAATACCGTTAATCATTTATTTAGATAACTTTATGGGAAACAGAGGGATTGCCAGCAATGTGTCAGATTTCTGGCTGTTCTGCTCACAGAACTGAAATGAGTCATACAACTGGAAAATTAGGCAAGCGTCGGTAGGTGTTAGCAGGTGAGGATACAGAAAGATACAGCATCCTTATTACAGTGTTTGTAAACCTAACATGTCCACTGTAAAAGATCTACCATCCTCAAAGGAAAAGGGAGGGAGGAGCTGTAGAAGGAGATGCTGAACAACAGCAATAATGTAGATACCCTGGGGTGGTACTGGTGACTGCCAGGTCTTAAAATCAACAGACAGACACAGCATCTAATACTTGGATGCAATGCAGAGCAATATGCTTTTACTCAGTCGGGCTCCAAAAGATAATTCTCCAACTTTTGAGGAGGACTATTTTGCCCCTAACCATTATGCTGATCAATAATCAATTAACACTAACCTTGCTACCACTGAAAGTTAGCAGGATTTATAGCCAATCATTCAAACATATATCCCCCTCCTATTACAGCCTTGTAAAAAGAAATATTAAATAGGTAGATTATCAGAAAGCAAAAATTAGTTAACCTTCATGATAAAAATTTCCTATTGAACTTTATCCAGGGCATTTGTCCTTTTCTTCCAATTCTGCATTATATTTCTTGTAGTACTAAGGGCTATCAACTAATGTTTCATTTTGTTCAGTATTGATTTCTAAAGCAAAGTCATTGATCTAAAATAATGTGAAAAAGTGGGAAAGTGTGCTGAATCATTTGGTTTTAAAACTGGGAAACTTTTAGGCCACACCTGGATAGCATTTTAGTTGGGCTTAAAAACACAAGTATCCAATAGGAACATTGTTAAGCAGCCTCCAGAAAATGCAGGTTAGTATAAAGATTGTCATTGGTGCATATTTGAAATTAGTATGCATTAATGTACTTAGGGTTCCCATTTTCCAAATGGGACCTGAAGATCTCCCAGGATTACAACAGATCTCCACACTACAAAGAACAGTTTCCCTGGAGAAAATGGTTGCTTTGGAAGGTGAACTCTGTGGCATTATACCTTCCCCAAATACTTCCCTTCCCAGACTCAACACCCAAATCTCCAGAAATTCCGCAACCCAGAGTTGGCAACAGTAACTGCACTCATGATGCTGCCTAGTCTCATACTCTCCTCCTGCTGTACCCTCATTCCTCTTGCTCTCTGCAAATCCATTTTTGGAGCTAGCCGTGCTTAGCATTATATTATCATCAATCGTTTTACCAACCACAGTTGGTTCAAATCAGTTTGTGCACCAGATTTCATCCATATTTGAAAGTGATTGTTTGGAACTAACCATGATTAGTTGGTGCTCACTTAACACTAAACATAGTTAGCTATAAAATTGAAAGGGGAAAGGGAATTTATCGGAGGAGCCCATTAGATGCTTCCAATCTCCTAACTGTTGCTGTTACCGCACAGTTCTATAGAATCATAAGAGTCATCTCTTTAAATTGTTTTCTTTACATTGCTTGGCTGGTTTGCAGATTTTTGCACCAAGGCATGTTTGTCCATAGGTTTATGATATAGTATGCCAGAATTAGACATCAAGAAGGAGCAAGGTACCATTGGCCTAAGGATAAAGAGAGACGCAATTAGTGGCACTCACCTACGTTCTTCTCCTAAGTGTTTTCAGTAATAGTGGGGAATGTTTTAGTTAAGAATTAAGAGAGGCTTGGCTGGGTGCATCATCCAATTTTCTTTCTCTATTAGCTGGAAAAGGCACGTTTAGGCAAATTGCAAAACAGCACCAACATCTGGGAAAAAACACAAGAAATTATCTTTCTACTAGTTTCAGGGTCAATTTTTACTGAGCCCTAACTCTAATTAAGCCCTAGGGTTTTTAATTGAATCACTTCAAAGGGATTTGATTGCAACACTGCATAATTTGGGAGATGAAGATATCCAATGTCCTCAGCACTGAACTGGACTGATGTGTCCCAAATGGCATAAAAGAAATGAAGATAATTAAAAGATTTTGAAACACAAAAAGAAGCTAAGGGAACTGGGGCTTAGAGAAATACATGGATGGAACACCTGACAGCAGTTTGCAAAAAGCTGCCCCTGTCCAAAAATAACAACAACAACAACATTCGATTTATATACCGCCCTTCAGGATGACTTACCCACTCAGAGTGGTTTACAAAGTATGCTACTATTATCCCCACAACAAAACACCATGTGAGGTGGGTGGAGCTGAGAGAGTTCCAGAGAGCCATGATGACTAGCCCAAGGTCACCCAGCTGGCTTCAAGTGGAGGAGTGAGGAATCAAACCCGGTTCTCCAGATTAGAGTCCTGCGCTCTTAACCACTACACCAAACTGGCTCTCACTTTGGTGTATCCCAGCAATCCCAGCAATCATTGACCAAGACCTGGGTGAAGAAAGAAAAGATTCAGTTGTAGTAGATATAATACAATGTATTCCTTGATTATATAGGGGTCAGCCAACGTAGCAAGTTTCCCATAGCTAATACTGTGCCAGGGCAAATCTGATTAACATGTAACCTGATACATGTCACAGCAATTCCACCAAACTAGAAAATTTTCATAATCCTTAGAAGTGAAAGTTGCTACACTAACAGAACAATAATCCCAATCCACAAAAATCAAAGGGGAAAAAAACTATTTTGAGCCTTACTTGTAACTCTCCTGACCGAAGACACAGGTTTGGGCTGCTTGGCAGTCCTGGAAACTCCTCCAAATATTCTATGGTTTTTTCTATTTTGAGTACTTTCAAGTCTTGACTAGGGTAGCTTCATTACAACAGTACTCTGGTGCTTCTCGGTTATCACACTTTTTTCACATTATTTTTCCTAAGAAACCGATCACATTTATTCCCTCCAATATGATAGAGCACAAAGCTGTCTCCTCCCAGCCAATCATTGAAGCCGCAGGGTACTTGAAACTGTGTGGGGGGGGTCGTGTTCAGAGTGAAAGGAAGCTTGATCACCAGCATTACACCATGCCCCTGCCCTATTTTTAACTCCAAGAAAAGTCCAATGATGCAAGAGGAAGTCTTTGTAATGGACTGCTTAGAAACGTGTAGCTTGGCACCAAGCGGCAGTGGAAAAGGGGATTGCACAGTCGAATGAACAAATAAATAGCATAATTCTTCTATGAGGCATGTATGTCCTAAAGCAATAAGCAAACACATAGTTTGAGGCAAGCAGCAATGAGTTTCCATGAGACACAGGTAAGGAAAGTAGGGGGGGACGCAGTGGACATATGCACTTACATTCTTTCTTGGTGGTGGGACAGAGATGCACTTAGAGATGGAAGGGATGGAGTTAATAACTAACTGAAGGTGAATTTGATTGACAGGCTGCTCTCTCTCTCTCTCTCTCTCTCTCTCTCTCTCTCTCTCTCTCTCTCTCTCTGATTGGCTAGTCAGAATCAGCTTCAGAATGACGGTGCTGACAGGATTTTCAGTTCAGTTGAGAGAGTAGAGTGTGTGAGACAGACTGACAAGGAGAGTCAGACAGGTATCCCTCTGAAGTGAGGAGAAAGAAAATATTTGCCTTAACTGTAACAACATTGTTTTATAAAAGAAGACTTACAATTAATAATTCCCAGTAGCAAAGCCAGCACAGTTGAAACCTGTTTACACAGGCAACATAGAACTGGGAATGTGTTTTTGGTAGAGTGAATGGGTAATAAGTGGAGACTCCCATTCAAGTCAATAGAGTTATATCTTCTTAAGTGAAGATTAATTCCTGCCCAGTATCTAGAAGAGGGTTTAGTTCTAAGGAGGACCCCGGGTCTGTTGTATAAGGAAAACAGTGGCCGTTTCCACACTACTCACCTTCAATTGGAATGCCATGGAACGTTGTGAACAAAACCCAGAAGATAGCGTTTTCTCGCGTGAGTTTTGCACAATGTCGCACAAAACCCGTGCGAGAAAACGCTATCTTCCACATTTTTTTCGAAACATTCCACGGTGTTTCACTTGAAAGTGAGTAGTGTGGAAATGGCCAGTGTTGAGCTAACGTCAGGACACCTGAGTAGTAAAGGGAAATCTGTGAAGAAATATTGTTGCTTTAACCAAAGTATTAAATAAAACACCTCTCACTCCTAAGGATTTTAACACTGAAACTAAGCTGCAAGAAAACTTTTTTGTCTTTTATTTTTGAAGTGTTCTGTTCTACCAACCTATTTTACCTCAGCAATTTCATCCCCTGACTGACCATATTCCATCCCTGCCTGTTTGATAAAGTTATTGTTTCTTTTGAGAGTTGTTGTTCAGCCTCCAGTGCCATTTCATGCAAAGTTATATAACTGCTTATCAGGGTGGGACAATAAGAACTTTCAACCATAAACAGCGACACACTACTTGAGGCTGCTCAACCACAGCAAGCAAACTTGGATTTTGATCGGAAAATCTGCCTCAGCGTAGGGGAGTACCAACCATAATAGTAGGAGTTTTCTCTAAACATGCTGGTGCACAGGGAAAAAATCACCCATGGTATTTCAGTCCACCCATAAGGAGCATGATAGATATGAATACAGAGGTCTCAAGGCATGCAACTAATTCACTTCACCTATGGATCATTTGGCATAGGCAAGACCAAGGTCTTTTCAAGTCTCCAAACGGCTTCCCAGACTCTTTTGCATTCTACATGAAGAAAGGCTGCAACTGATGCAGAATCAACCTTTTTCCGGCTTTTCTGCAGCTTTTCTGCTTGCAAATGTACCCCAATATGTTTCTTCCAGCAAAGTCAAACCTGGGCTTTTTTGAAGTGCAGGATGCTTTTTTCAGAGTGAAACATGACCCTCGCCTTTCCTTTATTCCCCTACATCCTGATTGGTTGAACAGCAACCAATCAAGTTTTTTTCCTGAATTTTTTTTTAAAAATTAAATGGCAAGGTTGTAACATTGGTGCCATTTAAAAAGGAAATAAATCCTTTGCAAGTTTCCTCAACAATCAGCTGAGGACACTGAGGAGTCCACAGCCATCGACTGAGGAAACTGATGAGTCCTCAAAACCTGCAGCAACATTGGGGCATTTTTCTAGTGCAGAAATAAATAGCAGGCACCGGTTCAACTCCTCAAAGTGTAGAATTAAAGAATCAAAGTGATATGGGGCCCAAACTGATGAATAAAGGAGATCCATTCCTCATGGGCTGAACAGGTAGAAAGCCTGATGTAAAGTTCACTATGCAGAAGAGGCCTAAGTGTCCACCTTTCACTCATGGTTAACATCTTGGGAGAAAGTGTTGGCCAGCACCTTTTCCTGCCTATAGTGCTGTAAAGGTGAAGAGACACTGTCTCTCTCATTCACCATCAACAGCAGCAGTTGGAAAACAGTAGTGCCAGTGAAGAAAAGAACATTACCTCCCTACCCAACCCTCACCTCTCTGCTAAACACATCCCTGATATGCTGGCAGAAGGGTCACGCCATCTCCAGTAAGAGGCTGAGTTTGATTAACTGTTTGAGATGGCAAAAGCTCCCTTTTTACCAGGCCAGCTGACTCATCCATCATCAACCATTGTGGCCAGTGGACCCTTTCTGTGTACCTTTACACAAAAATCCAGAGGAGTTCACCATGTTAGTCTGTAGTAGCAAAACAGCAAAGAGTCCAGTAGCACCTTTAAGACTAACCAACTTTCGAGAATCACAGTTCTCTTCATCAGATGCATCTGACAAAGAGAACTGTGGTTCTCGAAAGCTTATATGCTGCAGTAAAGTTGGTTAGTCTTAAAGGTGCTACTGGACTCTTCACTATTTTACACACAAAAACACTTTTACACACAGAAATGGACCCTTTCTGTGTGCTTTTCCACACAGAAAAGAGGTGCTGGTAGTGTCTCTCTGTGCCATGAGGCATTAGCAGTGAGTGGGGAGGGAGGGGTTTCTCCTCCCTGCAAATCAACAAAGAATTGTGCTATGCAAATGAGGGTGAAATTTGGAAATAAATTACTGGTTTTTAAAATGGAGAGAGCCACAGTTATGGCTGAGGCATTGGACTAAGTGTTCCATTCGGTGGCCTTCTGTAGGTGTGCTTGCTTGGGATTTTTGCCAATTTGCCCATTTTACAGTGACTGTAAAAGTCCTGCTAAAGATAGAGGAGCATCAAGAGGGGCTTTATATCCACCCCAAATATCGTGGTTATTTGGAGTTCTTGCTGATTGACAATGTTAAACCTGCATTGAATGCAGGAAAATATCTCCTGCTGCTCAGATAGTTGCCTTCTCAGATCAGTTTTCCACTTGGATGGCCAATCTGGTTGCAATGAATGAGCACTGAGACTACCTCTGAGCTTAGTTCAATTCCTTCTGTCTTTCTTTCAACTTTTCATTAACTTTTTTTTTAATCAGAATGGGAGACCAGGCCTACCAATCTTTCAACTCTATCGGTCAAGAAGGGGGTGGTGGAGAACAACACATCAGGCACCCCCAAAGCTGTCTCAGACACTCATGCAAACATTTCTTTGTCTGCCGCACACAATGGTGGGGGATTGCATATTTCTGGTCAACGCAGGTGCAAAACATTTTGGCCCTGGTCGGTGCTCACATGATTCCTGATTGTCAGATGCTAAGCATCATGGTATGTAAATTAAGGGGAAATTTGGCTGAAATGAATAATTAGAAAGTTTTTAGTGGACCAACAGGTGATCACAGGCAATGGGGTATTGGAGGTACATGCCACTCTGTCTCTGGCAGACCCACACATGCTAGCAAGTCTGTGACTGAGTGGAGAATGGCAGGAATGAGAAAATGGATGCCCTTATTTGGCACAGAATGTTGAGCATCAAATGTTAGTTGATATTGTGCCTCATCATAAGAAAGACGCACACATAGGAACTTTTCTGTCCTCTTAAAGGGACCTCAACAACAACAAAAAGGCAGGATTTATTTTCCAGATGTCAAGGCTATGACAAGCCAGTGGTGCTGCTTTCATGCTTGGGTATCAGCCCACTGCTAATGGTTTGCTTACAGTTTCCCATCATAGTGGTAAGTGAAACAGTGAGCATGCACTGCTGACACTCATCTACTTTGGGGTCTCTTAACACTGACCCCCCCCCCTTGTTTGTTTGTGTTGGAAACTTGGTGAGTTCGTGGTTCAGAGGGAGGACTGAATTCTGTGCAATTTTGGTGCCACTGACTGCAAAAACAGCTGCCCTAGCACCTCAAGTTGGTCACTTCTCCCATTCCCCATTGAAAAGAACAGCCACAAAAATCATGAAAACTAACAAATTTCCAGTCCAAATGGGCAGCACCCCACCATAAAACTAATCTATACCAATAAACATTTCACCCAACAACCTTGAATTTGAAAACATCATGAACATTTTCAAAATGTGCACACCTAATCCCTATAAAGTCATGCTTTCTTGTCTCTGCAATTAGAGATATTCTGTTGCTTTCTGTAGGCTTCCCCAGCCTGCTCCAAGACAGGGTCACTTGTCTGTGATTACTGTTTACTTCCCTGAGAAACTTCTGCATAACCCCCGGGTTCCTGGAACACTGAAATGCACAAATCCAGATGACTACCGAAATGTTCCTTGACCTATGTTTGTGTGGGCATAAAATTTAAAAAAAAAAGACACAGATTTCCTGAGCAAGGAAGTATCCCTGAGGCAAAGAAGTGCTGAAGGGCTAGTGACTGTGGTGGTGCTGATTTGATTGCCAGAACAAATAACACATTTGAACAAATATCTTCTAAATGGGAAAGGCTGCAAATGCAGTGAAATAAAATGACCGGGAGGACACTATTGGACACAAGCAGAAAAACACAATGCAGGATGTGTCAGGGTTAGAGTGTATGTATGTAACCACAGAGACTCCATATTAATACTTTCAGTATTCTAAGTGCTTTGTTCACAGGTGCCAAGATGTTCCCAGCAGCTATCTCACAGAAGAGGATTGTTTTGGCTTCCGCTTTTCCAGCCTTGGGAAACTTTTGCTTTCTCAGCTTCAAAAGGATTGTTTTGAGAACTATGGGGGGAGGTTGGGTCTGCTCGGATCTGATACTTTCTACTTCATGCTTTGCCTGTCATTCGTAACAATACACATGTACCAGCCTGGATATTGTATCTGGACCCGTGGACTATAATGAATTTTCTTCAGTAAACTTTTTAAAACAACGGACTTTTGTCTGATTGCAGAAGGTAGTCTGGAGTAAGGACATTATCTAGCCACAGTTCTGACATTTTGTTACGAATCACATCTTTCCAATGCCTAAGCCGGAGCAGACGGATTCCAAAGCCGTTCCCAACAGGGACCCTTTGTTTGATCCATATGCCTCCCCCGGCTCTCAAGGACTGGAACCTCAAGGACCTGTTCCAAGGGGGACAGGATCCTCTGTTACTACGATTTATACTCTCGCGCCTAGCAGATCGGATACTCGGCCCATTGCTGCAGCAGATCCGTTGATATCCTTGCCGACTCCGACGCAGTGGGGTGCGAGGCTGCGGGAAGCGAGAGAAAGAAGGGCAAGTACAGTGTTCATGCAACCCCCGATGGACGTCCGGCGGAGTTTAGGAGTATTCGACGAGCATCCCAGTAGCCAACCATGGTCCTACTGGAACAGAGAAGCCGACCAGTCGGAGTGGGAAACGTCCTGCCGCGATGTATTAAGTTGGGAGTATGCGGAAGTTACCCCGTGGTCGGAGCAACAAGACCTAAGTGAACACTCGTGGATACAATTGCAAAGCAGAACCGTAGCAAATTGACGCTGGAATCTCAGCGGTTACGGGACTGGCGAAAGGGATCTTAGCAGGAAGGTCCCAAGAAGAACAAGGCACTGGGGCCCAAGGCATGGGAGAAATACGGTCTTGGCCCGGGGCAGCCTGTGCGGAATCATACACGGAATATGTGGAAACCTCGCAAACCACCGAGGAACCCGTGGTTGGGGGTTCGGAAGAGAATCAGGAACTGCCAGCAGGCCTGCACCACATCAGTCAGAGCCTGTCTAACTTACAGAAGTATATTCCCAGGATTGAGGCGGGGGCACCTGGCCAACCGCTCCCAGTAGAGGTTATACCGCAACAACCCGATGAACCAGAGGATCCCTGTCCTGAACCAGAGGATCCCTGTCCTGAACCAGAGGATCCCTGTCCTGAGCCAGAGGATCCCTGTCCTGAACCAGAGGATCCCTGTCCTGATCCACATACAGAGGAAGGAGTGGAAGAGAACGGAGACGGTGGGGGAGTACCTATAGAGGAACCTCCGACAACCCCGAGAGGTACACTGGAACGTCCTCCGGGGGGAGATCCCACCACCACCACACCGCCAATTTTTCCACCAACAACGTCCCAGGGAGGGGGGAAACCCTTTCTGCCGAGACTATTAGCTCCGTTACAAAGAGGCACCACTCTCCCCGCTCCCCGCTACCGGGACCGATTGGAAGGGGAACTACTCCTCAACCGTTACAGACGCCTGTATGCCGACTGGTATGTAGGTCTTTATGATATAGGCGCCCCTGAGTTAAATACACTTCAAGGGCTAGTGGATGCGCTGTGAGCCCAATATGAAGACCCTTTAGAGAAGACGAGAGCTCGGACAGAATTACAGTCCATTAGGCAAGGCAACATGTCGGCTAGAGACTATGTTACAAAATTCCGACAGCTTGCTGCCAAATGCACAAGGTGTGAGGAATCGACCAAAATAATTCTGTTCAAACAAGGCATGAATCCCAGGTTGCTGGATAGAGCCCTCATGCAAGATAATCCTACCACTTTATTGGGGTGGATTCAGTTAACTTGTGAAGTAGAAAACCGCATGCAAGAAGTGCGCTTAGTTGAACAACAGCAACATGCTGGACAAAGGCGCTCCTCAGTACTCGTCAGAGGAGGCAGAGGTGCTGGATATGCTACC
Organism: Eublepharis macularius; assembly: GCF_028583425.1. NCBI lineage: Eukaryota > Metazoa > Chordata > Lepidosauria > Squamata > Eublepharidae > Eublepharis > Eublepharis macularius. The sequence goes on from NC_072795.1 coordinate 73,292,554, forward strand.
AGAGGGGCGAGAGATGCTAGATGGCAACAAGGATTGTGCCTGCAGTGTGGCCAAAGCGGTCACTTTGCGGCTCAATGTCCGTACCGGCCTGTGCAGAGAACTCCGCTCCAATTAAGGCGTCCAGCCCCCGCCGCTTTCCCGGCGCCACCTCGCCCAACCCCAGCTCCTAGGACAACAAGAGGCAGAGGAGCTTCTCGTAGAAATCCTCCCGAAAGAGGGTTAGAGCTAGAAGAAGTTATGGACTATGATTCAACAGCTCTAACCGGAGAGGAGAATCCAGAGAGTCCTGCCTTGGGAAACGAAATGGATCTGTCATAAAAGGACCCAAACGGCAGATCAAACATCAGTCAGTTCCTACTTTGAACAGACCTCATGGGTCCATTCTCTTCATACCAATAACATTGGTGAATCCAGATAGAAAAATGCACATCCGCGTTCAAGCTCTTATAGACTCGGGCTGCTCTAGAGACATTATTGCCCCAGCCTTAGTGACCGGGTGCATCTTTGCCCAAAGGAAGACTGTATCCCATGAGCCCTAACGAAAGGGAAGAGCTCCGTAAATTCATTGACACCAATCTTCAAAGAGGATTTATCCGACCCGCTAACAGCCCGCATGCTGCGCCATTACTGTTCGTTAAAAAGAAGGATGGGGGACTTAGACTTTACACAGACTTTAGGGGACTAAACGCAGTATCCTCCAGCAATGCCTACCCCATCCCACTCATCCGAGATTTACTCAACGTCGTGGCACAAGGTAAGATCTTTACAAAATTGGATTTAAAAGATGCTTACTTCCACGTTCGTATCAGAGCAGGCGATGAATGGAAAACCGCTTTTAATACACCCCTCGGCCAGTATGAATATTTAGTTATGCCGTTCGGCCTGGCAGGAGCCCCTTCGGTTTTCATGTCCATGATTAATGAAGTATTGCATGAATTCTTATACAAAGGGGTAGTGGTGTACCTAGATGATGTCTTAATTTATTCACAATCGGAAGAAGAACATGTAGAGCTTGTGAAGAAAGTTCTGACTACTATAATGTGTAACAAATTACCCATTAAACTGTCTAAATGTGAGTTCCACAAAACAGAACTCACTTATTTGGGATACTGTATCTCTAAAGATGGTCTGAAAATGGACCCGGGCAAAGTACAAGCCATACATAATTGGCAAACACCCACTACCCGCAAGGAACTGCAATCCTTCTTGGGCTTTGCCAACTTCTACAGAGAATTTATAGCGAACTTTGCTCAAATAACACTCCCCCTAACCGAACTGTTAAAAACCAAAGACAAGGGGGACCAAGCCAAAAAACCAAGTGCCAAATTGTCCTGGACGCCGGAATGCCAAGCGGCGTTCAATCACCTTAAAATTCAATTCGTTTCTGAACCCGTTCTACAGCACCCCGATGAAAATCGCCCCTACGTAGTGCAGGTCGATGCCAGCGACACTGCGCTTGCAGAGGGGGGAGGACGACAAACTTAAGCCCTGTGCCTTTCTATCTCGGAAATTTTCTGAAGCTGAAAGAAATTGGAATGTTTGGGAGAAGGAGGCTTTCGCTGTAAAAGCAGCCCTTGCCACCTGGAGGCACTGGCTAGAAGGAGCCCGTCATCCTTTTGAAGTGTGGACAGACCACAAAAATTTAGAAGCCTTACGCAGTCCCAGGAGACTAAATGCTAAACAACTGCGATGGGCAGAATATTTCTCTAAATTCAATTTCACTTTGAATTTTTTGCCTGGCAAAACTAACTTTCTTGCCGATGCCCTATCATGCATGCCCCAACACAAGAGCAAAAGGGAGGAGACGATAGACACCGTCTTTTCGCCTATGCAATTGGGGGGAGTGGTGACAACGCGCAGCCGCACCACCCAACCTTCCCAACCCGATCAAGTGTGGAGACTAAAACTGAAAGCTGAAGTGGAAAAGGAGGGGGGAAATGTACCCAAAGAAAAATTGCAACAATCTGAACATGGAGAATGGCTTTGGGGAGACCGCTTTTATGTACCCAGTAGTTTAAGAAAGGAAGTATTACAACGTTGTCACGACGCCCCTACGGCTGGACACTATGGGTACTTAAAGACACTTCATTTAGTACAACGACAATTTTGGTGGCCGGGCATGCGCAAAGACATTTCTCAGTATGTAGCGTCATGCCCCATTTGTCTTAGTGCCAAATCCCGCAAAGGCAAACCGCCGGGACTGTTGCAACCTTTAGAAACACCAAGCAGACCATGGGAAACAATATCCATGGATTTTATTACCGACCTACCCCCCTCCAAGGGTCACAATTGTATTTTAGTCGTGGTGGACTTATTCTCCAAACAAGCTCATTTTATACCTTGCACCTCTATACCTTCGGCTCGAAAGCTAGCAGATATCTTTCTAAAACACATTGTAAAACTGCATTCTTTTCCATCAAAGGTGATTTCGGATCGCGGCGGGCAATTCGTTGCCAACTTCTGGTGGGAGCTTCTACAATTTATGGGGATTGAGCAAGGTTTAAGTTCAAGCCATCATCCACAAACCGACGGACAGTCGGAAAAAACTAATCAAATATTGGAACAATTCCTCCGCTGTTATATTAATTTCCAACAAGACAACTGGGTTGACTTGCTTCCCCTAGCAGAATTCTCGTATAATAACAGTGTACATGCTTCCACTGGGGAAACTCCCTTTAAGGTCGTTTATGGCTTCCACTTCAAACCCTTCCCGTTTGAAGTGCTCCCCCCTCCTTCTTCAGTAACCAAGGACGTTTCAGACTGGTGGGGGGAAGCTGCTCAACAATGGACTCTAATTAAGAAACACCTCGACAAAGCCAAACAGGATTACAAAAAATATGCAGATCGCCATCGTGTGGCCGAATGGGAATTACAACCGGGAGACCTTGTTTATCTTTCAACAAAAAACTTGAAAGTGACTCAAACCAGCCGCAAATTAGCTTTAAAATTCCTGGGACCCTTTCCGGTTCGTAAGGTAATCAACAAAGTGACTGTTGCCTTAAATTTGCCAAAGAACTTGCGCCATGTTCATGATACCTTTCATGTCAGCCTGTTAAAGAGGGCTCCACCAACAGACCAGTGGCACACTCGAGCCCCTCCTATTCCAACCTTGATCGATGATCAAACCCATTATGAAGTACAACAAATTTTGGACTCTAAGCTTAAGAGGAATCAACTGTTTTATCTCATTAGATGGAAAGACTTTGTCTCTGGGTTTGATGAATGGGTGCACTCTGTACATGTTCATGCTCCTAGGTTAATCAAAGCATTTCATAATCATTATCTGCATAAACCTGGGGGAGGGGCGTCTTAGAGGGGGCAGAATGTCAGGGTTAGAATGTTTTTTCTGAGTATGTAACCAAAGAGACTCCATATTAATGCTTTCAGTATTCTAAGCGCTTTATTCACAGGTGCCAAGATGTTCCAAGCAGCTATCTCACAGAAGAGGATTGTTTTGGCTACCGCTTTTTCAGCCTTGGGAAACTTTCGCTTTCTCAGCTTCAAAGAGATTGTTTTGAGAACTATGGGGGGAGGTTGGGTCTGCTGGGATCTGATACTTTGTACCTCATGCTTTGCCTGTCATTCGTAACAATACACGTGTACCAGCCTGGATATTGTATCTGGGCCTGTGGACTATAATGAATTCTTTCTTCAGTAAACTTTTTAAAATAACGGACTTTTGTCTGATTGCAGAAGGTAGTCTGGAGTAAGGACATTATCTAGCCACAGTTCTGACAGGATGTCTCTCTTGATTACCAGCCCACACCCCCCGTAGGTCCTCAAAGAATATTGCATTGTTTTGCCTGGTTTTGCATTTCATAGCCAAACTATGAACAATCAGTGGGCCAAACATCACATGCAATGCAGGCATCAAGGGTCTAGTCAGATGGAGCAAACTCAGCCAGTATCAAGCTTTCTAAAGCTGCTGCTTTGTCGTAGCCATTTCTGGCACGTTCCACCCATAATGCAGGAGGTTTCCCCAACATCGTTCAGCAACAATTACCAAGCTGTGAAGCAACAGCCCATTATATTGTTTTTGGGTCCGCTGGAGCGCTTTGCAGTGGCCTCTTTAGTGCCTTGTATGTCTTTCTCTGCCAAGACTGGCAATCTATTTGGAACAAGTCGTTGAACTTTATTTTACTTTATGTTTTTTTCACCCAACTGCTTTTAGCTAAATACCCATATTAAGAGGCATCAGAGCACAGAGAAAATACTTATTTGTGTTTACTGCACTTACAACTCTACATAGCCTAGCTTTGATAGGGCAAACTTCTGCTAAAGTGAAATAGCCTTTGTGAATCAGTTCATATCCTTCATTTCTTGCCAAGGAACATTTCCCATTATTAGTTATATTAAAGATTTAATGCACTGTGTTGTGCTACAATGAGTAACTCAGGAGGTGCAAAGTAGCATAATTTGAAGCCAGAGGGAGAAAAACTTGGGGGCAAATCACATAATGCTTTGGTTGATTCAGTCCATGTTGCAGTGAAAGTTTGGACTTGGAATAGCGTTCATGTCATTGAGCTGGATATCAAATTTATTTATATATTAAATTAATCATTGTGTGGCTATTTTGAGTTCATGCAATATTTCAGACCTGTTAAATTTAGCACTGTTATAATTCAACCCCATCTCTCTTTATATCAATAGTCAATAAAGTTACATTCATCATCACACACTTTCTTTCCAAATTATTTCCTATAAGTTTGGCATCAGTGCCTCAGAGTGGAGTTCTAATTATCTATAAGAGAAACCATGTGTGTCATGTGTTTTTAACTCAGCATGATTGGTGGGATTGGCACAGGAAAAGCATTCTTACGATCTTATGGTCTTATGTGGCTGTGGTCCTAGGAGTCGAACAACAAAGCCAAAGCACTAAGAACACAAACAAGAACCGAAGTGTCCCTGACAGACTTATGCATGGGAGTTTGTTTCGTTTTTCATTTTTGTTGTTAATTTACAAAAGGGAATGTTTTGATAGTGGGTTGTTTTATATGATTTTGATTTATTATTTTTTCATTTGTTATTGTTGTTTCATTTTCATAATTCTATTTTGTTATTGGTTTGAATGGAAGATCCAGAGGTCTTGTTATTGGTTTGAATGGAAGATCCAGAGGTCTTCTGGTCAAAACTGAACAAAACTCAAAGAGATAGCAGCACACCTTTAGGGCATCCACACTGCCAAAATTCAGAGGGAATGAAAGGCACCTGTGTTTAACATTAAAGCCTATGGGAGAATCAATAAGAAAGATTCCAAATACACAGTAACACAGACAACAGCCTGCAGTGAGGGAATTTGACACAGCAACAACTTAGCTTGAAGAACAGCAGCACAACAGTCAGGGAAGGAATGGTTGCCATTCCAATAACAACAGCCAATCACCTGCATAGTCAGTTAGTAGGCAGAAGGCATATGTGAAGAATCCACTCACATACCCCGCAACATGTAAGTATGATAAGTCCCAGTGAGGTGCCCGTGTTCTGATATTAACAATGCTTATATGGGTCAAAGAACAAGGATTTTAGGTAGCCAAGTAGAGGTGGGATGAATATGGCATGGACAAGAAAGATTGGAAACTGACAATGGAAGCACCCAATCTACTGCTAAATTCTAGAAGTATTTCCAGAGAAAGCGATCCTCTTAGTAACTGTAGAGTTGCATAACCCATAAGATTGGCTTCAATGCAAACACTGACAACTAGCAGCCTTAGGAATTAAAGGTATAACATTTAAGATGCTAGGTTTTCTTCCCTCTATTTGGCACTATTCATTTCACATTATGACCACTGGGCAGCTGCCAGTAATGGTGTGCAATGAGCTCATTTAATTCTCCTACATGGTTTCTTCACTGTGTGCCCTTAAGTCTATCTGTGTAGGTGGCAATATGCCCACTGCTGAGATGGTTTGCCACTCATATTAAAGTGTAGGTGCTGGGAAGCAAAGGGTGAACATTGATAAATACATCTTGCTGCGTGTCTGCACTGCTAAAAGTGCTTCCAAGCTGATTTTGGGGGGCTGTATTGCTTCTTTCCTGTCTTTCACAGTTGTTGATAATTAGATGTCAAAGACACAATTCTAAACAGTAAAAGAAGAAAAGTGTGGCATCTGTAGAGCCATTGCAGAAGAAGCAGCCACCAGGATAAGCTTTATGACTAGCCTAAGCTGAACTTAATAGTGTTTTTCATTGTCCCAAAATTTTACTACTTCTGTAGCAGTAGCAATCTATCCAGTGAAGCAGGGATGCTGTCTCTTAAGGGTCTAGAGTTTGGGCAGTCATTCACCTATATATTGTAGGAAATTTTGTTCAGAAGAAAATTAATTTCACTTTGCCTGCTGCTGTGAATCAGTATGAGGTGACCCTTCAATGGTTAATAATTTCAGCTGTATCAAGGCAATGTTTACTTTAAAAAGTTAAGAGATTATCATATTCCTGTCATTTTTCAATATTGCCTCAGAAGGAACATCTGGATGGGAAAACTGTCCAGCATTACCTATCTCTGACTTTGAATTAAGTATGCAGTGCACATAAAACTCTTCCACTTCCTCCTCTCTTATCATGTGAGAGAGGAAAGAAAGAGAAACATATACCTTCATGTAGACCAATAGCCTCACAGCTGCATTGAATCCATACTCAAAAGAATTGCTTTCCTTCTTACCTCCTCCACAAGAGTAGCGTATGACAGATTAGTGCTAGACCAGAATTTCAAGAATAAGGTACACTCAAGAACTGTGATGTTCATTTCATACAATGCAATTATTAGATCTAACAAAATCATTTATACCATCTTAGTTCATTCACTTGTTCATCTCTGAATGTTACATATGCTATCAAGTGTCAGCAATACTCTACTCTCTACATTAAACAAACAGGTCAGTCCTTACACAAGAGAATAAATGGACATAAATCTGACATTAAGAATCACAACACTCAAAAGCCAGTGGGAAAATATTTTGATCTTCCAGGTCATTCCATTGCTGACCGAAAAGTGGCTGTCCTCAAACAAAGATTTAAGGGCAGATTACAATGTGAGATGGCTGAAATTGAGTTCATTCACAAGTTCAGAAAAATGGAACCCTTGGAACTGACTAGAGATACATGATTCTTATCTCACTACAAGTGCTGATTTCTGCTCTGATCAAGCTACATTGTAATAGCGTACCATTACATTCCTGACTCCCTTCTTTGCTTCACCTTTCCCAGCTTCTGATTGGGATACAAAGGCTCAAGGAACTCCACTGCAGTATTAAGGGTAGCTCTGCCTGGCAGTGTGGCAGGGAGGTTTAGCTCTACCTCTGGGAGAGGACAGAGTACCCAGTCAAGAGGCTTGTGGAGATGACTTCCTGTTTGGGATTGATGGTGACCTGAAGTTACCTGGGAAGCTGGGCAAACAAGAGCATCTGTTTTGGCAGGCCAGGTGCTTTGATCGCCTGCTGCCAACCCACCCCAGATAGGGGGGGTGTCTAGAATGCTACGTGATCTGGAGAGTGTGTGATCTCGGCGGAGGGGGGGTTCTGAATAAAGGATTTTCCCCACCGCCTTGAGGTCCCCTCTGAGAAGGACGAGCTAAGATCTCTACAGAGCTCTTTGGAGTTGAATGCCGACATAAGATCGCCTGAACCCAAGCATCTGTACCGAAATTGAACATCTTTAAACGGAAGAAACAGCACGATCAGCCCAAATTTAACAAGAAAAGGTAAAGATTGCTATCTCACTTTCCGGAATTAAAAGTGAAAGAAAAAGGATAAGAGCAACAAAATAAAAATACAAGACTGCTAGATGAGTAAAGGACTAAGGCAATTTTGAGAAATTTGGCGACGCTGGGAAAGGGAGGAAGGAGCAAGAATCAGTTGGAGCATCACGAGAATGGTGTGAGAACAAAAGGGACATTGAGAATAGACGACCTTCCTGCCTAGAGAGAGAACAAGTGGAAGAGGAAGTGGAGGAGGAGAGTGGAAAAGGACTCCGGAAGCAAAACAAAGGCACCATTGAGAGGAGTTGAGACTAGAAGGTCAGCAGGAAGCGGAAGTCGGCCATTTTAAGAAGGTAAAGAGGAACAAATTGGACAAAACACCATAGAGAAATTCCGCCTGACATCTTGGTGAGGTCAAAATATTAAGTTGAGGAAAAAAAGTTAATTTTTAAAGTAAAGACCTGGAAATTAAAGGAAGCAGATGTGAATATTAAAAACGGAGCTCAGAAATAGAGCAGACAAGAAAGGTGAGAAAGAAATGCACGCAGCGATGGAGGTGCTGGAGAAAAAAGTGATTGATGACAACAAGGAGTTTTCTCAAACAATACAACGAATGGAGGAGAGAGAGTCTCAATCGATACAACGAATGGTGGAGAGCTTGCTAAAAATTTAAAAGACCTAATAAAAGCAGAGGTCTCTGAATTGGCAAAGAGTATAGAAGATGTTAAAATGGAGCTTCAAACAACGAATCAAACAGTAAAGGAGGTGGAGCAGACGACTTCTGGTTTAAAAACAGAAAACCAAGTGTTAAAGGAGCGGATGGCGGTGATGGAATGCAGAATTGTGGAAAATCAATTACATTTTCGAGTGGTCCCGGAGTCCTTGACTCAAAATACACAGGAACAAATGACTGAAATATTGTCAGATTATTTGGAAAAACAGCCAGAAGAAATTCAAGTTAAGGACTATGTGGAAAATAAATGGGATGTGAGAGGACAACTGTGGACTTTAGATAGTTATTAAGTAATATGAGCCATGAGAATGAACATGAACTTTACCTTAGAATCTAAGGCTTAGATAATAGGGACTACATAGTAATTAGAGATAACAATAAGAAATTAAGGGGTTTTAGTGCTGTTGGAAGTCAAAAAGGGAAAAGGGGGAGGGGGAAGGGAGGGGGGCATATACGGTAATTATAAGGGTAAATGAGTATGTATTGTGTATTATGTAATATGTTAACCCATTCAATAAAATTTCTATTTTAAAAAAAGAGGCTTGTGGAGATGACCAGACCTGGTACCTGGAGTGACTGAACAGGAGGAGCAAACAGGAAGTTTTGTCTGGGAGTAAGCAAGCAGTAATTCCAAGGGTGTGGAGAGAAGTGATGTGGAGTTCCTCAGGGATCAGTCCTGGGCTCTGTGTTGTCAACGTTTCTATAAATAACTTGGATGAAGGAATAGAGGGGATACTAATTAAATCTGCAGATGATGCTAAATTGGGAAGGGTAGCAAATACAGTAGAAGACAGAATCAAGATTCAGGATGATCTTGACAGGCTGTAAAGCTGGGCTAAAACTAATAAAATGAATTCAACAGAGATAAATATAAAGTTCTGTATTTAGGTAGGAAAAATCAAAGGCATAAATATAGGATGGGGAAGACTTGTCTTGGCAGTAGTACATGTGAAAAGGATCTAGAGGTCTTAGTAGATTATACACTGAACATGAGTCAGCAGTGTGATGCAGTAGCTAAAAAGGCAAAGGCAATTTTGGGCTGTATCAACAGAAGTGTAAGGTCTAGATCATGCAAAGTGATGACATCACTTTGCTCTGCTCTGGTAGAACTCACTTGGAGTACTGTGTTCAGTTTTGGGCACCACAGTTTAAGAAGGATGTTGACAAGCTGCAGTGTGTCCAAAAGAGGGTAACAAAGATGGCGAGGGGTCTGGAGATCAAGTCCTATGGAGAAAGGTTGAAAGAACTCTGTATGTTTAGCCTGGAGAAGGGACAACTGAGAGGTGATATAATAGCCATCTTCAAGTATTTGAAGGGCTGTCTCATAGAGGATGGAGCAGAGTTGGTTTTTGTCGCCCCAGAGGGTCACACCAGAAACAATAGGTTAAAATTAAATCAAATGAGTTTTCAGCTAAACATTAGGAAGTACTTTCTGATGGATGGAGTGGTTCCTCAGTGGAAGAGGCTTCCTAGGAAGGTGGTGGGGTTTTTAAGAAGAGGCTAGATGGCCATCTGACAGCAATGCTGATTCTATTAGGGGAGGGCATGAAGGTCTTAAGCCCTTTCTTATATGCACGGGGTAATGCCAATTGCCACCTTAGGGTCAGGAAGGAATTTTCCTCAAGGTCATATTAGGCAGGGATCCTGGTCCCCCCCTTTCTTGGGCATACAGCTGTAGTAACTGGGGGAGTAGGGAGGTAGTTGTGAATTTCCTGCATTGTGCAGGGGTTTGGACTAGATGACCATTTGGACGCCTTCCAGCTCTATGTTTCTATGTTTCATTTATTCAGGGCAGGCTGGTGTGGATGGAATTCCTTGTGTGAGAGGATCCAACCTGGTGGTTAGGCAATGAAATCCTGCTTGTAACTGCAAGCATTAAAGTCTGCAAGCATTAAACACCATAAGTAGCTTGTTTAAGTGCCTCAGCCAGGCTTCTCTTGTGACTGTCTGGAGACCTGGGCTGCTGTTCTGTTCTTTAAAAACCACCTGTACCCAAATCTTCATAGTTTTGTTGAACCTCCTGTTTCAGTGAGCTCTGTACTCTTTACACACAATACAATATTAGCTCACACAACAGCAAACCCAAAGCCTTACTATAAGAACATCTAACAACTGAGGGGGAGGTATACATTTCAGAACTAACTGAGAGCAGAACTACAAGTGACAAAAGGCACAGGTTGGACACTTGTCAGCTTCCCTCAAGTTTTGATGGGAAATGTAGGCATCCTAGTCTTGCAGCTTGGCTCTCTGACTGCTGTCCAATGGACTTTTCAACTGTCACTTGTCCAACATTCTGCCAAGCTGCCTACATTTCCCATCAAAACTTGAGGGAAGCTGACAAGTGTCCAACCTGTGCCTTTTGTCACTTGTAGTTACGCTCTTAGTTCCTCAAAATTATAGGAAGCTGTGTAGGTTGGAAGAAAAGACCTGTGATACTGTCTGTTGATGTAGGTATGATTCTACTGGGAAGTTTCCGCAGCATTTAATGTCGTGTCAAATTGCTTGTGTTTTTATTCTGTTTTGTTTCAGCTCTGTATGTGGATTTATGCTTGTTTTCAAATATCTGTAATCCATATCCTATTGTATTATTGAATGTCCCAACAATTGATTGTATGACTTACACTGTATAATCTGCCTTGAGTCTCAGTGAGAAAAGCAGACTATAAATAATATAAATAAATAACATAATATTTGTTATATTTGTATAACAGTGCAAATATTTTGTATTTGCACTGTTTACTGCAAGCATCCATGCTAATAACTTTTTAACCAGTTTCTATGTGGATGGGGTCATATTTGAACTGAGCTCTCAGTTGAGGGACATAAACTATCTTATATATACAGAGCGTAATTTAAAAAGACTATTTCTTGGATCCAGCAATGTGCAAGGGAAACATAAACAGACTTAGCACAGTTCTGCTTGGTAAGATCTTGGTAAGTATTTTCTTTCCTATATAGTGCTCAAAAATTGGTTGCACAAGATCTTACACTCGTGGAAACTCAGGTGGGATTACAATAAGTTTGACTTTATGCAAGCAGCTACTGCTGTCTTTTTCTTGAAAGTTTGCTTATACAAGAATGCTAGAGAAAGCAGAAATTTTGTGCTGGATCCAACCACAACACTCACCTATCCAAAAACTCCTATAACAGTGAAGAAGAATGCAAAAACTTTCCTGCACAGTGGAAAAGGATGAGCTAGACTCTAGTGCATGGCCTATCAGAGAGCAGGCTGCATCTCAAGCCCAGCTCACAAACCAGTAATAGTTTGTTCTGCTTGAGAATTTTTTAAAAATGGGTTTAGAGACACTGACTTATTCACCAAGGTTGTGATGAAATGTTTATAAAATCCCAAGTGGCCTCCAATACTCATCATACCATGAGTTTTGATATTATAGTTGAAGGTTACTCTCTCGTGGGGGGGGGGGGGGTGCCAGGTGAACTTTAAAAGAGAAGGTTTGCAGTCTGGTTGGGAACAGTGATTAACAGCAGACAGAATGAAGGTCAGCATGAAATACAGATGGACAAATGCAAATGGAAGTAACTCCACTGGAATAGGTGAAGTTACGGTAAAGATAAACTTGGCTAATTCAGAATTCTGTCTGGAGGCTATTTAGTATATTTCAGTTTTTAGTCTGGAGGCTATTTGGGAGCAAGCATATTAGAATGGCAGATGGTTATGCAACTATGTGCAAAAGGTAGGAAGAGAAGGGCAGAGGGTAAATAGAAGAATCTCAGTTAATGCAAAAGACACTGCTGGGTTTTTAAGCATCCTTTGAAATGTAGAATGTTACGTGGGAGACCCAGAAGAACTTGCAGGGAGCCTCTCATTTTCCCCTCCCCCACCATATTCTCTTTCCTTTCTCTGCCCCCTTATAGCCTCTCCCACTTTTCCTGTTCCTTCTCTCCTTCTCACCCACCTTTGCATGCCCCCCCCCCGTCTTCACCTTTTCCCCTTCCCCCTCTGGCAGCCTCTCTCCTGTGGCCCAGTTTCGTGGTGCAATCAGAGTTGAACCAGTTACATAGTTGGGAACCTGCAAGGACTTACTGGGAGTACTTCATTTTCCCTGTATCCCTTCTCCTTTTTCCCTCTTCCCAGTAGCCTCTATATGCTCACCTTTCCCTACTTTCTTCTCTCCTTCAAACCCACTAAATAAGGTACCTTTTACCTGCCCCCCCCCCAGTTTTTAATTTACTTCATGTATATAATGTGTTTCTCCACAATGGGGACCCAAAGCAACTTACTTTATTCTCCTTGCCTCCATATTATTCTCACAACAACCCTGAGAGGTAGGTTAGGCTGAGAATCTTTGACTGGATCAAAGTCACCCAGTGAGCTTACATTGCAGAGTGGTGATTTAAACCTGGGTCTCCTAGATCTTGCTCTGAAACTGTAACCACTACACTACGCTGGCTTTGGAGGGAGGGGATGCTGTTGAACAGTAACAAGCAGCCAGACCTGGGTGAATCATGCAAGTCATGTAGCATCAAGTTGCCCAGTGGTTACTTCTGGGCCTGGCCCCAAGGAGACTTCCCTCAAAGGCCAAAACAACCCTGGAAAGGGCCTTGCCCTCTTCTCCTACCTTTTACTGGCAGAAACTAAGCCTGGAATACTGGCTAAACTGTTATGGTTGCCAAGCAACTGAGCCTCAGCTACTGAGGGCATCTGGTTAAAGCTACAGGTGCTCCTTTTATCTTTTGGTTTTTTAAATCCTTAATGTATTTATTTAGATTTCAGATTTTTCTGCAAACCTTGGGCATTTTTCAGTTCTATAGGAAGATCTGTCTTATCCATTTATGGCTTCAGTCTCTGGATGTAATTATCCTCAGATCAGGGCCACTTGGCTATTAGCATGTAAGATGCTATATGCTTCTCTCTGGTGCAGACAGGCTAAATGTGAATTCTGTGTTTGCCACCTGTTGTCACTGAGAGCAGATGAGGGAGGAATGACCCATTGTGGTTCATAGCTACCATCATCAAACAGGGACCAGGAATTATGGACAGTCTCTTTAGTTTCAGGTGGGTAGCTGTGTTAGTTTGCAGTAGAAGAGCAAGATTCATGGGATGAAGGCACAGTGATGCTGTGATTTGCATAAGTCTAAGACAAACCTATCAAGAAACTAACTGTGGTCTCTCAGACCATTGCTGGTACAACTTTGCAATGTAATAGTTGTGAACCAGGCCTCTAGTCAGACTGCTGTTGAGCAGCTGCACATTGGATATGCATCCTGCACTCCTTCATAGGCTGAAACTAAACTGCCTTGTGTGTTGTTTGCAAAATATAGATAGGGCCATGTAGTCATAAGCAGGGCTGTGCAAAGCAAAACAAATGAGCCAGAAATACACCTGGAAATCACTGGTTTGCATCAGGAAAGTGGCTTCTGGAATAGTGAAACAAGTTCGGGAAACAAAACTGTAACAACTCCCCTCCACCAAAAAGTGTGTGTGTTTTGATTCTTACCATGCAGCAACCACACAATCAGGGAGGCACTGGGCCAGCAGTGGCAGGCAGCAGCATCTGTAACGGTTTTCTTGAGAAGGAAAACAAAGATTGAATTCTCACATATTCTGTGCCCTTTTATGTATAATGCAAGGAAACATCGGTGGCCAGCACAACCACCATGTAGGTTTAAAGAGGGAAAGGGTCTCAGTCCTCGTTGCCACAAAAGCCCACATTATGCAGATAGGCTGAAAATTCAAAATAATAAAGAATTATTATGGGAGAGGCACATTGCGGAGGACCCAGGCACATGAACCAGGTTGCTGCCTATTTAGTGGCCTTTTGTTGCTGCTGTCCTTCGCTTAGGTGCCACCGCAAGCCAACTGACTGTAAAAGTCAACGTATGGCAATGGGTCAAGGAGCACAAAGGGACACTCTACTGGGCTCTGGTTAAAATGTTAAACCAGAATTAAATGAGTGGGGATAGCAGAGCTGAGCAATGTGCACAGTTCCATGAGGAAATTGAAGTATTTCCAGATTAGTATTCTACATGGACTGGACTGGTTACTCTCTTCATTTTCTTTATTGAGAAGACTTTGGCTTCAGTTTAAGTTCTTATCCTTCATTGTTCAACTCTGGGTTAATAGCTTTAATTGGAAAATGGAGGGTGGATGACCTGTCTGGTCTCCCATCTTTATTGATAAAAAATAGAGAAAAGAAAGAATGTCATTATTCTCTCAATGTCCCATTAACAAAACCAAAGAACCTCCCCCTGCCATTTCCAATCTCACTGCGGTGGACTGTTTTAGGAAGGAAAGGAATAATGTACTGGTGTAGAGGGCTATAAGAGAAACCACATTGACTCCCATGTTGATGGTATAGTAGCACCCTGCAACATTTCTCTGTCAATGGATATCACATTTTGAGTGTGGCGTGATGGCCCTGTCATTAAGCCAAGATAGAGAAATAGATCAAGGGCCAAACACAAAGGATCATGATAAATTGGTATACATGGTCTACTCTGGCCAAAAACACAGTAACCTTTGAAGAACAGCAGATGCTCAGAGGCAGAGGGCATCAAGTGAAGTTCCAATCACAGTTCCAGCAGGTCTCTCCACTGTGACAGCAGGTCCACTGTGGCAAGAAATCTGATGTTGAGATGAAGGACTTTATGAAGAGCAATTCAATCTTAATTTTAAACCCTGGGAAGAATAGATCAGAATGGAGGACAGCATGGTCAGATCCACCCACATCACCTCTAGGAAGTGGCTCCTCCTGGGCATTGAAAGGAAGGATTTGTCCCTCGTCATGGGAACAAAACTACAAAGTACAAGGAAACATGGCATCAACAGGTAACTGCAGGACATGAAGGTCCTATCATAAAGCAGGAATGTAGACTGAGCGTTCCTCGTCTGTAGGCCATTGTTTTGTTTTCCATATTTGTTGACAGATTCTTGTTAAGATTTTGATGGGCTCCGTTTCTGTAGCTTGAAATAGCTCTATTGGTATTTCATCTACTCCAGATGCTTTGTTTCTCTCAATTGCTTTGAGTTCAGCTTGTACTTCACTTTCTAAAATTTCTGGTTCTTCATCAAAAGATTCATTGTCAAAGTTATCTGTCATCCTTCCATGTCTTTGCATAGTTCTTCAGTGTATTGTTTCCATTTTTCCTTTATTTTGTCCTAATCAGATACTGTATTTCCATATTGATCTTTCAGCATCCCAAGCCATGGCTTGAATTTCCCTTTGATTTCTGCTTTCTTTGAAGATTCTTTAGATCATCTTGTGTATATGAAGAGTTTATATTTTTTAGCACAATCACTACTGGATTTTTCAGCATTGGGACTTGGTAGATGTTGAGCTGCTACCATCATCCACAAAATAGCTAAAAGTGTTGCAAAAGCATTCCCATGTAAATGAATGCCACATTTATGTACTTTTCTATTCTTTGGTGAGTTAATAAACTAGTATAAAGGTGACCTATTGGATGTAATTTACTTAGGTATTCAAACTGCTTTTGATAATATCCCTCATAAAACATTAATCATTTTACATTTATGATCTTACATTTATGATAGTGTCTTCCATCTAGATGACTCTGCAAAGCTCATCAGATATTGTATATATCATTTTGGACCACAGGAAGTGGTACAGTCTCTAGAATACAATTTTAGAGATATGGAAAAATAAAGGCTTATAACTGCACCAAAAATACAAGATGATGATTAGAAACTATTCAGGGATGAAAAGACCTTTTAGGCATGGGCCATTTACCCCATTTTTGGTCCTCTACTGTGTCGCATGTTTTGTAGATGTCTTTGTAGCATTTGGTACCTTTGGCAGTTAGTTCAAGTGTATCCCAGGCTTTGTCTGAGTTTTGTGGGTGCTCTGTTGGCATGAGTCTTTTCCTAATGCAATTCTATGCCAGCTTTGACTTTGGTGCATACAGTTCCATTTATCTTTCCTTCACCCACCCACCATGCAGTGATTGGTGCCCTGTACTCGCTCTGCCCTCCCATTTCCTCACTTCTGTCCCTCCCCTTTACATTTGTTTTCTAGTTTTAAAACTTTTAAAAAATATATATGTTGGGATCATGAGGTTGCTTAACCACAATATAATTTCCAATTTAAAAACAAATGTTTCCCAATAGACTTAGCCATTCAGTGATTCAGTGCATGCTCAAAGGAAAAAAATGTGAATAGGAGGAGGAAGGGGACTTGTGAAAAGGCAACAACAACAAAAGCAATGGAAATTCAATAGTCAATCAAAGTTGTCCTTTCCAAAAGGGGAAAAGACCATGCAGACAAGTAATGTCAGGTACTAATCTGACCCTGATGCAAAAGAGCATATGAAACAAGCAAAAACAGCCAAATAAAGGAGCTTTCGATTCCAGAGAAATCAAGAGTAAGAACTGAGTGCTGAAAGGGTCAAAGCAAAAAATAGTCCTCTCAACGATTAGATATAGACATTGACTATAAATAAGGAGATTACATGGGGAGACCATTATTGTAGTCAAGCTAGAATCTGCCCTCATAAGATGCCCTAGCATCGTTAAGAATTCAAAAAGCTTCCTTAAGTCAGTCATGTGAGACAAGAGACTGGACTATGAATGTAACTCCCCTGAATAAATGACAACTAAGAACCAAGCTAAGCCTTACACAGGTTGGATACTTGTCAGCTTACCTCAAGTTTTGATGGGAAATGTAGGCATCCTGGTTTTACAGCTTGGCTCTCCATTACAGCTGCAAGACTAGGATGCCTACATTTCCCATCAAAACTTGAGGGAAGCTGACAAGTGTCCAACCTGTGTAAGGCGTCACTTATAGCTTGGCTCTGAGTAAAGGATTCATGTGCGCACAGAAGTTCCTATTGTGCTTACATCTGGCCTTTTTCCTTAATGGGGACCTAAAGTTACATCATTCTCCTCTCCTATGTTTTTAATTTCACAAGAATGCTATGAGGAGGTAGGTTAGGCTGAGAGTATATGACTGGCCCAATGTCTTCCAGTAAGCTTTCTATGGCAGAATGGGTATTAAAATCTGGATCTCCCAAATCCTAGGCCATTTCCACACACGTTGAATAATGCACTTTCAATGCACTTCCGCAATCCTTTAGAAGTGGATTTTTTGTTCCACACATGGAAAATCAGTTTCAAATGTTCACTAAAGAGTATTGAAAGTGGATTACCCAACGTGTGTGGAAGCAGCCCTAGTCTAACATTCTAACCACTGTACCACTATCTCTGTCACTGCACTTACCACAGTCAACGCACCAAATGAATAACCTTGCCATAAACAAGTAATCATAGATGTACAAAAACACATCAACCCATAGTGTTTCCTGTCTTCTCAGTGTAGGGCCACAGCACACTGTAGGAAGCAGATCTAAAATAATTCAGACATTCTGGTAATAGCATGCATGAATCTAGATGCCTTGGGGTCACATGTGTTTACCATCATACATATGTCACATGTGCAGTCAAATGGACACGGTTGGGATTTTTTGCCATGATTATTTCCACTTTGTAAAAAGACTGGAAAGGTAGTGGAAACAATGAATCACATACATTTATAAATGTGTAAACCTGGATCACACTTTATTTCCTGCACTTGATGATTCTTTCTTTTTATCACAATACTCACATCTGTATAGGACTAGACCAGCAAGGAACAGAAAGATATACTTTAGGAAAATGAAAATGACACTTCATTTGCATTAGATATCTCCTCTAATCCCTAATAGTATCATACATGACTGTTACATTGCAGGTTGCACTGAGCTGTGTGTGTCTCATTGCTGGAGCTGCTTTCCATCCCTGGAACAACTTGGAGAATGAAAACTCATATCCAACTCCCTACGCGTACTTTGTGTCTTTTAGGTCTTGCTAAAATGTTTCAAATAAAGGCATCTACTGTGATTGGAAGTAATTATCTTTATTCTATAATTGTTTAATCACAGAGAAGTTTTTTTAATAACCACACATGTCTTAGTATGCCATATAGTAAATCCCTTTTATCTGGATTAAAATGTTGTGTTTGGCGGCTTTAGTTGGGTGTATCACTTCTCTGCGCTCTTACAAAGTCACAGAAGCAATTTGCAGTGCCCTAGCTTTTAAATTAACATTTTATTTCATTTATGAGGGTATAAGGACATGCAATTTAAAGAGGGGAAATGTCAGGTTAATTGCTTGAAAGCAAAGGTTTCATATTTTAATTAAGGTTTAAGTGGAGCTGCTTAATTGCTCTTTGATTTTTGCTTTCAGATATGGTGATATGAAGCTAGTTAAAGAATATCTTTACTGATTAAGTGATAACAATAGCAAGTTAGCAATGACTGTAGAGCCAAAGGAGTTTGTTAATGTGTGCGACATTGTTCTTCCAGAAAACTTTCCAAATAGCAAGTGCTGAGTGACTGAAGTCTTGCTACCCTGAGCAGCAATAAACTTCTTCTAATAACACTTGTAGATTCACATATTAGATGTGATTCACAATTTTAGATTCACATACCAGATATCAGGTCAGATGCGAAACCACGAATACAAGAACTTGTGTGCTGCACCCAGCCAGCTTCATGTTCAAACCAGGCCTTCAGTGCTACACCTGCAGAGTCAGTATACACTACCATGATGCATTCCAAAGATCCCTGGGGCAGGGGGGATTAACAATGCACAGACAGGCAAGACAACCCAGTTGAAACAAGATTCCTGAGGAGGGCAGGAAGAGGAGGCAGTTACAGCATTGAAAAGTTGATGGTTTACACCCTTAATCCAACAGTTAACCTGTTGAAATGTAAAGGCAACCGAACCCCCTTCCCTTAATCTATTATATCCCTATAATAAAGTCCAAGCTAAAAAAAAAGACATTGGGTATGTGGAAAACCACATGTTTAAGTCTTTCAAAATCCCAGGTTTCTTGGGAATCTTATAAATACTTTAGACACAGATAGACAGAAGTAGCAAGCAAATATTTCTTCTTGGCTTAAAATTATCATGGCCTGAACAAGCTCTGTACACACATAACAGCTGAGAATTCATATGTAGAAGTAGTGATTGGGCTTTGGAAATCTACTGATTATCAGAAATTATAAAAGTTGAACAAGCAATTCAGCATCCAGCTAAAGACTCATAGTGCAATCTGGGGGGATGGAGGAGTGCATAGAAAGCCAACCATGCACCACACCAGTATATCTCCAAGATATGTCAGTATAAGCAGAACTTGTACTGGAACAGCAACCTAGCATTGCCGTACAGTTCTACTATGGTCACCCACCAAAGGGCTACCACCAAAAACGTCTGTACTAGTGCAAGGAGGGGCAGCCTGGATATTTAAAGTGAATTAGTTGGCTCCCTAAGCTGCCTCAGGCCAGGAACACCCGACAGAACCAGAAAAAAGTTACACCTGCAAAAATTACAGCATAGTTCATAGATGCCCATGGTAGCTGCTGATAGCAACCCCTGTCCCCCAAACCACCATGTTCCCACTGCTCTGAACCCCACAGCATACAGACAAGTTCCATAGAGCCTCCACCTGCCACAGCCAATGGCAGCACCAGGTGGCCTGAGTTGTGTGAGGACAAACCAGATGCTAAGTCACACAGCTTGGGGTTACATCAGTAAGCCCTGAGGCTTTAGGACTTTCCATCTCATACCTGGTGGCAGCCAACCACACACACTTGGGCATAGAGCACACCATTGATAAGCACCACTCACCAACAAGGCAGATAATGGGGGGCGGGCAGCCACAGAGCAGGTCTCTGTGGATCTCTTCCACCACCAAGGGGGCAGCTCTCTGCATCCACCGGTGTCACCTTGTTACCCATAGAATTAAACTGTTCTACCACATTACCAGGTACAGCTACACACAAAATGGTCTGCCTGCTTTTCTGCCCCAACTCTTCTGTCTGCATTCTTTCTGAGACAAAACAGATTATTTCTTTTCTTTTCTTTTACCTGCAAGTTTTCTGACTCACATCTCCCTTTGAAAGGTCATTGGATGCTGGAGCAGCAGTTCCATAAGGCTCAGGTATAAAACACCTGAATGGCCATTTTTCCTCTCAAGGGAAGGACAGCTTCCTATCTGTCATGCTGCCCCAGGGACCTGGACAGAACCAAGTGCTAGCCCCAGTCCATTTGAGCCCACCCACAATGCATGCACCCATGACCCCATCTGGAATACTTGGCTTGGGATGCTGAAAAATCAACACAGAAATAGAGTATCTGATCAGGAAAAAATAAAGGAAAGATTGAAACAATACACCAAAGAAATTCACAAAGAGATGGAAGGATGACAGATACTTTCAACGAAGAACCAGAAATCCTAGAAAGTGAAGTAAAAGCTGCACTCAACGCAATTTGGAGAAACACAGCACCTTGAGTAGATGGAATACCAATAGAGCTATTTCAAGCTACAGAAATGGAGTCCATCAGAATCTTGACAAGAATCTGTCAACAAGTATGACAAACAAAACAATGGAAATACTCACTCTACATTCCCGTTCCAAAAACGGTATGCCAAAGAGTGCAGCAACTATCAGCCTATCGTGTTAATTTCCCATGCAAGCAAAGCGATGCACAAAAATTCTACAGCAAAGACTCTTACCATATAAGAAACAAGAAATGCCAGATGTTCAAGCTGGATTCAGAAAAGGAAGAGGCACCAGAGATCACATTGCAAATCTGCGATGGCTAATGGAACATACCAGGGAATTTCAGAAGAAAATCAGCCTGTGTTTTATAGATTACAGCAAAGCTTTTGATTGTGTAGATCATGAAAAGCTGTGGGGAGTCTTTAAAAAATGGGGATGCCACAACATCTGATTGTTTTGATGTGCAACCTGTACTCTGGACAAGAGGTTACTGTCAAACCAGAATATGGGGAAACAGGATGGCTTCCAATTGGCAAGGGTTAAAACAAAGCAGGATTACAGCTGAACATCAAGAAGACAAAAGTGACTACTGAGGGATTACACAATTTTAACGTTGACAATGAGGAAATTGAAATTGTTCAAGATTTTCTATTCCTTTGCTCAATCATCAGCCAAAAGTGAGACTGCAATGAAGAAATCAGAAGAAGATTGAGACTTGGAAGAACAGCCGTGAGGTAGCTAGAAAAGATTCTTAAAGATAAAGATGTCACTCTGGGAACCAAGATCAAGATAATCCAAACTATGGTATTCCCCATTGCAATGGGGAATGGATGTGAAATTTGGGCAGTGAAGAAAGCTGACAGGAAGAAAATTGATTCATTTGATATGTAGAGATGGAGGAGAGTTTTGTGGATACTATGGATAGCCAAAAGACAAATAAGTGGGTACTAGATCAAATTAAACCTGAATTCTCCCTAGAAGCTAAAATGACAAGACTAAGACTATTGTACTTTGGTCACATCATGAGAAGACAAGATTCTCTGGAAAAGTCAATAATGCTAGGAAAAATGGAAGGCAGCAGGAAAAGAGGAAGACCTAAAATGAGATGGCTTGACTCAATAAAAGAAGCCACGTCCTCCAGTTTGCAGGATCTGAGCAAGTCTGTTAATGATAGGATGTTTTGGAGGTCTTTCTTTCACAGAGTCGCCATAGGTCGGAGGCAACTTGACGGCACATAACATACACAACATATATACATATTGAAAAAATTAAGTAATACAAACTGTATTAAGCCTTTTAGATCATTTAGACCTTTTATTTGTTTTCTCTTAAAAATGAAACATGTTGGTTAATATTGTAAAAATATAGTAATCTAGTTTGGTTAAGATCAAGTGTAATATCTGTTCTTTTCAGTTCAATAGGGTGGCATATTCCTCCATGGCTGGTGGGCAGGTCTCACATATGATCTTTGCTGTATTCACTGCTACTTTCTTGTACTGAGATGAAGTGATGTAAACATTCTCTAAGAAATCAATCTGTTCTTATCAGTTCGATAGGGCTGCACATCACCCATTGACTGGTAGGCAGGTCTCACCTAGGCTGTTTCTATAGATCCTTAGAGGTATGGCTCACTCTCAGAACTGTGGCGGCTTTTCCTCAAGCATGCACACATTATCATTTGCCAACTGTGTGCATATTATTTTTTACTGAGTTTTCTGCATCTTTATTGGGACTGCACTTGCTCTGATGTTTTCTTTTGTTGCTGGTTTCCAGTGGGGTTTTGGGTTTGTTTGTTTTTCTGGCATATGAACTTGAAGAGTTTCTGAAGAAACCTCCTACTCTTCTCAATCTCCACCCAGTTCTTCTCCCGAAGCTCTTTCCTTTCCTTCTTCACATTTCCATTCAGCCGCAGAAGCCTGCTTGCAGGAGTAGCTGCATGCAATCATGCATGCACAAAGTAAAAAAAAAAAAATTAAAAGGAGGGCAGGCGTTTTGAGTCTATGATGATGAAAGTGCCCAACCTCCCCTTCCAAACCACTTTTTCGAGAGATTGTTTGGAGGCTTTCCTGAAACCTCACAACAAAAAATAAGCACTTGTGAGCATTGCATGTGGACAATGAGCTGTTGCAGCAACTCAGCAAAGTGCAGACCTAAAGCAGGGGAAAGGCAGGAACAACATGCTGTGCAGAAATGGCTCTACAATCTTGTTGTATACACTGCTCTATTTTTGTACTTCTCTATGAAAGTCAATCTGTTCTTAGCAATTCAATAGGTCGGCATGGCCCGCATGGCTAGTAGTCAGATCTTTTAAATCTTTTTAATAGTCTTTTTGATCTTTTTAATAGTCACTGCTCCTCTTCTGTGCTGAGATATGCAATACATTCTTATTAATGTAAAAAAATCTAAAATGCACTTTTTAAATTTTTTCATTTTACATATTTTCTGGAATGATAAAAATGCAGGAGTCTTCCTGACCTTATACACTAGGTGAGAACCACAATAAAGAATGCCAGGGGAATGGCAGCCTCAAGGTAACTGTGGCATGGATCCACAAGTCCAGATTGGCTTGATCGGAGCAGGGAGCCATCTTCTGGGGTAACTAAAGATGGAAGAAAGCTTTTTTCTCAGCTGGATTTTTTCCCTCTTAACTAAGACAAAGATTGGATAAAAGCAGGGGAAACCTCAGGAGGTTCATGGATGCACCTCATTGCTGTAGGGAAGAAGGAAAAAAACACTGCTTCCCAACAGCATGAAACCCAGGGCAGATATCCCATGTGGAAATGGCCAGTTAACTGAACACCATCAAATGTTGGAAGCATAATTCCAACCACATGAACAAGTTTTTAATTCAATGGGATTTTTAAAATTCCCATTATCTATGTACAAATTTAATACTTCATCCATTCCCAGAGAAGGAGCTATGGTTCAGTAGAACGTATGCTTTGCTTAGTGACAGTCCCAGGTTCATCATTTGACATCTCCAGTTGAAGACACTCAGGTGGCAGTTATTGAGAAAGCTCTTTCTCTGCCTTAGATTCTGAGTAAGCACCACCATCAAGGGCCGATTCCAGATGACTAACCTTAAGTCGCTTCATGCCGCCCTCTTCCGGATCGCGACGGGGAAAATGCGAAATATCGCATTTCCTCGCACGAGTTTTGCACGACGACGCGCAAAACTCGCGCGAGGAAACGCGATATTTCGCATTTTCCCCGTCGCGATCCGGAAGAGGGCGGCATGAAGCGACTTAAGGTTAGTCATCTGGAATCGGCCCAGGTAAGACAATACTGACTCCATATAAAAGATGCTCATATTTAACTCAAGTAGAAGAATAAACCTGACCCGTTAACTTAGACAATACTTTTTTGCATGAGCATGCACTTGTTTCAATGTGCTCCCTTCCAAGCATACAGCAGCTGCAGGAGCAGCATTTAAAAAAGGAGAAAAAAAAAGGAGAGCCCATATGGGCTTAGAACAGTGCTATGCGAGGAGGAAATCATCCTGCCTCCCCCAAGTGCAGTTTCTTCTCATGAAAACTGTGCACAGGGAGTTATTTCACTGATTTTGCTGCTTCACATGAAGCATCTATGCGCTGATTCTGTGTGCCCTTAGAGACTGGAAAACAAACAATCCTTTTAGCGATATTTGGATGAGGTGTAGAAAGTGCCCTCACAGCTGACTTATGGCAACTCCTGCTGGGGTTTTCAAGGCAAGGGACTAATAGTGGTTTGGCATTGCCTTCATAGCTAGATATTTTATTATAACTTTGTGATTAGTATAAATAAAAGACCTTTTAGTTAGAAAACAGGTTAAACCCTAAGAAGATGATTCCCCTTAGGCTTGATTCCAAGATAGCTGTCTAGGGATCTCTATTTGGCCACGTGGATGCAAATCTTTATTTTATGTGTAACTTTTTTAAATAGAGTAATGAAACTTACAACTAATCTTTACTGGATTAACAGGATATTAAGTCTTATTTTTCTATACCTTCTGATCAATTGTTTATTTGATTAAAGGGAAAAAAATTATTTCAAGTCTTTCAGCATATATCATTATATGTTGTGTCCTGTTCTATGTTATGTATGTTATTCCTTCATTTTTCATTTTGGTAAACTGTCATACAAGTAGTATGTCTAATTCTTTACCTCTACCTCAGTACCAGGGAAAGTTAACTGAAAAGATATGTAGGTAATTTAGGCTGATAATCCAAAAATTAGTTAACAATATACATACACAAACTAATAGTGTCAAGGTTTTAAAAACCAGCAACCACTGCTCTGAGGAATTGCAGCCCCCTCATATAATAACTATATATTCAGCTCTTCAGCTGCATAATACAGCTGGGGAGCTGGGGCTGAGAGGAGTGGCTCAACCAAGGCCACCTGCTGAGCTCATGGCAGTAGTGGGATACGAACCAGCAGTGCTGATACTTAACCACTATGCTACAGCAACTGTCTATGCTTTGATGCAAATCTAAAGGAGTATAACATGTTCTCCAGGCTATTTCTCCAGAGATCCATGCACAATGTAAAGTGGGGGAAAGAGACAACTTTCCCATTGCCTAGACTAGTATCTGGTTAGAGAGCAAAAATTGGGGAGTCTGCTCCCAGCCTCTCAAATCAATTCCCTCCATGCTGCTGCCTTAATCCTACAAGTGGCTATCTTAATCCTATTTTGGGTTGATTTTATCATATATGAAAATGGAATCTAACAAACTTACATTATTTCCATCGCCCAGAACTGCTGTTATGTGATCCCAGCTGTCTCTTAGCCCTTGCATTGGATTGGAGATACATATGGAAAGAGATGGCATATGTTTTTTTTTAACACTGTCTGCATGTATGTGCATTTTTGATGCCTATGAGCAACTTAGCAAATTAAAATTAGTAAATGAAACAAATTAAGCATGTATTGCTGTTTCCCAGGCTGCTGTCCAGCACAGTCATTTTGGCCTACATTTATTTTTAGATTAGCACCAAGCTAAGTGAGCTAATAAGTGTCTATCTGTGAGGTTTTGCCCTCATCAGCATCACACAAGGTAATTCTGACCCCTGCAAACCTGCCAGAGAAACCTGATCAGGAGAAAACAGGGAATCAATAAAAATGCATCCTGTCCACAGAATTAAAGTAGATCTACTCCTAATTTTCTATGCTGTAGTGTTCTACACTGTTTTTCCTCCATTAATTTGAATTAATTTTCTTGTTGAGCCCTGCTGCCTTTTATCAGCTGTACAATTTTAAGATCCTAGAAGGACCTCATGTGGTTTTGACAAAACAAAGCCGATGGAGTTTCCAATTGCAATGGTTAAATGCACTTTTTAAACACTGCCTTCTTTTTTTCCAGCACAAAAATCTACACACATCCTCTGCAGGTGAGTTAAAGTTTCTAATTCCTTTGATCGTTCCCTCCCTTTTT
This sequence comes from Eublepharis macularius, assembly GCF_028583425.1. Taxonomy (NCBI): domain Eukaryota; kingdom Metazoa; phylum Chordata; class Lepidosauria; order Squamata; family Eublepharidae; genus Eublepharis; species Eublepharis macularius. The sequence goes on from NC_072795.1 coordinate 73,318,695, forward strand.
CCACAAGTGATAATGGAAGACTTTGCGCAATGCTATAATAAGAAGGTTCTGTAGCAGTTCTCATGCTTCTGCTGTGTATGATCTTGTAAAAAGGCACCTTCCACATGTGATATGATAACACTGATTCAACCCTTGTAAATCCAATTGGTTTTATAATGAAAACATCACACACTGTAGTATAAGTCTGGTTACTTGGTCTTGGATGCTCCTTGGCAGCATTTTGTTCAGCATATAGTCCTATCAGGAACCAGAAGAATTTGTCCCTCTGCTTGCATATTTCTCAGCTTGAATTTTACTTTTACAAGATGTACATGAACTGAATGCTGAAAGTTAGCCACAGAAAATGAAGCACACATAAGTAAGTCACTTCAAAACATTTCATTAGGCACATTAGACAATCTAGCCAAAGCTGAAGTCTCATTGCTTTTATGAAAGAGATAATGTTTAACTGTGCAGTCCTAAGCAGAGTTACATCCTTCCAAGTCCATTGAAATCTTAGAAGGGTGTAATTCTACTCAGGATTGCATTATAAAGCCCATCCACTGAAATCAGCATTGGCTAGATTGTGTCCATTGCTTATAATATAATTTAGGCATATTTGTGGAGTGGGCCTAATTACCCTTAGTGACAGAATTTGCTTTCAAGTTCAAACTCTAGCTAATGACTATAGCCACGGCTGAAAAGAATTTTCTTCAAGTTATGCTCACTTGTTATTATGACAGGCTTCTGCTTTCCCTAGACTTAAAGACATGGCTCATTCATTTGACCTATCTCCATGCAATTTCCAAATGTATTCTTGGTCTTAAGGTATCTTCTGCTGTGTTACAGCTAGGGTCCTCACGCTTGCTCACCGATGGAATGAATTTCAATCCCACCGTTGAAAGGAAACAAACCCTTAAAAGTGTTTCACAAATTGGATGGACAGTTCAGTTCTGCTTCAGACCAAAATTAAACCAAAAATGCATCACAATTGAAAATAAATCTGACCTTCATCACTCTTTTTGGAAGCCTGGATTTGCATTTGGTCCTGGAAGCCATGTACCATGTTCACGTACAGAAACTAGTTCAGGATTTAGGGACCGGTCCCTATGAGTTCTTTAATTGATCCTTTGGATATCTGTTTTTCAGATGTGTAAGTAAAAGAAAATATTCCTTTGTTTTTCTTTAAGCAAAATGTTGATATTGATGCCATGTGATCATCACATAACTCAATATAAACCAAACAGAACATCACTGCCACTATGTTTTTGCTTGCTGCAATCTGATCGTTTTATTTTGTGGTTTTTCTGTTTTAAAAAGTCATTTAACCATTTAATTACGTAAATGGTTCTCAATGCGTCCTTGTGCTAGGGACAAACATTTCTGTCTTGATCAGGTAAGCCACATTGGCTCCTGAATTTGTGTGCTTCTGTGGCTATGGTGTGTGGAGTGTACTTGTTTGAACATTAGCTAATTTATATATAGAAAGTGTTTCTTGACTGTTGTTTGCTGGAATTTTTTGATATTCTGATGTAAACCATATTTAGTGAATAGGAAAGGTAGTGTGCAAATGGAAATAAATTGTTCTTGGAAATTGGCTCAGTTGCAGGACTAGTTGTTGAGCCTAAAGACTATGAATACCTCGGTGCTCAAGGGATGATATGGCATATATAATGTATTCCTTTCCCCACTGCTCACTCATACCTAAATATACCATACTACACCTTAATTGTTCTTAAAGCATTTATTTCTGTACCATCTTAGTCAAGAAATAAGAATTGTAGACCTTGTTACATTTTTCCACATGAGATTTCAAACACAACAGACAAGAAAGTTTTCAAATTAAACCTTCTCAACTTTTTAGCACTCAAAGGTAGGTAACGGTGATGACCCCTGTTATTTTCATCCCCATAAATTATTTTAATTGGTTGCCAATGTTGCAGCTATACCACAGGCTCTTCTGTCAAATAGTGTTAGAATGATCCCTTGTCTGGAGACAGTAATGGGCAAAAGGTCTCTCCTGCTATGCAGGGAAAATGCTAAGTAATCAATTTTCAATGAGATCAGATGTCAGAGACAAAAGCGTGAATCAGACTGCCTGTTCAAGTGGACAGAAAAGACGTCAAAGTGGAAGAACATTGGTTGAACAAATCAGATGAGCTATTGAACATCCTGAGCAAGGTGGTGGCGACTTCAATAATGGCCTCAGAGACAGTTGGCTAATTGGATGAAATCCCAATGGCAGATTTTTGAATGAATGCTGCTGAAACAATGTTTTGACATGCAAAGATTATGGGCATGTTTGAGCCAAATGTTAAACTTTAACCCCTTACTTTTAGTGGGAAAATTTAGTGTGAATTTAACTCAAATGAAATGAATAAAACCTATACATAGTGCACTAAATCTCTTTGGCAGCATCTTCAAAGTATGATTTGGAGAAAAATCACCCATTTATCATAATATAAATTTCTCAGTAAAATTTCAGCTTTAGTTAATATGGCTATTCTTCAGAAAAGGCTGCAAATATTTTAAAAACATGAAAAAAGTCCTACCTCATCTAGCATTCTATCCTCTCCTACAGTGGCAAATCAGATGTTCTGGACAGCCTATGAACAGACAGGGCAAAGAAGCCTAAGCACCCCACTCTTTTGACTACTAGCAAATATCACTAAACCCTGAACACGGGTGTGCAGTCGAAAAGAAAAAATAATGCATATGTAAGCAGGACCCATGTTTATATAAAATCAGAACGCTCTCACAAAGTTGCTGAGATGCTGCAACAGTTGATAGAACTGATATACAAGGCAATGTCAACTGAAATGTTATTGAGAAATTAGCTAGCTTTTGGCTGGATAACGTTACTACCGGGCAAATATATATACTGAGAGCGGGACCACAAGTGACGCCTGACACAGGTTGGACACTAGTCAGCTTCCCTCAAGTTTTGATGGGAAATGTAGGCATCCTGGTCTTGCAGCTTGGCTCTCTGACTGCTGTCCAATGGACTTTTCAACTGTCACTTGTCCAACATTCCGCCAAGCTGCCTACATTTCCCATCAAAACTTGAGGGAAGCTGGCAAGTGTCCAACCTGTGTCAGGCATCACTTGTGGTCCTGCTCTGAGTTCCTCTGATTTCTCATTGCTACTCTAGGTGCCTGGGAAAATGAAAGCAGACAGCAGAGCTTCAACATAACTATCAGACTAGGAATCCCTGGTGGGAGCAGAGGATCCCCTGTTAGAAGAAGGGACTGGCGATGTCTGTTGTTCCGGCCTTTAGGACTGCCAGCAGAGAAGAAGGAAGGCAACAACCATAGAGTCAGTTAGATAGATAGGCTGCCATGAAGTCTCCTTCCTGCCAGGGGAACTTCCTTCCTTCCGTTCTCTCCTCCTCTCTCTCTTCTTCCCTGCATGCACCAGGAGAGGCAGCATGGTGTCTCCTCCTGAGAGAGATGACCTACTTTCAATCTAAAGCCATCCTAGCTAGTTAGATCAGTTACTAGTCCTTTCTCTCCTCTATATGTAAATATATTTCTTTAGATAAATAAACAGTTATTGGTTCTCTGACTTGGATGAGAGCTTTCTGTGTGCAGTTTGTTTAGTTAACGTGCCTTAACTAAAACCCAATATCCCCTGCTCCCATCTTTTATTCCCCGTCACTGTTTACCTGGCCAGCAGGGGGAAAGGCAGGGAATGGGCCTCCTGGTTGTGCTCCTGGGGCCAGAGCAATAATATTACGGGCATCATTACATCACCCTGAGACAGGTCCCACGCTTTGCAGCAGGCCTTCAAAATGTTGAATTTCAGTTCCAGTATTTCCCCACCACCATTATAGCCCTTTAACAAGGCTTTTTTTAAAAAAAAAAAATCAGCTGCAGCTCGAAGGTGAGCCTCAGCTCAACTATTGAGGGGAGGGAGTTGCTCAGCTGCAGGGGAGTCTTGTCAGTTTGGTTCTTTAGTGCTAATGTAACAAGGAAAAAGGTGGAGAGGACCAGTGCCAGCAGCGAGTGACGTGGGGACAGGACAAGTGATGCTGTCCCCATAAGCCTTTATTTCACTGTCTGCTGCTTTCACAGTGAGGACAGCTTTGCCTGCCCCCTTATGGAACCAACCTAGGAAAAAGCTCGAGTTTGACTGTCATCTTCTGGATATTTGCTCCGAATGCTTTTTAATAATTCTTGAAGAGCCTTGTTATTTATATGTCTGTTGTGCTTTCTCTAGATTTTACTACACATCAGAACCATAAATACAATGCCATTGTCTGCAAATCAGCATAAAATTTCACAATCCTTTTTTTAAATCCTGCCAACTGCAATCATTAAAAACAAATGGACAAATTAAAAAGGAAGGGGGGGGATAAGAACAGCAGCATAAACAGTTACATGAATGAAAAGTGCAGCCTGTTACAATAGGTAGATTTACCAATATAAGAATGAAGACATCCGAACAGATGCCAGCCCTGTAATGATTCTGTGTAAAGCATACTTAGAGGCAATCCAAGGCTTAGAGTAGCCTTTGAAATGCTGGTGATAAACAGGATAAAAGAAGAAAGACTGTAAGAGGAGGCAGTTGTCCATAAACAGCAGAATTTTGAACAGAAGAATTTCTGTTTGGCAATTTCAGCTGTTACTGTATTCTGTACAAAAGGTAGTTCGAAGTACCAACATTTTATAGCTTTCTGGCAATAATTTGTAACTATGCAAATCAAATAGTTTTGAATTGTAAGCCTCATGTATTGCCTGTGAATAGGTTTTCTTCCTGCTCAGCCTGGCCACAGGTCCACTCATTCCTTACTTCTAATCAACCTAGGGCCAAGCTACACATGACGAAAGACACTTGCCTGGCAAGTGGATTGAGTGGAGGGCAAGTGAACAGGGAGAAATACACTTGCCATTCAAGTGTCATTTGTCACTTGTAGCTTGGCCCCAAGTCACAGAGTTCTTACACAAACTCTGCAAGGATGTATTACTCCCCCAAATAACAAAAAAAAACAGATTGTGAGTATTGCATAGTTTATTGTGCAATATAGTTTATACTTGCCTTATAGAGTGGCTGAGGATGAGGAAATTTCAGTATCAAAAATAAACAAATGTTATACAAACTGGCAGAGTATTAAGCCAGAGAGTGAGGGCTGAGGAGCTAGACTTCCACTACAATCCTTTGCTAAGTTACTCTAGTTGATGTGCATTGGCATCCATGGTGGATAAGAGCAGAAGGGGTTGATATTTATGACGACTGACAGGATTTGTGGTGGCACCAACACTGGGTAAAACTTCATCCTCCTCAATAGGCATAGTTTCACAGCTAGGAGTGAAAATATGGGATCTCTTTGATATGTTAGTGGCTCATTATTGGCTGAGTAGGTTCTGGAAGGATGTTGCTGCCAGAACCCAAGACTGAGATTGTCTAAGACTTGTTTACACATGTGGGAGGGAGCTGGGAAGTAGTAAACACTTCTGTGGGAAACGGCCAACCACCTTGAGAAAAGGAAACATGGGAAAATAGGAAACACTTCTACTTCAGGCAATCTTAAAGGAATCACAGAGGATGCTAGTGATTTTATCAACAAAAGGCGTTGCAAAAGAATCATAGTGGGCCTGTATATTTTCCAGGTGTACATTTTCAGGAGCCTGGGAAAAGAGCCCCTTCATAACCCAGAAAAGCCCCACTTGCTGGCATTGTGCAGATGCAGTGGTGACAGAGAAGTGAACTTGTAATGTTCTCCCACCTGTGCTCAGTTCCATCACTTTGAGTTTTCCTCCACTTGCTCTCCAACCATCTGCCCATGTATGTAATGTTTGTATGTTTGTATATGCACATATGAACATACAGATATACTTCACAATAGCTTTTTATCTACAGTGTGATGCAAAGGGGTGGTGACAGCATGGTGATAAAACTGCAGCCGTTCCACAAATAAATAATTGGTGTGAAAGATTGACATTTACTCAATAGTGTGCCTGTGAAGAGTGTTACAACTGTCCATCATCACCGTTCTATTACTGCTGAAGACATTTATGCAGTATGACATCAACGGTGGGAAAAGGGAGACTATTGACCTCTGCCTAATACTATTCTTCCCATGTATTATTTTCAGCCCCTTTCTAGAAGTGGTTTCTGTCATCAGGTTGATATCAATTGATAGTTAATAGTCAAGTTAATGGAAAATTAATGCTTATATAATGGACATTTTTAATAAGGTAGTGTTAGGCAAACTGATCTGCAAATTTTGTATCTGATGGATTTAATGTATGTATGTCCAAACTGCTCTGTTTGGTTGGCTGTGTTGAATCAGGTCACGTATACAATTATATGAAAAACCTTCCCAACAAAGGTTGAGTAGAGGAAAAGTAAATGTAGATATTAACTGGACAGTGCCTACAACAACTTGATTTCCCTAATCATTATAGCAAGTCTCAGCAAAAGTGTAATAAAATACTAAACTAGATTACTTGATGCACCACTTCCAGAGTCCATTTACTCCTTCTAGGAGGCTGTCCAAAATCCACAGGAAATAGCTGTTATAATTTTCTTTTCACTTTTGCTTTGTTAAGGTTTTTATTATTTTCTTTATTCATATCCTATCTTAATTCTCAGTTTTCTTTACCACTGATAGTAATGGGAAACACATTTCCAGGCCTATCTCCCTCCCTGACATCCAATTGGAATGAAATGTACCTGTCATCCAAGTGATCCTTTTTGCCATTTAAATAGTTTAAAGAAAGTGTCCCTCTTTTAAGTTCTGTAATGTCCTGCTCAGTCCTATCACTGGTCTTGCAAGGACTTTCACTAGGAGAGCATAAGCGAACTGTTTGGCAGTTTTCTAATCAACACATCAACATCAGATTGTGTAGGTACAGTCCTGGAAAAGATTAAACTGCATGTATTTGCAGAGCCAAAATTATAGCAGCTTTCAACCAGTCTCTTTTAAAAGGTTAACTTTATTTATAATTGAGTGCATTTGCCATTACTAAATATAACTGAGCTATATTTCTAATAGTGCGAAGCTGGAGATTTTTTAATTATATATTAGCATGGTATTAAGCTGGTTTTATTTTTGGTCATTACGTCAATTGCTGTTGATACTTGAGAAGCATGATTATTCCCGGAGGATTGTACATTTAGATAGGTGATCAATGGCATTAATCAAATAGTATTTTTTCAGTAGTACTGAGTCAAACCAGAGCCTGAAAAAGGCTACCTTTTGGGTGGTTATGGGCAGGGAAATAAAGATTCTGACAATTCTTTTGGGTGAAGACAATGCTTTGCCCACAGCTGGGGTAAGGCTACTAGTCCAAAGTTTCTTGTTTTCCCTGCACTGGACTGTAGCACTGAAACCACCCAAGAGCATGGCAAAACAAGAAGCATCATCCTGGTTGCCTGAGCAATGGACCATTGAGTACCATTGTCCCACCTCCATTATGAGTGAAAACAATGAGGACTTCATTTTCCTTAAATGACCTGACAATATAATAATCTGTTTGGCTCCTTGGTGCATTGACATCATCTTAACAACTGCATAACCTCTGAGAGCTAAGCTATATGAGACAACTTACCCAAGTTTGTTCAAATTCTGTACATGTACTCCAACCTCCCTGTGTCGACTTTTCCCCAAGCTGAGCAAGTGCCCTGTAACTTCAGTCTATGTACATGTCCTGTAACTTTGTGTAGCTGCATTTGCAAGTATCCATGGACATAATCAGAGAGTTACCAGTGCAGAGTACCTATTTTGGTTGGTGTGGGGGAGACGAGGGACGGTATCCCATGATGCACATTCTCTTTCCGCATTCAGCAAAATCCAACCATTGTTTCCAATGGGAAATGTAATTTGGGGCTTTCGAGGGCCCAGGGGGGCATTTTTGGACCAAATTTTACCAAATTTGATGGAGGCCTACTTGTAACTGCCCTCTAACAAACTCCCAAGATTTATGAATAATGGACTTTGGGAGTCCATTTTATGGCCATCCCAAGAAGGTCCCCCAGCCACCTCTAATCTCCATTATTCCATATGAGGAAAACTATGGGGGCTATCTAGGGGGATGGGGGTGGCATTTTGCAAAAAAATCTACAAAATTTAACAGGGACATACACCTGACTGTCCTCTAAAGACTCCCCAAGTTCTATGAGGATTAGACCCTAGAGGAGGCAATGATCCAGGTGTTTCTGCAGTGGAAATCATTTTTCCCACAATAGAAACTGGTCAGCCTGCTCAGGGAGTGCTGGGTTGGGGAGGGGGGCTTCATTTTGGTTCTGTTGGGCTGTCTGGAGTGTAGATTGTAATTAAGAGTATGCGTGTGGGCATGGAAGCTATGATTCATGTGTTTCTGCAGTGGGAGTCAGTTTTTTCCTACAATAAAAACAAATGGCATCGCTGGGGGCACCTTCTTTGCAGAGCCATAAAATGGTCTCCTATGGTCCAATATCCTTGAAACTTGGAAGGGCTTTAGAAGACAGTTAGGAGTAGGTCACCTGCAAATTTGGTGGATTTTGCTTTCAAAATGCCACCCCAGTCCCCTGGATAGCACCCCTAGAGAGTTCCCCTAAAGAGTTCCCCTAGTTAGGAGGTGGCTGGGGGCACCTTCTTTGGGGGGACATATAATGGCCCCCTGAGGTCCAATATTCATGAAACTTAGATAGACTTTAGAGGAGAGTCAGGAGTATGTCCCCTGAAAATTCTGAAGATTTTGTTTCCCAAATGCCACCCCCATCCTCCTGGATGGCCACCATAGTTTTCCCCATAGGGAATAATGGAGATTGGAGATGACTTGGGCACCTTTGGGCAGGGGCATAGGAGTAGGCCTCCAGAAAATTTGGTAACATTTGGTCCCCCTCCAGGCCCCAAGAAAGCCCCAAATTACATTTCCCATTGGAAACAATGGCTGAATTTTACTGAATTTGCTCTGAAGATTTGAGCATGCGCAAATGGAAGGTGCATTATGGTATACCATCCCTCATCTTGGAGGAACAGGGAGGAAACCCATGCCAGTCCCTACGCGGGGTCTGACTGCTGTCTGTCTGAAGTGTGCGAGCGAACAGGAAAGTAATGGGGAAACACATGTAAGTACAAACACATGTTCTCCACATGTAATTTGTCTCTAACCATCTTTGATTGGTTAGAATCACATACCAAGCAAGCAAGATGATTTTTTTAAAATAACTGCTAAGAGAACAAGTTAAGTGTTAAGTATATTGGGAACTTGAGGGAAGCTGACAAGTGTCCAACCTGTGTCATTTGTCACTTGTAGTTTGGCCTTCAGTTAAACCTGTAAAGGCCTAGAAGAAAAGACCATTGGAGCCACACGAGCTACTACCTATTTGATGTGTGTATTTTGAATTCTCTAGATAGCCAACCTGGCCAGTGTTAACTGCTAAATTCTAAAACCCAAGATACCATTTAAATATGGATATATTTGTTGAGACAGTCCAGACTGCATTCAGTTGACATAATCAACTGAAAACCTCACGTTCGTTCACTATACCAATCGTTCATACCACTATACAAATGTTGGCTTATATCCTAAAGTTTCCATACAACATCTGCAAAAGTATTCAACTGATTATGAAGCCATCTGGAACAAGAACAGAGCAGAATAATTATTTTTTATTTTAATAGGTTCCTCCACGAATAACTGGCTTCCTAATAAATGGGATGTCAGACCAAAAGTGATAATAGCAATGGAGGAATCGTTAAGGAAGGATGCAAGGAGATTAGCATCAAGGAAGTCATGATGGCTCATTAGCCAAAAAACAGCATAGAGAGACAGTAATCGGATGGTCCTGTCTAAAGCCTGCCATGTCTTAACAGAGGCAGCGCAGTTTCCACCATCCCTTAGTTCCTCTCTGCCTTGTCTTGGATTGCTGAAGTTCATAGAGTGAGATATAAAGCCACAGTGAGGAAAGCAAGATACACTAGGCAGTGGGGAAACCAAATGCAGAGGTCTGTACTACAGATGGTAAACAGCAAAGGGCACAGGGAGGGGCAGCAGTTAGCACAATACAAAGTCTGCAGGGTTTGAATAGCTCTGAAGTCCCATTTTGTTGTGCAGGATGTAACATCTGCCTCAAGGTTTGCTCTTTCTGTGAAGACTGGTTCCATTAAAGATGCCACACCCTTGCTTGGAATCTTCTTCTTAATTACTGTTTTCATGACCAAAGTCATAAAAAGTGAGCCATCACCTGTTAAAAGGGAAACCTAGAGTTTACTGCCAGAGTTACAACATGATTTTACTACAACCACCAAAAATTTAGCTATACACAGAGTTACTTTCTCAGGTTGCCACCCATCTGGCCTCAGATGGCAGGGGCACCTGAAACAAGGCCTCTGAAGATAACTGGAGGTGATGGCTAGGTTCATATTGGAGTAGGCAGTCCTTAAGGTGTGCTGAACCCAAGCTGTATAGGGCTTTAAAGGTCAATACTAGCCCCTTGAATTGGGCCCGGAAGCAAATTGGGAGCCACTGCAAATAGAACAAGACTGGAGTGACACAGTCTCTACAACACACTCCAGTCAACACTCTGTCCACAGAATTTTATACCAATTGCAGATTCTGGACAGTCTTTAAGGGCAGTCCTACAGAGTACATTGCAGTAATCTAATCTGGTTATTACTGGGGCATGTACTACAAGATCTTTCCTGCCCAGGAAGGGCTGTAGCTGGCTATCCAGATAGAGCTGGTATAAGGTTCCCTTGGCCACCCTTGCCACCTGTTTATCCAACAGGAGGCCCAGGTCTAGCAGTACCCCCAAGCTATGAACTGGTTCATTAAGGAGGAATGCAACCCCATCCCAAATGAGATATCTCCATTACTGGGTCCCCACCAGTAGCACCTCCATTTGTCAGGATTAAGTTTCAGTTTGTTAACCCTCATCCATCCAAAATTGCCTCCAGGCATCTGTTCATGGTTTCCACAGCCTCCCTGGGATCTACCGGAAGCACAAGCTACAGCTCAGTGTCATCAACATATTGATGGCAATTCAGCCCAAATCTCTGCATGATGTCTCCCAGCAACTTTACATAAATGCTGAAAAGCATGGGGGACAAGTTCAAACCTCGTGGAACCTCATAGGCAAGAGGCCAAGGAGCAAAGTAGCAATACTCCAATACCACACACCAAAACCTACCTTCAAGGAGTCTCTCTACATGAGACATCTGACACGTGAAGAACACATGTTGGGAGATGCAATGTTAGCCGGGAAGGGTAGTTTAAAAAGACAGCTAGTGGCAGAGCAAGGATCTGCTATACACTGCAGCTGTGTGAAGAGGCTGTGAAATGCCAGAAGGAAACTTCACCCCAATATAACCTCTCCAGGTCCAAGCCCGGAAGGCAGTTCCAATCCATTTCCATTCTTCCCTGCCCTCTGGTTGCGATCCCACACAGTTTTAGACTGGAGAGGTGAAATTGACAGAGCCTTCAGGGAGGTAAAGATGAAATTAACAAACCCTTTGAGGAGCCGTCTCCACCAGCTCTGTCTTTTAAAACTATGGTTCCCGGCTAACATTGTGTCTCCCTACACTTGATCAACATGCACTGAGGCATCTTGTGTAGAAAGACAAAATAGGACTGAAATCACCACAAAACGGTGCCTCCCAGGCCCACCCCTGAAAGGCGGTCCACAGGAATACCATGATCGATGGTATCAAAAGCCACTAAGAGGTCCAGGAGAATGAATGTGCCCTGTTCATTTTCCAGCACAGGTCATCCACCAGGATGACCAAGCCTGAAACCAGGTTGGAACAGATTCAAACAATCTTCTGTTAAATAGTAAAGAGTCCAGTAGCACCTTTAAGACTAACCAACTTTACTGTTCTCTTCATCAGATGCATCCCCATGTTTATATTTGGGTTGCAATATGTTTGTGTGGGGAAGGGGTCTTACTTCAAATAGTAGCAAATTGTCAAACTGTAATATTTTAATATTACATTTTCAGATTCCAATTCCAGGGAAAAATGTATCACAGGTTGTTTTGTGCTACTGCTGTAAATCTGAGAATTAGGCTTAAAATAGCATTTACCACATTTTGCACATTTGCAAAATGTATGGTAAGTCACATGACATGCAGCTATGCAGAAAGGACCATGGAAGTGAGATTTTTGCACTGTGATTTGACCAGCACAGCTTTAACAGAGAGTCTCCTTTCAGTTCCTGAAAAGACATTCTTTCTTAACCTCCCCATTCAACTGGGGGAGCCAATTCACACATTACACAACCACAAAACTAGGTTTTCCACTGACTGTATATTCCACAGGGGTGTGTTGTCAGTCTTAACTCTTTCTAACACATGTTCATCATGTTCACTTTTAGGTAGGCACATTACAGATCCTAAGTGCACTCTTTAAGAACACGATCACAACTCCCAAGTGAGATCCCAGAAGTCGTGAGATAAAGTTATCTGGCCTGTCTGACAAGTCTCCTTCTTTCATGAGAAAAATGAGAAATTTATGTTAACGAAGGGACAATGTGGCCCATGCACTTTTTTGGATCTTAGCTCTAGGCTAGCTCTTTAAATCTTCTGCAGTTAGAGTGTGATTGTCAAGTTCTTAATGCCACTAATTGAACAAGGAAAGAAACATGCCAGCTGCTGTTTGCCATAAGACTGACTTCAGATGCATAAATGATAGATGCCGCCAGAAAGGCATTATCATAATCATCCCTCCGTATAAATGTTTCAGATGTCGGAGTTCAGGCCTGTTAGCTCATGGCGAGACACTTGCTGCTAAGCTACTGACTAAATGCATTAATATGGATCTCCCCCCGTTGTAATGAACTGATGCTCTGGAGGTGAAAAGGAGCATGAACACATGGAAGGAGGCAGGCAGCTCACTTTGGCAAAAAGAGAGGACTGAATTAGCATCAACGCTTGGCCTGCGCACCCAGCATGCCAATCTATGATGAATGTTTAGGGCAGCCCAGACTGTCAGCTGCATTCAGAGCTAACTTTTTCCACTTGATATAAGAGACTAGTCCTGCTATCAATAAGCAGCAGTTTCTAGCTTGCACATAAGTGCCAGTATTTTTACCCACTGGAGCAAAATGAGCCAGTGGTGTATGAAACAGCAAGAACAAATCAGTGTCCTTGGTCATATCACCATACACCAGGTGTGATGGAGATAATGACAGGGAACATTCAACGGCTTTGATGTGACTCCTTTAAAAAATTAAATTTAAAAAATATGGTTCCTTTTTCTATTTTGTTACTTTAAGTGGAGATTTTTTAATTGCAGACAGAATTCAAAGAATTGCTTAGGGTCATGCAAGGGGCATGAAGAGGTAGTACAGTGGAATGACTGACTTCCCCCCCACCTTTGAACCTGTGGATATTCCCATGCCATAACATACTTCTGAAAGTCCTCTCATTTTCAGAAGTAGGTCGCCATGTGGCATGGGCAGCTGCTGGATAAGAATAGTGCCTGCGGCGGTGGAGACTGGGTTCAAATATGTAACTAAGACTTCCTTCCTTCCTCTCTCCCTCCCCCCCCCTCCCTCAGCATAATGTTTTGAATAAAATACAGAAGGGAAGAGTCACATCCACTGCCATGAGTTCCTGTCCTGTGAGAAAAGGTGGAATGAAAATGTGATGGATACATCACACTGAGATCACAACGCTAAACAAACTTTGGAAGAAGTAATGTTAAATTAGTGGGACACATTTGACTGGGAGAAGATGGCTCTATTTCAGGAGCAGAGGATGCCATTTCATCAACTCTAGCTTCTGCAGTCCAAACATGCAGGACTTACATTCTGTGTTTCTGTGCATGGCTGGCAGGAACTTTGGATGGATTGCACAGTGCTTATCAATGGTTTTTAGTAAAGTTGTTGCCTGTTTTTCACTGAAATGTTTCGTACATTCCTGATTGCTGTACTATAGCACTAATCCATGAATAAAGGTTGCTGCTGTCTTGTGCCATGGGATGTTTGCTGGGCTCTAGTTCCAACAAGAATGATAACCTGCTAAGTCATTTTAATATATTATTTTTACTTTTCCTCAAGTTTTTATGAATGGTTAAGGAAGGATACTTTTGTCAATGGTTGAAGCAAAGGGAATAAAAAGTATTGCAGAAAAACAAGAGGCAACATACACTCTCACTGCTAGTAGAAGTTTTAACTCTGCTGCATGAAATGGAGAAGAAATGGGAAACTTAAAAAAGGTAATTTCTAAACTTTGAGATGCTGCCATGCAACTACAGGTTAACAGTTACAGAATTCAAGACCACCTAACGAAATAAAGCTACTCCAAGTCAGTTTCATACAAAGTATTAATCATACATTAAGTGTTATTAATTGCCGTTCATTTCATTCACAATCATTATACAGTCTGCCTCACCAGACTTATAAAGTGCTTAGTGCATATCACAGATTATTATTGGTAATGACCATTCCACTTCATACTATTTTTTGTTTTGTCCAGTAGTTCAATTATTTGTAGAATGGTCCAAATGGTCACAAGTCCATTATAGGTCCAATAGCACATAGATAGAAACGTCCATCTGACGGGATGACCGGCTGGAGGTCCCGTTTCTGGACTCCCTTTTTCAAAGATGGAAGATGTAGACTGTTCTGACGTTACTTTCAAAAATTACAGACTTCCATTTAAATCACCATTATCCCAACGTCGGGTGCTGCTTCAAGTGAAGGCTGCAAGATCTCCCTGACAAGCAGCTGATCCAGGGGTTTAAATGCCCCTTTCCCTGCCACTGCTAACCAGCCGGAAAGGGGCATTTAAACCCAACAAACCACAAACCGGTTTGTGAACTCACCCAGTTCGTGGGAGTTCATGATTCCTGGGTCATGAAAATGCCACGAACCACGAACTGCATGGTTCAGTTTTTTTGCGGTTCGTGCCTATGTCTATAATTGAACAGACTTTCCTGTCTTTAGGCATTCCGGTCAATGACCATGTTGCAGCATCTTGAAACTTATATCTTTCCTTAATAAAATTATCTTTAACTCAAACACTGGAGTGAAGTGATTGGGAAAGTACCTGGCAAGACCTGATAACAATCTAGTTTGGCTCTGAAAAAAGGGGACACCCAAGAGTGCAGCAACTATCGGTCTAGCGCGTTAATTTCCATGCAAGCAAAGTGATACTTAAAATTCTGTAGCAAAGACTCTTACCATATATGGAACGAGAAATGTCAAATGTTCAAGCTGGATTCAGAAAAGGAAGAGGTACTAGAGATCACATTACAAATTTATGATGACTAATGGAACATACCAGGGAATTTCAGAAGAAAATCAGCATATGTTTTATAGATTACAGCAAAGTTTTTGACTTTCTGGGTCATAAAAAGCTATGAACAGTGTTAAAAGAAATGCAACCTGTATTCTGGACAAGAGGCTACTGTCAGAACAGAATATGGGGAAACAGAATAGATTCCAATTGGCAAAAGTGTCAGACAAGGATGTACAGTATCCCATTACTTGTTCAACCTCTATGCACAGCATGTCATAACAGAAAGCTGGATTAGATGTAGAAGAAGGTGGAGTGAAAATTGGTAGAAGGAACATTAACAATTTGAGAAATGCAGATGACCCTACATTATTGACAGAAAATAGTGAAGACTTGAAATGATTACTGATAAAGGTTAGAGGAGTAAGTGCCAAAGCAGGATTACAGCTGAACATCAAGAAGACAAAAGTATTGACTACTGAGGAATTACACAATTTTAATGCTGACAATGAGGAAATTGACTTGATGTATTGTCGAAGGCTTTCATGGCTGGAGAACGATGGTTGTTGTGGGTTTTCCGGGCTGTATTGCCGTGGTCATGGCATTGTAGTTCCTGACGTTTTGGTGCTACACCTCTGAAGATGCCAGCCACAGCTGCTGGCGAAACGTCAGGAACTACAATGCCAAGACCACGGCAATACAGCCCGGAAAACCCACAACAACCAGGAAATTGACTGTTCAAGATTTTCTGTTCCTTGGCTCAATCATCAACCAAAGGGATACTGCAATCAAAAAACCAGAAGAAGATTGAGAGTTGGAAGAGCAGCTGTAAAGGAACTAGAAAAGATCCTTAAAGAAAAAGATGTCTCTCTGGGAACCAAGAACAAGATAATTCAAACAACAGATAATCTAAACGACTATGTATGAATGTAAAAGTTGAACAATGAAGAAAGTTGACAGGAAGAAAACTGATTCATTTGAAATGTAGTATTGGAGGAGAGTTTTGGGAATACCATGGATGGCCAAAAAGACAAATAAGAAGGTTCTAGATCAAATTAAACCTGAATTCTCCCTAGAAGCTAAAATGACAAAGCTGAGGCTATTGTACTTTGGTCACAGCCTGAGAAGACAAGATTCTCTGGAAAAGTCAATAATGCTAGGAAAAGTGGAAGGCAGCAGGAAAAGAAGAAGACCTAAAACAAGATGGTTTGACTCAATAAAATAAGCCACGTCCTCCAGTTTGCAGGATCTGTTAATGATAGGATTTTGGGAGGTCTCTCAGTCATAGGGTTGCCATATGTTGGAGGCAACTTGATGGCATATAACACACACACACTTTGAGAGCTGTCTTCTTGAGCAGAATCAAAAAGAGTCCAGTAGCACCTTTAAGACTAACCAACTTTATTGTAGCATAAGCTTTCGAGATGCATCTGACGAAGAGAACTGTGATTCTCGAAAGCTTATGCTACAATTAAGGTGGTTAGTCTTAAAGGTGCTGCTGGACTCTTTTTGATTTTGCCACTACAGACTAACATGGCTAACTCCTCTGGATCTACTTCTTGAGCAGGTAATTGAAGAGATGGCATAGAAATTTCTAAATAAATGCATGACCCCACTGCAGTCCACCTAGGACATATACAGAAGATATATATAGAAGGTGCTTCTGACGAAATTACATGGTTGGTTCTTCATGGTTCTTCATGGTTCTTCATGAACTACCACCACCCTTCCCTGGTCACCTTGTCTGCAAGCAGCCAAGCGGTGATGGGAATCAGTGTGACAGAGAGAGGGCTCAAACCCACTAGTCTCCTCCTTCCTGTCATTCTGCTAGAATTTTGCCAGTGCTCAAACTTATGTGCCCTTCAGCCTTCCCATCAGTGGTCTAGGCACTGAAAGTGGGCTGCCTATGTGTATGCATGAGAAGTTACTTACTCTCTTCTACCCTGCCTGCTAACTCTCTAGCCCAGTCAGATAATTTGTCTATGCATGGAAAAATGGCTAGGCACTTCTGTAACAACACTGGTCACAGTCTGAGATCTTTAAAAAAGAAAAATAATCATTATTCAACTAACATACAAATCTAGTAACTAGGAGCACAAATGCATAGGAAAAACATCTCATAACAATAGCAAAAGTGTTACTGAAAACTAAAAGAGAATCAAAACATGAGGATAACTAAGTACTACAAGTGTCTGGTTTTACCTTAATATTCCTTTCAGAGGAATCAGCACAAAAAATGTGGAACTTTGAAACAGAAGGTGATCAATGCAGATTTCACTCAGTTTCACATCATTTCCTGATTCTTGGCTTATGATCTTGCCCAGAGCAAAACCTTTTAACTCTTTGCCTCCCAGCTAGAAGTTCTTCTTTTTCTTTTTTTATATTTTTTAAACACTACACAGCACTACACAAGACTATCACAAGGATAGGGGAAAGGGAAGGGACAAAGGGGATGGAGAAAGAAAAGGGGGGGATAACCTACAAACACTAAACACTAAACACTACACTTCAATGTTTTCCCTTCATACTGTCATAATACAAAAATAGCTCCGTAGGATAATGATGGAGTGGTTAATCATACAGAGAATAGGCATTTCAAATTCTGATTAAACTTTCCTCCCCCTTCTAGGTCCCGGACGCAATTCTCTCTGTGCAACCGCTGTTGCGGTGCTCTCCTCCTCCTCCCCCCCTCAGGCTTCTCCTTTTCTTCGTTCTCGGTGCAGCAGAATTCCGGGTTTTTATCCTCAAAATCCTTTAGTTGATCTTCTGATAGTATCTTATAGGCCTGATCTTTATATCTAAACCATATTCCTTCCGGGAATAACCATTTGTACTTTATTCCATGGTCCCTCAGAAGAGCTGCAAACTTTTTATACTTAAAACGTCTTTTCCGGACTAGAAATGGAACGTCCTTCAAAATCTTGACTTTCAAACCCATAAAGTCCAAATCCGCATTGTATGAGTTATATAGGATGGTGTCCCGAATCTTTTTAAATGAAAAGTCAATAATGATCTCACGAGGCAACTGTCGCTTTGTTGCATATTTTGAAGAAGCCCGACAGACCTCCAAAATGGCGCTTTTAACCTCTTCTTTAGTCGTCCTCGCGGGTATCGCCAATAGTTCCGAGACCACATCCCACAGATCCTCATTTTCCTCCTCTTTCACATTTTGGAGACGCAAAATTGTCTGCGTTCGTTCCATCTGTAGCCCGATCAGCTGGTTCTCAACCAACTTCAGCTCCTTTTTTGTAGCCTTCACAAGTGACGCACTTTCCAGAGCAGACTTCTCTGCCCCCCCCCGCTACTTCCTTAATGGTTTTCACTTCGCTTTCAATTAAGCCCACCCTTTGATCAGTTTCGTTCAGCTTGTCAACAAAGGGTTTTATGGCTTCCACCACCGCCCTGCGCACCAACTCTTCGAGCGACTCTCCCTTCAAGGTAGCCGAAATTGACTTACCGAGAGCGGGACTTTGCTTCTTTGCTGCCATTTGGGGGGGGGGGGCGCCAACTAAATTCTGGAACTCACCGAAGGGGAAGAGCGAGTCTTCTTCAGATCAACCTCTCCTTCACTAACGCTTGTAGAACAGAAGGGATTCGCTTGTTTACAGGCTTCCGCCTGTTTCTTTTATTTGCCGTTTCTCGTTGCCCGGAGGCACTCGAGGCGCCGCGCACGTCTGCCGGCCTCCATAGGGACAAATGGGCAATTCCCCCCCCGCATTGATTTCGGGGGGTTCTTCCCGCCACGTCCCGGACCCTGGCTCCCTCCCTGGGAGTCCTGGGGGCTAATCCTTGCAGATCAGCCGCCCAGTCAGGGTGCCCGGTCATTTCCTCCCGGACCAGCCGAGAGGAGCGTTCGGCATGGCTGAGAAAACGAAACCGAATCCCAGCTAGAAGTTCTGATTGATCTACTCTGAAATGGGAGCTGCATCCCCACATTTCCCATTCTTCCTTTACCCAGTCATAACATGTTGCACGTCTTTGGGCTTTAAGGCTGCAGCTCAGGATAACAAAAAGTGATCTATCTTGCCTCTTCCTGCCAGGTGGGCAAATGGTTCTTCCTATTTGTCTCCATTAATGAGGAAACACCTCCTCTCTGTGTGGCTTGGTTCCCACCAGAGAGTTTGATTTATCGAGCTCTAGGGTCTCTTGTGTGTTAATCAGTCCATGTTACCTTTCTGTATCCCAATAGGGTATACTCCCACGATAATGTCCTACCGCTTGCACTACTCCCTTACATTTCTGTCATATTAATAGCAAATATCCAACACTAGAAAGCTCAGAAATGTATGACTGTCTATGTTTCATGGTAAAAGTCTGATTTTTGTTTTTTGTTTTTTTATTCTTGCTAGACTCCCAAAATTTGGTGTTTGATCTCACAGTATGTATCTGACTTGGTACTGCCTGTCATTTTCCATAGGCTGTAGCCAGGTGCAAAGCAAAACAGAAAATTAAGAGCAAGGAAATCACTGCTAAGAAGCTAATTGTTTGAGTTTTTAAAGGTTCTGCCAGCTTGTCTAACAGGCTTCCTCTCTTCGTTACTTAATGCTCATTTCTTGATATATTTCCAGCCCAAGGAATGCTCTGCATGACAAACCAATTAACATCCAGGTGGAAATTAAGAGCTACTCACTTAGTAATTTTGTGTTCTGCGCCCTGCTTCCAATCAAATTAACAGCTCTGCAGCATGAGCCTTTTATCAGGTAGATGCAAGTTACAAGGGAAGATGTATAACACCAAATCAACAAATCCAATATTTTTTATTTATTTCTACTTTGTGGGAGATTATTATTCAGGATG
The DNA here is from genome assembly GCF_028583425.1 of Eublepharis macularius. Classification (NCBI taxonomy): domain Eukaryota; kingdom Metazoa; phylum Chordata; class Lepidosauria; order Squamata; family Eublepharidae; genus Eublepharis; species Eublepharis macularius. The sequence continues at coordinate 73,338,636 of NC_072795.1, forward strand.
TGTAGATTCTTTTCTCACCCAATTCAGTCCTTGCTTCAGGGCTTCATTTTTCTGTTTAAAAGTCTGGCAGTTGAGAAGCAGTTTAATATGTACAAATTCAGATATTATGAATTAAGGAGAGGTCAGAAGAGACAATTTGGGGCCTCAACCATAGAAGCCTCATCCCAAGAGCACCTTTATTTGTACACTTGTTCCATTGTATATAACAGCAAGTATTACTACAGAAAGAATATGTGGCTCAATAGTTATAAAGCCTATTCTTACAAGACTGCTTGTAAGGGTCTGCCAGGTAACTCTCAAAAGACTTCGCTGCAAGAGTTAAAGAACTTTATTGATAAGCTACCAGTTTCAGGCTCCAACTCCGTTTTTGACAGGAATGACGTTTCCCTACAAGCACAAATTATATATAGGATTCTAAGCGTGGGTGAATTCCCAAGTCCCCACCCCATTAAGGTATGTTCAAGAGGAAGCATCTAGGCGGGAAAAAGCAGGGTTGATACTGTATATGAGAAGTCTCAAGGTCATAAGTGTCCTTGCAAGCATCTCTTCCCAGGCGAAGGAGAAAGGGGGTTAAGAGAACCTACAGATAAGAGTAGATACAGCCCCTCCCTTACATACTGTCACATCACAATCAAGCAACAGCTTCAGCCTTTAGCTATGCCCATAGCATTAGAGCACAAACAGTACACAGGGTCTGGTTGGGCATGGCAGCTGAGGCTAATCACCTGACACGGCTGCCCTGGTGCAATCAAATAAAAGACCTACTATGTTTGGCTTTTGCTGCAGTTCATACAGTTATGTTGTCACTGGCAGAAATTATGTTACTTATTTAATTTAGAATCATGAGAAACCAATGGTACCAAAAAATTCTGTAGTGTTTTTGGAGTGTTCAGAGTACTTTCTCTCCATTAGCATGGCCAGCAGGGACAATTATTGAGGCCCAGAGCTGCTCTCCAAAGTGCCATTTTCTCCAGGGGAACTGATCCCTGTAGTCTGGAGATGTGTTGTAATTCTGAGAGTTCTCTAGGCCCCCATCTGGAGACTGGCAACCTTAGCTCTGTTGCCTCCTCCAGCAACAGTGGCAGGTCTGGGAATGGCTGTATACTGCACCTCAGAGCACATGTGGGCATGAGCACAAGTAGAGCACATTGTCAGGTACAAAACAGGGACCCAAGAAGAAGTCCAAGTAGAGATCCAAGTGCAAGAGAAGCAGAGATGCATGTAACATGTGCCAACAGGGTGTTTTTGATGATGTGAAACTAGCCGAAATGACCGTTTGGGAGTAAATCCTGTTAAAGCACTGTTTTCATCCAAGCCTTCAGGAATAGGCTTGAATGAAAAAAAAGCTTCCTTATTCTTGGGATTGAAGAAAGGGGATGAAGAAGCTGAGATGTCATGCTGCTGTAAGAACAGGAGGGGGGTGACTGGCTGGGGAAAGGGACAGTCTTAGATGAATTGTTGCAATGAGATTTGCAGTTTCACACACACACTGAATAATGCACTTTCAATCCACTTTCAATGCACTGTAGCAAATGTTTACAAGTGGATTTTGCCAGTGCACACAGTAAAAACCTGTTTCAAAGTGCATTGAAAGTGGAGTGAGCCTGTATTAGTCAATGTGAATGGATAACCTTTTAGTCAAGAATACCAATGTGAACCTAGGCCTTTGTTGGAAGGACGTTAATCTTACTAAGAGGTCCTGGCTAGTAGTCTGATCAGTAGGTGAGGCTGCAATTGTCCCCAGTGATGAGATTGTGTAGAATTATTCCTAATCCTTCCCCTTCTCTGCTTGATCTAAGCCTTCATAATGTAGATAGCCTGAAATTGTTTTCTGGGTCTTGGCCAAGAAGAGCAGGTTTCAAACAAGATGGAGGAGGAAAGGTCAAGACAATGGGAAACTTAATTGCAAGACATGCGCGTCTCTAGAACTGAAGTAAAAGGCCAAATATTCATGGAGAATGAGAGCTAAGCTACAAGAGACAAATTACACAGGACACGCACATGAAGGGAGTCACAATGTTAGCTGGGAAGCTGTTGTGTACTAGGCCAAGCAAGGCCTCTAAAGTATTTACTGTATTGATTGCAATGCACTATACTGTGTTGAGCTTAAGGTTCAGTCAAGGCTCCCAATGCCTGCATTCTCATTGGTCCTTAATCCCTGCAATATCACAGGTTACTTTCTCAAGGCAGCAGCCAATCGGTCCTCTATAATAAAGACCAATCAGTGGCCTGCCTACTTCAAACATTGTATATAGTTTATGCAAATGATGGTATTGTAAAGTATGTATTTTCATTGGCTATCAGTTATTCTGGGGGTGGAGCTGCTGTATATATATTGAATGTTTCTGTTCAGTCAGTTAGTGTGTGTTAAGTTCCTGCTAAATAAAGAGCTATTGAATTACCTCGTGTCTGAACCCACAATTTAATAGAAGTTGAGTTTTGAAAGAGATCAGAAGGCTTTATAAATTTCCCCTCTCTGCAGAGCCAACTAAGATTGCTTCTCAGAGGGTTTGTTCATTTCCTCTGTGCCTCCTGAAGGCTCTGTCAGTTTCACCAACTCTTCTAGCAGGTGAAGAGGAAATAAACCCTCTGAGGAGTGATCTTCGCTGGCTCCATAGAGAGGGGAAATTGACAGAGCCTTCTGATCTCTTTTAAAACTCAGCTTCCCAGCTAACATTGTGACTCCCTTCACATTAATGTCCTTGTGTAATTCGTCTTTTGTAGTTTAGCTCTGAGTTTATCAACTGATTGGCTATGGTGACTAAATGGCATCTCAATGTTTATAATTGACTTACTAAAGAATACAAGATGCTAGTAGAGGGAACAAGTGATGGTGGGTTAGACTAGGATCTGGGAGTGGTGGTGGTGGAGAATGCCATCAAATCATAGCTGACCTATAGCAACCTCTGATGGGGTTTTCATGGCAAGAGACTAACAGAGGCAGTTTGCCATTGCCTGCCTCTGCAACCCAGGTCTTTGTTGGGCCAACCAAGACCAACCCTGCTTAGCTTCTGAGATCTGATGAGATTGTGTTTGGGCTATCCAGGTCAGGACAGGATCTGGGAGACCCACATTTAAATCCTTACTCTGTCATGGAAGCTACTGGATGATTCTGCACCACTTCCCCTCAGCCTAACCTACCTTATAGGGTAGGTTGTCGTTGCAAGGATAAAGTGGAGGAGGGGACAGCAATGTTGGAAGTCACATTTGGTCCCTTTGGGTGAGAAAAATAGAGTATAAATTATCTAAATAAATAATAACCACTGCCTTTTCCCTGCTTGTGGACTTTATAGAGGTATCTGATTGATCAGTATGGAAAACTGAGTGCTGGACTAGATTGATACTTGGCAAGACCCAACAGCACTCTCCTTATGTTCTTGTTAATCTTGCCAATAACCCTTTTGTAGATAAGTGGTGGACATGTTTCCTCACACTTTCAGGGTTGACTGATTAGCTGAGATGCTCGAACACAATTTATCAAATTTATCCACATTTCTTACATTGGTGGTGCTTCCAGTGGTGCTACCTGTCACTTATCATCATTGTTATTCAGTCAGTTATTCTCACTAATCTTTGGTGTTGATCTATGTTATTATAGGGTTTTTTTCTCCAAAGGCAAATTTTTGTTCCTCTGCTGAACTGTGAAAAGCAACTTTTTTGAACTCATTCTGTCTCACTCCAACAAATGATCCAACCAGTTTGCTAGCTAAGCAAAGCATCTAATGAACTTTAATATTGTTGCCTATTTGGTTTATTACTAATAATCTCTCTTCTCTGGATAATAAATACAGCAGAGATAGTAGCTGTTGAGGCTCGGGTTTTATGTAACTTAGAGCAACTCAAATACAGTTTCAGCTAAACTCCCTCATAAGCATTTTTGCTTAGTGGTAATGAACACAGATTCAGCATTTTATCTCTTAGAAGCATTTAGCATTCCGGTCTTTCTCACTAGATGCCTGGTCTTGTCTGACTAATTGATTTTAGCTAACGGTCCAGTGGCTTGTTTTGTCGCTTCTGCACTATTAAATGAAGGAGTCAGAAAGTCTTGGAGCACTGGGTCATCCTCCACAATGGAACAGAGTAAAGGGAAGCATGCAGTTCAACCATCTGCAAAGAACCATTCATTCTTCTTGGGGAAGAGGCTTTAGGGGATCTTTAACACCTCAAAAACTGATTTTAACTGCCAGCTCACATATCTCGTTTGGATGGTGCTATCTGCATCACTAGACAAGTGGAGTACATTGAATCCACATTAAAGCAACATCACGTACCTAGGTCTTAGCTCAAACCAATTCCAGACATTTTGCAATGGTTTCCTTCCTGACATGTCATGACTTCACTTCAAAGCAAAACAATCAACAGCAACATTAATAAGGATTCAGCAAGGAGCCAAAACACACAATACACTCGGCACGTGATTGGGAGCGACAGGGACAGCGACAGGGAGGCACGTGTAAGTTCTTTCACGTGTCTCCCTGTCGCTGTCCTGAACACTCGCCCCAGAAATAGGTGGTCATACTTGCCCTCACGATATTAAGGCTTATTAATATGGCAATATCATAAGCCCCTCTGCTCATGTGTTTAAAACACAGACAGGCTGCCTGGCTTGGCAGGAATGGGGAAAGTACTGGAATGTGAGAAGTGAAGTAAGTCTAACTTATCTCCACACCCCGGACTTTGTGCATAACCATAGAACAATGGAGGTCTCCAGAAGTACTTGAACGAATCCATTCACACACCCTACCAATTCTACCCTTTACCCACTCCTATTATAGCCTCACCCATCCAGCCATCGTGGGTTATCAAATAGTCTTTTTACACCTATAGTTCCTCTCAGGAAGACCTAATCAAACCATCCTAGTTCATTGTCCCACCTTGGAGACAGTTCACCAACCTTATTGTCTCTTCCTGGAGACAGTTTCCCAGTCCTTTGTCCCGCCCTGTTACACAGTATATATGACCATGTGCTCAGTGTGTCTGTGTTCTGGACCTTCCACATGCCCTCAGATGGCATGTCTGAGCCCTTCTCCCTCTTACCATGAAGTACTGGTCACTGAAGCAGCTCTCCCTTGGACACTCTCAATCTTCTGGAGCTAGTAACTATAAAACCAACTCTGCAATTCTCTCCAACTTTCCTCCCTATTTTTTCTAGTTAGCTCTCTGTGTGCGTGTGCTATGTGTTTTGTGTGCAATTGATCTGTAATATTTTAAATTAAAAAAACCCTTTTGATTGAATATCTGCCTGCTTATTGAAAGGGTTCTCTTGAGGAATGGATCCTTGTAGACATTGGCACACAAGATCTCATAGTTACCGGCCTCTTGCATAGCTGTCTTCCTTGCTTGCTAATTCTGCCACAAATTCTATTACTCGCAAGGAGACCAATTCCGGTAACACCATCACACTATACATGATGGACACAGTGCCTAGTGGGCACAGTGAAAATATGCACAGTGACTGCTGCAGAAACAAGGATTCACACAGAGCCTGGTTTTGTCTTTGATAAAGAAATAGGAGTCCTTTATTGTAAGGAACTCCACTTAGGATAGGAAAGATAGTAGAGATAATCTAGCTAACTACACTAGGATAGAACATGTCCTGTTTTCATGATGGAAGGTAGACAGGTGAAGAAAGAGTGGGGTTTCACCAGAAGGAAGGAAGATTCCCTAAGAATAGCAGTCTACACTTCAAAGGGATAGTCAGAGCAGTGGAAAAAATGGATGCACAGGTCTCGACCTCTCTATTCTGTAACTATCTCATAGTCCCCCTTTAAAGATGGACAATAAGAGGCAGAGTAGTCCTTCACTTCCAACAATACAGCCCTTATAGTCATTCAATCTCATTATTCATTCGGTGTCATTATTATGTCTCCAACATGCCACAGACAGTATTCCTCCGAGAAAGAAACTGCCATTTTACTGCCTAGAGAAAACTGGCAAATGTATTGAGGGCAGATAAGTGGAAGACTACAGGAGGAATGCTGGAGGTGAACTAGCTAGAGGTTATAATACAATCATTGTATGCCATCAAATCACAACCGACTCATGGCAACCCCAGGACCATGGGGTTTTCAAGGCAAGAGGTGAACCGTTTGCCATTTCTTCCTCTGCAGAGCAACTCCAGTCTTCCCACCCAATGGCCAATTCTACTTAACTTCCAAGCTCTGATGAGATCAGGCTAGTCTGGGCTATTAGGCTGCTAGCTAAAGGACAGCTTCATTTGTCTGAAGCAATTATGCTGGCAGTGCTGGGATATGGGAAATAACTACATTAATATTTCCTTGATTTAGATTGGTCCTTATCGTCCTCATGGAACGGACTCAAAGGGTTGCCGTCAGAGATCAGCTATCTCCAGAATGGGAACTATCTTGTGGGGTTCCGCAGGGCGCAATCGTATCTCCCATGTTATTCAGCCTCTACGTAAAACCTTTAGGAGAACTCATTCACAGCTATGGAGTTGGATGTCATCAATATGTGGACGACACCCAACTCTATATCTCTCTATCCAGGTCCCCGCAGGATGCAGTAGAAATCTTAGATCGCTGCCTGACAGCCATGGTGAAATGGCTGAAAAATAACAAATTGAAATTAAACCCAGACAAGATCAACGTGATGCTTGTTGGGAAGTCAGATATCCTGAAAGACATTGTATTCCCCACTTTCAATGGAGTTTGTCTGACCCTTGTAGAGTTGGTTAAGAGCCTAGGGGTTATACTGGATCCAGCGCTACTACTAGAAATACAAATTAAGGCAGCTGCAAAAAATGCTTTCCAGAGTCTCACTCTAGCCTGGAAGATGGCTTCTTATCTTGACACAGCCAACCTGGCCACCTGGATCCATGCTATGGTAACATCTAAACTTGACTATTGTAATGCACTATATGTTGGTCTTCCATCTAAGTTAACTAGGAGGCTCCAATTGGTGCAAAATTCTGCAGCTCAACTGTTAGCAGGAGCAAGCAGGAGCATGAACATCACTCCCATCCTGCAGTCACTCCATTGGCTACCTATCAGCTACCATGCTCAATTCAAGGTACTAGTTATTACATACAAAGCTCCTCATGGATTTGGCTCAACATACCTATGGGACCGCCTCCCTCCCTATATCCCTCCATGGCAGCTTCATTCATCTGAATAGGATCTCTTGCAGGGGCCAGCCTGCACATGGGCAAAATCAATTGCAGCCAGTACACGGGCCTTCTCTTTGGTGCCCCCTACCCTATGGAACAACCTGCCTGAGGAGGTCAGGAGAGTTCCCACGCTCTTGGCTTTCCACAAATGATGCAAAACTGAATTATTCAAAAAGGCTTTTTTTACTCAGATAGGAGGGTGGTATTGTAGGGAGGGGGTCTTGGATGTTTTGCCAATGAGTTGGGAACCATGGGCTCCACCATTATGTTGCTTTACATATTATCTGTTGCTTTGAATATGTATTCGTATATACTGCCTGTGCTTCATGTTGTCTAATGTCAATCCTAGAATGGTTTATGTTCTGTTTCAGCAATCCTTCAACCCTGTATTGGATCCTTGCTAATGCTATGTCTCTGTAAACTTGTATTCATCTACCCTATGACATTGTTTTATGGAAATATCCTTGACACTATATGGAAATGCCTACCCTTGTCCTTGCTACTGATTGTACTGATCTCACACTATGTAATCCACCTTGAGTCTCAGTGAGAAAGGCGGACTATAAATAAATAAATAAAATTGAACTGATGTCAACTAGTTAAAGGGACTGGGACACTGTTCTGTAGTGAACTGTTCAGCCCCAGTTGATGGGATTGTCTGCTGGGACAGCAGGACTTAGCTCAGCTGCAGCTTTTTTTCTACATAGTTAGAAGAATAGATTCCCAAGCATTGTAAAGCAGTCCCTGATATTCCTCTCATTATATAAGAGCAAAGGAGATCAGTTTTCTCAATTTGATCTAAGTTTCCTCTGCACTATGTTACTGATTACTGTAATATTTAAAATGCATTTGTTTTTTTAAAACTTAATGTGTAGCACAAAAACACACTGCAGTGAACTATAACACACCAGTTTTAAGCAAGAATGCAATGTTAAAAATGTATCCATTAAAATGTGTACATGCACTATGACATTTATGTTTAGTTTGGATCTGACATGGTCCACTTTTATCCCTGTCTGCTCGAACAATTACAAATAATTCAACCTAATTTGGGGGGAGGGGTGTTACCAGAACTGCTCTTTTATTATAATGGGGAATTAGCTATAGCAGTCTGTAACTTTTAATATTAAGCGAGGATCATAACCTATGTTTACGGAGGTCCCGATCCCAGACACTCTAGTGAAAAAGAGGCAGACAACAAATAAGTTCCAAACACGTGTATTGAGTGTGGCGTAAGCCTAGCTTGCACAATCATACAAGGAACACACAAGGTCTAAGAAATACAGAGTAGGAAATACAGAGACATTCGCATTAGCGAGTTCCCAACGATGGTAAGGGAAATACTCACAATCCTGGAGCGAAGCAGAGACACGGCAGCGAGGGTGGCCCAATGCCAGCACTGGGACCACAGACGGACAGCAAGGAGGTCTGGATAGGGAATGGCCGAGGCACCGAGTGGTCTGGGAGACCAGCTTAAATACCCCAAAACGTACCCTGGGGCTGGTGCTGTACTTGGTGGTTCTCACAGATTAAAACAAAGGGTCTAATGGGCTACTGAATGGCTTGGATGGGCCACTTTGGTAATCAGATTGTGATAAGTGACACCTCAGGAAGAGGGGACAAAAGAGGGAGGGGGAACTCCAAGTGGGCTGAAAGGATGTTCCAGCGGACAGGGCTTGTCCTGATGTCATCAGCTTTGGAATGCGGAGGTTTCTTTGAGATGCATTCTCTAAGTGCTTGGGATGGTCAGCACTTAGCTCTTCTCCGGGGCGGCTCCTAAGATATGCAGAGCGGGGCGAGGGGCTCTCGCTGCGGACGTGGTGTGCCCGCTTCGCCAAAATGGCTTCCCAAAGCAGTCCTCTTCCCAGGGTCTTCTGGCTGCCTGAGAACATGGATGCCGGCGGGTCATAGCTGGGGCTGGATAGCAGGCTGCCCGGTAGCGAGGGCAAGCTCGGCGACCGGCTCGCGGGAGGCTCCAGGCGGGAACTGACCAGGGAGCGCCTAGCCAGGCTCGCTGGAGGTTTCCCCGGCAGGCGCCCGGCTGCTAGCAGCGGCTTGGGCCCATATGAGGCAGGCTTCCATGGAGGCAGCGGGAACAACACTTTAAAACACAGTCCAAAGCAGGGAACAGGCACGGTCCGTGGCAGATGGCAAAGCAGGCACGGGGAACACTTGTAACACAGTCCAAACACACACTGGGAAGTCCAGATACAGGTCAGGGCAGGGCTGCCCAGAAAGAGAGTCCTTTTGTGCAGTTACCCAAACATGGAGTCAGTAAACTACACAGTCTATTGCAGCAGCAGGGTAATTGACACGCAGGCAGGAAACTGACACGTGTATCAGAACACACACGTGCAAAGCAGTCTTTGGTGTAGCAGTGAAACAGCAACGCAGGAAACTTTAGCACAGTTCATGGCAGGCTTCAAAGCAGGGGAGGGGGCCTACTTGGCAACAATTCCCCCCCTCGGAGACCCCGGGACGTCAGGCGCGCGGGTCTCCGAACTTGACTTCAAAGGCGAGGTGGTCGGCAATGTCCGGTGGTCGAGCTTCGAGCGAAGAAGGAGCGGGAAGGGAAGGAGGGGGAGGCGTCACTCAAAAAATTTAGTTTGGAGAACCACCTAACCGAATAAGTGCAATTTAGATCAGCCAATGGGCTGCAGGTCTCTGGGTTCACACCAGGGGGTGTGCTAAGTGCAATCGTCAGAATAAATAGCAATAATTCATAAGTAATAGCAATTCATAGTAGTATAGGCAGCAATGAGCAATTCATGCATATAAATAGCAATAATTCATAATTGTGTACATTGATTAATTCATGATTGAAGGTAATTCATACGGAATTCATGATGGGTTAAAAGCACTAAAAACCAGGGGCAATTAATATACATGGATCAATTCATAGGCATAAGATTTAAAAGCAAAGACAATTCATGGTTCAATTCATGAATGTAGGATTAAAAGCAATTCATACAAGGTAAAGTGAAATGTGCAAGCATGGCATAATTCATCAAGGGTAGAGTAATTCATAAATGAGTAGAGTAATTCATAAAATCATAAATACATATATGTGATTAAAAGCAATAGTTCATGAAGTCAAAAGCAGCAAGTGCGTGGAAACAATTCATGAGGGGTAGGCGGCGGAAGGGCTCATGGGGGCAGAAAAATACACTCTGCAATTAAAAACCAAATCAATATGGCTGGATTAAAATCAAATTCATAGACTAGAACTGCCTCGGTGGAGGGAGTCGGGTTAAGAAGGCAATTCAAGGTTAAAATCAAATTCATAGGGATAAAGTTCATAGGGGGTGATAAAAAGGGTCCCAGTTCATGGGAAGATCATGGGCGCACTTGCAGTAGATAGAGGGGGGGGACTAGTTCGGGGCTAAATTCATGGGAGTAAAATTCATAAAAAGCAGTGAGAAGAAATTCATAAAACAATAGAGCAACAAAGATCACAGACGGCTCAGTCCGCAGTACAGCTGCTGGACTGGGTTGCATATTTACAAGAACAAGCAAGCTTAGTCCATGTGTTCCAAAACACACTTCCACCCCCCCTTGCTGTCTGAGACAATCCGCAGAGCAGGGTCGGTGAGCGGCGAGAAGGGCTTCAGGCACACAGTTCTAGTCCTCATGGAGGTGGCGCTGCTGGCGGTCGTTTGGAGACGGGCCGTGGGCTGGGAGGCAGAGTAATAGGTCCCCCCCTAGTCCACAAGAGGGCCTCGGAGCGGTGTCCGGCAGCAGAGCGTCCATGGGGCTGGTTCAGGATCCGTACACATAATAAAATACAAGCATAGTTCATACCAGCACAAGCAATAAAACAAACAAGGGTTAAAGGAGGGCGCCAAGAATAACCATTAGGGCAGGAGGAGGTCGGGGTTGTAGTAATCCAAGCGGTAAGACAGCTGGAGTTGCTGGAGCTGTCGGCGGCTCCAACAGCCCAAATACAGCAGTGAGGCACATAACAAAACTTGAAAGGCCAAAATAACGACGATCGGGTGCAAAGCCAAATTGTAAATTCCAGTGGCAGTGGGGCTCCAGCCAAAGAGGGTTTCCCACCACGAATGCTCGCCGGTGGTCTTAATCCGCTGGACAAGATCCAAAATCTCCTTTCCGTTGTGGGACACAACCAAAGCAGTGGTGTCCCCGTCCCTCTGGATGCTCTGGAGGGTGCGGTGGAGCTGCGGGTGGGCCAGGAGCTCATGGATTAATTCCAGACCGATGCCAAGGGAAACTGGCTTCACATATCGATAGATGGAGGGTGCCACCAGGATCTCTTCTTGGGTCCAGACCGGTACCGTGTAGGTGAAGTCGCAGGCTGCTACCGAAGACAGGTTGCAAAAGCAGCGGTTGACTCCCGGGATCACGGGCTTGAGCTGGAACGAGTTCAGGACCACAAAGTCGCAGGCCGTTCGCACGCAGGCACATCCTTTTCCAATGTAGACCACCGCGGAGCTGTTCTCCCGGACGACCTCAAAAGAGCACTCGTTGAGGGCATCGACTTGCGGGGCTACACAGGGGTGATGCGGTGCAAAGGCTTGGTCTTGGCAGATGAAGCCGGTCTGGTCTCGATGCTGGCACCCTTGGAGGCTGACGAGCTGCCATCCGGTCGGGGTGAAGCGGGCCCAATGGTCGGGGTGGCGGGCGTAGAGGACTTCGGTGTCGCTGACTTGGAGTCCCAAAGGCACGACTGGATACACGTGGAATGACTCGTGCGCACTGGCCGTTAATAAAAATAATTTAAGCTCCTGGGTGGTCGGTGAGAATGAGGAATTTACGAGAGACCACCAGGATTCAAGCTCCAGTTCAATGGGTGACAATTTGGGCATAATCAATCTTTTAATTTCCAGGGGCAAGTGCCCGTCCGTGGCTTGCCGAATTAGCCCCATGGCCACAGCCTGATTTAATTGTTGGGCTTGCATACATGCCATGGCTATTGACATGTTGCGTTCCAAAGACTGTGTTCCTTTGAGCAGCAGAGAAAAATCTCTTTCAATTTGACTCTCCCAGTTAACTAGAATGGAGCTGATCTCGTGTTGCCCATTCGAAATGGAATTTAGGGACTGCACCACCGGTTTACCTAAGTCGGAGATGCTAGTCGTGACATGGGCAAACTTATTAGCGAGAGTCTCTATGTTGACCGAATCCATGATTGCTAAGCCTCCGGCTGCAGGAGCAGTCCAGTCGGCAATGCTTCGTCTGGCACGCGAGAGAGAGGGAGAGGGATCGATCCACAGTTGTAGCCATGCATTCCAACCCTTGCTACCGGCCTCCAGATAGGGAGCGCACTGCGGCAGCCTCTGGGTTACATTTAGCTCAGCTAAGTCTATGCGGATCTCTTTTAAAGACATTTGCGGGCGGACTAGAATTCTCTCTCGAATGTCAGTTTTCAAAACATGGGAGCCCACTATATGCGTGCCGCCTTGGCTTAATTGTTCATTGCTAGCAATCAAAGGGTCAATTTGGATGGTGTGGGTCTCCTGGGTCCGGATCAGCAGGGAATAATTGCCTGGTTCGTGAGTCAAATTTACAAAGAGCAGCCCAAGCCGGTGAAATTTCTCTACTAGGGGCTTGGTTTGGCATTCGGGCGTCTGTTGAACCAGTATCCAATCGGGTGGGCCATGTTTGGCTAGGTCTTCCTCCTTTACAATCCAGGTCAGGTTCTCCCAGCGTTTTATAGCAAAGGAGAGAACTGCGCCTGAAGGGGGCGTGATAGTGACTGCTGCCGATTCAGTGGTAGTAGTGCCTAGTAGGATGGTCATTCTAAAGGGGTCTCCTGCCTTCCATACTGCGGCCGACACTAAAATAACTTCACAGTATGGTCCGAAAGCCTCAGTGACAAATGGCGAGGTTTCGAAGTTGGCAGGGGTGGTATATTTGTCTACCACCGGGACTTTGGTGGGGGCTGGCCTGATACGGGGAAGGAACATACATGGGATCGGAGCAAGTGGTGAAACCGTATCAGTAGGCGAATAACATACTAATTCTTGAGACAGAGTTCTTACTCCCACACATAAAATAACAAGCTCTGGGGGTCGGATCCATTGCTCTTCGCAACTGCGGAAGTTAGTGCGATCCGTGGGGGTGGTCATATTGCTCTGCTGCACAACTTTGCAGACCATCATTTCGTTCCCTGCCAGGGTATTGATGCATCTCCAGTGTGGGTAGGGCATTAATTTGGACGGGCGTCCCTCTATTAGGGTGCCTGCCAGCACGAGCAAACACAGAGTAGCCAGGTGCCTCATCTCCTGGCCTTCCTTTTCCTTTGTGGTGAAAATATCCTGGGGAGACCTGCGGATATAAGTACAGGCTCCCTGAGTTTATTGCAGCAAAAATAAATGAGTGAGGTGAAGTAGGGAAAAAGAAAAGGGAGGGCGTTTTTCTGCCAGCACTGTATGTTAGGTGGGGCTCGAACGAGAAGTCCCGGAGCACTAAGCGAGCCTTCCAGCTTGTTGCTCTGGGGAACTCCTGTGCGAAGGTTTCTTTCTAAAGCATGTATATTTCAGGGGGGACGTTTTTACGTCGAGCAAGGGTCGGTTGTGCGTTAGGCGGGATTATGCAAACTCGCCCCAGGGGTCCCTGGGTGCCTAGACTATGTGGCCTTCAGGTGCCCCTTGCTCGGTGGCGGGCTGTTTTTATTTTGCGGGCTGAGAGCTATCGGTCCGGCTCGGCCTGGCCTTGCCGTTTTAAAAAGAAAAAAACTAAAGAGCGGTTTCCATTAACTATAAGGGTTGCTGCAGACGGGGGCCCTCGCTTTAATTTCCTAAAAATGGGCTTTCGTCATATGTTTGCAGGACTAGCAATTTTTGGAGGGACTCCCTCGGGCGGCCCCATTTTCTGGTTTCAAAAAAAAAAGGTACACCGGGCAAAAAGAAAAATATACTGAGCAAAAGAAAAATGCACTGAGCAAAAAGAAAAACACACGGAGCAAGAAGCACACGGGTATGGGGTGCTTTTAGGTTGCCCTTACTTGGGGTGCCTGGCAGGGCTTCATTATATCTTCAATATGTCTCCCCCCCTTCTTTTCCCTTATACGGTACGGGCAAGGGAAAAGATTACGTGGGGCGGGCGGCTGCTGGCGGAAAGGGCCGAAGTGGAGCCGAGGGCGCTCGGCGGCGTTTATCAAAAAGCGGCGGAGACGGCCGAGATCTGCCGGCGCCACTGGGTCTGGGTTATTCGGGGGTCATCTTGGCGCGGGGGGTTCTGGCTATGTAAATGAGGTACGCTGCCCCTTGTGCGTGGCGAACGCACCCCAATAACATATTCCAGAGGTAACATATTTACAAAATACTGGCGGGTCTTTTACCTTTGCACTAAAGCATACTAACTGGTGGCGCCGTATAGCAACTCACCGTGATGAATATGAACATTAATAAAAGAGGGGGTTGACGGGCTGAACGGAGGTTTCCTTCAGGGGAGGCATGGCCCTCAAAGCCAAAGCCGACCATCATGCGAAAGCGTGGGTCTGGCAGGTGAGACCCCGAATCTACGTAGATGCGGGATCTTCACCAGCACGGCGGGTGAAATGTTTTCAAATACAGAGATCACCTTTGTTGGTGTGTCTCCAATATTGGAAACGCATTCACTTTTGGGCTAAAGCCTCTCCAAACACTTTCACACAGCAAATCTCTTTTGCCTGTGCAATTTTTTTCCGAACATGCGGCTTACAATCCAATTAAGAATCACTTTCGGTGGTGGTCCTATTTGGCTTTGATTGCCGTGTCTTTCCCTAAGGGTCCCAACTGTGGGGCCCGCCTAATGAAGTTAAAGAATAGAACTGACAAGAAATAACAAAAACACTAAATGATTATATGAAGCCAAGTTGGCCTTTTACATGATTATAGGAAGCTACATTGGCCTTTTACATCTAAATTCAAAAGGGAATTGGGCTTCAGGTTCACACACACATAAAGTTAAGACTGCACAACGAAAAGGGACGGGGGCTGCAGGGACTTGAACTCAAGTCTCCTTAAGGTGGCTTTTCCACTCCTGGTTCCAATCCCTTCCAAATTCTGACAGGGAACCAGTGATTACATTTATTTGGGCTTACTTCAGCCTGGGAGAGGACAAAAGGAAGAACTGGGAGGAGGTCAGAATCCTGGTCTGGCCAGTTTTTCCATTTCAATGAGGGGTGGGGGTATAGCGCTGAGTGGGAACAGTTTGTTTCAGATGCTGCTAGCAACTGGGATTCTTTCTGGAGTCTGCTCACTTGCATTATTACATTCCTGACTGCACTTACTGCTGGAGGCTCTATCTTTTCACCAAGTTTTGGGCTTGAGCATTTTAAAATGAGGAAACAGATACACAAATATCTCTGAATTAGCTCAAGCACTATTAAACCACACAGGCATAACATAAGGTTTTCTTCAGGGGTGTTAGTCAGGGAAGGCTGAGAGAAAGCTATTAGTTGCAAGCACTGGATTCTCAAAGCAATTTAATTCTTTTAAAGGAACTGCATCTTTACTTTTGTTTACCTGTTCTTCAGGATCATTGCAAGAGGGCACAGTCACGGTGGGCTGTGTATAGCTTAGCTGGGGGCAGTCTATGGGAGCCAAGACAATTTCTTGGGGAATGACTTTTAAACTCTGCACATGCTCAGAATCTAAAGTGAATTCTGGCTTCTTGGGCATGGGGGCTGAGGCAGAAATTGGAGGCAAAGGTGACTGACTACCTGTTTCACTGCCTTTGGCGGGGCGGGGTGCTGATTCAATCACTGATTGTTCCTCTAAAGTCTTTAATCTGGCCTCAGTGAGTCTCTGGGATTCCAGGAGATTTTGCATCAGGGTTTTTAAAGTGGCAGTTTCATTATTCTGGTCCTCCAGCAAAGTCTGCATGTTAAGGAATTTATTGTGGAGCTGCTCTTTCTCTATTGTGCAAGCATTCAATTTTTCCTTTAATTCTTTATTCTCTTTATTAAGATCATTTATTTTTAAATTCTGTTCCCTATTGACACTTATGAGCTCCTGAATTTTATTTTGCAGCTCTGCCAGGTTTCTTTCAGAGGTGTCTGGCAAAGTTGGTGCTGGGTTCTGGGTGCGAATCACCCTTTGGAATCTTTCCTCCTCTCTTTTAAGTTTCCAGCTATTTTTAGTTCCCGGAGGTCGAAGGCTAGCCTCAACCTTTGGTTTTCTCCCACGGGCAGTTAAGTGGGGAGAATAATGTGTGACCCCCGGGCATCCCTATTGGAAAAAGGGGTTCCCAGCTGGTGGCGGCTCTTCTCTTACTGTAGCCACTGGCTGTGCATGTTGGGGAGGGCCTTTCCCAAGGGTGTCTAGAAGGGCAGAGAGAATAACTGAAGTGGGCTGCTGGTGGAAGAGCTCCATGTCTGCCCCATGATCCTTGAGCTGCTTCCAGAGTTCCCAGCGGAGTGGGAACTGGCTGGCGGCGGGCCGCCTAGGTCAGAGGGCTCCTCATGGTCCTTTGGCTGCGGTCTCCAGGAGTCAGCCTGACTTGGGGGAGGGGAGACCTGGTGATTGTATGTGTGCGGTGCCCAAGGGGGCGGGGGTGCCGAGGGCAGTGCAGGTCTCCAGGGCTCAGAGGGTCCCTGTGGGGAGGAAGGGTAGTGACTGGGGGTGGGCGCAAAGGTTACTCCTGGACGGGAGTCCCTCTGGCTGCGGCCCCGAGTGAAGCTACCGCTTCTCCCACGCAAGATGCCACCTCTAGGCTCCGAGTACGAGCTATGCCCTTGGGGCCGATATTGGGAGTGGGGACCATGGTTGGCATACGTGACTGTGTTGATGGGCTCACTCTCTTTCCTATGGGGGGCCGGGGACTTCACATGGCGGATGGCGCCGGTCTCTCGCAACAGGCCAGCAATGCTCCTGATGCGGGATTCCAGGTCTCCCCATGAGATGCTCCCGGGCTCCACTCCTGCTAGTGCTAGGCGGGTGGTACTATTGAGTCCATCTAAGACTGCTCTCCTGAATTCTAATTCGTCAAAGTCGGGTACATCGCTTGCATCTAGGTCCACTTCGTCTGACAGCTCTGCAAGAAGCTGTTTCCTAGCTAAATATGCCTCTGGGTCCTCTCCAGGTTTCTGGGACTCCGCGATATACAGGGCTTTCAAACTCTTGGTGGGCCACAGGAATGCACAAATTTCTTTAATTGCTCCGTACTGACTGCGGGTGGCTAACCTTCGGTTAGAGATATAGGCATTCAGGGCCGAGACTATTTCAGGGGCAGCGCATTGGCGGGCCAGCTGGGCCACATCGGAACCACTAGCGGAGGGCTGGGAGGTGGTCACATGGGTGAACCACTGGATGGCCGTGTCTCGGTTTAGGGGTCCCATACGGTCTGCTATGGCTTGGAGCTCATCAGGCCTCCAATTGCGGGTTTCCTTAACGACCCGGTCTGTCTTCCTGCCATCCTCGTCCATGGATACAATTTCCTTGGTGGCTATTGGGTGGAGGGGCTGTGGGGCTTCCGCAGACTGGGGCGAAGGGGGTGACCAGTTGTCGGTACTACCTTTGGGGAGGGCCAAGAGGGCTGCGGGATGCACGGCGGAAATTACGGCCTGCTGCATCCCCAGGTGCTGCTTTAGGGCCTCTAGCTCCCTCTTACAAGCGGAGTGGTCTGCAGAAGCTACCTTGGAGTGATTGTGCTCTGCCATGAACTGGGCGGCATGGGTTAGCTTAGCAATTCTTTCCTGTCCCTCGATTACTGCGTGCTCAGCCATGTCGGCACGAGCGGTGGCCGCTTCAGCCTTGTGCTGGGCGTCCTGGAGGGCGGTAGTTAATCCTTGCTTTTCTAATATGAAATTGACACGTTCAGCGCGCCACTCAACTGTCTTTTCCTCATGGTCCCTTTCCTGTTCGGTTAGTTTGGCCCTGAGACTCTGGATTTCTAGGTGCAGGGCGTCCTGTTCTCGCTTTGCTTTTTCCTCTAGCTCCTTCCTTTCTTTGTCTTGGGCTAATCTGAGCCTCTCTATCTCCTGCTCACTATCTTCCTGCGCTATATGTAATTTATTTATCAGGGACACGCTGTCCTGTAAGGCAGTAAAAAGTGCCCAAGCTCCGTATCTGTCCTTCTTGCTCGACTTGGGTTTCTCTTTCTCACAAAAATCTTGGAAGGCACTTCTGACTATCTGGAGCGGGTCAGGTCCCTTGAAGGAACCGGCTTCCCAAGGGCAATCTCCCTTCTTAACTAGCCACTTCTCCAGGCGGGGCACGGTGGGGTTTGCCCGGTACATTTTTACTTTCGTTTAAGGCTGACCTCGGGGGAGGTTAAAGAGTAGATCAGCGACACCAGGGGTGGGGCGATTAAAGCTGCTCAAGGGTTTTAACAACTTCTTCCTTTCTATGTTCCTTTTGGGAGGTTTATCCTTCCCTCAGGTCCTCAAGGGTTTTTACCAGGGGGTTTTAAGGTTCTACTTTTAGGTTCACAGGGTATTTTAAGGGTCCTACACTCGGTTCTTCTCCACCAGGGGAGAAGGGAAAATTCCTATTCCCGTTTCAAGCTTGCCTACAAGCCACGGGACCAGGAAAA
The DNA here is from genome assembly GCF_028583425.1 of Eublepharis macularius. NCBI lineage: Eukaryota > Metazoa > Chordata > Lepidosauria > Squamata > Eublepharidae > Eublepharis > Eublepharis macularius. The sequence continues at coordinate 73,357,243 of NC_072795.1, forward strand.
GCTTACTGGCTCAGAGGGTGCTCTCAAGCTCTCTAAGCCCAAGAACAAAATCTTCTCAGTGCTCCCAAGCCTCTGCCTAGAAGCCAAAGCTCAGGGGGTCTCCCAAGCCTATGTGCTCAGAAAACCAAAAAGGGTTCCCAAGCCTCTGCTCAGGAACTGCTACTAAGGGGGGTCTCCCAAGCCTCTGCTCAGGCAACCAGAAATGCTCCCAAGCCTCTGCTTAGAAACTGAAGTGCTCCCAAGCCTCTGCTCAGAAGCCAAAATGCTCCCAAGCTCTCTGCCCAAGAACTAAACTCAAAGTGTCCCCAGGCCTCGTGCTCAGAGACAAATGGTTAAACTGTCTCCAAGCCTCGACCAAAAGACTAAATGTGCTCAAGGACTGCCTCTGCAAGTCCCCAAGCGAAAGTGCCCAGGAGTAAAGCTTACTGTACTCCCAAGCGAGGTGCTCTCAAGAGTTCTAACAACTGCCAAGCAAAAGTGTGCCCAAGAGTCCCACTGACTCCCAAGCGAGGTGTGCCCACGTGTCTGACTTAAAACTCGCAAGCGGAAAGGCGCCCAAGAGTCTACCTTAAAACTCTTAAGCACGGTGCGGCCGGCTGCCGCGGGGCTTCAGGAACCTGGCTTTAGACTCCCAAAGCTAACTGACTGAACGAACGGACTAACGATCCCTTCACGTTTCCTCCGGAGCGGGGATTGAAGCCTAAGTGCTGGCAGGAACGGGGTTTGGACGGACTTAGGAGAGACGGGGGAGGGCGGAAAAGAGTTTTATATGTGCTGCCTCAGGATATATATATATCTATAGAGCCTACTTCTGGGATCCCACCCACATAGACGCGTTTAGGCGGCCCGGAAGGTGGCCAGGAACTTCACCAGTTCAGAGGTCCTCACCCACAGTACACCGGTTATAACGGCTGGAGGGCCTCGCGGTGCACCACAAAAGGCAAGTAGTCCAAAGCTGGCTGAAGGAGGAAATGGGGGAAAAGCCAACCCACAAGATAGAAATGCTCGCTAGAGCCACACACACTCACACTTTTAATTCCCTGAGCTAAATTGCGCTCTTTACACTGAGGTCTGGAAAATTTTCCTCTAAGTCAGTTCGCTGAAGACACGCGTGTCGACTCACGTGTATTCACACGAACCGGTTTATGCCCGCATTCTTCACCAGTAAACTGTTACCAGAACTGCTCTTTTATTATAATGGGGAATTAGCTATAGCAGTCTGTAACTTTAATATTAAGCGAGGATCATAACCTATGTATACGGAGGTCCCGATCCCAGACACTCTAGTGAAAAAGAGGCAGACAACAAATAAGTTCCAAACACGTGTATTGAGTGTGGCGTAAGCCTAGCTTGCACAATCATACAAGGAACACACAAGGTCTAAGAAATACAGAGTAGGAAATACAGAGACATTCGCATTAGCGAGTTCCCAACGATGGTAAGGGAAATACTCACAATCCTGGAGCGAAGCAGAGACACGGCAGCGAGGGTGGCCCAATGCCAGCACTGGGACCACAGACGGACAGCAAGGAGGTCTGGATAGGGAATGGCCGAGGCACCGAGTGGTCTGGGAGACCAGCTTAAATACCCCAAAACGTACCCTGGGGCTGGTGCTGTACTTGGTGGTTCTCACAGATTAAAACAAAGGGTCTAATGGGCTACTGAATGGCTTGGATGGGCCACTTTGGTAATCAGATTGTGATAAGTGACACCTCAGGAAGAGGGGACAAAAGAGGGAGGGGGAACTCCAAGTGGGCTGAAAGGATGTTCCAGCGGACAGGGCTTGTCCTGATGTCATCAGCTTTGGAATGCGGAGGTTTCTTTGAGATGCATTCTCTAAGTGCTTGGGATGGTCAGCACTTAGCTCTTCTCCGGGGCGGCTCCTAAGATATGCAGAGCGGGGCGAGGGGCTCTCGCTGCGGACGTGGTGTGCCCGCTTCGCCAAAATGGCTTCCCAAAGCAGTCCTCTTCCCAGGGTCTTCTGGCTGCCTGAGAACATGGATGCCGGCGGGTCATAGCTGGGGCTGGATAGCAGGCTGCCCGGTAGCGAGGGCAAGCTCGGCGACCGGCTCGCGGGAGGCTCCAGGCGGGAACTGACCAGGGAGCGCCTAGCCAGGCTCGCTGGAGGTTTCCCCGGCAGGCGCCCGGCTGCTAGCAGCGGCTTGGGCCCATATGAGGCAGGCTTCCATGGAGGCAGCGGGAACAACACTTTAAAACACAGTCCAAAGCAGGGAACAGGCACGGTCCGTGGCAGATGGCAAAGCAGGCACGGGGAACACTTGTAACACAGTCCAAACACACACTGGGAAGTCCAGATACAGGTCAGGGCAGGGCTGCCCAGAAAGAGAGTCCTTTTGTGCAGTTACCCAAACATGGAGTCAGTAAACTACACAGTCTATTGCAGCAGCAGGGTAATTGACACGCAGGCAGGAAACTGACACGTGTATCAGAACACACACGTGCAAAGCAGTCTTTGGTGTAGCAGTGAAACAGCAACGCAGGAAACTTTAGCACAGTTCATGGCAGGCTTCAAAGCAGGGGAGGGGGCCTACTTGGCAACAGGGGCTGTGGGCCTGATATAACTTCATAAAGTGAGGAGGCACTCATTGGTGGCACTTACATTATTATTGTTAGTATTGCAATTTCTGTTATTATATTTTCTTTGTTTAGATAGCACCATCAATGTGTATGGCAGCAGTACAAGTGCAGATTTTCACAGTCAAGATCCCAGGTCAGTAAACCCATTAGAATCTTGGTACCAGAAAAACAGAGCTACCAGCTGGGTTCCTTCTGCCCAATTGTTATCCAAGGCAATGGTGGTAAGGTACTGTGCAGCTGGCCCTGCCCATATGCTTCCCAGTTTCAAATGCTTTCTGGAGTGTCTGGGGGTTACACTATGGGAAAGCAACTGCACACCACTACAAATGGGGAACAATTTCGCTTTTATGCCCTTCATGTCCCTTTGAGGTCTACAGATACAAGATTTTACTCTGGTCACTCACTCTGTGGGACCACCAAGGATTTTACAGTTCACAAAAAGACAACAAGTGGCTTGGGGACATATTTGTAGGGAATAAGTCATTTAAACAGCTTCAGTCTGGCTTCACCGCTTGGCCCCTACTCTCTCTATCTCTTTATCTTGGCATAAAATTCAATAGCAGGTAAAGATGAAAATGAAATCCTCTTTTGGAACTGCTATCTTGTCTGTCCCACTCCAGTGCTTCTTTCCTAAAGGAGTATGTAAGGGATGCAGAGGGAAGAGATAAAAACTAAATTGTTTGACAGAAGGGGGGAAAAAACCAAAAAAAGACCCAGAGTTTTTCTCAGCTGGGATATCTGAAGGCTGTAAAATGAGATAGGATATGTGACGAGCAAATGGAGCTTGACAGGCTCATCTAAGAAAGGTACTGAGAACTTTTTGAAAATTTGTTGTTACTTGCTACATCGAGAAGGGAGATGGTGCTTATAGAACTTGCAACATACTTATAATAACCCAGTGGACAAGAGCTGAAATGGATTCACGTCATGTGTTTGTGTTGCGTGTATTTGTATTTGATCAAAATGAACCCCAAAACAGACCCAAACAAGCTGATTCATAGCTAATGCCGTGAAATATGTTTGCTAACCTACAGATATACCCCCCACCCCACACACACAAAATGTCCTCCCTGCAATATTCACGGACATTTCTAGCTCCCGTTCACGTTTGTATGACAAGGACAAACAATCAATGGAGACCACGGCATTCACAAGACCAGTTGCATTATTCTAACGTGTCTGAGTGCTGCCTATGGGATCAGTTGGATCCATTCAAATTTAGAGCTGCTTGATGCCCAGTGCAAGGTACTGGTAGTGACTAATTAACATATTTTTTCCTGGATAGTTTGACAAACATATACTACAAAATCAAAACTCAAAATGATACCTCATTGAACAATGTCTGCCTTGAAACATCTTTTGGTTCTTTCACCCTCCAAAATGTGCAGTCCAGTTGGCAGGCCAGACCAGGTAACAGACAAGGTAGTTAAATGAAAAGACCCGTCATAGAAAAGAGCTGCTCAACAAGAAGTAAAACATGCTTTTCAAAATTATGATTTCTTTGTTTAAAAAATTAGTTCATATATAAATCATATTTATTGTATGAAGCAAAAAACAAATATGAGGCTCTGGCCTCATGAGTTGTCAAGGGAAGATGGGGTAAACACTTTGGCCTGAAATTTGGGATTCTCTGCTTTTTTGTCCTCTCTGCCTGTGTTTCTTCCAAGAATGATCCCCTATGGTGACTTACTTACTGCAGAGCTCATTTCTAGGGGGAACGCACAGGAACACAGTTCTGGCAGTTCCCCAAAGAGGTCACATGTCAGGTGGCCCCGCCCACTTGACTCGGCCATTTTTGGCTCTTTTTGGCCTGGATTGGGGCCAAAACGGCCTGGATTGGGTCTCTGACGGATGGTGGATCACTCTCCCGCTCATCAGCAGCCCAATCCTGACCATTTTGGGCCCCTTTTCAGCCATTTTCAGCCCCTTTTTACCATTTTGGGCCCAATTTTGGCCCTGAATGGCCAGGATTGGGTCCAAAACAGCCAGAACAGGTGATGTCAGGGGGTAAGGCATATGCAAATCAGTTATACTAATGACACACTTCCAGTGATGGCAAGAGGCATGGCATATGCTAATGAGTTATGCTAATAAGTTCCTCCAGCTCTTTTTCTACGAAATGACCCCTGAATTACTGTATTTCAAAAGGTATACAAAATGAAGTATAGGAGCCATATGGTTAGACGGATTGATCATACGACAAAGAGCAAGGGGCAAAAAAAATCTGAATTTTCTCAGCAAGAATATTGGAACTGGGGGTGGAATGAGGTCTGCTGAGAACCTCCCAGGGTTACCAAGCAAACAGTGCAATCCTAAGCAGAGTTACGCCAGTCTAAGCCCATCTGAGCCAGTTTGGTGTAGTGGTTAAGAGCAGCAGAACTCTAAACTGGAGAATTGGGTTTGATTCCCCACTCCTCTGCTGGAAGCCAGCTGGGTGACCATGCATCAGTCACAGCTTCTCGGAGCTCTCTCAGCCCCACCCACCTCATAGGGTGATTGTTGTGAGGATAATAATAACATATTGTAAACTGCTCTGAGTGTTGCATTAAGTTGTCCTGAAGGGCAGTACATAAATCGAATGTTGCTGTTGTTATGCTTACGATTGCACTGAAAGATTCCCTCTGGGCCAGCCTTCCACACCACCCAGATCAAATTATCATATGACATAAATCACCTTACTTGTCTTTTGCAATGGGTGACCCAGGACCCTAGAATTTTGCTACCTCCAATGGTCCTAAATGTCATTTAGATGAGCTGTTAATAGCCTTAAGACCCCAAGTTCTTTTGCACAGCAGCAGTGCAAATGGTCAAAGATTCTTACCGTTGTTGTGAGCTTCCAGCTTCAGTCAGATTGTCAAGGATTCAAAACTAGCTTCTGCCTGGGTCTTGTTCAACTTGTAACTAAACAAATCTGAAAACAGCACTTAAACTTATCTGATCCAATTAAAGGGTGAGTCAGCCACTTTCACCTTGAAGTCTGGTATTCTCTCACTCTACAAGAGCATTTATTGTGGACTGCTTTATAAAGCTTAGATACAAAGCTGACTTCTTGCTTGTTTCTTTTCTTACTCATTTGTCCCAGACCACAGGGACAGGTGCACTGTGTAAAGTTGCATTTGTCATACCCAGTTCCAATGGAAATATCATATGAGCTTACAGAGATCCACAGAGTAGAAGTGAAGATGCATTCACCTGTTCAAAACACAGCAATGTTCTAATATTTACACTGTAATCCTGTGCAGAGTTATTACACTCTAAAACCATTGAAATGAATGGGCTGGACCACTGAAATGAATAGATGGAAGTAACCTTGCTCTAGGGATTGCACTGACAGTGTACCAGATAGTAAAAACATGGATAGCTAGTTAATGGAGCACCACCTACTGGTACATAACTGTGCACATATATTTGTTTATGCCATTTTAAAAGTACAATAAACTTGCTCTTCTACTACAGACCAACACAGCTACCACCTGAAACTAATAATAATAATGTGCTAGATTTTTAATATATTAATGAATATATTTCATTCTATAAAATGTTACTAATTGTAACTTTGCAGGTGAAAAAGAAGGAACTGGTACAGTAGAGAAGAGGCAAATGACCCTGAAAACCATCAGCCGATAGAGTCAAAGAATCTACATAGCTCCCATTAGCCATAGGGGGCTCATAATAATAGACATAAGTTATAATAGACATACACATTCGGTATGTTTCTGAAGCAAACCTATCAGAATGAAATACATACCCTCTCTGGTGGCACTACTGTCTGGTAGCACAGAGAAAACAGCAGTCATTGAGGAATGAGGAAAATGGTGCCAATGTGGGCAGAAACTTAACAGATGCACACCTTCCTATCCACATGTAATGCAAAGGCACTTTGACTGTCATCTTTCCAGAAAGATCATACCAGTCCAGGTTTTGGATAATGTCACAGCAAAACAGGAAAATAGATGACATAGGGACGACATTGGGTGGATGTTACAAAATACTTCAGTCCAGTTTAAATGCTGAACTTCAATCCGGTTTAAATGCTAAACCACAGCAAAACCTCCATGTATACGCAATAACACTTAATTTATTTTTTCTGTGGAGAGGCAGTTTATATATTTTAAATAAACCAATATTTTTATAGTGCAAAATATTTCTTCTTGTAGCCGTGGTCCATAACATCCTAACCCCATAGCACTGTTCATTTCAGTACCAGTTAGACAGTCCATCATAACTAACTACAAGTTAATAAGATTTAAAATATCTGTGCAAATAGATGATACAATAAAACCCAGGAATAAAATATGTTTATAATTTGGCTGAAATTCTTGTGGAAGCTAAAAGTCTTATAGGGGCAGCCAGTCTCTTCCTTATGTTTGTTAATAAAAGTGATCACCTTAAAAGTAACGTCTGAGATGGCATCAGCTAATAAAAACTCAATGGATTCCTCCTCTGAACCAGAGAAATTTGTGAGAAGTGGGTTCAAAAATTTGTTTCGAATGAGCTTGTAAAAGGGGCAGTGTAAAATGTAGTGAACAGTATCTTCCACCTCATTGGAACCGTAAGGGCAAAGGAGCTGAGCCTCTGGTATTTTTTTATATCTACCCTGGATATATGCTGATGGCATGGCTTGAAAACGCGCTTGAGTAAATGCCTTTCTTAAATGAACATTAGGATGGTCAGCTAATTAATGCGAAAAAATTATTTTTCTTAAACCTAGGGTACCAAACAGAATTTAGAGTGGCATACTTGGTCAATATCACATAAGGCATCCTTACCAAAAATCCACTCCCATATTTTACCTGAATCCCAGTGCTTTACTGTCTTTAGAGAGGGCAGGGACTACAGATGTAAAATAGGTGATCATAGTTTAGACCACTGGTTCACATTATGATACTGGAAACTATTTTACCAAATGGTCTCCCGGGGTGCTGTCCAGCTTTTTATAATACGAAATGGCGAAACCACAAGTCAGAGGAAACAGAAGCATCAAAATTTGAATCACGTACTTGTGTAGCAAAAGATATTTATAGTGCTTTCCCCCCCAAATGCTCAAAAAGTATCACATGTGTTTCCAGTAATCTTTATATCAATACTGCTAGGTAGATCATAACTATTATCTCTTATTATAGATGGCGGAATGAGGCCAGTGGGAGAGGGTATACGGATAATTGCTTTTGAAGTATAAAGAAAAGACTATTCCCTTACTGCTACAGTGGCATTAGCCCAAATCCCTCATCAATTAATGAGGAGTGAGTGGTTTTCCTAATTGCAGCCACTGCCTTGGTCTCACTGAATTCAAAGGAGATGTGAAATTGTCTAGAAATGAAAAACAACCCTGGTGTAGCTCATTTCACATTAAAAGGAAATGTTAAATGTCTCTCTTTTTGTCCAAAGGCTAGGGAGATATAGAGATATGTATCCCACCTAAACTTTCACTCAAAAGGCTAAATTATTACCAGTTCCAAGGAGACAGCATATTAGGGAAAGGGAAAGGGAAAGGGAAAGGGAAAGGGAAAGGGAAAGGGAAAGGGAAAGGGAAAGGGAAAGGGAAAGGGAAAGGGAAAGGGAAAGGGAAAGAAAGAAAGAAAGAAAGAAAGAAAGAAAGAAAGAAAGAAAGAAAGAAAGAAAGAAAGAAAGAAAGAAAGAAAGAAAGAAAGAAAGAAAGAAAGAAAGAAAGAAAGAAAGAGTCATCTCTGAGGGGAAAAATTCATTTCATACCTGTTCTCAGACCCAGTGATATCTATGTCTCCTAGGAATGACTTAAGCATACTTAGACTTTATAGCATGCAAGTTTTTCCCAAGAATGGAGGACTTTTCTTGTTTTTCTTGGGAGTAATTGTTGCTTCTCTCACACAGCAGTGCTAGTGCTATTGTCTTAATGTGAACTCCTTTGCAATTTTTCAGTTTCCTGCCCCTCGTATATGCTGCATTCAGGGTTTTGTTTATTATAAACTCCCTGGTTCCTTCATATGAAATATTCAACAATATACTTTTACACTAGGTACCAGCTCCACAGGCAATGTTGGGTTGAAGCACATGGGGGCCTTACAATGATCTCTCTGTCACATGAAACAGTCCCTAAATGGTTAATTTTTTAAAAAAAGAAATGAAGTTTCCAGAGATAACACCTAGCTGATAGCATTATTCATCTGTTCTTTCTCCATAGTATGTGGGCTGAGTATGGTAACTTTTTACAGAGGAAAAAGTACTCCACACATGATTCTTTACCAATCTACTGCATATTCTGGTCTTAGCAAAATTAGCTCTTCGACACAACGCTTGAAGGTACAGGAGCACCTCTCCCCCATCTTACCAGCCCCATTCAGTTCAGTTCAAATTCTCTGGCCATTTTCACACTGCTTACCAGCCATGGAACATCACGCCGAGCTCCCGGAATGACAGTGTCTTTCTGACACTTCCTGTCATTCCGGGAGCTCGGCATGATGTTCCATGGCTGGTAAGCAGTGTGAAAATGGCCTCAGTCTACCATCCTTTGATCTGATAAAAGACACAACAGGTGCCAGCATCTTCTCTTCCAAATTATTTGAATGAGTTGGATACCACTGAACCTACTTCACAGTTATTTTTTATAGGTACTTGGAAGGATGTCAGAAAGCCAAAAAACTGGCATTTTGTATATTTAGGAGTTTAATCTATATGTAAATTTCTACTACATTCTTAAACGAAAAATAATTCACAACAATTTATACCTACAATTTATTGTGCAATTCTTTCTTCGCCGTTAACTAATGCTCTCCAAACAGCCATGCAGTATTTTATAAAGCAGCTTTGATACATTGTCTGATCAGCTGTGAAACTGAGGGCTTGTTTCTACAGGAATTAATAAATAAGGACACAATCTGGCCATTGTGCAATGACCCAGTGTTATCAATGCATACCCAAAGCAGACCAAAGAAGAAAGGGCATCTCAAGGAGTGTGGGCTACTGGACCACTTTGAGCTTACCAAAATGGTGGCAGGGAGCTGAGAGGAAGAAGAAAAGAGCAGTCAGGTTCAACATGCCTCTTTCATTCTGGATTCAGCCTTCCCAGGGCTCAGCATACTGCTTTAATTCATTCCTTTCTCCTCCTGTCTTAGTTCTCCTGGCTGATTAGACCAAGCAGCCTCTTAAGGTGTTAGGCAGATACCTTGCATATGCAAGACTTCTCTTGCCGCTTCAGCCTTGCTGTGGTGCCTGGCCATCTAGGGCCAGCACAATGGGATGCTGTACTGGGGAAAGAGAGAGTTTCCCATTACCATGGCAATCTCTGGTCACAGTAGCAAACCTAACCCAGGAATGGCATTGTACAAGCTTTGCAGTCACAGATAGCTGGATGAAAGGCTGGGGGGGGGGGCTTGTTTGCATGCACAGAAACCTCTGTACCTGTGCCTCATCCAGACGCACAAACTGAGGGATGATTTATACTCTACAATAAAATCTTGATAATTTTATAGGTGTTGATATATTCTTTTTATTTGATTGATACAGTTATCAAAGCAACAATGATAAACTGAGCAATGAATATTGTGTATTCAGCACAGAAATCGCTGAAATATTGTGGCTTTTCTTTATGCAGGCAGCCAGACTAAGGGATATCCTTTAGGCCTTAGCTTTAAACTAAGAACATGCATAATTTCTTCAGGAATATCTTCTGCGGAACATTCACCAAAAGAGACAGGAGATGCACAAAATAATCTTCATTTTTGTTGCAGTGGAACTCACACAAGGGAAGACCTAGATGGCTCATTTTACCCAATTTTGACAATCCTATAAAGTTTTGCACTTGGCAAGAGAAGGTAGAGTGCAAAGGAGAGGAAAGCAGCACTCCCAGAACCTAAGGGAACTTCTATTTCTATCTTCTGGGAATTGGTCATTTGGAGGTATTTCCAGAGGAATTCCTGTTACTGGTGCCACTGCCTACATACTTTCCTCCTTCAGGGAAGATAATGGGATGAAGGAGGGTTCCCCTTCAGCAGCCCCCAGCAGAGAGCAAGGTGAGCAGGGCACGCCTTTTGACAATTCATTCTCTGATCAGCTAACATTTATGGTTCTTAAGGAGGACTGAAATCCTGAGCCTGATTCAGCTACATATGCACATACCCCACTCAAATAATCGGTGAGTGTGCCAAATAATTATTCTGAGGGAAGATGTGAGGAGACTAGATCCAGTCCCTTGCTCTCTCTCTTGAGCAACTGAGCTATATTCTCATCAGTTTTTAAACCGGTTCTATGGCAGCTTGATAGGCAACGGCAGCCCTAGCACCTTGATAGGCAATGGGCACAGTTAGAGATACATAGAAGAAACGCTGCTGCTGCCTGTGCATGGATTGTGGCAGAAATATTGCAAGATCTCTGCTTTGCCCGAGTCATCTCTTATTGCAAATCCCAAACACCTAAAATATTCTAAGTCATAGATTTTGTCACACCAAGTCTCATACATTATCAGAGAGGCAGGAAGGGAAATTTAAGAAAACAGAAAGACATAAGCAATAGAGGAAGGCTGATACATCATTGTTAACTTTCATGATTTCTCATTTTTTTCCTAACAGGCTAAATACAAGAAAATAGAGAAGCAGGCTTTTCAAAAGAGAAAGGCAGACCTAATAAATCATGAATGCTCACGTTTAACACCCATTTAAACCTCTTACACTAATCTGGTAGGTTGAAAGAATGGCTCAGCCACTTTCAGGCCATTATCTGGATGGAAAATGTATCTTTTAATCTTGAAAAATCACATACATAGGGTGGATTCAAGTTACAGGCCTACTACTCTGCATACAAAAGACCTGTTCACTCTCATGTGGTTTAATTGCCAGGCTTAGAGTGAAGTGTAGCTGTCAGCTGAACTGGACTATCATTTCCAAACTGCTGTTTTATTCTTCTCCTGTTTATAGGAGGACCAAAAAAAAATACATTATACACCTTTTTTTACAGAATTTGGGGAAACTTAAATACATTTCAGATTCTGAATCTTCCAGCTGTCAGCAGAGTTGTAATAATCTGAAAATAACCCCTAGAGGGAAAACAATGTTAACAACGGAGAAGACATGCTAAGAATAAAACAAATACAAATGCTAAGCCTGCATTCCAATATTATAACACAATTTTATAGTATGCCTGACAACTGTTAAATTCATTTTAAGTTGCTCAGTGATTTATTTTTTATTTTCCAGATGTGTTTTTAATGCTCAGTTTCAATTAGGAACTTTTCAAAAATTTATGTTTTGTTTCGTAAGCTGCCTTGGGCATCTCTGGAAAGGAGGCAGAAAAACATTCTAAATAAATAAACAAATCTAGCGTATAGTAACTATAGGGTGATGCTGAGCGAGTGGTGCAGTCTAAACTCCATATGATTTGGCTTTTGGCATTCAATTATATCTTGCAGGTTTTTAAGTTCAAAGTATGCTAGCAATTGTATGGTTAAACACATGGTCTAAAATACAGGTGGCAGCCTTTAAAACCTTGAAGCAAAGATACGTGTTATCAAGATTTATCCTGAACTTTTTTTTTTACCACTGAACAGTGCAGTGCAGTGTGTCCTCGTCTCCTAATCCACAAACACACATACCAAAGTCTAACAGAAAGGGAGGGAGGGAGGGAGGGAGGGAGGAAGGAAGGAAGGAAGATGAAAGTATTCCTCTTCATTTTCTGTTTCTTTTTACCATCATTTTCCTCATCTGTTTATAAAACAAATATACTCCTTATTAAAACGCATATGCCTAAATGCACAAAAGCTTAATCTCCACTGCAAAAAACTGTTCATATTGCACAAAATGTGCCCAGCTGCACATTAGTATAAACTCTGCCAGCTATTCATTTTCCATGGCTCTTTTCCTTATTTCACATGAGTGAAATAAAGCTAAAGAAACCTTATGAAACATTTATCCAGAAGTATAGTCAAATTGGATGATTGCAAGGGAATTTGAAATTAAATGAATAGAATTAGAACTAAATGTTTCGTAGATGTGATTATTTAGGAGTAAGACATGGAATACCTGATGGATTCTTTCAAAGGTGAAGAGTATTCCAGGTGTGTGTGTGGGGGGGGAGCTTTGGCAAACTGATATATAGCTAAGCTTGCATGACCCCTGAAAACTTACACTCTGAAAACTTACACATGGCCCTTCAGCCACCATTTTCTCATTAGTCTCTAACTCATGCCTGTTACCCACCCACTTTTTCTGCAAAAGTCAAAATCTAGCAAGCTCTCAGTCTAAGGCTGTTTCCAAAGAGATGTTTATAGGACACACAGGACTGTTTGTAGCCCTGTAAAAAGGCATGTTCGATCTTGTCAGATCTCGGAAGCTAAGCTGCAGTGGCTTGGGTTAAGAATTGGATGGGAGACATCCAATGAAGACCAAGGTTGCAGAGGCAGGCAATGGCAAACCACCTCAGTTAGTCTCTTGCCATGAAAACCTCACCAGGGATCACCATAATTCACCTATGAGATGACAGCACTTTCTACCACCAAGGAGATATGTTCGCAGAAAAAGAGGAAGGAATGATGATCATTCCTTGTGCTGCTGCAGCACAAGAGCTAGCCTCCAAGGTGCATACAATCTCAGAAAAGTGCGACATAGCACCGAAGAGAATTCTGAAGGAATCCCATCACTCAGTGAAGGTTCTTAAATTATAGTACTAGATATTTTGGAACTGATTATCAATCAGTATTATTATTATTAATAATAATAATAATTGAATTTCTAGCCCGTTCTCCCTGCGAGTGGGCTCAGGGTGGGATACAATGGTGCATAAAATACAACTGTTCCAGAAATACAATATGTTCCAGAAATGCCACCTGCAGAAGGCCCTGTTCAGATGAGTGAAGATGCCATGGCGGAACATAAAGAGAGAGGTGGTCACATAGATATGCTGGACCAAGGATGTGAAGTTTTGTGTACAACAGCCAATATCTTGAACTGAGCCCAGTAACCTATAGGAAGCCAAAGGGGTAACTTCAGAATAGAAGTAACTTTCATTCTTCTCCTAGCACCCGATAATAACCAAACCCAGGACTTTTTTTCTGGGAAAAGAGGTGGTGGAACTCAGTGGGTTGCCAGCACAGGACCACACAATGACGTCACTTTGGGTCATCTGGAACAAGGGGGGAGTTTTTAAAAGTTGAAATTGCCCTTGGCAAAAATGGTAACATGGCTGGTGGCCCCGCCCCCTGATCTCCAGACAGAGGGGAGTTGAGATTGCCCTTCGTGCCCCTGGAGCGGCGCAGAGAGCAATCTCAACTCCCCTCTGTCTGGAGATCATTGGGTGGGGCCACCAGCCATGTGACCATTTTCAAGAGGTGCCGGAACTCTGTTCCACTGTGTTCCAGCTGAAAAAAAGCCCTGACCAAACCACAGCATTTTGCACCAACTGGAGTCTCTGAGTTACTTAGAGCCAAGCTACAAGTGACGCCTTACACAGGTTGGATACTTGTCAGCTTCCCTCAAGTTTTGATGGGAAATGTGGGCATCCTGGTTTTACAGCTTGGCTCTCCATTACAGCTGCAAGACCAGGATGCCTACATTTCCCATCAAAACTTGAGGGAAGCTGACAAGTGTCCAATCTGTGTCAGGCGTCACTTGTAGCTTAGCTCTTAGAGCACTACAGTAGTCAAGTCTCAATATTACCATGGCATAAATCCAGGTGGCCAGTATCAGCAGTATCAGGGTAGGGAGCTATCTTCCAGACTAGACTGAGGTTGTAGAAAACAATTTTCTGCAGCTGCATAACTTGCTTTTCTAGCAGTAGAGCTTGATCTAGTATAAACCCTGGGCTCTTAATTGAGTCTGGAAATGTCAGACAAACTCCAACAAAAGCGGGGAGCACAATGCCCTTCAAGGGCTCTGCCTTCCCAACAAGCATCACTCCCATCTTCTCTGGGTTCAGTTTCAATTTGTTTGCTTTCAGCCATTTGACGACAGCTGTCAGGCAGCAACTCAGAACTTCTACTGCATCACCAGGGGATTTGGAACATGAGATATAGAGTTGGACAAAAATTGTTATGTGATTCAGAGAAAAAGTTGATTAAGAAAAGTTATATCTTCCTAATGCAAATGAAAGAAAATGAAGGGGTGGAGAAATGTAAAACATGGGAATGGAATTTAGGTAAAAATATTGATGCAGCATAGTGGAATGAGATATGGAAATTAAATATTAAAATAACTACATCTTCTGTGTTCAAAGAGAACTTAGGTGGTGTTTAACACCAGATAGACTGGCAAAAATGTTTAAAAATATGTCAGATAAGTGCTGGAAGTGTAAAAAATGTACAGGGACATTCTTTCATATGTGGTGGTCCTGTAAAGAGGTGCTGGATACTGGATAATGGTACTGGAGGTGCTGGATACTGGATAATGGTACACAAACTAATACAAACTATGCTGCAGATATCAATTCCGCTCAAACCAGAAACTTTTTTATTAAACTGTATGCCGGATATGAGCAAGGAGCAAAAACATTTGAAAATTCATGTAGTAATGGTGGCTAGAATTTTACTAGCGTCTTACTGGAAACAACAAAGAATTCCACAGCAAGAAGAGCTAATAGAGAAAATAATGGAAACTGTGGGAATGGACAAATTAACTTTATTAACGAAAGGGCAAATGGAAGAAGACTTTTCTGCACCATGGGATCCCTTCTACAAATTGATGATAAATACAATGACTAAATGTAATGTAATATTAAGGGTAATAATACATGATATAATGAAACTCACACTTAAAGATGTAGTAGGATGAAATATAGGGGGTGAAGAACTAGATAATGGATATAGACAAGGATAATGATAACTGTCTCATGTTTCCTTATGTATCTGTGAAAAACAATAAAAATATCTATTAAAAAGAGAGAGAGAGAGAGAGAGTTGGACATCATCCAGGTATTTGTGGCATCCAATTCCATAGCTACGAATGAATTCTCCTAAAGACTTTACATAAAGGTTGAATAACATAAGGGATCTTGTGTCTTGTGGAACCCCATTCCCACTCAGGAGAAAGCTGGTCTCCAATAGTGACCCTTCGAGTCCATTCAATTAGAAATGATTTAAATCAGTCCAAGGCACATCCTTTGATACCTACTTCTGCTTCCAAATGCCTCAACAAGATGGGATTGTCTGCATAACTTGCTTTTCTAGCAGTAGAGCTAGTATAACCCCTATGCTTTTAACTGAGTCTTCAAAGATCAGACAATCTCCAAAAAAAGTGGGGAGCACAATGCCCTTCAAGGTCTCTGCCTTCTCAACAAGCATCACTTCTGTCTTCTCTGGGTTCAGTTTCAGTTTGTTTGCTTTCAGCCACTTGACCACAGCTGTCAGGCAGCAACTCAGAACTGTATGAAAGGCTGCAGACAGATCCAGGAGAAGCAATAATTAGGCATGACCTTTGTCTATATTTAAGTGGAGATGATCCACTAAAGCTACTAGAGCTGTCTCTGTCTCATGCTCTGGTCTGAATCCAGACTGAAAAGGGTCCAGAGCACTAGAATTATCCAAGAAGAACTGAAGTTGGTCAGCTACTGCTCTCTCAAACAATTTTCCCAGAAAGGGCTGATTAGAGGCCGGATAATTGGCCGTGTAAGGTTTGTGATGCACTGTTTCATTGACACAGTTAATGTGAGTCATTTCAATGCACTGAAAATGTATCATACCATAAAAATAATCCTCTTCAGAGCAAAACTGGTGTGCGATCCAAGTGTGAAGCCCTTTGGACTTATGGGAGTGGGAGCCAAAAAATAGTTAGAGACAGGAAAATTCTAAAAACTTTGGGTCTGTGCAGGTTTCGTTAAAGCTTGCCTCCCCCACCCCCCAACCTTTATGCCCAAGGCTGCTTGTAATCTGTCACCCCCAGGTTGGTTTACTCTGAGATTTACTCAATTTAAAGCCTTTCAGTCTCCTTAAAACAAATTGCATTTAAAAACTGTCAGACATGAATGGAAAGAAAAAAAACTATTTGGAATAAGTTACAAATTTCAAGAGCTAAAATGAAAGAAAAAACAGATTTGTACTGATATTTTCAGAACATTTTGAGGGCTTTAAACCCCCACAGGGTTTGACTTAATGGAAGATAGTGAGGAACCTAGCACTTAGAATGAATCCTCACTGCAGAAAGAGACTTATTAAAATGTACATTTTCTTAGTGCCATTTGAAAGCCAAGCAAGAAATAGAGTACTACGGTTAAAAGAGTGCGGAGGGAAGAGCTGTAAAACTTTCTAGTTCACCACGAAGAAATTTAAAACGTAAGTGAAAGTCACGTTTAGAAAAAACAGTAAATCAATTAAATGAAGGTTCCTTCACACGCTCACACACACACACGGGCAGAATATCCTTTGTGAGACTGAACCATCCCAGGAAAGGAATTTTTTTTTAAAAGAAGCTGTTGCTATTTTTGACCAAAAGAAAAATGATGGTATAACAAGATTATGCATTGAAATGGTGTTGAAAATGTATTCTCCTTGGGTGAATCTATTGGGGAAAGCAAAGACCTCCATCCAGGATCAGTCTTTTCAATTAGATTGCAGGTATATCAAATGTGTAGCAAAAAATTACTGCACTACAAAAAATCATTTTGTTCCACTGAAGAGATTACAAATGTAGGGCTAACAGATTCTGTAACAAAGCCCTCCCCCCTCCCCTCTCTCTCTTAGGTATGACCACTGTGTTATACTTTGTATACTCAGGAACGATCTTCATCGTACAGTGTGAGGGTACACACTTTTTAAACAAGAGAATGGCAGTGCTACAGTCATTTTGATCTGTTTTGATGCACACCTCAGACAGCCAGTCTTCACAGCTACTTCCTAATACAGGTATTTGAATTAAAAATGCATTCATGCTTGCATTTGAAGGTCATCATAGCAATGTCTATTTTGCCAACACACACTTGACAAAGGAGATGCTGAGATCAGTTTCCTCATTCATTGATCAGTATGACAAAATAGGAAGCTATCTTGAGGAATCCATACACTTGCTGTGATCTCTGTGAAGTCTCTTGTGGTTGGTGTACTATTGTTGCTCTTTGTTATCTTCTACAAACTCAATGGATTCTGGGAAGTGAAAGAATGGTGTTCGAGAAAAAAGATATAGTCTAACATTGCAACTTCTTTGAACCCCCAAAAGATCTTGCAAGGCAAAGCTGAGGAAGGGCCACACTGTGCATGGAAGCAGACAATAGTTTTGACTAGAGGTGAAGGTGGTAGGACAAAAGAACCATTGTTGCCCTTGATGTCTACATGAGCTCATTCCTTCTTGTATCCTTATTATCCCTTTACATAACATTATGTGCATTGAAATCAATATGCGTAGAGGGAGAGCGAGTACCAGCACTCCCAGCCAATAGTGACATAATGGACAGAGTATCGGACTAGGATCTGGGGAGACCCAAGTTTGAATCCCCATGTCTACCATGGAAGCTTACTGAGTGACGGTGAGGCCCATCATAAACTCTCAGCCTAACTTACCTCACAGAGGCATTGTTGTGGGAGAATGAAGGAGGGGACAAAGAAGTGGCTTTGAATTCCCAGCTGAGGAGGAAAGCCGCATAAATGTGAAAATACAGCACACTAGCACTGTCCACTGCCTACATGGGGTCACGGGTTCATGAGTACGGAGTCTATGTGCATGCAAAGTATGTGCAAATAAGTCTTCTCCCATGATCATGAATGCCACTTTTTCACAAGTTCCCAATCACAGGGTGGGATTCTGCTCATGTTTACTTTCTACATGGATAAACTATGTGCCCATGTTCATGAGCTGGTGACTGTGCATGGGCCAAGAATGGAGTGAGCATACTGGTGCCTATGACCATATTATTCATAAGGCTGACTAGGCTGAAGCCTAGGGGACCTGCAGGGACTAGGGACCCTTCAATTTTTTTTTTGCTGAGGCACACCCCCACATAAATTACAATTAATTGATTCGCTTATATAACTATTAATAAGATAAATAACTGCTTCCTTATTGAAGTGAAACAAATTGTATCTTATAGTAAAACAATTATATATAAATTGTATATTTTTAATAAATAATAAAAATTTTATTCAATTAAAAATATTACAGTATTGATCAATTATACCCCCAAAATGTGCTTTCCTGAAGAGTTCTATTCACTCAATAAAATATTTTTAAAATTGTGAATAGAATTCTTCAGGACACCCTCAAAATGTATATAGACCTATGTACTGCAGTCTAGTACCTACCATACCAGGCTCAGGCTGTCAGCTGTAGTGGGGTGAAAGCCAGAGGGCCCCCGAAATACCTGAGATCCTAGGGTCCTGGACATGGGTTAATACGGCCCTGCTGGTGCCTGCTCCCTTCTATGAAGATGGATTTCAACATCCATAGTATCATATGTAGTGTATTACTGGCTGTCATCTAACAAGTTTTTCAGTGTTTTGAACACTACAAAATTTACCCAGAAATAATGGAGGGGAGACGTATGATCCAAGGAACACTGGCTTAATTGTACCACCTTTCTTGTAGCCCCTAGGACCCTCACCTCCTGAGGACCCCCATTTCAATCCCCCATTTGGTGCTAACATGGGTTTAGGGCTAGAAAATGGAGTCTCTGCATCCAGCTGATACTAAGCTAACAGCAGCAAGTTATTAAGCAGCAGCGAGTCATTAAGTGGCAGTGAGCCATGCCATGGGCAATGGAATGCCAAAGCAGCTTGTCCATCTGTCATGCAAAAGGCCATCCCAAGAGAGATCAAACCAGAGAGCCACTCCCAAGGACTTCAGAAGCCTCTTCCTTAAGCAGTTTCACCCAACTGCAAGACCCAAGATTGCCAGCACAATAAGCAAAGGACCAATTTTAGCCAGCTCACTCCTGTCTTTCCTTTTTTGTATTTTAGGGAGGGGGGGGTCTCAGATGCTTCACTAATGAGTTAGGGGCCATAGACTTCTCTAGAATTGCTGATGTTCTGTTTCAGCATTTCTTCAACCATGTATGGGATTTTTGCTAATGCTATGTCTTTGTAAACTTGCATTTATTTACCCAATTGTATTATTTATGGAAATTAGAAAAGAGTCCAGTAGCACCTTTAAGACTAACCAACTTTACTATAGCATAAGCTTTCGGGAATCACAGTTCTCTTCATCAGATGCATGGAGGGTAAGAAGAAACTGGTCAGGTATATAGGTGGAGAGGGGAGGGCGGAGTAGATGCAATCAATAGCTTCTGATAATGGGATCAGTTGGCTTCTGATAATGAAATCAGTTACTTCTGATAATGAGATAACCATTCATAGTCTCTATTCAATCCAAGTCTGACTGAGTCAAATTTTATTTCCTCCAATAGCAGTCAGGGAAAGGGTTTGAGTTTGCTGTTTTATTTTTTTTTTTTATTTTTATTGGAATTAGAAATATTTTGTCATTTATAACAATCAAATTACTTTAATATTCCAGTTCTAACCCCCTCCCTTCCCCCCCCCGTTTATTGACTTCCAACAGTTTTCCAACCCTTTGTCTATTCTTCCCCTACTCATTTCAACTTATTTTGTCAATTAAACATATACTTTCACACTCTTCTAAGCTAGTCTATTATAACACAGTGCTAAGTCAATTTCCCTTCACTTATCAACTAACTAATACATTCCTGGCATGTTATTCAATAGTAATAATACTGGTAATATTCTCAATATCCTGTACTCTAACTTATTCATTCTAATGTCATCAATATGGGACAAACAATTTATCCCTCCCTATACATAACTTGAGTACTCATAAGTGATGAATACATTTATAAGTCAACCAATTTAACTTATACTCTATATGTTACTCTTTACTTCCTCTTTTATCTCTTATCTTTGTAACATAAAGTCAATCAATTTGACTCGTATTCTACACATTTCTAAATATACCTATAAACACAATATACATTCGACATAAGTCAATCAATTTGACCCATGTTCTGCACATTTCTAAATATCGCTATAACCAAAAATACCTTCAGCATAAGTCAATCAATTTAACCTATATTCTATATGCTACTTCTCATTCCCCCCCTTCTAGTATTCATGGATTTTAATTCTGTTAATTCTCAATTACACCCCTATCTGCCAGCAACATAATTAATTAATTAATTTCTATTCTTATATATCACATAATAACTATTACTTAATACTGTATAGAATAATCAAATAGAATAATTGCTTAGTAATTCTTCTTTAACTCTCCTCCCCCCGGTATAGTCACTTCTCTCTTCTTTTGTTTTTCTTCAATAATTTTCAAACTGCCACAGTTCTCCTCCCACCTCCCATTTTTTCACCAAATATTGTTTCAGCTTCTCCCAATCTGTGTTAAACTGTCCTGGATCAAGGTCTCTTAGTTTTCTTGTCAGTTTATCCATCTCCGCCATGTACAGCAATTTGTGAATCCAGTCCTCGATAGTTGGCACTTCTTGTACTTTCCACTTTTGCGCATACAAAAGTCTAGCTGCTGCTGTCATGTAAAAAAGCAATGTCCTATGTTGTGCTGGAATATCTTCCATTCCCAAGTTCAGTAGCAGGAGTTCTGGGTTCTTATTAACTTGAAACTGTAAAATCTCACTTATTACTCTTATTATTTCCCCCCAGTACTGCCTGACTACCTCACAAGTCCACCACATATGGTACAAAGATCCTTCATGCTTTTTACATTTCCAGCATTTATTAGACGTGTTCACATTCCCTAGCGCAATTTTCTTTGGTGTCAGGTACCAACGACAGACCATTTTATAGACATTCTCTTTAATGTTAGTGCATGTCGTAATCTTCAAAGTATTTTTCCACAAATATTCCCACGCCTCCATTGTTATTTCTTTATTAAAATTTATAGCCCACTTCACCATTTGCACCTTAACTACCTTTTCTTCAGTATACCATTTTAACAACACTTTATAGACCTTTGAAATTTCCTTTTTGTCTTCTTGTAAAATTACTTCCTCCAAGTCCGAGTTCTCCATTCTTATCCCTCCCTTGGCACAATCCGATTTATAAAGGTCTCTGAGCTGTCTATATTGAAACCAGTCATAATTTGGAGACAACTCTTCTTGCGTCTTTATTCTTAATTTAGAAAATTCTATTCGTGTTATCTCCTTATACGTTAAACACTGTTGTTCATTATCAACAGTTCTCGGATCTATCGCTTCATAAGGAACCACCCAGGAGGGAATTCCTTCTTGTAGGTAATCTCTGTACTTTTTCCATATTGTGAAGAGGCTTCTCCGAATGTAATGGTGTAAAAACATAGAGTCCGCTTTTACTTTATCATACCATAAGTATGCATGCCATCCAAATATTTTTTTGTATCCCTCTAAGGCCAGCAATTTGCGATTTTTAAGCATCATCCAGTCCTTCAGCCAAACCAAGCAGATTGCCTCATAGTAAAGTCTTAGGTTGGGCAGTTGCATTCCGCCTCTCACTTTCGCGTCCTGTAACACTTTCATTTTCACTCGAGGCTTTTTGCCTGCCCAAACAAAGTCCGATATCTTTCTCTGCCATTTCTCAAACTGCTTGGAATCCCGAATAACTGGTATTGTCTGTAACAAAAACATCACTCTTGGCAGCACATTCATCTTGACTGCTGCAATTCTTCCCAACCATGACAAATTCAATCTATTCCATTTAATCAAGTCTCGCTCTATTTGAGTCCACAATTTCTCATAATTGTTCTTGAATAGATCTATATTCTTTGCAGTCAGTTCAATTCCCAAATATTTCACCTTATTTGTTACTTCACAGTCTGTTATTTCCATAAGTTGCTGTTGTTTTTGTTTAGTCATATTTTTACACAGTATCTTTGACTTCTTTTTGTTTACAAAAAAATCTGCCAAATCTCCAAATTCTGTGATTTTTTCTATTACCCTTGGCATGTTTTCAATTGGATCTTCCACAATTAACATTATATCGTCTGCAAATGCTCTGACCTTATAGGAAAAGTCTTTTATCTTTATTCCACGGATTGCATTATCTTCTCGGATCTGTATCATCAAAATTTCCAAAACCATTATAAACAACAGTGGAGACAACGGGCAACCTTGTCTTGTACCATTGCCTATAGTCAATTTCTTAGTCACCTCGTCATTCACCACAATTGCTGCACTCTGGTCTCTGTAGATTTCTTTTACTGCTCTGATAAATCTTTCTCCCAACTGTAGCTGTTCCATAGTGGCGAACATAAAATCCCAGTTCAAATTGTCAAATGCTTTTTCAGCGTCCACAAAGAAGAACCCAACCTCCTTATCACAACGCCTATCGTAATATTCAATAGCATTTATAACTGTCCTTAAATTGTCTCTGATTTGTCTATTCGGTAAAAAACCAGCTTGTTCTTCCCCAATAACTTCGGATAGCCACCCCTTTACTCTTTCCGCTAAGATCTTCGCAAAGATCTTATAGTCATTGTTAAGTAAGGAAATAGGTCTGTAATTTTTGACGTTAGTCAAGTCCTGTCCTTCTTTAGGGATCAATGATATATTAGCTTCACTCCAAGTATCTGGAATTCTTTGGTCTCTCATAACACCATTGATCACTTCTTTTAGGAATGACACCAGTTCATTGACCATTACCTTATAAAATTTAGCTGTGAGTCCATCAGGCCCTGGCGCCTTACCCAGATTTGTTGACTGTATTGCCTTCCTTATCTCTTCCTCTGTCACTTCACTATTCAATTTATTTCTCCAATCTTCCAAGATCACTGGGAGCCTCATTTTCCCCAGATATGTCGCTATTGAATCTTTATTCACCTCTTTTTTATTATACAATTTAGCGTAAAATTTGTAGAAGGCTCTGCTAATAGCAGTCTGTTCCAGATATACTTTATTATCCTCACATATTTTATTTATTGTCTTCTTCTCCTTTCTCTTCTTCAATTGCCATGCCAAATATTTCCCAGGTTTATTTGCTCCTTCAAACCACTTTTGATTCATTCTCTTCAGATTCCATTCCAGTTCTTTATTATTCATTGCTGTCAACTGTTCTTGAAAAATTTTAATGTCTTGGTAAACTTTCTTCTTCCCTGGTCTTTTCTTTAGTAGTATTTCTTTGGCTTTTATTTTCTCTGTAATCTCCTGTCTCTTCTCCTCTTGTTTTTTCCTGGCTCTTCCGTTTAAGTCCATTAGTATGCCTCTAATTACTGCCTTATAGGTATCCCATACCTTGTTGGTTGGTACTTCTCGATTCATGTTGTATTGTATGAAGAACTTAGTTTCCCTTCTCAACATCTCCAAGTTTTCTCCCTCTTGCAACAAGTCCTCATTTATTCTCCATCCTTTCCTCTTAGTTCTTTTCCCAAACTTCCACATAATTGGATTGTGATCTGAGCCTACCATAGGCATTATTTCCACCTCTTTAGTCCATAACACTAAGTCCTTTGAGGCCCAGATCATGTCGATTCGTGATAAAGTAGAGTGTCTTGCGGAGAAAAATGTGAATTGTCTGCCCTTGGGATTCTGTATTCTCCATACATCTTCCAAAGTTTCCTGCTGCATTAATGCAAAAAAAGTTTTTGGTAGTAGTCCTCTTTTCTTTTGTGCAGTTGCTGATTTCTTGTCCTGCTCCAAATTTGTAACTCCATTGAAGTCTCCTGCAAGAATTATCTGGTCGTAAGAAAGTTCATCTAATTGCTTCCTCAAATCCTCAAAGAAGCTTTCTTTTGCTCCATTAGGTGCATAGATTCCAATCACCAGCACTTTCTTTAAATTCCATGTACATTCCACCGCTAAAAATCTGGCTTCTGGGTCCTTAAACACTAACTTTGGCTGCAGCTCCTCTCTAATATACAAGACCACTCCCCTTTTTGTCTTTTTTGTGGCCGCTGCAAAATGAGTGCCCAATTTGCTCAGTTTTAGATATTTTACATCCTGTTTTCTAATATGAGTCTCTTGTAAACAAACAATATCACATTTCTGTTTTAATAGCCAGTGAAAAGTACTTTTTCTCCTATTGGGTGAATTGTCCATTTACATTCCAAGATATAACCTTACATTCCATGTTCATAGCCTTGTTGCTGGTAAGTCCTTTTCATTGTCCCTCATAAACTTTTCCATTTCAAATTTAGATCTGATGCGCTTTTTCACTCCTCCAAACTCAAATGCCAGTCCTTCCGGTAATTCCCATCTATACCTTATTTTCATGTCCTTCAAAATTTGGACTAAGGCTTTATATTTTTTCCGATCAAGCAACACCGATCTAGGTAACTCCTTCATAATAATCACCGTCTTGCCATCAACCTCCAATGGGTCTTGGAATTGCTTGCTCACAATCATTTCTTTCATATTTCTGGTTGTAAATTGCACAATCACGTCTCTTGGTAACTTCCTCTGGGTCGCAAATCTTGAGTTTATATGATACACCACATCTAGGATAGCCACGATTTCTTCTTCTTCCTTCCCCAGGTATCCAGCTAACACTTCAGCAACTTGCTCTTGAGCTGTCTTTCCCTCCAACTCCGGCAAACCGCGAAACCTTAGCTGCTTTTCCATATACTTGCTCTCCGCAATAGCCATTCTGCCCCTCATCGTCCTCATATCTATCTGTTGCGTGTCTGAGAGATTCTCCATCGCCTTCTCCACCACGTTAACTTTTTGCTGTGTTGCTTCCATTCCCTTTTTCATTTCTGCCAATTCACGTTTAACTGTCTCTTTAACTTCTTTGATCTCTTTCACCAGCTCCTGCTGGACCTTTAACATTTCCAAAAATCTTTTGTCTAAATTTTCCATAGCCGTCTGCCACTCTTTTTTCGACATCGTGGAGCTTGACTTGCCTCGCTCCCACGAATCTGCTCGTTTCCTTAACTCCGTGGCGCTTGGCTAAGTGTCCCTTTAATTTAATTTAATTCAAATGTCCCGGTTTCAAAAGGAAAAAAAAAAGCACTTACAAAATCCAAAATTCCGGGCGTCTTTTCTCTATGGTTTTTCTATATTTTTGTAATCCAATATGGCATACTTCCTCTTCTGCTGAAGCCCGTGCCCTTCCCTCTTCAAAGATGGCGATTGCCCTCTTCCTGTCTGCCTTAGGGCCGTCTCTCTTCAGCAGCTCTATCACAATTACGTACTTCCTGTTTCCCGTCTCCTCACAGCAGCTCTCGTGATGGTAGAAGCTTTCTCACAGTCTATTATCTCCTCACAACCACAGGTATGAACAACAATCCTCCAATTTCTCTAATTACTTCTTTTAGCTTAGTCCTTTTACTAATCTGTTTCTTGCCGAGTCTTCCTCTACTTTTAATCAAACTGTTGCAGTTTAAAAGTCCCTTTTAATGCTTCTTTACTTTAAGTAATTCGTCCCGTTTCAAGAGATAGTGATCTTTACCTTTTCAAACGTCTTTCTGGGTTGTAATCACTGCTTCAAACTCAGGTTCTCTTTCACCTTCTTTCCTCCTGTTGATGCTTGGGCATGTAGATCTTATGCCAGCCGTCACTGGCCCCAGAACTGCCGCAGAGATATAGGCCGACCTGTCTTAGGGTGGGACCTCAAGGGACGGGGGAGAGTCCGTTGCACAGAACCCCCCCCTTGCCCGAGATCGACACGCCCTGAGGTACTTGAGCATTCAAAGCCTGTTCTCCGCCTGAGAACAGGGGACCGCGGGCTTGTTTGCCCCCGCCGGTCACTAAAAACGGCAGCCCGGTCAGCTCTGCTCCCAGAGCTGTGTTAGACCTCCATGGATCCCAAACAGGAAGTCCGAGTTTGCTGTTTTATGATCTCTTTCTACCCGTGTTTTAGTAACTGTCGCTCAACTTATCTGATGTTGTTTCAACAAAAACAACCTCTTTCATTTTAAAAATGCTTATTCCCCGCATTCTTTCAGGTGCAGTGCCGAATCTAACCTCGGCATACACAGGTTAAAGATCCCAGAATACTGTTTTAAATACTCCACAATACCCATGTTTGTTCTGTGTCAGCAATGGACACCTTTGCTTGTTACAGGGCCTCCACGTGTATACCAGTTTGGGTAACATTCTTGAAGTTCATTCCTAGCTATGGAGCCCCATGAAATGCACCCAGACACTAATTACATATACAGCCTCATGATAGTCTGATTTCAGATCTAGATGCTTATTTACAGATTCAACAAGCCCAAAAACCTCTCTGTGAACATGGAGTTGGACTCCAGCAGTGGTGATGGGCTACAAGTGGAACCTTGATCCATATGCTCTCAGAGTGTCTAAATTATCTGTGTTCTTTACTGAGCAGAGTTTTTTCTTTATTCTAATGTGTTGCTGTGAGATCAATATGAATAGATTTGCCCTAAGGGGACTGGAGCTGTAGGCTATGATTTAAAAAAACATGAACATCACTTAAATTATTGTGGTCATTTTCTTGATGGGAAATATTTGGTAGGAGATGGGACTCCAATGACTCCTTCAGGTAATCTGTATGTCAGCTGAGCCCTTCTAGCCAAAGAAGGGGGCAGGGGTATATGTGTGAAGAATCAGCTGCTTTCAGAGACAGAACAAGAGGAACAGATGGATACTACTGGAAGCTGGCTTCATATCCTCCAAAGAGAACCAACCTAGTTAAGAGAGTCAGGAATCAAGATGAATAAGGGGTTATAGTACTGGATTAGGATCTAGGAGACCCAGATTTAAATCTCCACTCTGCCACAGAAGTTCACTGGGTGAACTTTTGTCAGTCACTTTTTCTCAGCCTGATACCGTGGTGGTTGTTGTAGTTCAGTAGTGGAGCAAAGAATAACATAATGTTGCCAGCTTTAAAACTGGTCCCTCTAGCTGGCCCTTTAACAACAGTTTGATATGCAGTTATCAGGTAACATTGTTTCACTTCATGCTATGAAAAGCTTCAACTGACTATTTCCACTCATTATAACTCTGCTAAAGGAACAGGACTTTTTTGCCTGTCCAGTTGGCAACTGTAGATACTATAAGCCATTTTGAATTCCATGGGAGAAGGAGGGGGCATAAATATTTAAATAAAAAAATAAATCATTACTGGCCTCAGAACTTCCTGTTACTATGAAGAATGGAGGGTGCATAGTATTAAGGTTTCCTGGGAGATAAACTGTGAGCTGGTAGAAATGAGACAGAATGACACAAGTGATCATAGTCATGAACATCAACCAGCTGCACAACTAGCGACACATGGAGGCCTTCCAACAAACGAAACAGCATCAAATGGAGCATTTGAAGCAGATGAGCCAACTGTCACTTCTCCAACGTTCCGCCAAGCTGCCTACATTTCCCATCAAAACTTGAGGGAAGCTGACAAGTGACCCACTAGTGTCAGGCATCACTTGAAGTTTGGCCCTGAGACTCAAGGTAAAAAGCAATACAACTGATAAATGGATGGGACATTCAATAAACAATGCAATAGGGTTTGAATTGCAGGAATTTGAAAAAAGCAATTAAAGGTGACATGTTAAACAATGAGGAAATTTCCTAGCAGGATCATACTTACATAACAAACAGTACACAATAATAATAATTACATTTGATTTATATACCGCCCTTCAGGACAACTTAACACCCACTCAGAGCAATTTACAAAGTATGTTACTATTATCCCCACAACAATAACCCTGTGAGGTGGGTGAGGCTGAAAGAGCTCCAGCGAGCTATGACTGACCCAAGGTCACCCAGTTGGCTACAAGTGGAGGAGTGGGGAATCAAACCCAGTTCTCCAGATTAGAGTCCCATCGCTCTTAACCACTACACCAAACTATACAGTAGCATAGTCAACAGCCCATGTCCCTTTACCAAAGCATCTTTCAGAACCCATTCCTTTTAGAACAGCCCTCCAACCTGTGCAAAAAAAGCCTTCCTGTATAATTCAGTTGTGCATAGATTGCAGAAAGCCAGGAGAGTGGGGGCCCTTCCAATCTCATCAGCCAGGCCATTTGACAAGGTGGGGGTCACAACAGAGAATGTGTGTATACTGGCAGTTGTTGATTTTACTCATTTGTAGGAGAAATGTGGTTGAATGAGCTGCAATAGAATAAGGAATTGAAAAGGCTGAGTGTTGCAGAACACAAGTATAATGAGGTAAAATGTCTAAGGTAAGCCACTAACTCAACTGGCTTACTCTTTTCTGTAAGACAGTACCAAGAAGAATTATATATGCATTGCCTGAGTATGTCAAAATTAGCTATCTTAGGGCTGTGTTAAGTGTGAAAACCAATCAAAGAAATCCAGGTTTGAAGAATCCTTGTTTAGGGTGTGAGAAACAAAGAAATTGGGAAGCAATTATCTTTGTGGAACCAAGGAAGTACCAGAAGATAGGAAAATGGCTACTGATCAAGAAGTGAACATTGCCTTTTTGTGCTATTAATTCGGGAATTTAGGCAGATTGGAAATTGCAAATGGCTGTAGTCCTTAGTCAAAAAGAAAAGCCAGAATGGTATAGGAGATAATGTCTTGGTAATATGTGAATAGTTTTATTTTTATGCTTTTAATATCTTGTGAACCTATTTTTCCTATATTTTCCCTCAGCACCCTCTTCCAAGCTGACACATAAGCTGCTGTTCCATCTGAAGAGGCTTGCCTTTCCATCTGTGATGAGAAGTGCAGCAATACATGCCTGAAAGAAAACACCAGCTTTCTAAATACAGCTTTACTGGAAAATTTATAGAAACACTTCTGAAAAGCTTTCCCCAAGCCCAGTTTGATCCAGAGAAGTACTTTGAATCTCATGAAGATAAGCAGTGCAGTTCAACAGACCCATCCATAGTCTAGCAGTTTTCTGTACTTTGGAAATACCAGGCAGGATTGCACCCCCCATTGTGGTGTACTAGTAATTGCCCCCCCCCAACCTTCACAATGGAGTGCACCAGGCTGTGTAGGTCTGGCTGTCAGAATGTATAAGCAAAGCACTGGCCTCTGTCCACCCCAGCAGAAGCAGGTGCACAGCTTTGTCTGTTAGGGAGGAAAGGCTCTGCTTATCACTGACGAGGAAGGCTCTTTTCTCTCCTCTCCAGGCTGAGCCTTTGTCTCTATTCCTGCCCATCTGAACAGCCTGCCTGCCTGTCAGGAAGAACAAACCATTCTATTCTCAGCCATTCTATGATCAACAGAAGTCCATTACTGTCTCAGACATGTTACAGAGGAAAAGTCAATATCCTTAACCAAACCAGCTCTCATACCCATCCTCCATGTAACTTCATTTTAATGTTAAGGAGTTATGGATCTCCTACATAATGAGATATTATCCCTTGGCAGGTGATGAATAGGCACTACGAGGCTGACCAGGATGGTCCATCCAAGAAGGATGGCAACCATTATGTAGCAGGGCTCCTGAGCCTTTGAAAATCTGTGGCAGGCAGAAATTCAGCAGATTAAGCATTCCTGGCTTGAGAATATAATGTTAGATGGAAATCACTTGCTGCATGCCTGTGTGTAATACAGAAGTTAAAAATGCAACCCCCTGTCAGCAACAAAGATGGCACTCTTCATCCAAGACCCAAATAATCCCTGCTAAAAATAGGACTTTGTACTCAAATCTGTTTGGTAGGATATTTGTTTTAATTTGTACCCCATCTTTCCTCTTGGCTCAAGGTAGCTTACAAGTAATAATTAAACCATTTCAGATTAAAAATAACATTTTATCAAACCCAAATACCTCCCTCTGTAAAGTCTTATCAAAGTCACTGCCTTCATTGAAACAGCATAGAATGGCTCTTTGGTGATGAAAAGCACGCTGAGACACCAAGATGAGGAGTGGGGGAATGATGAACTATCCATGACTGTAACTGGGCAGAAAAGAAGAAATTACATAATTGCAGTAAAGCAGATACCAACTCCACTGACATTTTTAAAAGAATATGGAAGTGGGCCTTAACTAGATGTCTGATCCACAAGCTGTTGAAAAATGCACCTTCAGTAGCCAATTGGGAGCAGGTTCAAAACAGAAAGGAGGGCAACAACCACACAAACAGCACCACCAAGTCCCCTTCTTGCAGACTCTGATTTTCCCTCACTTACTGAACAGGTTCAGCCGTGATGAAATCTGATGGGCTTGCAGCCCAACATTTTACCACCGCAGGGCAAATAGCAAATCACTTTCAATAGATGAAACAAAGCATCTCAAGGCATTGATTCTTGAACAGACAGCTCCACTTATATCATGCCAGAGTATAGAACTGTCTAAATAAATGACTTCATTGGATCAATATGCTGAAACAGACACAGGAGTTGAAGGGAGGGGGAAGAAAGGACACTCTTTGTCAAGGCTCTTATTGTTGTCTTTGCAATTTAGAAAAAAGCATCTTTGCTCAGGAAATGAAAGAGGTCCAAACAGTTGTAAAAAGGCAATTCTGGACTTCTGTTTCATTATTATGTGAACTCCTTTCATCTTCGATAATGATAATAATCTTCATAGTGACTTAAAGCTTGAACTCAAGACATCCTGCAGAGCATAGAACACAGGCTGTTACTATTGAAACTAAAGATGTAATGGTTAGCCCACACCAATAAAATACCATTATCTTGTAGCTAGATGTTAGAGAAGTTCACAGTCATTTTATTAAAACATGGTTAGAGCTACATTTAAGTTGCTAACCCCAAAGCTCATACAAGACAATTGAAATTGAAAGACTCTGTGAAGACGTTCTGGAACTGAATGATAAACTATATGATCTGAGGTTGGTTTGATGAGTTACCTGGGACTATGCGTGTTTGGACTTCAGGACTCTGTTCAGAAAGCAGTAAGGATACAAGATCAGACCCTGTGATTGGCAGACAGTATGAAGCCTCTGGATTGATCATACAAGTTATAAAACCAGAGCCAGTATTTACAGGCTGAGGGAAATTGCCCTCATCCGAGGGAAAATTTGTCATATGGTGGCTCCTACACTGTGAATGGCCTGCCTGAGGAGGTCAGGAAAGCCCCCCACTCTCCTGGCTTTCTGCAAACAATGCAAAACTGTATTGTAGGCCTGGGGTGGGGGGAGGTCTCAGATGCTTCATTAACAACCTTGCTGGGCCAACTGCTTAATTAATACCCAGAAAGGCTGGAGACTTGATTCCTCAGTATGTAAGCTTAAGGTTGGTAAATAGGAGCTGGTGTTGGCTTCTGTTACTCTGGGAGGTGAGGGTTTGCCCCCCAGTAGTGTGTTTTGCTCTTACTCCTACTCCAAACCCCCTTGAAGATTCAAGGGGATGCAACACATGGGTAACACTTTCTTCTGTCACTGAAGAACAGAGATCCCTAGGAAACAGGCTAGAAGGGTTCTTGTGTGGCAGTATGTACCAGTCCTGGACAACCAAACTAAAGAGTGTCTTTCTGTGCAGTAACTGGAGAGTATGTGGCATTTAAAGCAGGGAAGCCATGGTTGGTGGTAATGTATACATGAAGCCCATTAGGGTCACTAGCCAATCTGTATCACATATACCTGTACAATAGCTGTGATAACCAAAATCTGCTAGCGGCACATCTACTGCAATCCATTTATGCATTAAAACTGACATGGGTAAGATTGCTGTGGAGCAAATAGAATGTGGGATGCAAATTTGCAAACATAGGCCTAATATTGTCTTGCACAGAATGTTATTAATATAGTGTTTAAGGTAACCCAACTGATTGATTAAATCAATAAACTAAATCTATTTCCTTGCGGTTTAGATCCATTGTTATTCTCAAAGAAGAAAGTGAATTATTTGTCCCACTTTATCTTTTATGAAATTCTCGGTTGTTTTTCTGAACTTGTACTTTCCACTAGTTTAATATACTGACCTTTTATAGTGATTTGTGCTGTTTTTTTATTCTCTTACTCTGCTAATTGTTAGTCTTTTAATGGCTTGTGCTGCTATTTGCTTCTCAACTTATTTTGTGGGAAATCTGCTAATTGCTTTTAAAGGAAATTGCTGTTGATTAGGTTGTATTCTGCTTTTGTTACAATAATCACATTTAGTATATTTGATATATATTGCTGTATTTTATGAATATTTGATTACCTTGTGATTATTGTTAGCCACCTTGGGAATCAGTAAAAGTGCAAAATAAAAATATTTCAAACAAACAAAACTCAGGATGTGTTACCAGAACTGCTCTTTATTATAATGGGGAATTAGCTGTAGCAGTCTGTAACTTAAAGTTAGCGCGGATCTTAACCTATGTCTACGGAGGTCCCAATCCCAGACACTCAAGTGAAAAAGAGGCAGACTACAAATAAGTTCCAAACACGTGTATTTAGTGTGGCGTAAGCCTAAACTTGCACAAGCATACAAAGAACACACAAGATCTAAGAAATACAGAGTAGGAAATACAGAGACGTTCGCATTGGCTGGTTCCCAACGATAGTAGAGGGAATACTCACTTATCCTGAAGCGAAGCAGAGACACAACAGCGAGGTGGCCCAATGCCAGCACTGGGACCACAGACGGACAGCAAGGGATTCTGGATAGGGTGGCACGCGCCTGGCTGGGACAGGACGGGAATGGCACGAGCACCATGCGGTCTGAGAGGCCGGGTTAAATACCCCAAAACGTACCCTGGGGCTGGTGCTGTACTTGGTGGTTCTCACAGTTCAAAAACAAAGGGTCTAATGGGCTACTGAATGGCTTGGATGGGCCACTTTAGTAATCAGATTGTGATAAGTGACACCTCAGGAAGAGGGGACAAAAGAGGGAGGTGGAAATCCGAGTGGGCTGAAAGGATGTTCCAGCGGACAGGGCTTGTCCTGATGTCATCAGTTCTGGAATGCGGAGGTTTCTTTGAGATGCATTCTCTAAGTGCTTGGGATGGTCGGCACTTAGTTCCTTCTCCTGGGCGGCTCCTAAGATATGCAGAGCGGGGCGAGGTACTCTCGCTGCGGACGTGGTGTGCCCGCTTCACCGAAATGGCTTCCCAAAGCAGTCTCTTCCTCTGGGTCTTCTGGCTGCCTAAGAGCATGGATGCCGGCTGGGCATAGCTGGGGCTGGATAGCAGGCTGCCCGGTAGCGAGGGCAAGCTTGGCGACCGGCCCGCGGGAGGCTCCAGGCAGGAACTGACCAGGGAGCGCCTAGCCAGGCTCGCTGGAGGTTTCCCCGGCAGGCGCCCGGCTGCTAGCAGCGGCTTGGGCCCATATGAGGCAGGCTTCCATGGAGGCAGGGGGAACAGCACCCAAAACACAGTCCAAAGCAGGGAACAGGCACGGTCCGTGGCAGATGGCAATGCAGGCACGGGGCACACTTGTAACACAGTCCAAACACACACTGGGAAGTCCAGATACAGGTCAGGGCAGGGCTGCCCAGAAAAAGAGTCCTTTGTGCAGTTATCCAAACATAGAGTCAGTAAACTACACAGTCTATTGCAGCAGCAAGGCAATTGACACGCAGGCAGGAAACTGACACGTGTATCAGAGCACACACCTGCAAAGCAATCTTTGTATAACAATAAAACAGCAACGCAGGAAACTTTAACACAGTTCATGGCAGGCCTTAAAGCATGAGAGGGGGCCTACTTGGCAACAGATGGGCCAAAGACTGTTTCCTAAATCATAAATCTTACTAAGTGAATTATACCAATTTGCAGTCACTTGCCAGCACTACTGGCCAATTGGCCAACAGACCCATAAAGGCACAGCGTTTATTTTATAAATGGCCTCATCTCTGCTAATTCAGCTTCTGGTCCCTTTCCATTTTGTCATGCCCTTAGGAGGGCAGGACATAGGAGCCCCTCCTGGCTGATAAACATGACAGATGAATAGGAGCCGCTAATAAAATGTTTTTAGGCATTCCTTGCCTCCAATCACGTTTTAAGCTACACAGTAAATGGAAAACATCCCATGCAGACACTTCAGCCTTGAAAGGAGACAAACATTTATGCTTTTCGTATCCTCAATCTTTTTTCATCCTCATTTGCTCCTCTGATTCCAGGCTTGGTAGCAATTGCTTTACAAGGACTCACTCGTCATACTTGGGTCAATGTTTTCAGAACTGACATTTTCCTTGCAAATTCAAAGCAGGTGCTTTCTCATTTTGCCATCCTATAAAAAGAGAGAGTGTGTGTGTCAGTGCTGTATTGTAAAAACAATTTTAAAATGCACCACCCAAGGCCTTCATTCTTCAAAAAGCAGTTTGTCGTCAAGGTATCCTTTCACTACTTCCAAACAAATGCCTGGTTAAAAACCGGTTTAAAAAATGAAGATCTCTATGAAATTTCCAGTTAATTTATCAGTCACTTTCAGGATTTTGTCAGTTCATGCCATAGAATTACTGATTTCATTACTCTATTGACAGTTAAATCCAAGAAAGTAATAAACCTGGCCTTTGTTACCACACTAAAGGCTAGGCAGCGAGCAGAGATAGATTCTATTCATATCTGGTCATAAATGCTAGTTACATAGCAAGAGAGAACAAATTCTTGCATTATAAAAAATGAAATGCACTGGATAGCATAGAGGAGCATGAAGATCCACAATGAATTGGGCTTGGTGAATAATTAACTTGGGCTGCTCTCACACCAAAGGCTTCCCATATTTCAGCCACCCAACTGTGGTTTATTTTCATGTTTCCACATGGCATCATTCTGTATTTGTGCAGAGACCATTAGCATTCCATTCTTTCCACCCAAAAAATTCTGCTTTATTTTAACCTCTTAAAAAACCCTACTTCCTAGTCAAGACGCTATCAGCACGAACAGTTTCTTGTGTCTGAAGAGGAAATGGCGCAATTGCAGGACCTCAGTGAAGAGCTAGTCAATTACTCATCAGTAGAGGTGGGCACAAATCCAATTACGACCAAAAAAAAATGCACGAACCAGGCCAGTTTGTGGTTCATGAACCACAAATCGTGGAAGCTCCTTTCTACGAACTTCCACAAACTGGTTACTGGTTTGGGTCGTATTGGGAAAGGGACAGTTTAAATGGCCATTTCCCCGAGGAAATGGCCATTTAAACTTTTCCTGCAGCTTGCAAGCGACAGGTCCCTTTGGACTATCAGCTGGCAGGCAGCAGGGGGTGATCCCCCCCATGCTGCCTGCCAGCTGATGGTTTAAAGGGACCTGCCGTTTGCAAGCAGCAGGTCCCTTTAAACGGCCCACAAACCCCAGTCCCAGCCTCCCAGCCCCAGCCCCACTCTTGCCTTGAGAACTCCTGCGGCCCACAGCATCCTCCCCCTCCTCCTGAGAGGGGCAGAAAGGCCATTTTGGCCTCCTCCACCCCTGCACAGGCCCACAGAGGGACAGAGGAGGCCAAACAAAGCCTTGCCACCCCTCAAATTGCGCAGTGGCCATTTGAGGGTCGGCAAGGCCGTTTTCGGCCTCCTCCGTATCTCTGAGGGCCTGGGCAGGGGCAGTGGAGGCTGAAAACAGCCTTCCTGCCCCTCGCTGGAGAAGAGGGAGGATGCCGCACCACAGGGGCTGGGGCTGGGACAGGGGCTGGGGGGTGCAGCTGGGGGATGGGGGATGGGGTTTGGGCAGTTTAAAGGGCCGTGCCACCAACAGGTCCCTTTAAACTATCAGCTGGCAGGCGGTGAGGGGGGGATCCCCTCCACCGCCTGCCAGCTGATAGTTTAAAGTGACCTACTGCTTGCAAGGCAGGAAAGGGCCCTTTAAACTGTTAAATGCCCCTCTACCTGCTGCTGCTAAGTGGCCAGAAAGGGGTATTTAAACCACACGAACCACGAACTTGTTTGTAACTGGCCCAAGTTCCGTACCAGTTCATGGTTTTTGGTTCGTCAAAATCCACAAACCACAAACCTCATGGTTTGGGGGTTTTTTGGTTCATGCCCATGTCTACTCATCAGTCATGAAGGTCTTTAAATGTGATAGTCATGACCTTGAACTGAGCCTGGTAATAGATGTGAAGCCAATGGCGTGACTGCAGAATGCGAGTTATATGCATGCTCTGTCTAGCTCCTAAGAGTAAATGAGCTGCAGCATTCTGCACCAACTGAAGTCTCCAAGTCGACTTGGAGGGAGACCTATATAGAGTGCATTACAATAGTCTTGATGTTACTGTGCCATGAATCCAGGTGGCCAGATCAGCTGGCCAGATCAGCTGTGTCAAGGTAAGGGGGGTTATCTTCCAAGCTAGTCTGAATTGTGAGAACGCCCTTTTTTGCAGCTTCGTTTAGTTATTTCTCTAATAGCAGCACTGAATCTAGAATAATCCCATGGCTCTTAACTGAGTCAGCTAGAATCAACTGAACCCTACAAAATGTCAGAAATGCAATGTCCTTCAAGATCTCCGCTTTTCCAACCAGCATCACTTCCATCTTGTCTGGTTTCAGTTTCAATTGGTTTGCTTTCAGCCCACTGACAACAGCTATCAAGCAGCAACTTAGTACCTCTATTGCATCACCACGGGATTTGGATAAAATATAGAGCTGAGTATCATCTGCATATTGATGGCATCTAATTTCATAGCTACAAATGAGTTCTCCTAAAAGCTTTACATAGAAGTTGAATAACAGGGTGGATAAGATTGCACCTTGTGGAATTCCACAAGATAATTCCTACTTTGAGGATAGCTGGTCTTCAATAGCAATCCTTTGAGTCCATCCCATGAGGAACAATTTAAACCAGTCCAAGGCACATCCCCTGATACCTACAGTAGATGGTATGGTCTACTGTGTTGAAGGCTGCAGATAGATCTAAGAAGAGCAATAATGAAGCATGGCCTTTGTCTACATTGAGGTGGAGGTCAACTAGAGCCACCAGAGCCATCTCTGTCCCATAGCCTAGCCTAAAACTAGACTAAAAAGGGTCCATTCCCCAACTGATGGTCAGCATGAGAGTTCAGGTGTTGAGAACCAGCACCAAGAGCGTTTCCTCACCAAGCACAGCCTGAAGTGTCTGACCTCCTTCCCCTGCCCCACCCTCAGATGCATCATTCTAATTAAGCTCATTCACACTGAATCTGAAGAACATTACCAATTTAGTCTGATCAGGTCTGCTCAATTATTTAAATCTCCTCTCCCCCAGAATATAGCCCTGTGCAAATTACTGTCTGCTTGTTGACTCACTGTGAAGGGAGGGAGAGGGTGCATGCATACTGGCCCAGCCCCCATTTCCTCTATGTGTTCTCCAAGTTTTCTTCATGAACGCGCAGAGGAGATGTCCACATGTATGCCCCCACCCCATGATCAGCAACGTTCAGAAAGCAGCATTGCTCAGCACAGGAAGAGGGTATACGGACAGCCACTTCCTCTACGTGTTCACACTGCACAAACTCAGTGAGGCGGGCATTCTCATGGGGTGGGCCTACTCTCCCTCCCTGTGTGGTGGGTCAACAGGCAAGTAAGTCATCAGCACAAGGCTAGTATGAAACAGACAAAAAGAAGACAGTTCTCCAAAATTTCTGCTCAGCCCTGAAGCAACCAGCTAATTCCATACTGTACTTTTTAAAAAAGGGAGGGGGGTACTCTGGGTGTAGAGAAATACAAGGGCCTTAAATATTTATTTTATTTTATCATATTTGTATTCCCCCCTCCCCGCAAGCAGGCTCAGTCTACTGTCTCTCTGTTCAGCTGCTCACCCAATCCAGTGGTATGAAAATAGGGGAAGTACCAAAAAAGGGCTCCCCCATACAGTGGAAACCCAACACAGCTTATATCTTTCTTATCTGCTCCATTTTATCTCCACAACAACCCCGTGAGGGAGATCATGCTAAGCTCACCCAAGGTCAACCAGCAAGCTTTCATGGTAGAGGGTCTAGTACAACATTCTAACCACTATACCACAGACTATTACAGGAAAGTAGAGAGTCACTTTTTTCCTTTCCTCCACCATTTGGTGGCATACTACTTCACTAAAATACTGTTGTCTCTATAGAAGTAGTTTCTACTGTACTGTGATGCCAAACTCAGACACTGTTGCTACTTCCAGCAGGGGACTGAATTTTTCTTTTTGAGCTAGTTGCATGCTTTATGTTCAAAGAATTCTACAACAGTTCTGTTGCATCCTGGAAAAAACACTGTAACAATCATGGAAGAACCAGATATCCTAGTCAGAAAGAGAGGGGATGCTAGGTACCAAACAAACAAAAAGCTATGATGCTAAAAGACCCAGATGCCGCTCTGGATCTCAAGTTCTCTGAGGGCTGTGCAGTCTAGAAAGACAGAGGGTTGGATTTAAACACACAAGAGAGAAAACAGGTTTCCTTGGTTCTTGCTTTATGCCCCTCACCCCACTCTGTCTTTCAACCATTACAACAGCCTTGCTAGAACTTTGCTTTCTGACCTTTTCCGTAATTGCCTAACACTCTTGCTGAACATATCAAAAAGAAAGCCAGCCTGGCTTTGAAGCCATGATCTTTATCAGAAAAAAATACAGAATAAAAGAAAACCAGCCAAGAAACATCCTGCTTCAGAGAATGAAAAGATGTTCTGGATAAAAAATTCATTAATCAACATTCCCCTGTCAGTTTACAAATTTGTTTGCCAGCTAAGCCTGCCAGCTTGTGTATACCTTAAAGGGCAAAGCAGATCAAAGACACGGCAAGCCCAGGCTCAGCTGTATCCTTCTGAAAAATGAACTCAGCTTAACTTTTACAGCATCCATAATTATGTAACTCATTTTCAGGTGTAAATAATTCAATGTGGATGAAAGGGGCAACACAGGAGTGGGGGAGCTGTCCCTTGCTCCTCCTAATGATAAGATATGAGTCCATTAACCTTTGCAAACAAGTTTAGAGGGGAGAACTCCTTCTCTCAGGCGAGCTAAGCTAACCCTTCATTTCCAACTGACATTTGTTTTATTTTTAATCTAGGCATTTGTCTAATTAAGAAGATAGATTGGCAGCTTAATTTTCATATAAACTCTTTAACATCAATGGGGTTGCGTTCTGCAAACCAAACGAGGATTTATTAAGGCAATAAAGGAGGCACTTCATAAAAATTTAAATGCCTGCTTCACTACATCTTTTACATGGATGGGGGGAAAAACAGCCTAGGAAATCTCTTAAATGGGAGAAAGGTATCTGAGGGGACTTAAAGCCTCTGCAAGCCTTGCATCTTTGTGTGTGTGTGTGTGCACGCGCATGAGTTTCCACATTTAATTGTGTTTCCTCTCCCTTTCCCCTGAGAACTCAGCAACATTCTGGATATCTGCCGGCTTTGCACCTTCTCATGCAAAGGAGGTGCACTGGTTCAGATTAATTGACTCATTTGCAAGGGCCTCACCAATGACGATGGGAAGAAAGCAGATTAGATTCCCTCTCTTGTGCTGCATCATCTGTTTACAGCAACATAGTAAATCAAACCCAGAAGAGCCAAGGCACATTTTCTGCCTGTGCCGCAGGAAGCGACAGGGAAGCTTTAATTGACCCCTCGAGAGGCAGCAGTGAAAGACTTTCTGGAGAAGGCTGCGTCTTGAATGGTTTTCCCCTTCAAACTTGCATTAGAAATTAAAGGAGGGAACTGCATGATGTTTCCAGGTGTCAGGGGAGCTGAGCCCTCACTCTCCAAAATGGCTTGGGAACAACTTTGGGGATATTAGGTTCTATAAGACGGCTGACTGGAATCCTCACAGCTCTACATATTCACTAAAGAAATGTTTCACTGACAGAAAAAGCTTTGGCCAAAGCTTCCTCACCACACTGATATATACCAGGTCCCTTCATTTCCCACCCACCTGTTATGGCTTTTCAGCTGCTTTACACATTCAAAATCATTTAAATCAGATTCGGTCAAGGCAGCCAAGGATGGATTTCCTACCATTTTATAAAGAATTTTTATTGGATGGGTTTACAAACATACATATAGAAATCATTATTATTATTCACCCCATTACATTTTCCCCATCCTTTCCCCCCCCCCCCTTTTCTGGTGACTCCCAGCAGTTTTCCATGCCCAACTTAATCTAAAAAGTATATCATATGAATTCTTAAAGTCTATAATAATAATATAATAATGTAATATATATCTATATTATACCTATCAAATCTCTTTAATTATCTTAACAATCTACATTAACTATATTGCTTATCTTAATTAAAAATATAAAAATTATATAAGTAAGAATAGATACATATACTAACTAAAAAAACTACATATATATATGTAACATACTATTCCTTACATACCAATTAACTATATTATCTATATTTCACATATACTCCCTATAACCTTATTACTCATAATTATACTCCCCTGTAAATATACTATACTAATCCAATAAAATACAGTAAAATATACCCCTTTTTAACCTTAAGTAAGTTTCTATCTCCCCTACTTCTCCAAAGACCACAGTTTCCCCTTCATGTCCCACTTTTTCTCCACATATTTCTTAAATTTTTCCCAGCTTAATGTATAGTCCAATTCTTCTTGTCCTTTCAATTTCCTTGTTAATTTGTCCATTTCTGCCATATTCAAGACTTTCAGAATCCAGTCTTCCATAGATGGTATCTCCTGAGTCTTCCACATCTGTGCATAACATATTCTGGCCGCCGTAATCATATAAAACACCATAACTCTGTCCATTTTATCAAAATCTTCTAGGTTCATACATAATAACAGCAATTCCGGGGTTTTATTTATATTCCTTTGTAAAATATCTGACATAACTTTAACTATATCCCCCCAGAACTGCTTAGCCTTATCACAAGTCCACCACATATGACAGAATGAACCTTCATGCTGTTTACATTTCCAACATTTATCAGACATCTGGCTATTACCATTGGCCAACTTCTTCGGTGTTAAATACCATCTATACAACATTTTGTATACATTTTCACGCACAGTGGTACATGCTGAAATCTTAACTACATTTTTCCATACCTTTTCCCAAGCTTCCATTGAAATTTCCTTATTACAGTTTATTGCCCATTTGACCATCTGAACTTTAACAACTTCCTCCTCTGTAAACCATTTCAGTAATATCTTATATATTTTAGAAATTATTTTCTTCCTCCCCTGAAGCAAACAATTCTCAATCTCAGAGTTTTGTAGTCTAAAACCATTTTTCCTTTTGTCTTTCTCATATAGGTCTTTTATCTGCATATATTGAAACCATCCATATTGGAATGGCAATTCTTCATTACCTTTAAGCAAACAGTTATTCTGTTGTATCTCAAGAATTTCTTTATATGTCAACCAGTTTTCCCCTGCATATTCTGTTCTTGGATTTACTACTTCCGCAGGGATAATCCACATTGGTATAGTCTCTTCTATATATTTCTTATATTTAGTCCATACAGCAAACAAGCTTCTTCTGACATAATGATGTAGAAACATAGAGTCTGCTTTTACTTTGTCATACCATAGATATGCATGCCATCCAAAGAGTTTATTATATCCTTCCAGTGCTAACAACTTCAAATTCTTCAATGTCATCCATTCCTTTATCCAGTCCAGACATATCGCTTCATAGTATAATTTAAAATTTGGTAATTGTAGTCCTCCTCTATCTTTCGCATCGTAAAGTACTTTCATTTTAACTCTGGGTTTCTTTCCAGCCCAAACAAAATTTAACATCGTTCTCTGCCACTTCTCAAATTGTTTACTATCTTTAACAATAGGTATTGTCTATAGTAGAAACATCATTCTTGGAAGAACATTCATCTTAATTACTGCAATACAACCTAACCATGACAAGTTCATTTTATTCCATCTAATCATATCTTTATTTGTTGCCGTAACTTGTCATAGTTATTCTTATATATGTCAATATTCTTCACTGTCACTTCCACTCCCAAATACTTAACCTTGTTCACTACTTCACATTCCACCTTGTCCATCAACTCCTTTTGTTGTTGTTTAGTCATATTTTTGCACAATATTTTGGACTTCACCTTATTAATTACAAAACCCACTACGTCCCCAAAATCCTTCATTTTCTTCATCAATTTTGGCATGCACTCTATTGGATCTTCCAGTATCACCATTATGTCATCAGCAAAAGCTCTTACTTTGTATTCAAATCCTTTAGTCCTCAATCCTCTTATTGAATTGTCTTCTCTTATTTGCCTAAGTAAAATCTCCAGTACCATTACAAACAGAAGTGGGGAAAGCGGACACCCTTGTCTTGTTCCTTTTCTTATTTCCAACTTTTTGGTTACATCCGAGTTAACAATTATATTTGCAGATTGGTTTTTATATATTGCCTTTATTGCTTGTATAAATTTCTCTCCCAACTGCATCTTCTCCATTGTTGCAAACATAAAATCCCAGTTCAAATTGTCGAACGCTTTCTCCGCATCCACAAAGAAGAAACCAACCTGCTTCCCTGGATTTTTATCATAGTACTCAATAGCATTCAACAACACTCGTAAGTTATCTTTTATTTGTCTTTCCGGTAAAAAGCCGGCTTGATCTTCATCAATAAATTCCACTAGCCAAGTCTTAAGTCTTTCCGCTAGTATCTTTGCAAATATTTTATAGTCATTATTAGTTAGAGATATTGGTCTATAATTCTTAACATTACTTAAGTCTAATGTCTCCTTCGGTATCAATGTAATATTAGCCTCATTCCATGTATCTGGCATCTCGACCCCTTCCAATATTCCATTCATCATTTTTTGCATCAGTTGTTTCAAGTCCTCTGCCATCACTTTGTAAAATTTTGCAGTAATTCCATCTGGTCCTGGAGCTTTGCCAACTGTAGTAGCTTGTATTGTTTGTAACGCTTCCGTTATTGATATCTCAGCACTAAGCTTCTCTTTCGACTTCTCTGGTACCTTTGGTAAGTCAATCCTGTCAAAGTAGTCTCTTATCTTTTCATGATCCACTATTTTTTTCTGATATAACTTGGCATAATATTTGTAGAATGCTCTCTCAATCATTCCTTGATCATATAATTCTTTTCCCTCTTCTGTAATCTTACTTATTACTCTTTTCTCTCTCTTTTTCTTTAATTGCCACGCCAATTATCTCCCTGGTTTAATAGCTCCTTCAAATGATCTTTGCTTCATTTTCTTCAACTCCCACTCCAGTTCTTTATTTTCCATGGCTCTAATCTGATCTTGCAGTAACTTTATTTCATACAACAATCTCTTTTTCAATTGCTGTTCAACTTGAATAATTTTTTCCTGTATCTTTTAATTTCGCTTCTTTTTTCCTCCTCTCTCTGCCATTTAAGTCCATCAAAACACCTCTAATTACGGCTTTATATGTGTCCCATACCATGTGCGTTGACACCTCTTTATCCACGTTAGACTGAATAAAAAACTTCATTTCTCTTCTCAACACCTCAACATATTCTGGGTCACTCAAAAGATCCTCATTAATTCTCCATCTCCATTTCTTGTGTTTCATTCCAAATCTCCACATCACTGGATTATGATCCGAGCTAACTTTTGGTAATATATCAGTCTCTTTTGTAAACACTACCAGTTCTTTAGAAGCCCAGATCATATCAATTCTCGAAAAAGCTTGATGACTAGATGAAAAAAAAGTATACTGCTTCAATTTAGGATTATATTTTCTCCAAACATCTTCTAAATTTTCTTGTTCCTGAATTTCAAAAAAAGACTTTGGTAATTTCCCCATCCTTACTTTACTTGTTGGTAGACTTTTATCCAATTGCAAATCTACCACTCCATTAAAGTCTCCAGCTATAATTACCTGGTCATAAGTCCACTGCTCCATTTGTTCTCGTAAATCCTTGAAAAATATATCTTTGGAGCCATTTGGTGCATATAGTCCAAGTACCATAGTTTTCTTTGCATTACATAAACATTCCACAGCCAGGTATCTTCCATTTTTATCAGACACAATTAATTTAGGTTGTAGATCTTCTTTTATATATATAACAATTCCCCTCTTTTTTTGCTTTGT
Organism: Eublepharis macularius; assembly: GCF_028583425.1. Taxonomy (NCBI): domain Eukaryota; kingdom Metazoa; phylum Chordata; class Lepidosauria; order Squamata; family Eublepharidae; genus Eublepharis; species Eublepharis macularius. The sequence goes on from NC_072795.1 coordinate 73,401,457, forward strand.
TTCCGAAACAAATTGTTTTCCTAACTTTCTGTTAATCAGATATTTAACATCTTGATTTCTAATATGAGTTTCTTGTAGACAAATCAAATTAATTCTTTGTTTAGCTAACCAATGTAACACAGCTTTACGTTTAGAGGGTGAATTAAGTCCATTAACATTCCATGAAATTAATTTGTACTCCATAGTTATAATCTGGATGAGCTAGGAAAGCCTTTTCCATTTTCCATCAGAAAGACATCCATTGCATATTTCGATTTGATCACTTGTCTCCCTGATTGAAATTCAAAAGTCACTCCTTCCGGTAGCTCCCATCTATATCTAATTTCCGCTGCCCTTAGCTTTTGTGTTAAGTCTCTGTACTTTTTCCGATCCTGGAGTACTTTACGTGGTACTTCTTTCATAATTCGAATCCGTGTCCCAGCTACCTCCAGTGGAGTTTCAAAATGTCTTCTAATAATTTCCTCCTTCATTCTCCTTGTGGTCAATTGGACAATAATATCTCTCAGTAAGTTCTTTTGTTCCACATATTTTGAATTGACTCTATACGTGATATCCAAATGGGTCATCATTTCCTCCTCTGTTTGCCCCCAAAATTTTGCCAGTATTTCAGCTACTTGTTTAAGGGCAGATCCATCCATTTTTTCCGGAACTGCCCTCATGCGAATCTGTCTGTCCATTGCTTTGCATTCCATCATCACTATTCTTTCGCCCATACCCATAGTCTCATTCTGTATAGCCTCTGTTTTTTTCTCCTCATCCTGCACCAACTGCTGCGTTTCTTGCACCTTTTGTTGGGTATTCTGTAAATCTGTTTTTATTGCCTCCATCTCCTTTTTTAACTTCCATAATTTCCGATTTGATTGCTTCTTTCATTTCCGTCATTAAATTTGGTTGTAATTTTTGTATCATCTCCCGAATCTCTTTATTTCCATCTGTTATTTTATTATCCAAATTTTCAATGACAGCCTGCCAGTCCTTTTCTTTTTTGGAGGCCATCGGACGCCTTAGGTCCCCACGAATCAGCTCTCTTCCTTAGCTCCGTCTTCTTTTTAATTCAAATCTCTATTTTTATATATCAAAAATTTTTGACGTTTGCCCTCAGTTAAAATGGCAATTGAGGCTTCCCTTGCCCTTAAAATGTCGGGCGATATTTTTCTATGGTTCAAAATGTCAGGCGATCTTTCTCTATGGTCATACAGTCACACCAATGATCTTCCCTCACTTTCAATGGTGAATCCTCTACTTCCGTTTCCTTTCCCTTACTTTCAATGGTGGGTACTTCACATCCTCTTCCAGCTTTGTTTTTCTTCCGGGTCCTCCTGCTCTTCCTGACCTCCCTCGCTGCTCTTTCTATCTCCTCTCCGTCTATTGTTCTCCACTTCCTGTCTCACGGCATGCCTTCCAATTCCCACGATCCGCCCACCGCGTCGCTATCTCCCCAACCACAGGTATGCAAAACAATATTCTTCTTAGCTCTTTTTAACTTTTCTCATTCTCAAAACTCCAATTAAATTGCTCAGTCTTTTAATATACTTTTTCAGCTTGGTAACTCAATCTTCAGTTCTTTTAAAGTTCAAGTCTTTATTCAGTAAAACAGTCCGTAATCTTAGCATAATACAGACTTCTTGGGATGTACTCACTGCCTCAAACATCCAAATCTGTTCAAATCCGTTCCCGAGGCTCAGGGAACAAAGAGCCTATGTCAATTTAATGACTCCCGAAGCTGCTGCAGAGATTTTGGCTGCCCTTCTCCGAGGAGGATCTCAAGGCTTGGGGGAGAAGCCCTTAATTCAGAGCCTCCCACCTGCCGAGACCCTTCACTCTCAGGGCTAAAAGCGTTCTTGACGGATTTCTGACTAAAACCCGGGGGCTGTGGGTGATCTGAAGGCCCCACCAGCCCAAAAAACAGCACCTCGGATGATCCGGAGCTCCGAATCACGTTGGTCTCTCCATTACCCCGAACCAGAAGTCGGATTTCCTACCATTTTAAAACACATTTAAAACAACTTTGATTGTGTGCTTGATTCAGTCTTATTGAAACTGTGATATTTTCATAACTGCCAAGAAAGGTAGTTTAAGTAGAGAGAGAGGGAAGGATCAGGAGGGGGGTAGTATTCTTACACATCAGGAGGTGTTGGGTGTTTACTTCAGATACATGGTGTAGTATCTGTCTATAAATCATTATCCCACCCTTAGCCAGGCAGCATTGCAGTTTCTCCCTATTTTACCTCCACTCCAGCCCTGCAAGGTAGGCTTAAGGTGGAAAAATGTGTGACTGGCCCAAGGTCACCCCCATGTGGGGATCTGAACCTGGATCTTCTGGTTCTATAACCACTACCTCGCCCTGGTTCTCAGAGTGCAGAACTTTCCTCGGCTCCAGTAGCCTGCTGCCTCCTGGGAAGCAAAGCATTTATCCCTACAGATACAGAAGAAGATCTGGATCATGGTGTATACGTATACTAATATTACAATAATATTTTATCTATTTTTAGATTATATCTGATTTTTAAGCTGTTTAAAATTAAATCCCTAGATAATTATTTAAGATTTTTTCCCCTAAAAGAATACTAAAAAATTTTTTTTAACACAAAGTACTCACCTTTACATTAATATGATTTGTCATAAACATTGAGGAGAAAAGGTCACAGAGCATTACCTTTTTAGGCAGAAATCCCAGAAACCTCCTTTTCTTGATGAGTAGAGGGTTTTTTTCCTGTCATGCAATTTGTGTCTCTAAAACTCACACAAAATACCATTAGGTGTTCCAACACCAGATGAATCAATTCTCCTATCCTTTAAGTTCAATCATCTTTTATCCCACAGACAGCTGTGGTTATCTCTTAAAAACCACATTTCTCCACACTTATCTCCATCAGTGTGTACTTGCCTTCCATCAGCAAAAGACTCTAACGAAGCTATTAAAAGCCAATGTAGAATGGTGACAACTCTGCAGCTGAGGTCACCGAAGATGAAAGAAAAACAAACACCAAAGCAGCATCAAAGCTTTGCTCAGATGTAAAGACCATAATCGCCAGAGAGGCTTCCAAAGCAAAGCCAATACCATCTGCTACTGTGGAGCCAGGCAGTGAAATGATGGCAGCTCCCCTTAGTATCTCTTGGTTGCCTTGAGGGTCAGCATATTCATAAGGATGGTCTCAATGTTTTTGGAATCCATAGGTCTCAAAACGGGAGGCAGGCTTTCCCTAAGAAAGCAAGAAAACCGTGAGGGGAAGATATTTATTTATTACATTATTTAAAGTCCACTTTTCTCACTGAGACTCAAGGCAGATTACACAGTGTGAGTTAGTACAGTCAGTTTCAAACACATTTCAATAAACAATGTAAAAGACCCTATAAATGCAAATTTGCAAAATTTAAAAATGGCAGAAATCCTATAAGTAGTTGAAGAAATGCTGAAACAGAGCATAAGCAGTTCTAAGACTGATACAGTGAACAACATTAAGCAACACAGAACTGCCCAGTAGGATCATAGCCAAAGCAACAGATAGCAAATAATAGTAAATTCTATCCCTCTACTAATGCATCCCTCTGAGACCACTTCCTTACAGTACAGCCCTCCTATCTGAGCAAAAAGCCCCCTTGAATAATTCAGTTTTGCATTGTTTGCAGAAAGCCAGGAGACTGGGAGCTTTCCTGACCTCTTCAGGTAGGCTGTTCAATAAGGTGAGGGCCATCACAGAGAATACACATTATGGGCAGCTGTGGATTTTGGCCATGTGCAAGGTGGCACCTGCAGAAGGCCCTGTTCAGATGAGCAAAGTGGTCATGGTGGAACATTGGGAGAGAAGTGGTCCTGTAGATATGCTAAACCAAGGCCGTGAAGAGATTTGTATGTGATAGCCAACATTTTATATTGACCCTGGTAAGTGACAGGTAACCAGAGGAGTGACTGCAGAATGGAGTCACTTCTGCTAGCTCTTGAAAATAACCAAGCTGCAGAGTTCAGCTTGAACTGGAGTCTCCCAATTAGCTTAGAGGGGAGACCTATGCATTACAGTACAATGCACAGTACAGTACTATGCAATACAATGCATTACAGTAGTCAAGTTTCAATTTTACCATGGCATGGATCCAAGTGGCCAGATTGGCTGTCTCAAGGCAAGAGACCATCTTCCAGGCTTGACTAAGATTGCAGAAAGCATTTTTTGCATCTGTCTTAACTTGCTTTTCTAGCAGCCGCTCTGGCTCTAGTATAACTTCAAGGCTCTACAAGTGTCATACAAACTCCATCAAAAGTGGGGAGCATAATGTCCTTCAAGATCATTGCCTTCCCAATCAGCATCATTTCTGTCCTGTCTGGGATCAATTTCTATTTGTTTGCTTTCAGCCACTTGACTACAGCTGTTAGGCAGTGACTCAAGGTTTCTACTGCATCCTGCGATGATTTGGATAGATAGTGAGATAATAGAGCTGGGTGTTATCTACATATTGATGGATTCCAATTCCATAGCTATGAATGAGTTTCTGAAAGCCTTTAAATAGAGGTTGAATAACATGAGGGATAAGATTGAGCCTTGTGGAACCCCACAAGATAATTCCAACTCTAGAGATAGCTGGTCTCCCACAGCAACCTGTAAGCAGTCAGCCCAGCCTCCACCATCTTTAATAGCCATTTAATATGGCTACCTGTGATATTAAATGTCACCAGGCCCCTGGATTTAAAATGGCAGTTTGGATTGCAACCAGGGGAATTCCAGCTAACAGTTGCTGAGTCCCACCTGGGAGACCCAGGCATGAATGAAATGCTGCATAGGAATGCAGAATGATCAATGGTGGTTGGATTTGCAGGCTCCCCAGCCCCTAAAGGAATCCAGTGCAACAAAGATCTCATAGAATCATCCCACTTTACACATTCCTTTCCCTCTTTCCGTGATGAGATCTCCTGTCCATGATTGAGGAGCAAATCAATTAGCATTCATAAGTATTTATAATTTATTCCTGGGAAGGTACACTTGCCAGCTAAATTCATCAACTTAGCTCTGATGGACTTCATTAACAAACTGCCCCTTTTTGCAGCAATAGAACAAATTTTGCATTTGCTTTCATATGCCCCGGCAGCTACCAATCGAGGTAATCAAACCTTTTGTTAATCCCAGGAACTGACCACTGGAGTCTTTGTTCTAACAACTAGGTGGGCCATCCCACTTCAGGGCACATTTTACCAAATAAAAGTAGTGCCCTGGCCTCATTCAAATTGTGCACACTTCCAGGTTGTTCCTTTAGGGTCTCTTCCCTAAGCCTCTCTCTTTCCGTACATGCTTATTGGGTGCAAAGTGCTGTTCCCTTGAGGTTTGCCCTAAGCCTCTTGCCCTCCTGGCCAAGAACGCTGGTGTTTGAAGCTCTCCCTCTGCAGACTTTCCTGCTCTCTGGATAGGTAGTTATCACCTTGCAATCCCTCAAATTTATTCTACTTTCACCACTGCTTTTCCTAGGTCCCGTGTGTGTGTGTGTGTGCGTGTGCATGTGCATATGCATTTGCCCCTTGAATAAAAGTTACCCTTTAATTAAGAACACCGGCTTTGTGTGTATATATCCTTGGAAAAGACTCCGTAAATTATTGGTGAGAAAGATCCTGTGGTTACTGGCCTCTTGCATAGCAGTCTTCCTTGCTTGCTAATTCCCCCACAAATTCTATTTACTTGCAAGGACACCATTCCCGGTAACAAATCCTTTGTCTATTCCATGAGAAGCTATTTAAACCAGCCCAAGGCATATCCCTTGATACCCAATTCTGCTTCCAAATGCCTCAATAAGATAACATGGTCTACTGTGTCAAAGGCTGCACATAGATCCAGGCGGAGCAATAACGAAGCATGGCCTTTATCTACATTCAGGAGGAGATCATCAACTAAAGCCACTAGAACCATCTCTATCCCATTGACTGGACTGAATCTGGACTAAAAGGGTCCAAAGCACTAAAATTATCCAAGAAGATCTGGAGTTAGTCAACTACTAGTCTCTCAAAAACTTTGCCCAAAAAGTGCAGATTAGAGACTAGGCAATAATTGGCCACGTCATTTTTTTCTAGGGATGGTTTTTTTTAACCAATTCTTATCTTGTAAAAGCAAAAAGACACTCAGAAACAGTATAACTGCCTGTTTGAATGGCCGAGGGAAGGTGCCCTGAGTTAGCGATTGATTTACAATAGACCTCAGTGGTTCACATATGTGGTCCTTACTTGACTTTAACAGCCAAAATGTGCAAGGATCCAGTGCATCAGTAGTGATGAGCCTTCATAGGCAAACTATTTTAACAGGTCTTTCCTTTTTGAGTGATGTTGTTGCCATATTCACTTTTGCTTTCAGCAGATGATGGTCAGACTGTGGTTCAGGCTGAATCTCCAACCCTGAGACAAGACTTTCCTTCAAGGGCTCATATGACATTCCCTCCTCCTCTTTTCCTCATCTTTGTCTTAGAACAGCACAAATGGTAACAGGCATGTTTGTAAATTCAAAAATACCTATTTTATTTATTTTGGCCCAAATGGGAGTCTGCACCTACTTCCCAAACTTACCCAGGGAAGTGCGTCTTCCCAAACTTCCTTGCCAACTTTTCTCCTGTTCCCCTGTTGGTGTTAAACTGCTCTCAGTTAGGACTCCATCTCCCAACTCCTTCACATTGGATTCCTTTCAGCCAGGGCTGAAAAACATACCCTCCTCTTTCCAGCTCATGCTAGTCACTCAGATTCCTTGAATAACATTAATATAACATTCAATTTATATACTGCCCTTCAGGACAACTTAACACCCACTCAGAGCAGTTTACAAAGTATGTCATTATTATACCCACAACAATCACCCTGTGAGGTGGGTGGGGCTGAGAGAGCTCCAGAGAGCTGTGACTGACCCAAGGTCACCCAGCTGGCTTCAAGTGGAGGAGTGGAGAATCAAACCCGGTTCTCCAGATTAGAGTCCCGTTGCTCTTAATCTTAACCACTACACCAAACTGGCTACTGAAGCTCTCTGTATCTGTGAGGGATTAACCCTTAACAGTCCTACAGCTGTTTGTACAGCACTTCCAGGATTTTTTTAAAAACTGGAGTCTGTCACAGCTCAGTACAAAATATTACGTCCAAAATTGGACCTTTTCCATGTGTGGGATCTGTTACTATTTGAGAAAGGCCCAGGGCTGCCAGGGAAATCATAAATTCCTGGGCTGGCCCTTAGGTGGAGCATTTGGCATGGATGCTGAAGTCCCCCAGAACAATCAATCTAAGGGAGAGGCTTTCCCGACTGTCCCATCAGCTTAAAAAAACCTCACCCAGCAGGAACACAAAAGAGGGCTTTTTTTGCCAGCCCGATGATTATGGAACAGGATACCCAGGGAAGTGCACCTGGCCCCCTCACTTCAGGAGGCAGCTGAAAACATTTTATTTAGGACAGCTCTTAATTAACTTTGTTTCTATGTTTATTGGGAGTCCTAAACTGTGGTTTTTTTAACTTCATTTTTATTCATTTTTATGATTATTTTATTAATATTTTAAGCTACCTTGAGTTCCTCAAGGTAGAAAGGAGGCTAATAAATGTTTTAAAATAAATAAATACATAAAGTCTCTTTTAACATTAGTCAGGAAAACCAACATGAAAGTAGAACTTGAAAAGCAGATGCTGTTCATTCCATTGGCTCAGGCTTTATCCTTAAACTGGCCTCCATGTCAGATTAAAGAAAAGTGACTTGATACACAAAGAATCTAGCACATTATCACCACTAATTTTATTGCATTTTTCTTTCTTTAGAAAGTTACTCTCTTCTTGTGCATTATTATGGTTTTGAAGTTTGGGTGGGAAATTTCTGTTGGTGTTACACTTTTTTGAGCCATGTCATATCCATTTCTCATCTGTGAATCTGCATGCCATGTTTCAGTGCATATCTGATTAAAATGTAGGGTGAAAACTTTATTTGGTTAATTGGCGCAGTCAACCAATTAATAGTCTGCTGGCAGAATAAATATAGAATAGGTCATCTGGGCCAAGTACTACACAGACTCTGTCCCTCTTTGCAATTTCTTCCAACTCTCCCTGACACAGAAAGACTCTGTTGGAAGGCAAACGAACATGACCCACTTGGGAAAGCCAAATAGGTCAACCAATGCTTAGTAGAAAGATAGTTAAAACGCCAACAGAATAATATTGCGGCTAGTGGATATCCTTTTACTTACAAAATATGAGATGGTACAGCTGTATAGCAGAAAGGATTGATTATTATATATAATTGATTACTAAGAATTAGACATGGGCACAAACCAAAAAAACCCAAACCATGTGATTCATGATTTGTAGCATTCCACGAACCACGAACTTCCAACCTTTTCCCAGTTCACGAATTGGTTCGTGGTTCGTGGCATTTCAACTGCCACACACCGGCTGCTGAAGCTGGTGCAGGGCATTTGAAACAGACAGCCCCTTTCTTCTGCTGCCCAGGCACCCCGCACCAGTTTCAGCCCATCAGCTGAACCCAGTGCAGAGTCTGTGAAACTGACAGCCCCATTCCCCTGCTGCCTGGGCAGGAGAAAGGGGCTGTCAGCTTCAATCACCCTGCACCGGTTTCAGCCCATCAAAACCCAGTGAAACTGACAGCCCCTTTCTCCTACTGCTCTGGCTGTCAGTTTCACAGACCTACGTAGTAACCAGGAAGATGAAATTCAATATTGATCACTGCAAAATAATCCTGATTGCAGAAAAGTAAACTAACAACGATCAGTGAGGTTAAAAAAAAACATTGTTACTTGCCATTTTAAGGCATAAAGTTATGATCAAATGCAAAATTAAACTACCCAATCTGTTGATAGTGCATAAATGTGGCATTCACTGATACATGATATAGTGAGTTGGCCACTAGCTCAGAAACTTTGAAAGGAAAATAGATTTCTGTGTCATTTTTGATGCATTTGCTTTAATAGAAGGACCTCCACACCAGAGGCATGGGGATGGAACTCTGATCCCCGATGAGTCAAATTGGGGTCTGCGAGAGGGACAGGAGATGCACACATTGCCCACTCTGAGCTGCCTTTCTGGGTGCCTTTTTGCTTTTTCAAGATGAGAATTGGTGCACTCGCTTCAAAGGAAGCACCTCCATGCCTAAGGCATGAGTCTCTTGATACGAGTCCAAGGGTGAGAGCACAAGGACAGTTGCCCTGGAGTCCATAGCCTGCATCTAACCATTTAACATAGCAATTGGAATTTGTTCCACCAGCACCAGAGAAGGAGAGAGTCACTAGCATTATACCTGGGAGCAGCACTGATACTGGACCTGTTGGACAACTGTGAAGTTAATATATCTAGAAGTTAACTTTGGACAACTTTATGGCATCTCTGTGGAAAGTAGCATGCCACATATTAACCACATATGGTTAATGGTTCTCATGGCAAGATAGTTGATGAGCATGCTATTTCAGTTCAGATGGGAGCTGGTAGATATGAACTAATAAATGCTAGGTTTTTGAACTGATAAGTCAGCCACATTCGACAACTCTTCAGTGACTCCATATTGTGTCAAGTTGTAATATGGATGCACGGTGAAACAATTACACAACTATACCAGCAGCAAAGAAGTGTTACTTTTCTGTCATCATTACCCCAGCCAGTTCATGTCCAATCCTAAATCTATTGTCTCAGGAACAGGAAATTAGTTTTGATGCCTTTGCAACGTTTTTTGTTTTGTTTTGTTTTGTTTTTTGCTGACAAAATCTCACAAATATACTCTGACTTGGATGCTGGTTGGGACATGGAACAGACAGAAGGAATACCTTATATATCTGTCTGGTCTGTTTATGGATTTTGACCCAGATACATGTTTGATGTTGACAGGATCCTAGGTTTTGTAAAGACTCTGGATCTTCATCCAGCTTGGGTGCTGAAATCATGTCAGGACTGCATAAATGTGTCCTTTATATCGATCATAAATCAATCACTGGCATGGAGCATTTTCCTTGGCTCCTCAAAATGGTGGTCATGTGTTCCCTACTTTAAAAACCATCCCTAAGGAAAAGGGATTGGCCAATTATTGCCCTGTCTCAAATTTGTCCTGGGCAAGGTGATGGAAAGACCAGTGCCAGACCAAATACAAGCTCTGCACCCTTTCCAATCTGGCTTCAGGCCAGGCTATAGTACAGAGATGGCATTGCTAGCTTTAGTCAATGACTTCTATCTGACTGTAGACAAAAGACACTGGTTACTTTATTCATGGGGACAAAACCCTGGTTTCCTTTGATCTGTTTTTGATTGTAATATTAATGCAGGGGATACTAGCACACACGTGTACTGAAAGATTTTTTAAAAGATCAGTGCATCTTTCATTTCTTTTAAAATAGCCCACCTCTTCAAAGGTTGCACAGGCCTCCTGGTTATCCCATAAAATCCCCCTCTAGACTCAGTCATCATCATTAGACAAAGAGAACTGTTGTTTGCTGCTCAAGCCTAAACCATACATATTTATGCCAAGCATGGAAACGATCTTGTTAACTCATCTCAGGGAGGAAATTCAGGTTATTCTTGCCTCAACTGCTCCTGTTTCCTAAGCAGATGTACAAAGTGTGAAAGCAGCCAATCCTCCAACAGGCTGCAATTTCCATGGAGGTAAAATGCTGATGGGAAGTTCAAGCTGTGTCAACAAGTCAGACTTTAGCATGTTTTACAGCTTATGGAAATAGTTCGAAACACAGCTAGGGGCTTAAGTTAGGGGACAGTAGATCTTCTTTTTAAGATTTCAATGTGAAGACTTTTGAAAAAAGATTTCAACATGATTAGTGTTAAGGATTGCATATCATAAGAGTGAAGACTCAACCTCTGTGACTCAGTTCTGAAGTAAATTCATTTGTAAAGTTTTATGATCACATATGTGATGGAGAAATGGATTTTAAAACATACTTGCTGCTGTCTACACACTGAAATCAAAACCTCATGGTTTAGAACTGTGAATGCAACAGAGTTTATGGAAGAGAATCTCGTTCCCTTCCCCATCCCACATGTACTTAGGTCTCCCCAACCCCCACGTCCCCACCACACTGCCAAAAAAAGAACTCCTGTGTTATCTGGTTTGATGCAGTGGCAAATATTAGATTTACCACTTTAAAGACTCAGTCCAGTTGTGCTTAGGATTGGGCCCAGACTAATGTTTCTGCAAGCATAGAACTTCCACCTTCGCATCATGATTTCCTGTCTCCTCTCTCCACTAGCATACAATACATAGTCATGTTATGTTTTAACGTATTCACTTATCAGACTTTCTATATGTTTTAATATATTTCTATATGAGGATTTAAGTCAAAAGCTTTTGTATTTCACTTGCAAATGCATGTTTGTCATTTTCTTTTACTCCTTTGCTTTTGTACTGTGGGTATTGGCAAGGCAGCTTGCAATGAATATGCTCACCTCATGTGAGATGAGCATATGAGATACAAAATTTTCAAAAGCAAATACGAAACTTTTCCATTGACTTGGGAAACTTTCAGTCAATGGGGAAAATATCCATAGGCCTTAATAGCTTCAGACTGAATTATGCCCACAGTTAGGGTTGCCACCTCTAGGTTGGGAAATTCCTGGAGATTTGGAGCCTGGAGGCAGGAGGGTTTGGGTACGGGACAGACCTCAGCAGGGTATAATGTCAGAAGCCGCTCCTTAAAACAGACATTTTCTTCGGGGGAACAGATCTGTGTAGACTAGAGATCTTATTAATTCTGGGAGATCTCCAAGCACCACCTGAAAGTTGGCAAACCTATGCCCACTTGATCACATCAATAATTACAATCTTGTTGGAGACCCAGCGGCATGCTATTTCATGGACACAAGGCCTGCTTTTTGACTGCATTTGTTCTTTTCTTTGCTGTCTGGCCATTTAATGCTGTCTTATCCAGGTAAGCTCTGGGATTTCTTTTCTTCAAGCTCTCAGGTACATTTCTAATCATTGCAACCCTCACTACAGGGGACAAGGCAGAGGACTGTTTTATAGAGAGCAAAAGAGTGTGCACGCACAGAACTGTAACAGAAAGATAAGGAGGGGAGGGGAACTCTGAGCTCAGAAAAAGGAGAAACCATTTCTTTGAGACAAAGAAGTATGTCCCACAGCTGGGGAAAATGTTTGACTACACACACACCTCCACAGAGCAAGTTAGCAGATTTTGAAATATATTTGTCTGGGATTGCATGTAGTTCTGTAGGGGCAAGCACAGATTTAAAGCAAAGCTATGAAATGAATGGTGGATTTTAATCTTTGTGCCTGTTTTAAAGGAGGAACGAGGTGGGGGGGAGATAAATATGGTAGCATTTTTTTTCCTCAGCACTATCTTTGATTAAAAACACTTTCACAGGAAGCTCATTTAGCAAAAGATTTGTTACTGAAACATCAGCAAACAATTAGCTTGGTAAGAAAAATCAAAAGTAAGGACAAGCTGAACGCTTTTCATATCCAACTAGACACAAACCTGACCCTTCCTATAGAAATGGCTTCAGCTACTACCTACCTGCTGTCTGTCAGGAAAAGGTACAATGAAAGAAAAGCATTTGAATGGCCTTGCTACTAAGGATTAATATATAATGAGGATGCAGGCAACCCTGTCATTGAAGACCTACTTTTAGCTGTGTCATGGACTGGTCTAATTAGAGGACCTTTGGTGTCTGGTCACGTGTTCCTACTCTGAAATCCCTAATTTCTTTTTTGGTTTTCTTAAGGTCTAGAGTGTAACAGGTAGCATGGCTTAATGTTATTATTAACAAGCGGGGGACTTACAGACAGCATCTCATTTTATCTCCCCTACTATTTCCTCTTTCCCTTACCTGAAAGCCTAGCTTCTCTCCTTTTCCCACTTTTCTTTCTCCTCCCTATACACCGACTAGCCAACCTACCTATCATGGGACAACCAGGGCTCAGTAACAGTGAGGACTCCTCGGGAGAAGAGGAGCCCAGTGTAGCCTGGGAGGACTCCTTGGGAGAAGAGGAGTCCGGCATAGCACCAGACTCCTCGAGAGAATGGAAGCCTTGGGTAGCCAGCGCTGAGTCAGTAGAAGCCGGCAATCGGGAAGAGCCACAGCCAGCAGCTGAGGCAGAGCCACCAACACCCTCCAGCCCCAACACCACAGGTGAAGCTCAGTTTCAAACCTCCAGGTTTACCCACACCCAGAAAGCACCACAGACAGAGGCAAAGAATGGAGCTGCAGGAGAGGCGAAGCAGTGCTTGCCTTCTTGGCTGACGCTAGCTGCTTGGGAATAGCAATGAGTATCATCAGGATAGCAGCTAGCTGCAAACAGCGCATGACTGTAATAACCAGTCTAGGGGGAACTGTGGGGTGTGGGAGCAATGAGTCAGTAGTATCCCTGGTTCTGTGACCACTACGGTGAACCTTACCTTGATTTCTGTGACTTTCTGGACTATGTTGACTTTGTTCTCATCGTATCCTTGGACCTACTGATAACTGACCTCTGGACCTCCTGACTTTGCTGTATAGACTCTCCCTTGGGCCATGCTAATGGCTGTTTGGGACTCTGTGCCTTGACTTTGGACTGGACCTTGGCTACTCAGCAAAAGCTAAGCATGTTTCCCTACTCTGCCCCACGCCTGACAGTCAGACCATGCCAGCCTGGCCCAGCCCATGACACTACCATTATCTGACACCTTCCTCTTCAGCTTTCCTTCTTTCTGTTCTCTTGGCAGCTTCTCCAGTGTTCCATTAGCTCTCATTGGCTGGTTGTGGTTGGGAGAAGCAAAACTTCAATTGTCTGTCACAGTAACAAACCATTGTCCTGGGAAACTTCTGATCTCTCTTCACTATGCCAGTCTACTCCTGAGGCCACCCTTCATCGGTCTTTAGTGTGTTTCCTTCTTTGCCATCTGAATATAACACTTCATAATCTAACAAAATGGGTTCTGGCTCATGGAAATGTATTACTGTCTGTTTTCAGTGCTCCGTTGGAGTGAAACATGCTGAGCTATAATAAGCTTGTTTTCTGGCACCTCTTGGATGTTTTCATTTTTTGGTTATTTCTTAAAAGCTTATGCCACAATCCATTTGTCTGTCTTAAAGGTGCCACAAGACAAGATTTTTTTTATCATTGTGACTTGTCTGCTCTGTATTTTATTTGCCAACTAGACATTTTCTTATGGATCAATCTTACTCTTAGATGGTAGACAGTAGATGGGGAAAGGGAGCTAAAAACACACTAGGATTCTGAATAGGTAATGTTACCATGTTTCCAGAAAGCAAATACTGGCTTGTGTTATTGCTAATGAAGTACAAATAGGTAGATTTTTGAGGACTCTGTGAGCACAAGTGAGGCAAACTTTAAAATGCCTGAATCTCATCAAAAGAGTGGAACTTGAGAATGTACATTTCAGTGGGATGTGACCCATAATTCAATCCTTCTAATATTTACTCAGGCCTTCCTAGGTTTCCTATCAGAATCAGTGTCAGCTTAACCTTCCAATTTGTATGTTCTCTGGACGTCTGGTTCATAACTGCAAGAGAAGGAGGTATTAAGGAGGAGGTAGAGTCCCTCAGCCTTTCTTACTTTATCTTTTAGATCAGTTCTTGGTTCTTACCTGAGCAACAGATCATTTTGTGTTCTTGTGTTTGGATCTCTTGCTGCTTCTAGGTAAGGGTCTGTGAATTTTGCAGTGGGCAGGTTCACCAGGTGAGTACTCATCCCAAGCCTTGCATTTCCCCTCTTCACTGTGATCAGCCTTTAGCAGCTGCTGGATGTTTAGCAGCAGGGGTAGCAGTTGAGGAAAGGAGAGGCATGGGTGCTGCATGTGTGTATGTGTGTCTTTCTCTCGTCTCTGCTTCCATCTCCCTCTTTTCTGCATATTGATCCTGGCTTCCATAAACATGAACTTTGCCTCTTTGAGCCTTAAGGATGGTTTGCCCTATTAAAAGATGCTATTTTTGATAGGCTCCTTGGGAAGACACAAACTCCACAAGAGTTTGCGCATTCCATAAATATTGTGTCCAGTACAATTAGAACTGAATAAACGCTGCAGTAAATTTTGGTACATGCATCCATAGCTCAATTGATAATGAAAATATGGTTGAGGCAAACAGACCTCCAACTCAGCCTCCTACCAGAGGGGAGTATGTCCCCTCCATGGTTGTAGTTGGTTTCATTTGATGAATGCCAGCACCGCTCCCCAACCAAGGCCCAAAATGGGACTGTGCAATGTGTACTGCTGAGGGTGAAACTGTAAATAGTATCTGCTTTTTATGTCACCGGTTTTATCTGTTTTATTTGACGTCTTTTAAATGGATGTGATCCGCTCTGAGCCTGCTTGCAGGGAAAGCAGACTATAAATTTAAATAATAATATCTAAAAAGAAGCATAAATCTGATACAGAGCAATGCTGAAACAACATGGCATATTAAACGATACAGAAATCACCAAGTAGGAACATATTTGCAGCATCAAACCGACAGTATAGAGTAGTATAGTCTACAGAACTTCTCTTTATCAAAGAATCTTTCTGAGCCATTTCCTTATAGTACAGCCCTCCTACCTGTGTAAAAAGCCCTCCTGACTAATTCAGTTTTGCATAGTTTGCAGAAAGCCAGGAGAGTTGGAGCCTTCCTATCCTCATCAGGCATGCCATTTCATAAGGTGGGGCTACAACAAAGAATGTGCATGTACAGATGGTTGTTGAATTCGTCCATTTACAGAGTGGCACCTGCAGAAAGCACTCTTCAGATAAGCCAAGCTGCTGTGGCAGAGCATAAGGAGAGAAGCAGTCCTGCAGATATGAAGCGCCAAGACCATGAAGGGCTTTGTATGTGATAGTCAAAATCTTGAACCGAGCCAGTTAACTGATGAGTAGCCAATGGAGTGACTGCACAATTGGAATAATATGCATGATCCATCTAGCTCCTGATGACAACAGAGCTGCAGCATTCTGCACCAACTGGCGTCTCCAAGTAGACTTTGAGGGGAGATCTACATAGAGTGCATTACTGTAGTCTATTCTTGATGTTACTGTTGCATGGACCCAGGTGGCCAGATCTGCCGTGTCAAGGCAGAGGGCCATCTTCGTGGCTAGACTGAGTTGGAAGAAGGCATTATTCTCATCTGCAACTTCCTGGCACTTTGCATACACACATCCACATTAGTGCCATTTTCCTTGCCTCAGCACCCATGTCTATCATTCTCCCTTACTACCAAAGGGCTAAGGAGGTTTTTGAAAAATAAACTAATTATGTATTGCTATAGGCTAAAATCATTAATAGACATATTGCTGTAGTTGAACACTATAGCAATATGTCAATTTTGAACTTATTTAAAAAAGCTTCCCCCGCCAATGTGGGAGGAATGGTGGCCATGGGGGGATGGGTAGGCTAGGGCAAGGAAAGTGCAGGGTAAACTCTGTTGTAATTGAAGTGAACGTAATTTCACTTTATACTAAAATTCACCTCATCAACACATATACATATACTAGCACTATCAGATCGATACTTTATTTTGTCCTTGAGCCTAGTTCTAGAAAGATGCACTACTTTGTAGCATCTCAAACAAGCCAGTCCAAATTCCTGCAACCTCTGGAATCTGCTGTTTTAAAAAGCATAAATCCAAACATAATTTCACTTTAATAAACTGCTCTTTTCCCACCCAGGTTCTGTCTTTAACTGAATAAATAGGGAGATGAGGCTCAGATTAGTGGGGTATTGTGGCAAAACATTTCTCTTTAGGTTTCTAAGTGAATGTATATTGTACTCTTTTAAAAAGTATGTGCTGAAGGTTAAGGAGGGTTGGAATGGAGACGAGGGGTCTATTGGAAGTACAAATCGCCCCCGAGGCTATGGGATAGGGTGGAGTATAAATTATAATAAATAAATAAAATGCATCCCTTATCAAGCCTATCTTGCATATGCCAAATACTGGCACAGAATATTGATGGGAGATGAACAGCATGTCGCTGGTATAAGAAGGACCCCTTGTGGCTAGAAAGAAAAATGAATGACTGCTAGAAAGTAGCTTCTGATCCAGATTATCGAGGGATGATTACATTTTTTTAGAAAATCAAAAAGTGGCTTCAAATCCTGAAGTGCACTGAGATAAGCTCCAGAGGGCCAAGGTTTAGTTCTCTTTATCAGCATGCTCCGTTTTTGTTCAAAAATAGATTGCCTTCACTTTCTTTGCTTGCAAGTGTCTGGATGAGTAAACACAAGGACCCCTGGTTATTATCTATGTCCACGTCTTGCTTTCTTGATTAGAAAAAAATATTTTCCTGCACCTGCTCTGCAAGCCAGAATTTAATTGCCTATAAACTAAGAATGGATGGAGGGGGAGGTCGCAACCAGAAATGTGTTTCCAATTGAATACAAAGAATATTAAAAATATAAACAAAATAAACATATATCAGAGCAAAATTTTAAAAGGAATTTTAAAATTAAAACTACAGATGAAAATGAAAACAGATAAAAATTTGAAATCTGTTTTCTCCATTTTTAAATGAAAATTTTATTTGATTATGTAATTTCATGGACTGTATGTTAGAAGTACGTAAGCATATTTATATGAAAACTAAACTACATTTGCAAAGTAGTCCTAAGCAGAGTTACACCCTTCTAAGTCCATTGACTTCCATAGATTTAAAAGGGTGTAACTCTGTTTAGGATTGCATTACCAAATACCTAATTACAGCAGATTAAGCACATTTAAATATTAAAGTTATAAAACTGTCCAAAGACTGAGCTATTATTTACTAACAAGTAGGAAGGTAAAAAGAATGGTTGTCATGCCATGATTAATAAATCAAAGCTAAATCTAAATATCCACGCTTGATGTTCCTGTATCTGGTCCCAGGTCCTGTCAGCTCCTACTTCCTGAATTTCCTATAAGATCAGGAATACATTCGGATGGCTTGTCTCCAGCAAAAAGCATTTGCTTTAAAGTGGCTGTCCCAGTCACACAAGCAGAAAAACTAGGCCAGCTCAGAGAAGGGAAGTGTCTACATAATTCAGAGAACCCAATTATGACTTTGTAAATTAACCAAAACAAGAAGTAACACCTCCTCCCCCAACGGCCTGATAAAAACTAAGCAGTGCTACAGGAGGCCCTGAATATTGAAAGCTACAGTCCATTAGAGAAGGGACAGAAAGTTAGCCAGCTCAAGGTCCTGAGAGTATATAGATTCCTGGAAGAGAAGTTTAATTGGAGATTTCCAAATTGCCTCTCACTTCTTTTAGTTTCCCAGCATGATTCCTATACCACCAGTGGTTCAAGATACTGATGGCCCAAGAGTCTGATTCACATTCCACAGTAGATCAAGTTCAGTGGTGGTGAAACCATGAATACTTTCATGAACATCCACTTTGGGTCAGGTGTGGATGTGGGTCTCCCCTGATGAATGAACTGACTATTTACATCCACTAACACTTAAGCTCAGCTTAGAGAACTCATATATCCAGAATAAGAGTACTGCAGTATATGGTCTGCCATCAATAAAAGCCATTTTGCTAGACTCTTGTCCTTTGTTTCTGAGTTTTCATTCCACATGGTCTGATGAAATGCTATTCTCAATCACTTTGGGGCATATGGAAAATCATTTCTATTTCTAAAACACTTTTATCAAGTTCTCTTCACAAACATTTGGTAAGAATCCTATTAGAGGTTGCTCCCTATTTTTATTATCTATGAAATCTTCCTAGTTAAGACACTAACTATATAAATAAAATATACATGTTAAGATATGCTAACTATTTTGTTGACTTGGTTGTATTTGAAATCTGTTTATTTCTCTTTTTCTGTAGTGGGAAGGGGAGAGAAAAAAACCCAGAACATTAAAAATAAAAAGCCAAGCAGCTATTTGATACATTTCTTTTACATTAAAGTTGCATCAGGTTTCTGCCTTGCCTTAACAGCATCCATGCCCAGCTTCTGGGACAGAGGCACTGGCATCTGTTTGGAAATATTAGATTTACAGTTGCCAACTCTATTCCTAGAAAACTAGGAAGTTCTGCTTTGTACCTCCTCAGGATACAGTGAAGCCTCCCGCCATTAGCATTCCACACCCTGGGAAACTCTTACAGGATGACTCAGCTCAACCCCACCCCTCCTGAGTAGATATAAATGACCTGCCAACATCTTTTCCACACTGTGACACTGAGAGATCTCTGTCTTTTGGTGCTACACCTCTGAAGATGCCAGCCACAGCTGCTGGCGAAACGTCAGGAACTACAATGCCAAGACCACGGCAATACAACCCAGAAAACCCACAACAACCATCGTTCTCCGGCCGTGAAAGCTTTCGACAATACTTCTGCTTTGTAATTTAGGTGAAGGTCTTGGAATGGCTTCCTAGACATTGAAATAAGGCTGGTTCCCATACTTCATATAGTGTTCCCAAAGGAATCAAATCTTATACTCCTCTATGTACACCCCCCCCCTTGGTATGTGCAAACAGCTATCAACATCAATCCTCAGTAATCCTCATACATATTCATAACAGCAAAGTGCTATATACTATGATGTTGATAGGCAGAGGTATGCAAGTGGCTATCCATTTTACTGTTCTATCAGGGAAATTCACCATAAACCATTCTGGGCACTCCCTTGTAATTTCCCCTTACTGCTGGGGATGGATACATGATTTCAAATAGGCTTATTCACCTCTCTTAATATTAGTTAATGAATTCAATCAAAAGATTTGTTTTCTCAACCATTTCAATGCAGAATGGTGGATGAAGTGGAGATTTTTGTGAATGTGGCGTAGTATATATCTGTAAATGGATGGAATATGAAAACACAATAGCTATCAGCATAACTTGGTTTGCTCACATATCAGGTTTCACCCATGAGGGGGCAAGTGAGTATCTTTTACTCGGGTCCTGGTCTGTGCTGCAAACCCGCAGAATTTAATAGATACTTTTCTTTCATGATTCACAATACTGTATGTACGGAGTAGAAGCATAACGGGGGGGTGCACTGCCAATTTTACTATCCCCAGAAAAAGGATCCTTGCACTATACATAATACAATCACCTCTGGGATCAGAAACCCTCCTGAACCCTTGATAGCAGTATATCAAGACCCCAATCATTAACATATGCACAGACTTCAGATAGCCAAATATTCTATCAGTGACCCACTGACTGCTACAAAATGGCACTCCTTGGGCATTAGTGAACCCTGAGGAATGACCAAGGTGTGTTACAGTGGGAAAAGGAATTGATAGAAATTATGGATTTAGTCTGGATCCAAACCACATAATCATCTTGTGTTAGAGTTTCTGTCAAGCATTCAGATGTTGCTAACCATTGGTGCTCTGTTAGAGTACTACTGTGTGACTTGTATTGTGTCTTACAGTGCGAGTGTGCTAGTTTTTATCCAGTTCAAACACTTCATTGGATAGTGGTGAGCTTAGCTACAATCACTCTGTTCATGCAGTTAGATGAGATGGGATCATGTAATCAGACAGATACTACTTAAACTATTTGTAATTTCATACAAGATTCACACAGTACCTCATGAAAGGGAGCTGATTCTTTCTTTCCATCCTGCAGTATCAGGACTTTTGAAAATGAAGCAGAATGAATTATTTAGGAAATACTAAACAGTGACACAAATGTTTGAAGAAGTGAGCTGACCACCATAACAACTGAAGAGCTATTTTGTTTTTAAAGCTCTAAAAGAAAAACACAGAGAAAAATGTGTTTCTTGATAGAAACTGGGGGGAGGGTGCTCCTTCCCGGTCTAATGGAGCCTGTAGTGAAAACTATAAAGAAGAGGAAAGGAAATGTGATCCTTAAAAAGCTTACCTCTCTATTGTTCCATGGCCAATTACTTATAACACCAACAAAACCACTTTAACACCAAGGCTGCATGAAATAGGCATCCTTGTCAACAGAAGTGAGGCGCTTAAAAAAAACAGAGTCAAATTATACCATTTCTCTCTCTCCTGAACTGAAGGGTCGAATTCAATAATGTCTGCAGTAGAGGACTGTATCTTTTGCCAGTAGAAGA
The DNA here is from genome assembly GCF_028583425.1 of Eublepharis macularius. Classification (NCBI taxonomy): domain Eukaryota; kingdom Metazoa; phylum Chordata; class Lepidosauria; order Squamata; family Eublepharidae; genus Eublepharis; species Eublepharis macularius. Next base: position 73,422,412 of record NC_072795.1, read on the forward strand.
AGAAAGCTAATATCTGGCTCAGGGACAATCAACTCCTGTCACCAGTGGAAGTTGCTGGAACACATGTTCTGGTCTTGTGTCTTCTTAGAAGTTAATCTTATAGATTACAATGTGACATACCGTCATGTATGTACATTTAGGACAGCCAGCTTAAGTTGAAATTTGTTCTATGGTCACTAGAGCAAAAAAGAATTTAACAGATGTTGGAAGAACAGTACATGATCTAATATGAAGGGTTTTGTTGTTAGGCTATCATACAATTATAGAAATATATTTGTGAGTTTTAGTTGGTTGATCTGTTAATTGTACATTATTTGCTTATAAATTAAAACAATACATCTGAGGAAAAAAGCAGATTGAAAGATGCCCTTCATCTCAAAGAAGGTCTTCTGTGGGTGGACAGGCTTCTCTGTATTTAACACCATGCTCTCGATCCAAGCTTTTTAATTTAGATGATATATCAGGTGAACAATAGGGGGAATTTCTCTTCTGCCATAGTACTTACTGCCCTCAGGTTTTGAAAGTTATTGTATTCATTTTTTTTAAAAGTCTGCTGCCTATATAATCACGGGCACCTTTTAAATTAATCAAAAGTATTGTAGTAGGCATGGAAGGAAATTCTCCTATACTATAAACAAGATTATGTGCATTCTTCATTCCATGACTGCATGCGGGAAAACATTGATTTACGGCTGTATTCACAAGCCATCCTTCATGGGAGATCAAGAGCAAGAACAGGAGTGAGTCCTCACTTCCAGGGTAACAAGCTACCACCAGCCTCTCTTGATTAAACCTTTAGCTGTGGAACAGAGAGGCAAGTGATCAACCCTACCAGGTTTTAAACAGGAACTCATCACTGCAAGGTAGACCACTTGCAGATTGAGTTTCACTAAACAACTATTTGGGTAGCTGTGACCAAAATGGGCCAAAGTACTGGATTCAGAGTGAAGCTTGCAAATTCCCAAACAGCACACAAGGTTATACTCAAGTTTATTAACAGAAGTGCAGATGGGTACAAATATACAACTTGCAACAGAGAGGAATACAATGAACACTAGAAAAACAATAACAAACAAAAACACTACTAGCACATTCAAACAGACTTTCAGTTAGACATGGGCACGAACCGCATTACAAACCAAAAAAACCCACGAACCGCCTGATCGTCTGTTCGTGAACCAGCGGTTCGTGTGGGTCCATGGCCAACGAACCAGCATTCGTTGGAAGCCCAGTTCGTTGCATTCGCCCGTGGTTCGTGAAGCCAGACAGTCAGGCACCATCAATCAATTCCCTTGGAAACAGAGCTGAGGGAATGCCTGAACTCTGTCTGCACTCCTTCTGTTGCCCTGGAAACCCGAATCGAAGCCCAGCTTACCTTGATCGGCAGGTCTTCCTTCCAACCATGGAGCTGCAAATTAGTTACAACTGGTTACGTGGGAGAAGACACCCGGGGGGAGGGAGGGGGAAGGGGGGTGTTCTGTAGACATGGGCACTCCAATCTCATCCCTGCAAACCCTGATAGGTAGTTCTGATGGCCAACCCCTTGTACAGTGGGCCGACGTCAACTGGTGGCTCTAATTGTATCAAATGGGAGTTTCCTGGGGGCCTCGGATTGGAGAGAGTATAACTCCAAGACCCCTATAGCAATCTTGACCAAACTTGGGTGCTGGCTGGAGGAGAGCCTGCTAAACACTCCCTGGGAATATGGGCTCTCTAAGTGCAACAGGGGCCGTTCTGACGCCCACGAACCTCGAACCAGTTCGTCATCAGGAAATGTTCTTTGCGGTTCGTTAGTTTGGGTTCATCGGCAACACCGAACCACAAACCGCTGGTTCATTAAATTTTTTTGATTCGTGCCCACAATCCTGAGACAGAAATACTGGGCTGGCACCCATCCTGGTGAGCAGGTTCAAAGCACAAAAGCAAGTAGCAGAAAACCCTTCAGCAACCAAAAAGTCCAAAAGCAATAGGGAGGGCAAGATAGAATGAGTTAGAATAAGGACCCTTGTTTTAGCTAAAACTATAACAACTGGCCTGATCCCAATTAGTCAGTCAAGGAAAGTAAATGTCCTCTTACCCAAGATCCTTTGCTAGAATGATACAATATTGGTACAAGACCTTGAAACTATTACATCATTGCACCTGCATAGTTCAATCCCAGCTCTGAAACTGCGCAGTCATGGTGGACTTTACAGGCTTCTATCAGACTCAAAGCCTGAACTCAACGAAGAAACAGACTGGGATAAATCAGTTTCTTGATAGTGGCTTCCAGTTTTTTTAAAAAAACAAGATTCTAGACCTTAAGATTGAAAAGGTATTCTTGAACATATATAGATAATGCCTGATGGCATTGTGGAAACCAGCAGGCAAGACCAAGCAGGATTTCTATTGACTGGAAGGTAGGGCTTCAGGACTATACATCACTGATTGTGCCTCCAGTCTAGATAGAACTGAATAAACTATTCCTAGCATATGCAAATCTGCTTAATTTAAAATATGAATACAAATTGAGCTTTTCATTAGAAATATTGGATTGGATCCTACCTAAAATTTCGACTAATGGAAGTAATTCTCCCACATTGTTCACTGGCATTCCCTGTCCCTCCAAGAGCAGAATTTCAGGGGACGTTTTGAGTTGCAGTAGCAAGAGACGCAAGAAAGTCAACAGCAGTAATTTCTAGCAGAATCCAAACCACTTTCTGTGCCTTAAAGAGTCACTGGTTTGTGCCAGAGTTTTCTGGTACAATTTAGGGCTTTATTTTCTCCGGACAGTACCTGCTACCCCTTCCATGACGTATCATAAACTATTTTGGAAATCTTTTTCAGTATGGAGCTACTTCGTAAGAAAACCAAGTCATATAGATTCTGGCCCCTAACATATATATGACAATGACAAATAAAAAGATATTATTAATCTAAGATCCATATTGTTCATCAAGGTTAAGGCCAACTCATTCACTAACTGAATTTTATTTTATTTTGCAGAGTATTGTTTTATTGGTCACATGAAGGAGATCTCAACACCCATTCTTGCTCAGAAAGAAAGAGAGGAGGAAATGAGGAAAGTCCTGCTGGCTTGCTGGTATTAATCTATTGTCCATCTAAATAGATGTTTTTTCTCATCTTTCTACAGATTTTTAGCCTGAGCAGGGCCAGAGATACAAGCCCTTGAGTGAAAGCCAAAAGGCTATTGGCCCTTTGACTTTGAACCTATGACTTGGTTTACCTCCTGCCCTTCATCTGTTGTCCCCACCGCCATTCAGAAGGGCAGTCGGGTGTATGTGTGTGGAATGTAGCAGAATAATAGTGCCAATGGTGGGCTATCACTTCCAGCATAAATCCAAAAGTGATGTCACTACATCAGCGTGACTCTCTAGGATCCCCCCAAATGCTATGGTCATCAAGCCAAAAATGACATGGCAACATCAGCATAAAATCATTCCCTCCGTCCCCACTCCCTCCCTCTCCCAGCAGTTGCCAGCTAGTGCTCACATCTGTGAGAATCAGATTGACAGGTGGTGACTGGGCCATATTTGAATGTGTTTAGTTTGTCGATTTGTTTTTTGGAAATTCAGATTTGTCTTGCTTTTTGTAAAGCACTTTGTGTCCTTGCAGGGAGAAAGGCGGCCTAAATGCATCAAAGTAAATAAAGATGACCCTTCAATTCTTGTCATCATACAAGATGTTTCCAGAAGTTCTTTCAAATCTTGGAAGAAATTATCTCAGAGCCCGGGGATGTCTTGCAAGTGAAATTAGTGGCACTGAGATGAGGAAAAAGCATCCTGGATCAACGAATCATTGATAGAAAATCCTAAATATTAATAAGACACAAGAAAGGGTACTTCATGCAGCTTTGCACTTAGCCCAAACACCAGGCTGGCCTTGGAATGGGGTAGGAGAAGCAATCTCTTGCCTGCTGGATGAGTGCTTTGAAGTCATTTAGCAATACCATTATGTGCTGAACAAAGGTGGGTTTTTCCAAATGCTGAATGGATTAGTTATTCAAGTCTGAAAAGTAGGAGCACTGCCTCAGCTTAAGATGGACTGCACAACACACTCTGGATCTTTTGAAGTCTCTCAGGAAAAGAGCAGATAAGCAGGAGGCAAAATGAAACTGAAACAACTGCACTGCTGCTTTTAGCAATTAAAACACTGGATAAGAAGGACTTACATACAAATACAGCCTCAGTGCTTCCCCCACTTCTATTTGATATATTTATTATATCTATTAGTTAGTTAGTATAGCAAAGTTACACAGTTAGGAAAAACATGGGATCAAGCACAGCAAACATGCATGAGGTATACTTGAAAAGATATAATTATTTTTATTGAAGTCGGTTCCCATCCATTGTGGTGCAAAGTAGCAAATATAACCCTAAAGAATATTTTCTCTGAAACAACTGGCTGTATTGTCTAGCATTAGGACGATTAAGGAAAATCCATCTAACCATACAAGTGCAAATATCACTTGGGATATAATTAAAACAGTTGCAAGAGGACATATTATTGCTTTATCATCACATATAAATAAGCAAAGAAAAACACAAAGACTGGAACTAATAGAAAACATTAAAATTTTTGAAGCTCAACATAAAAGAATAGGCAATAAAAAAACCTATCAAAAATTACTAACTCAATGTAAACTATTAGAATCCTTGGAAATCAATAAAATACAAAAGAATCTACTATCTATCAAACAAAAATATTGGCTTAATAGCCCCAAAACATTACGCCTACTTTCACACAGAGTTAAACAAAAAAGATCAGCTAATTTCATTAATTTTATTTTTGATAAAAATAAAACACTCCAATCAAAAAGAACTGAAATTATACAAATATTTAAGGATTACAACTATATTCTTCAAAAATACCAGACACAAATAAGATCTCAATTTTTTAAAATTCACTAAAAAATCTTAAAAGACTAGAGGAAAAGCATCATACACTGTTAGATAAACCTATAACACAACAAGAGGTTATAGAAACAATAAAACATTTTTAAAAAGAACAAAGCAGCTGGCCGAACTGAATTCTACAAAAAATATGCTTTACTAATTTCAAAACCTCTGACTGAAACCTGCAATCTGATCATGGAATCCGGTCAAATTCCTCCCACTTCGAAAATGGCATCAATAAACAAGGAAACCTAAACAAGGAAAAGATCCATTGAATACTACCTCATATCACCAAATATCTCTATTAAACCAAGACTATAAAATTTTCACAGCTATTTTAGCAAAACATATTAACTACTTTATTGCTAGCTATATACATACTGATCAAACTGGTTTTATTCCTGCATGTGATATAACTCATAATATCCATAAAACCCTCAGCTTAATGACACATTGTAAAAGATATAACATAGAAGCAGCATTACTATCATTGGACATTGAGAAGGCATTTGATTCTTTAGAAGTCACATATTTAAACAAAATTGTACCTATCATATGAAATTTGGGGATAAATTTCTCACTATAATTAATGCAATATATTCCAAACCAATAGCAAATATTAAGATCAATGGTAAATCTTCAGATATTAACAGAGGAACAAGACAAGGTTGCCCTCTCTCCCCAATCCTCTTCGCTATAACACTAAAACTACTGGCAATTGCCATTAGAGAAAATCATTCAATAAAAGGGATTCACATAAATACAACTTCATTTAAAATCAGTTTATTTGCAGATGACATGTTAATCTATCTAACAGAACCCTTAACTTCACTTCAACATCTACAACCGCTGCTAATATAATTTGGCCAAATTTCAGGCTGAAGAAAATAGAGTCCCCTCTACAAAATCAGTCAACTGAGAATTATTCCAACTCAAGGTGCATGAAATGCATAAATCACATCCGGTTTATATAATTCATAAATATGCCATTCATCAATAAATATGCAATATTCATACAGCCTCAGACAGATACAGTGACTGACCACTCTTATCAGCAAATATATAAAGTCAATAAAGTGCAAAATAGACAGCAGGTGGTGCAGTGTCCTTCAGCTGGCGTCTGCTCCCAGACGTCCTTGCCCTACAGACAATCGGCCGTTTCCATTTCACACGTGATATCTTCACACTGTGCTTCCTCAGGGGCACACAATTTATCTGCCGGTTACCACCATTTTCTCACACATTACAGTTTCACAGGTAATTTGTCAATGTTGGCGCTGACATTGACGAATTAAAATTGTGTGCCCCTGAGGAAGCACAGTAAAAATGAGTTAAAGTGGGGGTGTTATATTTAGTTTGTTATTATTACTGAAATTGTTGTTGATGATTCCAGTTCCAGTTTGTTTACATAATCAGAGGACTGTAGCAAAGGATTCTGGCACTTGGTGGTCCCGCAAGTTGGAATTTGCTCACCCTGAAGTGGTGCCAAGAGACAACTAGTTACTTAGCTTAACTCAAAAGACGTTATTGGCTGCGAGTTTCTATTCTTTGTTGTACCTATGCATTTGGTTGTAAAAAAAAAATCTAGTTGTACTTGTCTGAGTGCTGAAATGTTTTGATTTAAAGGAATGTCTCAATTTACATTTGTCTTGCAAGTTTGGTTCCTAATTTAGCCCCATAGAACCCATGCAGAAAAGAGGTTATATAAGCATATATAAGTTCAGTCAAGATGTCTTGTGTTTTTTGTGATGCTAAACAGGCTATTCAAATAACAAGTGTGGTAGGGGGGCCAGGTTGCAACCATACTTATTTATAGACACTCCATTACAGCTGAAAAAGAAATGGGACAGAAAGGTTGTGTTCATCAGATGGCAGGATTTACTGTTACATTCACCTTTTGAATAGGACTGAGTGCCATATGAATTACATAGACTGGGAAGAACCCAACGTTTTAAAAAAAAGAAATTGAAGAGCACATGAAGCTGACTTATACTGAATCAGACCCTAATGGGGTAATCCTAAACAGAGACATACCAGTCTAAGCTCATTGATTTCAATGGGCTTAGACTGGAGTAACTCTGTTTAGGATTCCACTGTTGGTCCATCAACGCCTATCGTCTACTCAGATTGGCAGCAGCTCTCCAGCGTCTCAGAGTGAGTTCATATCTCCCGCAACCAGTTTCTTTCAACTGGAAGTGCCAGGGATTAAACCTGGGACCTTCTGTTCTTCCATGAGCCATAGTCGTCCCCCAATAACAAAGTATATAGTCTAGTAAGGACTTCCAGATGCTAAGGCCTGAACATGAGGAAAGGAGGCAGTGAGTCCAGATTTCCAGAAGGTTCTGCCTGGGGCCTGTATAAATGCAATTCCATAGATTCGGAACCAGAGGAATTTATACTGAGCCAAGATTGCATGGCCCTTGCAACCGTACAATGAATAAGGCAATATTCTTCATGGCACCAGTTTCTTTTAGTCAAAATGATAAATTTGCAAAAGCAAAGTTTCTTTGCTCAAAGCTTTCCCCCTCTTATATCAATTTACATCTCTTGCAATTTGGAAAACTTTTAATGAGACAGAAGAAAAGCAAAGTGGATTTTTTGGTCTGCGCTGCTTTCAGTGCCTGTGGAAATCCCCAAAGGATGCAGAACAGCAAGGAGATAGGGCCTGGCTTTAATTGTTGTATTAAAATACTTCCAAGCTCATACACAACCATTAAACAGGCAAGTTAATTAAAATGCCAACACAGTTCCTTTCATACTCTGTGAAAACTCTTATGATGTTTCCCTCTTACTGCTAAGTTACTTCAGATAGAAGCAAGCTTCACCCTCCCCCACAAACCTTCTTCGGCTTCTATAAAGCTCTCTGCCTGCTGTCATAAAAGTGAGCACCTCCCATTGTTTTCTGAGGTATAAAGATGTTTCAATCAATGATACCACAGAGGTGAAAGCAAAACACACAAACACATAATGCTGCCACTGGTCCTTCTCTGACTGGTAGCCCATGGCCACGAGCAGAGAGAAGTCTTTTCCAATACCTGCTGAGATCCTTTAACTGGAGATGCCCAGATATTGAACCTGGGCCTTTCTACATGCAATCAATCAGGTTATTTGTTGCAATCATTGATTAGACCATAGAAACAAGTCAGGAATGCATAAAAGGAGTAAATACATGCTGCGAGGAATTCATAGCCTCATTAAAAGTGATAAAGTTATTAAAATATTATACCAGATGTGACTTTATTTTGCATGCTGACAGCATGCAAAGCATGTGTTCTAACACAGAGCCATTGCACCAAACCTGTAATCTGATTCTTGATTGACCAAAAGTTTTTTTTATCATACTTGTAATCCACCTTGAGTCCCAGAGATAAAGATGGATTATAAATGAAAATTTAAAAAAATAGACAAAGTAAAATTCCTCCCATCTTACTCCACTTTAGTATTGCTCTATCCAAAATCATCCATGCATATGACAAAGAGCAGAAAGACTGGGACACCCACAGATGGCTCTCTACACACTCAGGTAATGCTCAGGTAGGTGAGAAAATATAACATTGAAAAATTAATGGGGGAAGGACTTTTAAAAACCCATCTGAGGAGTACTACACTACTCTAGAAAGGACAGAGTATGGAAAGCAGCTGAATGTTGGGGGTGGTGGGGTGGGGGTCAGTCTGCTCAATGCCCTGAAACTGACAGAATTCTTGAGGAGGGGTTTGTGTGTGGAAATAGGGATTTTCAAATTCAAATTGTTCCCTCCCTGGAATTCTACACAGGCTCTCACTCCCCCGCCCCCCCCCCCGCCGCTTTCTTCCAAAAAGGCTAATGGAACTGAATTGCTGTGTGGTTTTTCCCACACGAATCCTGAATGATTTACTTTGTAATCATCTCCTTTGCACATGAGGATGCTATGTATTTCTACTAAGGCCCTTCGCACTAATGGCCTAGCTCAGCCTGATGAGGGTTCTTCATGTAAGATGAACTCTCCCCAAATGGGGCATTTTGTAGATGTTTGTTTTCACATTCTGAACCTGCCTAATGAAATCGAGATAAGCTCCTTGGAAAGCGACAGTCTTCATACTGCTGTAAACCAATATTGGCAGTGCTCTTTCAGCAGTTATGCATTTCTGCTTAAAAATCATGAACAAGAATCATAAACCCCAGGGACAGTGAAAATAATGACTCAGAACAAAAATGGGACATGATGTGATAAGAGATGGTCATTGTAAGCTTGAGGGCCGCAGGAACATTTTATATGACACTAAAACCTTAACACACCTTTGCATCATGTTTGTATAGAAAGGCTTGTTTTAGGAACATGACTCCATTCTTTGGTGCTCATGCAAAGTCATATTGACTGAAGGGATGCATGGATTCATGGCCAGCTTCATAATATAGGCCACACGAGTGGCTACCTGGAATGCAAAAGTCTCCAAGTACCTCTGTACACCTTTTGCTCTGTTTGCTTAGGAGGCACCAGGTAGGGAGGTACACATCATTTTTGTTTTCAGTAGGGCTTTTTATTATTAAATGGATTATACTGCATTTTATTTTTATTCCCATTGATTTGACTGTGAAGTACATTTATGGCTGTAATTTTTTCCCCAACATTTGAAATAATTAATGTTAAAGGTTGCCTATCTGGATACCCAAGAAGTTAACAGCAGCTGGGGAGGGTGGACTTTTACTGGGGGGAAAGCACAGAAGAGTCCCTTGGTGGCTGTTTTCATGTCATTAAATACATGGAAAGATCTCAGATCTTTACCACTAATCTTTCACATTTTGCCTGGCTTGGCCCTAACTCTGTTTCAGCATCTCTTTTGTTACTGATTTCACTGCATACATATTAAACTGTTGCAGCAGATGCTGTTTTGCCTCTACCCCTTCTCATGCCGTCTGCAAAGCTGTTAGCTGTACGGAAGTAAAAGGGCCATCCCTGTTCCAAGTGTACACAGCAGCAGGAAGAGCAGAACAAGAACACTGGAGCTGCTGAGCATATACAGGATCAAACTTAAGTCTTCTCCATGCCAAAGACCTCACAGTATGACTGATGCCAACAGCACTTTGGAAAGGCAGACCTATCATCACAATCCTCTTTGGTGGCAAAATCAGAATGTAATAATGACTAATTTGCATGGGATGATGAGTCCAAAAAGCCTTAGCTGCAAAAGGAAATAATAACAACTGCGCTTATATATCACTCTTCTAGACAAAAGAGTGCCCCACTCTAAGTGGTGAGCAAAGTCATTGTATTATTATCCCCACAATACAGTTGGGCCTGGGTGGAGTGGCTTGCTCAAAGCCACCAGCTGAGCTCATGGAAACAGTGGGATTTGAACCAGTGGAACGCTGATTCACAGTGAGGGTTGCCAGGTCCTCCAGGGCAGAAACTGGGGGACGGAGGGGTTGCTGGGGGGGGGCACTGGGAGAACCTAGCATTAGGAGCCAGGTTTTACTCATTCGGCCTCTGGCACAACCCCGCATTTCCACATCACGTCAGGAACGACATCATTCCAAGGTGCTTTCAATCCATTCCCATGCCTTTCCCCCTGCTGGCCAGGTGAGAGGTGGCAGGGGGTACATGCTGGGATTAGGGGATCCTCTGCCCCCACCAAGGGAATGGAATAACAACAACAACATTTGATTTCTTTACCGCCCTTAAGAACAATTTAACACCCACTCAGAGTGGTTTACAAAGTGTGTTATTATTATCCTCGCGCCAATCACCCTGTGAGGTGGTTGGGGCTTAGAGAGCTCTGAGAAGTTGTGACTGACTGAAGGTCACCCAGCTGGCTTCAAGTGGAGGAGTGGGGAATCAAACCCAGTTCTCCAGATTAGAGTACTGCTGCTCTTAACCACCACACCAAACTGGCTCTCAACATCAAACTGACTCATTTGCAGCCCAAGGGTAGGTGCCAAAGGGGTCTTCTATCAGCAGCACCTGGTTTGCCAGCTCTTTACTTTCTTAGACTCAGACAATACACTATACTGGTCAATGCTTTTGTAAACTCTCAGTTGGTTTGCTGTAATACGCTCTATTTCCTGCTTGCCCTTGAAGACAACCCAGAAATTGTAATTGGTTCAGAATGCAGCAGCCCAATTGTTTCCAGGGGTTAGCTGCACAGTGACAGGTGTAGAGAAACTGGTCTTTTTAGCCAAAAGAATTAAGTCCTACGGGCAAGAGTTTAGATGCATTATGGGTAAGCCCTGCCAGCATGAGAATGACTCTGCCCTTTTCTAGCATAGGTGCGGGTAATTGGGAAGAGGTCTCTGTGGCTAGGGGAGACAAGGCCTACACACCTAAACTAATTAAGCTTATCTATCCAGCTGTGGTTCTCAAGGGAAAAGAACTCATGCTCCTGGTGGTGTAAGGTGACGCTGATGTAGAGATGCCGATTCTTTGCTGACTTCTACACAAGGATTCTTCTTAAGGAAAATGGCTTTCCTTCCCTCATGTATGGAAAATAAAGATGAGGAGCTTCCATTTTTCCATTCCCATTTTTTTAAACTGCTGCTTGCAGTTTTGCTAATGAAAAGATCCTTGTTATTTAAAGTTAACCTTGCTTATGACTGCTGCTTCCTTCCAAAAGCTCAGTAATTTTTTTATTTAAAAAAATCAATAGTTCTCAAACTCTAACAACCAAGGGATCCCCATTTTGATTGAAAGTTTTACAGACAGCCCAGCCCAGCCCTCCATCCCTTCATGGCCACATGCAGGCAGCCACTTTTTACAGTACATGAGGCAAGCCACACATATTCCAGGGAGGCTACTTTATCCCAGCAGCCAATCAGCATGCTTTCTGGCTAGCGTTCTGAAGCATGGCATTGCGGTCAGAAAGTCAGACTAGGATCTGGGAGTGTCCAGGTTCAAATCCCCAATCTGCCATGGAAGGTTGCTGGGTGAACTTGGGGAAGTTGCCACTCTCTGCCTAACCTACCTCACAAGGCTGTTGTGAGGAAAAGAATATAATGGAAGCCACTTTGGGTCCCTACTGGGGAGAAAGGTGAGGAATAAATGAAGTACAATAAAGTGATCTATGTCTGGCAATAGCAGCTGTATCTACTCTTTCTGTTAACGAAAAGGGGAAGCCAATTCCTTCCCATTCCCTGAGGTATGGAGTCTCTTCCTCATTCCTAGAAAACAGAGAAAGAGGGCTCTGTTTCACATTAGCCAGGTGGCAGGAGAAAGGGCCACCCTCTGTGCTTACTGAGGTCTTGTATATGTCCTGGAGTACCCTTGAATTTTCCCAGGGTCCCTAAACCCCACTTTGAGAAACATTGTATTACACAGTGGTTGTTTTTGTTATTCCTGGGCAATTTTATAGTTAATATTATACTGTCTAGGGGAAGGATGAGGTCAGCAGCAAAATTTTCACTTACCTAGACAAAATATCTTTAGCCAGCCCTGCTTGGGTTTTTCTAGCTTGAAAAAAATGACACTGTTTCCCACTGTAATTCTGTTACTTTCCAACATGGCGAAATAATTCGAAGTCAAACAGTCTGATACAGGGAGAGCAGCAGTACTTCTAGCGCTCCTTAAACACATGCCAAATGGATTATTAGCAGGAGAACGAAATGGAGTGCAGGACTGAGTTCTTATCCCTCAAACAGGCAAGTGCAGAGTTCAGCAGGAGACAGCTATGCATAAATCTTTTATTATAGGGAAACTGGAAAAGTCAATTTAACGGATGTTGGTAGGAATTTTTCACCCCCACCCCCAACAAGCTTGCACATGAAGTAGGGGGATACACATACACACAAATTAACAAAAAGTTCTTGCCCTCACACCTTCTCCAATTCTACAGTCAGACTGTAGTGAATGAAACCCATGACTTACTCCAATTGCAGGATTTTGGAGAGTTTTATCCTCTAATCACAGATACTGTACGGTTAAGCAGAGAAGTAAAGAAGATAATGTTTATTGGCACTTGGATCTCCTGTTTATTTACTGTAGGCAAAGCAAAGACACAGCCTCAGCTGCTGAAAGTTTCACTCATTCATGGTCACTTCACACATTATCCTTTTCTTACACATATTAGGAAATCCATACCCTTGACACTTTCAAGCACACTGGGGGTGGGGGAGCGGGGGTTTCAATCCAAAATGTACTATGAGATTAGGTAAACTTTTTACAATACAGGTATTAAAAGACTGTGCACAAAACAGTTGCCCAGGATGTGATCTACAGATTTTGTTGGTCAGCATTGGTCCACATATGCAGGTATGTCACTCCGTGACCAGTTGCTCACTGTCACACAATTGAAGTTGTCAGCTGCATCCACTGACAGTCACTACAAATTGAGATTATATGAAACTGATACAGATGTGGGCTAATACAGTCATTTATCATGAACATGTGTGTGAACTTGCCCTTTACTCTGTTTTGATTTTAAAAAATGAGAATGCAGTAAAGCTAGGCTTGTGAAACCTTTCCATATTATTTTGATAAACACTGGTTCTTAGAAAATCAGGAGCCAACACAAATGGGTAATATTGTTCTTCTTACCATATGCAAAATATTACAGATGATAGAGTTGCCCCAAAATTTTGTCACCCACAGGGGCATGAAGATAGCTTGGCAAATGAAACCATATAAATCCAAATCCAGTGCAAGTTTTGTGCTTTATCTTGCTGACCTATTCTATATAAAAATGTGGATTTCATAGCTTTGATTTTATTTTTGTTCATCACCAAGAAAAAGAAATATGAGGGAAGAAAAGTGTCCAGGCAAGAAATCCCTTTTGCGTTCACACACCCTGCTTTCTCCAATATTTCCTGATCATTATGAGAAGTTTTTCACAGGCATGGTGGCACCATTCAGATCATTGTAAAGTTGAATTACTCCCATGTTTGCAATTTTTAAAAACAATTACTTTTAAAGAAGACATTGCTGTCAGTGAGTTTTGGAGATTGGTTCTGTTTCTCTAATGAGCCACTGTAGAGCTTCATGTCGTCCTTGGCGTTCGAGTTCAGCCCCGATCACCTCTCTGCATTTTTTGTGGTAGTCATTCACCCACTTGATCTAGAAGGGGGGAAAGGAAAGAAAAGTCTACCAGAAACTGGGAGGGTGAGACATCTTGTTCTCCAGCCATCATGAATGTTATTTAGGAGGAAAGGGGCATTTGGCATCCTGTAGTGGCCTTGTACAGAGACGCTGATATATGTTGGCTGGGAAGGACATCAAGAGCAACTGGATTCCATTGTCCTTGAACTAGACTGTCTCTTCGTCATCAGCATTTTGCCCAATAGGGTGACCAGACAAGAATGGTGCACTTAACAACAGGCCACAATATTTAGACATTTCATATATCCTTAGCTACCTAGAAATCAACATTTTAAAAGTAAAGTATCAGTAATGGTGTTTTTTGCTTCAGCTGCAGATTCAGTGCATCTCTGAAAAATGACTCCTGAACAAATCATCAGCTATTACTTAAAAATGCAAATGCTGACATTCCTTCATGCTAGGAAATATGATATGTGTGTATAGTCTACAGTAGACTGTAGCACTCCCCGACTCTCTATCAGGGAATGACAACAGATTTGAATGAGATACTTGGAATTTATTAATGCATCACTGCGCAACAGCTTAGCAAACACCTCAACACTCCAAACGAGCATGGTTAGTAGAAGTGTTTGTAAATCTGAAAATTCCCCATCCCACATTCCACCTCCAAATCCAATTTGTACCACCTTCCTGCACTCAAACAGGTATCTGACCTGTTCTGTATGAAAGTGAGTGGGGAGGAAAAAGTAAGCACTCTAGATCTGAAAACCTTTATTCACTCAGACTCATGATCACAAAACACACTGAAAATCATCTCCCTTACCTCTTTAGGGGTCAGCAAATGAACATGTATCATTTTGGTCTGGATTGGGACCAGGGTCAAGGGTTCAAAAGTTAAACTGCCTCTGTTGCTGAAGTTGTACTGTGGAGAGGAATGAGACAAGTCAATGGAAAAAAGGGGTCACTTCTGTCTACAGATTCCACATCCTGCGTGCATTTACCAAGAAATACGGACAGCTAGTCTGTCCCTCACTATAGTCAATCCCTTTAAGTCATCAAAAAGAAAAATTATTCTTGGTACATACAACAAAACTTAGAACTGCTCCCACCACCTTTATAAGATTCTCAGCTGCTTAGATCCATGAGACAGTAGGCAGTTGAGAGGTTTTATGGCACAGCAACATCTAAGCAATATTGCAAAAAAATGCAAGAGTATCTCTCAGTCAACTTTGTTTTCATTCACTTGATGGACAAAATTTTCACAATGAGGTACAGCTATGTGAAAGATGCTTTCCTGAGTCATATTTTGTAGCAGCCATTCACTATGAGAGGATGGAGAACAAGGATATGTTTCAAAAGGAATAACTAAATGGCAGCATTCATTTGATAGAAAAAGAATAAGCAGCAGGGAGGCTTCAGCATACATATTACAGGGGAGGATGCAACGCCCTCTTCAAAGCAAAGCAAAACTTTTTGAACCAATCTGAAGCTGAGAAGCCCATCTCCCAAGTAAGAAGTTTAAGGAGAGGTACAGCAAGAGTGTACCCGGTAGTCTTGGGGAATTCTATTTAGATGCAACTGAACTACCCTGCATACCATTAAAACATCTCTCATGTACATGGATTTCATCGATTAAGTAAAAAAACCCACTTCTAAACGAGTGTCAGACAGGCTAGCAAGCCAGCCTGCCTGCCCTACAGGAAGGTGTCTAGCTATGGGGAGGGGGGGATTGGGAGTGGATTAGCTGCTTCGCTCCGTCACTGTCTCCTTTGCTGGGCTTCTGCTGCTGTCTCTGCAGAGCTATGTCATCCGTGCAGGTGGGAGCGAGCGTCTGGGAACTGACGGGCCTTGAGGGCTCAGCTCTGCGTCTCTTAGCAACTGCGCACCGACTTCAACTGACTTTCTTTCAACCTGTGGCGGGGGCGGGGGGAGGAAACTGGGGGTATAACTCTTCTGAAAGGGTTCCACTTTTGCATTCTAGACAATTGCTCTGTACAGTGTTCTATTAGGGGAAATCCTATAATAAAGACCTTTAACTCATACAGCTGTGTCTGATGGAGAGTCTGAGTGAGTCCTCTAGCCAGGCCTGACAATGAGGGGAAAGCCTCGAGAAAGCCTCCTAAGTCTACAGCTAAAAAGTCTGCACTACTGCCATTCTTCTGTTTTTAATAAACTGCTTGAAACACATGACATTCAAAGGCACAGCAAGGTGACAGAGCTCTTCTGGGGAAGGCTCAGGAGTCACTCACCTTTGTTTTGGCAGGAACAACAAGAACCACATTTTCTAGTCGGATGCCAAAAGAGCCATCCTCGTAATAACCTGGTTCTGTAGAGACAGAAAGTCATTAGGAAACACTTCCATTTCTGTGTGCTAAAGTTTAAGTCTACTGCTTAACAGCCTGAAAAATCTGGAGTTCAAAAGAGAAGGAAATATCCAATGCTATCCTGAGGTTGACTTATAAACCATTAGCTTCAATGGTCTTAGAAGGGTGCGTGCAACTCTGAGTAGGATGGCACTGCTCATCGCGTAGCCTAATACACTTGCTACTTTCTTAGAGGAATGCAGCAAGGATTTCAAATTATGGCTTGTCCACAGCTTAAGAGAGATCTAATGTAGAAGTTCCAATATAAGTAAGGAAGTATACGGGGGTGGGGGGTGGTAGTACTTATACCCCACTTTTTTCCCCAATGGGGAGACAATGAAGCTTACATCATTCTCCTGGCCTCCATTTAAGCCTCGCAACAACCCAGTGTTAAGTTAGGTTGAAAGTGTATGACTAGCCCAACGTCACTAAGCAGGTATCTATTTCAAAGTGTGGATTCAAACCTGGGTCTCCCAGATTCTAGTCTCACATTCTAACCACTATTCTGCCCTAGATCTCAGTGCTGTTAAATACTGGCACAGCAGTACTACCTTATAGCAAGTGTTAAAGGCCCTACTTTAATAGCAGGAAGGATGTGACCAAAATCACATACACAAGAGATAATGATTCTAACATTCTAACACCAGTAAAGTCAGAGAGACAGAAGACCATCGCCCAAATGGTCTTGACACTAGTTCACTTAACGTCTTATTAATACAACTTCCCTTGTCCAACCAGAATCCAGTCAACAGGAATAAATACCATCAGACACAATCATCCCAGCTTCCAGAGGTTCATCAGCAAAGGTTTTGTAGCTAATGCCGCATGGGCCTTCATGAACATTTAGGAATGCACCAACTCCATGGCCTGTACCATGCAGGTAATCCAAGCCTTGATCCCACAGTGCAGAGCGCGCGAAGGAGTCTAGGAGGTGACCTACAATTCACCAGAAGGAAGGAAGGTGTGGTATATATATTAGTAACTGTGACAGAAAATCCTCTTATCTTATTGCACCCCATCAAGGTAGTGAAACAGTGAGAAAAAGACCAACCATGTAGTCCTAAGTAGAGTTAAATCCATGTAACTCAACTTAGGATTTGCACTGCAGGTCTTTATTTCATTACAGGTTATAAAATATCCACAGGTTTTTACCAACAGTTATTGCCACTGGACAGAGAGGATAGTGGAGAGGTGAGGCTGTGATAGCATTACTTCTGGACAACCATCTCAGCTGATGAGGAGGATGGTGAAAGCAACAAACCTTTGGTTCCATTGGGAAATATGGCAGCACTGACAGCAATGTGACCCTTCAACACATAAGTGAAACACTCCTGTAAGGAAAATAGAACACTGTTAATAAAACAGAGTAGAGATGAGCACGGATAATATGCAGCAAGATTTAGTCTCCACCACAAAGCACCTTTAAACTTTGTTTTGGTTGTCGTACTTATTTTAAATATTTATATCCCACCCTATCTCCTGAGCTGTGCAGCAACTGGTAAATGTTCTATTAAGTTGATACTGAATCCTGGGCTGGAGCCTGCCAGACTATTTGGATTTGCAGCCCATTTTCATGGCATGGGCAAGCAGTGCACCAGCCCATCTCTCTGAGGGAGAAAAAAATAATAAAAGAGCACCTTTTTTCAAGGTCTGAGGCTTAAGCATTCAGCCTGCAAATGGAATGTATCTTAAACACTTTTGTTGGACCCATCACACATGTTTTTCCAGATCTTCTGTGCCCCATCAAGGAGAAAGATGGTGCAGTTATCAAATTAAAGAACCATCAGATAGCTTTGTTGCTTTATAAATGAGAAGACAAAGAAACAGAAATCGATCCCCTTTGCCTCTTAACACTCATTATCAAAAAGGGAGTCAGATGGATATTGCAAAGGAAAAGAGAGCTTAGTTAAAAAGGACATTTTTCTTTTTAAAAGCTGATTTTTCCTCTAGTCAAAAATAGAGAGAGAGAGAGAGAGAGAGAGAGAGAGAGGCCCTTTTTTAAGAAAAGAAGTTTCTTTGAGTTGCACTTTGAGTTTGGAATTTCAGACAACTGCAGACTGAATTTATCATCAAAGGAATATTTTAAAAATAAAAAATTGATGTCTATTGCTTTCAAAATATCTTCTAATCTAGGCAGATCAAAATTTAGAGGGGAAAAACTACAGAACTCTCTTTTGCCAGAAATAACAGTCATGACTTATATTCTATGATTGTCTGGAAGACATTACAGTAAGGCACACTCCTGCCAGTCATCATGCTATCAGAGGCATACTGATTCTACCATAGTATAGCATGGCCACTGAAGCCAGAATGCTGGCATCAAACTTTGGCAGCCCCAACATACATTTTCAACCTCCGCATGAAGGAATCAAAGGCCAAGCCAGGAAAAAGAAAACCAAGGAACTAAGAGGCAGCTGCAGCAAGGATGAAATGGCAAGAAGGAGGGCTAAGGATCAGCTGTGTTGGTTGAGCTAGCCTGCTATTTCCTCAGAGAGACTGCCAACCTCAGACAACGCTCTTCCAATGTCTTCTTTCTCCCACAAGGAGCTACAGACATCTCTCCTCATGATGTTGGCATCCATAATGATGAGGCAGAACAGGAGAGGTGATTCTTTTGAAACAGGCTTGGTTTGTGAGTGGGACACACTCAGGACAAATTCACATGGGAGTGAGGAGCAAAAATAAAAAGGGCTCTCACAGCAACTTACAGACTAACAGATTTAACACCATGGACAGTCCACTTCATTAGATCCACAGGTGTAACCTCAGTAGGAAAACACTCACAGCTAGCAATGAGTGAATAACAAGCAGGTGAGTTAACTTACCGCCGTTTTTTTGGGCTGAAGAAGGAATTGACCAACGGCATTGAGGGATCTGGAGAAGGCTCCCTGAATCCCGATCTAGACCCAAGCCAGCTACCCAATTGCCAGTGGGGAAGACCACTTGGAGGTTTGGGGGCTGACAAGAACGGGTGAAGAAAGGGTGAGGAGGAGAGCCTCCGGAGTGAGCCACCAAAGTATTGTGTGAGCCAGCTGTGGAGAGGATTGGAGCTGCAGCCGCACCGATCCAACTTCCAGGGGACCTAACTGGGAAGTTGGGAGTTCTTCTGGTCATAGTGTGGCATCGGATAAAGTGAGCTGGCGTTACACTCCGTGTATCCGGCACTGAAATCACTGGAGAGTGCCCTGTATAGAAAGGTCCCTGGAGAGGATGCTGTGTGTTTATGACGGCCTTAAATTAAGAAGGTGCCTGATTGTAAACAGCACTGAGAACCTGGATATTTAAATCAAATAACTGGAAATTTAATTAAATGTAATAGGGGATCGGATTTGGATGTAATTGATAGATGACAGAATTGATTTATTTTATAAATAATAGTTTATGAATTGGAAAGAGTATTGTCCTAAAACTGAGAATCTGCTGACTATACCAAATGTTAGTTTGAATTGTGGTCTGAATATAGAGAATCTTTAGATAGATTCTCCTGAAAATAATAATAGGAAAAGTTAAATAAAAATGAAATCGGTTGCTGCAAATTGGATTATTAAACATCTAATGGTAGTGTCAGGATTGGGGATTGGAACTAGAAGGGAGGGGTGGGGTTCTTGGGTCAAATTTGTAAAAAATTTTGATTATAGAAATTGTACCCATCTCTGTTTTATAGGACGCTCATTATGTGGAGCAGAGAACATTATCTGTCTGTCACCATATGGAGTATATTGGTTCAGAGCCAGTGCTGCTGAAACATCTCCTTGTTGCTGGTGGGACGCTGTAGTAGGATGGCGGTGGATGTAGGGAGGGCAGCCAGGAGGGTGCCAGGGATCCCAGTCCTCTGGGGCCGTGGGAGATATAGCGGTGGGACACGATTTAAATTTAAGTGGAGAAAGTCACGGAGAGGCTTGGTGCCTTTCTAACCTATGTCCCATCCTGAGACATGTAGGCGTTGGGGCTAGGAAATTAAGCCCCCCTTCGACGCTGATGTTGTACAACACCAGATCCATAAATAATAAGACCAAAACTCTGCAGGATGTTTTTGCAGCAGCTGGTATGGACCTGGTGTGCGTGACCGAGACCTGGGTGAAGGAAGGTGAAACAGTTGCTCTGGGAGAGCTGATCCCCCCACCCTGGGTACTCAGTCCTCCATCAGTCTCGAACGGGAGGTCAAGGGCAATCCTTGGTGGCAATCCTTACTTGAGAGGCTTTCTCCTTCAGGCCACTCCCTCTCCTGAGATCCCTGGCATTGATTGTGTGGGACTGATGTGCAGTGCCAAGGAAAGTTTGGCTATCTGCTTGGTGTACCGACTGCCCAGCGCACCAGCAGATAGACTTTCGCACCTGTTGGAGGTGGTAGTGGGGTGGGCCTTGGAGTACCGCAAGCTGATTGTGCTGGGGGACTTCAATGTCCACATTGACGACACTGCCTCTGTTCAGGCTGAGGACCTGGTGCCGGCCATGGCAGCACTAGGACTTTCCCAATTTGTATCGGCCCCTACACATAAGGCAGGCCATATGCTGGATCTGATCTTTGGGTCAGGGTTAGATGGGGTTTTGGATGCGATAGAGCCGGTGCCATGGTCAGACCACTGTGTCTTGAACGCTCGTTTAGGTATGCCACCCCTCCTGCAAGGGTGGCGAGCAAATTTATGCTCGCCTGTGGAGACTTATGGATCCGATTGGCTTCCAGAATGCTTTGTAGGAACCAATGCTCCACGGTAGTTCGTTAGATGAACTGGTAGAGGACTGCAAGTCCAGCTCTCTGAAGCCATTGACGAAATTGCCCCCCGTCACCCTCTTCGGCCCCGTAGTCACCGAGCCCCTTGGTATATGGAGGAGCTGAGGTAGAAAAAACACAATCTAAGACAGATTGAGCACATGTGGTGATGATCTCGGGACAAAGAGGCAAGAACATCCTATAGGCAGTTTATGAAATCCTATGAGGTGGCAGTGAAAGCTGTGAAAAAGGAATTTTACTCAGCTTCCATTGCATCAGCTAGCTCACGCCCAGCAAAACTGTTTAATGTGGTATGCTCATTGGTCTCCCTGTCGGGGGCGGGGAGACCAACAACATTTGAATTCGGACATTAGCTGTGAAGCTTTTGTGAGCTTTTTTATTGACAAAATCTTGTCTCTCTACCATGACTTGCCGGCCACAGTTGATACGGTATGTGAACTAGCGGCTCCTTAGCCGTCTTCTGGGCTGATACTCAATCATTTCAGCCCACTCTCAGGGGAGGGGGTGGACAGGATTTTGCAGGTAGTGAGGCCCACCACATGCATTCTGGACTCGTGTCCATCGTGGCTGGTGAAAGGCAGTGGTGATGGACTACGGGATTCCTTGGAGGCTATTATCAACTTGTCCTTGAGCTCTGGGGGTTTTCTTGAGCCATTAAAGGAGGCAGTGGTGAGGCCTCTCTTAAAGAAACCATCATTGGATCCTGCCGATCCAGTCAGTTACCGCCCAGTCTCGAACCTCCCATTTCTGGGTAAGGTGATTGAGCGGGCAGCAGAGAGACAGCTGCAGAGTTTCCTGAAGGAGACCTCAACCCTGGATCCCTTCCAGTCAGGGTTTTGCCTGGGACATGGGACAGAGTCATTGCTGGTTGGCCTCATGGATGATCTTCACAGACATCTGGCTCGAGGTGGATTGGCACTGCTGATATTATTAGATCTTTCAGCAGTGTTTGATATGGTCGATTATGAGCTTTTGACCCACCGCCTTGCCGATGTGGGGATACAGGGGATGGCACTACAATGGCTGATCTCTTTTCTGCACAGTCAGGGGCAGAGGGAGGTGCTGGGGGAAGAATTGTCCTCTCGCCACCCACTGGCATGGGGTGTGCTGCAGGGGGCAATACTCTCCCCATTATTGTTTAACATCTATATGCGCCCCCTCACTCAGCTGGTGCGAAGCTTCAGTCTTCGGAGTTACCAGTACGCTGATGACACCCAGTTATATCAGTTGATGGGCGGCTGGCCTGGCTCAGCCCTGGATGTCCTGGAGCATGCCTTTGAGGCCGTGGCTGGATGGCTGAAACAGAGTTGGCTGAAATTAAATCCCATGAAGATGGAGATCCTGTATTTGAGTCGTGAGCACATGAATTTGGGACCCCAGCTTCCTGTTCTCGATGGGGTGGAACTTATACCGGCCCCGAGAGTCAGGAGCCTGGGAGTGATACTGGATGCCTCCTTGAATATGGAGGCTCAGGTAGCTGCAGTTGCCCAGTCTTCTTTCTTCCATCTTCAGCAGACCAGGCAACTTGCCCCTTATCTCTTGACCCACAACTTAACTACAGTCATTCAGGCAATGGTCACCTCTAGGCTAGACTACTGTAATGCGCTCTATGCAGGGCTTCCCTTGAATCTGATCTGGCAGTTGCAGCTGATCGAAAATGCAGCGGCGCATGTCATCACCAGAGTGCTGAGAAGTGCACATATTACACAGGTATTGCGCCAGCTGCATTGGTTACCAGTAGAGTACCGAATCAAATTCAAGGTTTTGGCATTAACCTATAAAGCCTTATGTGGGCTGGGACCTGCGTATCTTCGGGACTGCCTCTCCCCATATGTGCCCCAGAGGACGCTTCGATCCAATGATAAACAACTACTAATGATCCAAGGAGGCCTGCCATGCATCGACCAGAGCCAGGGCCTTTTTGGTCCTGGCTCCAAACTGGTGGAACGCTATGTCTAATGAGACCAGGGCCCGGCAGGATTTGTTATCATTCCACCGGGCCTGTAAGACAGCTATTCCATCAGGCGTTTGGTTGATGCTGGGTAGGGCAACCACCAGCCGAAATAGGGTAGAATGGGACCCTCCATTAGAACATTCACCTCCAAAAAAGAAGTCTCTTTCTTCTTTAATTATTTTTCAGTGACAGTTGGAAATGGATTAATGAACTGTTTGTGCTGCTTGTATTTGTTTTAAAATATTTATATTGTATTTATTATGTTTTAAATTGTGCTTGTGATTTTAATGTCTATAAATATGATCCGCCCTGAGCCTGCTAGCGCGCGGGGGAGGGGGGGAATACAAATTTAAACAAATTAATCAAATTTAATCAAATAAATAAATAAATAAATAAATGGAGATAAAGGGGAAAATGTATGAAAATGTCACAAAATGCAAGCGGTACCATGTGGCATTCCAATACAAAACTCAAGGTAGAGTAGAGTAACTAATATTTAAAAGTAGTAGCTGGCAATAACATAGATGAATAGTTCTGGAGCTCAAGGGCTGATCGTCATGATAACACTCTCTGTAGTTTGTTAAAGAGGAAACTTGGCATAAATGGGAGTAGCCAATCCCAGTTAATCCCATATAAATAAGTGAAATCTGCAAACATACTTGCGTATTACAACAGAAGACAGAACTCTTGCATACCTTTTCATAAGCTGATGGGATGCCAAAGTGCATAGTTCTTGTCACATCGGTAGTTCCATCCCTTCCAGAAAAGAAAGCCGCCGGACATTCAACAAAAAAGTCAGAAATATCAAAAGGGAAAAGAGAAAATTGAGTGCTATAGTTATTCATGATAACATAGGTGTCATGAAAGCAGAAAATAACTTAATTACTTTCTTTGTGTTATGGAAAGACTCAATTAAGTGCTCACTGCTGGTCATCTGCTGCAAAAGTGTGCATCTGTGGTATAATAGAATTTGCTAAATATTAATAACTGACCTTGCTTTTACTCTGAATCTGCTCTAGTAAATGCATGCCCTGGTAAGTATTCAGAGGCTGCAAGGTCACTGAAGTGGGAAACAGAACCTGTAACTGCTGTTCAGAGGAAGAGCTTCTCTATTCCACTCTGCATCCCTCTGGCTTTTCTGGCACAAGTGTCTCCTGCCCCACCTGCTCTCTGGTGGATTGGAACATTCCAATCTGGGGGACCATCTGCAATGTGTGGTTTCAGAGGAAAATGCAAAAGACTGTGCTCCCTGCTGGTTCGGTAGCTACACAAAGTGCAGTTTGTTCTGGAACTAATGTGTTCAGACCTCATATTACAGAAAAGATAATTAATTTAGTACTAAGAAGGAACTTCTAGAGAAGGAGAAAAGGAGACTAAGCCAGCTTCCTTTATGTTAAGCCAATTAAAACTGATGAAGTAAATTCACTGATCCCACAAAACGGCTTTTGTGAATTCTGCAATGCTGTACAAGGTACACAGAACTTAGGACCCTGAGCCGGAGAACTGCCAAGACAAGCTTGGTGAAGCCACAGAAACCAGAGGAAAGACCAGCATTATTCACTGGGTGGGGAACTTCAGTTCCCGGCACAACCCCCATTCAACCTCAACTAATCAGAATAGAATGAAGCATGGATGATTTATACAGGCCACAGAATTAAATTTTTCTTCATGCAGAATTTTCTTAACCACTGCAAAATATATACCATTTTAAGTACCTAAACGTGCTTTTATCTATTTTTATCTCCTTTTAAGAACATCAATTAGCCTATTTAGTTTAGCTAGATTTCCAAGACAGGAGCTTTCGAGAGTCACGAAGGGAGCTTTGACTCTCAAAAGCTCATACCTTGGAAATTTAGTTGTTCTTTAAGGTGCTGTAGGACCCAGATCTTGCTCTTCGACTGCAGACCAGCACAGCTACCCACCAGAACCTATTTAATTTGCACACCATTTGCTTTGTATCTCTTATCAGCCCGCTATGATTTCTGCCTCAAGAACAGGCTAAGTTTGATGGGCCAGGAAGTGTTTTCCAGCTCCTTTCTTCCTTTACGTTATTTATAGTCAACCTTTCTCACTGAAACTCAAGGTGGCTTATATAGAATAAGTCAATATAATCAGTAGCTGGGATGTTCAA
Organism: Eublepharis macularius; assembly: GCF_028583425.1. Classification (NCBI taxonomy): domain Eukaryota; kingdom Metazoa; phylum Chordata; class Lepidosauria; order Squamata; family Eublepharidae; genus Eublepharis; species Eublepharis macularius. The sequence goes on from NC_072795.1 coordinate 73,447,489, forward strand.
TAAGCAACGCAATACGGTAGGATAGCTGAAATTTGAAAACAAGCAGAAATCTGAAGCACAAGAGAAAAACCAATACTGAAACCAAGCAGAAATCCAGTACAGTGCTGAAGGGGGAAAACCCAACACTGAAATAAACATAAGCAGATTGATATGACTTATTAAACTATTAAGAGCACATTTACAGCAGCAGACAGTGCACAGTAGCAGCGTCTACAGACCCTATCCCTGTGCCAACGCATCTCTTAGACAATTCTTACAGCACATCCCTAATACATGTGATAAGAAAGACCTCCTAAATAATCCATTTCTGCACAGTTTGTGGGAAAACAGGGCAGTGGGAGCTTTCTTGACCTCTTCAAGCAGAACAGGTCAGGGCACCTTTATTCAAACATGCAAATTAACTATTAAGATCTTTGGAGATGTCCCCAATTACTCCCTGCTTCTGGAAAAAATAATAAAGAGACTCAGTTGCATCAGAAGTTCTCCTCCACATACTCCACTGACACAAAAGGGACCCAAGAAAGAACATGAAAACTTCCCAAGTGGATTATGCCCAAAGTCCTTCCTGTAAATAGCCCCAGCTTATAACATCAAATGCACCAGAATTAATTTTGCAATGTCATCTAATTCAGCCCTGCTGTCCCCCACAGTTGGGAAAATGTCATGGATGCCTAACTCATTTCATTCAAGTGGCTGCTTCTCATTATGTCATAGAGGGAAACGGTAATTAGACTGCCTGGGAAGAAGGATTTCTTTGTAAAAGTCTTATCAAAGAATGTTCACATAGTCCCTGTTCAAAGGCCCATTACAAATGTTGGCTAACAGAAACGCCAAACTCTAAAGAGAGTCTTCTCTCAAAGGGTAGATCAGGTCTGCTGTGTCCCTCACTGAACAAAAGGCTTTTAAATACCTTTAGCCATTCCTTTTTTAAAAAGTGGGCAATTTCCCCCAAAGATAATATCTGTACAAGCCTCATGATTGAGACATCTTCGAAAAACTCTTAAACTGGTAACGCTGAGAATAAGGTAGCAGGTTCATTCTGATAAGCCTGAAACTTTATTGGAGGACAAAGAAGAGAAAAAAGAGCACAATCTAATTCTATTAAGTAAACAGGACTGCTACTAATTTCAGTAGAAATAGATTTAATGTAGAAGTCTCATATAACTTCCTTGTTTTGGTCAAGTCTGAGTGATTCTCCCTGTTAAGAATGGTACTAGGTCAGCAAATAATGTCATTCCGCTGCCCCACCCAAGACTGTATTGCTCACTGAGGGCAAGATAGTCTTCCTGAACCCCCACCATGAAGTAACTACTAACCATGTAACCTAACAGGGAGACTGTCACCCTCCCCAGCAGTCAAGTCAAATGTGCTCATCATCAATAAGTAATTAAGGCACTGAATGTAAAATGAAGGCAATTATCTTGGGCAGTGGAGATAACAGGGAAATACTGTTGTGACTGGTCATTCAGGACCAAACTATATGCATACTGCAAAGGGGGGGGGCGTGTGCGCATGTGAAACTCCCCGTGGTTTTTCAGGCATGTGGGGGGTCCTACTTTGATCAGGACAATGTGGAAAGGTTTTAATCCCTTCCACATACACTCACCATTTGCCTGACCTGAAACAGTGCTGGGAAGCTGCTATTTGTACTCCACACATGGAATGCCCACACACACCTAGTTTTGTCCTAAAAGTCTTGTTTTGCTCCATAATCCAAGGTTAGTTATGTGTTTCGCTATATCTAGTACAAATCTGAAAAGGGAGATGAATTGACCCTATTTACTGACATGAAGTGGAGAGTAAATTGTAAAAGAGATATCCCACTTACTTGTACTGGGCACCAGAATCCAGGAGGTAGATCTCATTCATGGATAAAGTCCTGTTTGTCTCAGGAGTTGGCCTATTCCATGCAATAAAGTTATTTGCCTCAAAACGTTACCACCTTTTCATTGAATTGACAAGTAAAAGCAGACATCATTGCAAGTTACTTCTTAAATTATGGATCTTGATGAATTATCGTCTCTGGGCATTTGTCTTCAGTAAGTTCCATGCACTAGATCAACCCACCAGTCCAATTACATTATCATCATGTACTTACCTCACTGGGGTCCACAAAGTTTTGTACAGCATTACAATTTTGTGGATGGAGCCCCACTTGCTCAATGAAAATCAAAGCACAAGCAGAACTTGTTACCTGTATATATTTACTGGTCAGATAACCCAAATGCTGAAAATTCAAGATATATCTCTTAAACAATTCTGTATGGCTCACAAATGAGCACTACATATTTTTGTATGGGTCACAAATGAGCACACTCATTCACAGACCCTGTTCTTATGGCATAAACCCCATGCACACAGGTATGGTGTAATACAAGTGCTCATCATGTATACATCAGTTGCATGAATGGCTAGATAGTGCCTGAAAATGGAGAATAACATCATGTAATTTGGACCTGTAGATGCGTTGCTCTGTATATGCAGGGAAAGGGGTGTCGACTCAAACTTACACCCATACTATATGTAAAAGATTCTCAAGCACACAAACACTTCCTACTGATATCGGTCTTTCCAGAATTGCATTTTTCTTCATGGGAAGTATTTGCAGTTTCATGACAAAGCAACGCAGCAAAGAAAGTAGCTCTGTGGGCTGGCCAGCAAAGCTGAACTCTTAAGAGAAATTTGTGAACGTGGAAGTACTTGCTGGGATGTGTTTGATCCCAGATATTCAGCTAAACTAGAACAGTGTTAAATTTTCACAGGTATCTGTTTTTGTACTGAAACTTGCACTTCCAAAAAATGGCTGAGTTGTTTATTGAAGGAGTACGCAGTTGGTAAAAAACAGATTTTAGAAACATTTCATGTAAGTAGTTTTCTAGGCTCAGAATCTCTGAGGGTTCTAAAAGGGACAAACATGAGTCGTCTCCTACCTCTCTTTTTGGAGTGAGGACAGCCTCTCACGCCCTACAATTCTATCCCTGGCACATTTTCATGAACCATTAAGAACAAAAGAAGTGCCCTGATACAGGGGTCCATCTAATCTAGCATCTTGTTTCATGCGGTAGTCAACCAGTTGCCCCAGAGAGCCAGTAAGGGCACAGAAGCCAAGGCATTCCCCTTATGTCGACTCCTAGCACTGGTACTGAGAGATTTACTGCCTCTGGATGTGGATGCTGGTAGCTGTAAAGAGTTAAGAAGCTAGGAAAGCAAGGGCAAACAATCCTGGGGAAGCCATTCAGAGCAGAACTTGGACCTCCATGAGGAAGTGCTCAAGAAGAAAAAGAGTGCCATTGCAGTTTCCATCAAAAACGTGTCAAAGACAGACCTAAGCCAACTTTCTGCCCATCGTTAGCTTGGGACTGTAGACAGAAGTACTGAATAAATCATTTATGGAAGAAGGCCATTTGAAACTCTACTAAGACTTGAACTACATGGGACCATATTGGTTTGTGTGATAAATATCCCCCTGCTCTGGATCTTGTTGCATCCAAGGAAGTGGGTCACAGGAATGATTTTATCATCTAATCCAAGCAGCAAAGGCAGCACCATGCTGAACCTTGAGACTTTTCTCACTATGGTGTACTGAAACGCAAGAACTCTGTCACTCTTACCCGTAGTGTATGATAGCACCATTTGGGCCTGTACTTGAAATAGTAGCAAAGCTCAAGTCGACGAAGTTCTCTTGCTGGCTGCAAGAGAGAGAGATTTCATGAACAAGCAGGCACAAACAAAAACCACAAATAACAAACACAATTTTTTTCTAGAAACCTAACTCTTCCTTGAAGCACTGCTGCACCTTTCTCCTATTACCAGCCAAGGATGCTGGATCCCAGCTGGGGAGATGTTTTGACGGCTGCAGAACAAAGAGGCATCCTGTCCCAGAATGTGAGGCTATGGAGCTCATCATCTTTTGCTGCTGTTATTCATCATAAGTTCAATCATAAATAAAACATTGTACATGATTTAACATGATGAGTCTCCCAACCTGATATCTATTGATGGTTGTTGTGGGTTTTCCGGGCTGTATTGCCGTGGTCTTGGCATTGTAGTTCCTGACGTTTCGCCAGCAGCTGTGGCTGGCATCTTCAGAGGTGTAGCACCAAAAGACAGAGATCTCTCAGTGTCACAGTGTGGAAAAGATGTAGGTTATTTGTATCTACTCAGGAGGGGTGGGGTTACAGGATGACTCTTACAGGATGACTCAGCTCAACCCCACCCCTCCTGAGTAGATACAAATAACCTACATCTTTTCCACACTGTGACACTGAGAGATCTCTGTCTTTTGGTGCTACACCTCTGAAGATGCCAGCCACAGCTGCTGGCGAAACGTCAGGAACTACAATGCCAAGACCACGGCAATACAGCCTGGAAAACCCACAACAACCATCGTTCTCCGGCCGTGAAAGCCTTCGACAATACATCTGATATCTATTATTAATAACTCTATGGAGAAGACTCCTGGAGTAGCACTTACACACCTTGATCTGTCCAAGATCTAAGAACTAGTCGGTTGGGACAGAGGTGATCTGGAAGCAGAGGCCGGGCCATCAAACATACACTGGGCTTAATTCATCTAGCAGGCATGAAATTTTATTTATCACATTTTCCCTTCACTCATCCAAAGAGAGGTGAGTTTATACTTATCTTCACGATCTGGGGCCCAGGACCACTCAAGCTATAAGGCAAAATCTGGATTTGAACCTGAGTGTCCTTAGCCTAAGTCTAACAGGAAAAAAGAACATGATATGGAAACTGTGCCTAAGCAGAACTAGGGATGTGATTATTTAATAGACGGACAGAGTACAGGCAAAATAAACAGGAAGAACACAGGAGACCTGGCAGAAAGGGGTTTGCTCCTCTCTGAAGTGTGTGCCACAAAAGACAAGGCCCTTCGTTCTGCAGCATCTCAAGGAGCCAAAAGAAAAAGTCAAGTGATCTCCCAAAACTTTGTATAAAACTGCAAAGACCGCAAAAGATGGATTCAGATGGTGCGCTTAATGTGGGCACAAACTTGGCTTGTTGCCAAGCTCGTACATGTCAGAGGCAGCTGGGAGGAGCATCTGACCAGGATTCTCTGTCATAGAAAGGAGACAGGAGCAAAGCGTAAGCTCAGCAACAAGCCACCTTGAGGTGCCCTCCCTTACGACTATCTGAATGACTACGACAAGATCACAGGCTTCCTTCGTGGTGGGCCTCGCCCCTTTCAGGAGCCTCCAGGGTGGGTGGGGAGATCACCTTGCCTTGCTACATTTACAGTACAATCCTATGTAGAGTTACTCCATTCTAAATCCATGATCTTAGACTGGAATAACTCTGCACAGGATTGCAGTATTAGGAAGGCATGTAAAGCAGTCTTACTCCAGAGAGCCTTTGGTGCAGGGTGAATTGTTTTCAGCAGGTTTGGCTGTAAGTTTGCTGATCCCATGTACTTCAAGTCTCATGTGTTTAAGTCTGAATGCTTTTTAACTGGTACACTGGGAATTTTAATCTCTTTTAAAATGTGTTAATTGGATTATTATTTGCATCTTTGCAACTTCGTTGCTGCATTACTGCTGCCTTCAGTCGAAGGAGATAGGACAGGAGCAAAGTATTTTAAATAAATAAATACATACCAAGTGCACATTTCTGAACACACAGTCACAATCTTCACTTTAGAATTTTTCTTACCTACGGAACTCTTCTGCTTTGTCTGCAGCTAATATTTCAGTAATGTTGCCTTTGGAAACCTAACAGACAAGGTTGCATGAACTTAGCAGGTGAACAGCAACGGTAAACTACAGACTTAGCAAACTTTTTCCCAGTCAGGTATATTTTCTCCCTCGTGGCCCTAAGTTCCCCTCAGTCCATGCTATCCTTAGAAATCCCCATCAGGGCCTACCAGTCTGTGTGGATCATGACATCAGCAGGGCAGAACTAACAATCCTTCCTTTTCTCAGTTGTCTGAAAATATTCCTCCAGCTTCATCCATATCTATAAGTATTCTAAGTGACAAACTTAGGTTTGTTTATGGACTCCAGAAGTGACCACAGAATGCCCCGTGTCATAAGGGTGAAAAATCAGAGGGTTCTGCAGGATATGTGAGGTTTTCTTCCTATAGTAGAGATTCTCTGTCCTTGCAGGAATAAAAGGAAGGTCAGAATGACTCCTACCTTCCCACCAAATCCCAGAACAGACAAGGGTATCAGAGGAGATATTATGGCAGCTGAAGGAAATGCGCAAGCTTATGGGGAAAGCAAGGAAAATGTGTTGACTTAGGATGAGCAAGCCCAGCACACTTCGCCCCAGTAGCATTGCTCTTCTGGTCCCTCCAGTGAGTTGCTGGGCAAGAAGAGTCTTAGGTCCTCTGCCGAGGACTGGCCACTTCCTTCACGCAGGCCCAGTGACAGAACTGGCCAATGGCTGAAGGCAAGGGGAGAAAGAGGAAGGAGAACTAGCAAAGAGTGGAGGACAAGGCATTGAGTGCCTTGTTCTCCCCGCTGTCATTCTTTGGTGGGCCCCCACTTGCTCGAGCTAGCTTTAATGAGGAACAGCATCCATACTCCTCCTTTCTCAGGAAGGAAACCTGAGCCACACCCACAACCTCCTCCCTGCAAAGGCTAACAGGAAGCATTTCTCCTTTCTTAACCTTCTCCTCCAACACACCCTGCAAGCTTAAATATTCATGGCACCTATAAAAACTTGAATTCAGGCAAGCTTCTATTACACACTACCTCCCACTCTTTTTTTTTTAGTAAACTCATATAAAATTATACCTCCTTCTCCAGCCAGTTGAACAGTTCGCACAGTGCAACAGCATCCTTAATCTGTTATTAAAATAGAGGGGGAAAGAGCAATGGAATAAAATTAAGTATGTACATTTGCAGAACTTAAAAATTATACCCCGATCATTTCAAGCTGGAGCAGAAAAACAGTGAATGCATTTCTGTTCCCAGCTCCAAAAACCCTCCCTCTCCACCAGCAAGAGCCTGGTGGGAGCACACCTGCAGAGACGAATGAAACTCACAACCTGCAGCTGTGGCTGAAGATATACACTTTACTAAGCTGAGCAAGTCACTTACATGAGCTCTCCTCATGCCTTCAGCCTCTGTTGCATTCTTCACGGCTTTTGCAATGCAGATGGGGGTGTAGGGGGTGAGGTAGCGGTGCACCTAAGGCAGAAAAGACAACTATGGCAAGGAAGGACTGGCAACTTTGTCGGAACACAGTTTCTTGGTGACTCAGACACAGCAGCTTAGAGACATTTTCAGATTTTTCTCAGTCTTCTCGATCACAAACACAGGATTTGCCCATGTAAGGAGTCCACAATCTGATGGTTTACCCATCCCGCAATTATACCAGCTTATCCCATTTGTGGCTTACTTTTCCTTCAAGATGCTCAACCAGGAGTCATCTACTGAGACAGACAGAGAAGTCTTGTTCAAGGTCACTCAAAGAGTTGCACGAACCTGACTTTCCCTGCATCCAAACCCAACACCAGCCTCTGTACCAAACTGACTTTCACCAAACTTTCCTCAGCCAGAAACATGAGGGCTCCTAGAAAGTTTTGCTAACAACAAGAAAGTTTTCTTTAAAAAACAAAGGCATCCACTATTGGCTGGCTAACCAAAGAGCTTAACAGGATCATTCTGGGTTATAAAAAGCTCACAGACTTAGTGTGGTGCTAGAACATATGAGACATTCAAACCAAACCTAGGAGGTGGGGGGAGGGGTTTAGAAAGTACCGAAAACTGAGTAAGTTTAAAACTTCACATGTAAAGTCAATCATACTATCTCTACAAAAGGCATTGGACTCACAGTAATAGGTGGTGATGGTAAGAAGTCACTTCATCTCACACAACATTCAAGAATATATGGAAATGTTTAAATGAAAGGATTAGATTTTCTACCGAGCACAGCTAAAGTGAAGGAGCTGTTACTGCAAGGAAGCTTTTGGGCAGAAAAGAGCACCTACAGGGGGCAAGCATGATGATAAATGCTGGACCCACTCCCCACCTACATACATTCAGCCTAGTAGGGCTACATGAGTACAAACTGTGCACCGACTGTCCCTATGACTGAGGCCACTGTTTTCCAAGTGTTGCCAGACACAGAGAGGTTGGCTCATGCAGCAGTGAAAATGTGTCAGACAGAGAATGGGACCAACATGCTTGATTCAGGTGGGGCCAGCACACTTTAAGCTGCTCCCTTTCTAGCACATGCCCTGTCATGGGTACAGGGAATGAATAGGATGTACGGCAAACATGGCAAAATGCAGAGAACACCTAGAAAATGGTTGTAAAAGGTAGAAAGTTTAAGAAAACACTAGCTTTCATGGAACCTTCTGGCATCATAAACTTGTCAGCAGAGGAAACATTATGCATCAACCACATAAGCGCTATGCCCTGCAGAGAACATTGGGGAGGGAGGCAGGGCTGCTCAGGCCTTATCATTGTTCTGCAGAAGCTGAGAATGTACTAGAACACATCTGCTGCTCAGGCAGCACTGATAGTGATGGAAAGCCATCTTTCAAGGCACTACTTCTCTCCCCATCAAGGAACCCTATTGAGAAGCTTCAAAAGGAACTCTGTGGTTCTTTGAAACACTAGTTGGAAACAACTGCACTAATGAAAAAGTTCCATTTTGCCCAGGGGCCAGAGTGCATCCTTATGTAGCAAAAAAAATATATCTATTTTATCTTATTTTAGTACGTTGATCTGGACAGCACGCCAGTTTCATGAGCAGGGAACACAACGTCCTAAATGGCACTGAAACAGGTCCCAAGGCACTTTCTAGAAAGCACTTTCTCAGATCATTTCCACAAAATGCACACAGGTTTTAATGCTCACACTATAGATACAGGAAATGCAAAAAGCATCACAGGGGAAAACAACAGATACCAGGGTATATTGCGGTCTTCTCCACAGAATCCCAGGCAAAGCTGCTGCATCAAGAATTAAGCCTCTTATTTTTCTGCGGTAGGACAACAAGAAGCTTTTGCTGCAAGCACCAATTTACTCACATTCCTGCCTTATTTTAATTTGACAATCTTTTGGACAAATCGCTTTAATGAGTTTGCTATTTCCTGCCACTGTAGCTATCATAAACAACTCACTAAGAGTTTGGCCTGAGTTTCAAAGCCCCCTTTTCCAGCCAAGGACAAGGCCTGCACTGCACTGCACTGACAGAAATCTGGCAGCATTCAGGAAATGCTCCTGGGCAGAGCTGAGCTAGGGAAAAACTTGCTGCCCTATCAAGGCTTACAAACCTTGGGGATGGCTTGGGTCAGGGCATAGCTGGCTTTGTCACTGAGCCAAACTTTCTCATGAGGAGAAAGGGTCTCACAGATGGACTTCAGTACAGTCAGGATGGACTTATATGGCAGAAGCTGGATGCTAAATTCGGCATCCTGAACAGAATCCAGCGACAGGTGCTCTCTCACAGCTGGGTCTGCCATGCGTTCACCATCAACAAACAATCTGAAGGAAAGAAGGAAAACAAAGATAAAGCTGGACCAACTCTCCCGCCCTTCTCTTTGTTAAGTAGGTAACACATCTAGAGCCTTCAGTGAAAACCTGCTGGTGTCTGAGCTTTGGTCCAAGATCTTCTTTTACAGATAAAAAACGTACCATGTTGGGACTTGGAAACAAGAGAGAGCAGCTCTTTCTCTGTGGTCAGATTTCCACATTCTTTATTTGGTATGCTGACAGAGAAGACTTCAAACTATCATTACTTTTTAGTGAGTGTGGTTTTTCAAGGCAGGCCCTATGTCAAAAACTCTGTTTGTCATGCCTCCAAAATTGAAACATATTTGGGGATTTATCACGCAGCATTAACCAAGCCACATTATACTAAAACACTGGAGCATGTCTTAGCAGCTCTGTTTTCGTCTGAATGAAAGCTAAATTACTTCAGGATGTTCTGCATTTACCAGATACGGGTGCAGTGGGATGGCTCACTTGTTACAGAAATCACAGATAAAAACCGACCTGATAATTTTTAATTCTAAAGGCAGCACAACTGAAGGCCGCTTCTTATGTTATGGACCCGACATGGAAGCTGCCAAAAACGCATTCCCGTGTGGTTGTCCTATGGATAGTGGCTGAAACTTTTACAAACTGCTAACTAAATGGTTCAGCCTAATCTGTTGGAGACTCTCCATTCCAGCCTCCACAGATGCCAGGATCACATGGAACCAAAGCTTGACAGCAAGCTGTTACATTTGAATCAGCCCTGATAAGACCAGGACATTACAAAAGAAGCAACTGTGAAAGAGAAACAATACCAATAAAATCTCCAACCTTCTATATTAAAGTGGCAAGGCATTTGTTGGGCTTTGCATCACCCACTTTTGGTGCTACAGCCTGATACAGTTACATTAATCTGTCCCTGTAGCAAGACACGCTGTCATTATCTAGTACAAAACCAGAAAGGTAGCGTGGAAAAACTGAAACAAAGAAGGGCAATGGTTGTTTTGTGGAGCTGAGACCTGAGTCAGCATCCTTCAACTTCCTTTCTCTGTTTCTAATTGGAGCAACTGGACATGAGAACTGGAAATAGTCATGGAAAATAAATCGAGAACCACAAGAATGAAACACACACACACACAAATCCCTAGAGAATTGCCCTAGTCTTGATGATTTGAAAAAAAAGAGGCTGTTATTACTCCTGGAAACCAATTTTTTAAAGAAGAAAAATGCATATACCTATTGTAGCAAATGGTAATGAAACCTTTAAGAAAGCTCACCTGATTGTGTTGGTTCCTATGATAGCATAAGCAAAAAACACTGGATTGAATTCTACATCAGAGCCTCTGAGATTAAACAGCCCTTGGAAATAAAGAGAAACTAGCATTACAGATTAAAATTAAGTATTTTTTTAAAGAGAGGAGCGAAATCATCATCCTGCTACAATGCAACCCAGGTACCACTTCAATGCGTAATAAAGGTCTTTTGCCACAAGATGGCACCAGAAGCACTGCCTACCAAATACTACAGGGAAAATCTTTCCATTTGTGTGTCCAGATTTGTTTCTCCACACAATTACTCCAAAACACGGACAAGATTGTGTACAGGAATATAAGGAATAAACCTGGTATATAGGTACTGAAATATCTGAACCGGCACAGATTGGGGACAGAATCGTTTATAAAAACGGTCCTTGACCAGCATAAAATGTAACAGCATTCATACACATGAAAATTCTAAAGCTATATATTTTAACTTCCACACTGATAAATATAATGCAAAAATTAAGAATGCAATTTTAACATTTTATCCAATAAAATTATTATGCCTTCATTATCTGATGGATTTTATAAGCTGCCATAAAAAGCTTTGTGCACTGTAACCATTTTTTCATCTATTAACAATATTCTGGTATACACTGATTCCAAATGGCCAGGGTACCTATTAAGTAAAGAGAACACAAACTTAGTATGTATTTCTTGATAGAAGGGGCAATGAAACAGAACATGTCCAGTGGTTTTAATCTCCCCAGGACTGCAAAGGCATAACCTATTTTCCATCCTAATCTTTTTATATCGCCCCTCTTAAAATTGCAGCGGGGTGGACTTGGTTTCTTGCATGTTTATTCAAAACTGCCTACATAACATATTTGCTACTAGTAGAAATGGCAACGTCCTGGTCTTTTGGTTCAACCTGAAACTCTGCCAGGACAGCTGCCTGTGCTGAGTACGGCCAGACTGGATTAGATCATCTCTCATGCTCCAATGGCAGGGAAAGCCATTTTCAGTTGTCCCCAACACAAAAAGACATGCCATCCAGAACCCAGACACAACAATCAGCGTCTGTTTGGAAGCCAGGAGCAATAATTGATGCAATGGCTGCAATTCCCAAAACTTGTCCACACTGTGAGTGCACTACCTGCTTCCTACCAGTTCAATGGTTACTTTTCAGGAAGAGCCTTCCTTGGACCACTCTGGCGGTCTTTGCAAAGTATCAAGTCAGATCTTTCCCTACTTTGCTGCTGTTTAGTGTCCCCAAGTATGCATGTATACAACTGAGAAACAGGCAGGAGTAGGTAAAGCAGATAGGAGGAGTTACCAAAAACTATAGCATGGAATAGGAAATAGCTTTCCCACCTATAACACCCACTTACCTTTACAAAAGAACGTGACAGTGATACTGGGCCCAACTGCTTTCACTGAAACCATCCACAGTTACAACTTAGCATTAAAGCACCAACCTCTCTCATCACACTATTTCAAGTATGACACCAACACAGACTTCTTTAATGGAAGAGACCTCTCATTTAAGAGGCTTCTGGACATGTGACAAAGTTTTCCATTGCCTGGCCAGCTACATTTTTTTGTCATCAGAAAACAATTCCTGCCTGGAATTTCCAGGGGCACAAGGATACAGTGCCATTTTCACCAATTTCCCCCTCCCCTGGCAGTCTCCAAATGCCTCCCCAATGCTGCTCTTGGGGGAGCTTAAGGGGGAGTCAGACGTCTGCTGTAGGAGGGGGGAATGAGCAAAAATCTCCCCACCCCTAGAGAAATTCTAGGTAGGATCTAAGCAAAAGCAACAGAACACTGATGAACTGATACCCGTACTCACATGCCACCTCGTCCAAGGCTGTCACAAGAAACCAGAGAGCCTTTCTCTCTGCCATTTTTATCCGCAGAGCTGCAATCTTGTCTTTCCAACTGATCCCTGCAACACATGATAATTATTGTTCAATCTTGCACGAATTGTTACAATTTCACGTTTCTCAGTCATCTCTGGCTAATACAGAGTTGAACAGAGTCTGAGGATGTTGTTTCCGCACATAGGATTGCTATCTCACTCACCTGTGTAGCTCAAGCCCAGAGTCATCAGGGGCTTGCAAGGTCGTGAGGGCCGATCCACCCATACTGCATCTATCAGATTGTCTTCAATGGGTACAAGGGCATGGCCTGCGCTTTTTAGAACTTTGGACATCCTCTTCCATTGATCTGAAGAGAACAGAGCGGAGGAAGAGAGAGTACCTTGGGTAACATAAGAGAGGCTGCTGACAGATTGATCCTGCTAGGATGCTCCATCATTTGGCCTTGTATAATTAGAGCAGGAGTAGGACACTGAGCGGTTATCATCTGAACAAGCAGTCAGCATGCCACTGTTGACAGGGGTCTTCTGCAATTATGGCAATTTTAATTTTTTAATAATAAAAAGAACATTTTCATCCATGCCTGTTTTAAATACAAAATGGAGGTGAATAGGCAGTTTCTGTTAAAGACCAGAGAAGGTTTGGATGAGATGGTGGAGAAATATGGCAAAAACTTTGGCTTGGATCTAGTGGAACATTTTTACAGGTGGAAGGATATCCACCCACAGAGCACGATCTCACGTCTCCTCACTGTGCCCCCCAAATGCCTCCCTCCCAATAATCCTTCCACTGGCGAAATGTTTGGCTGGATCCAAACGATTGCATTGGCCAGATTTTTGAACAGGAAAACAAACACAGATGCCAAGAATTTCCATGGTTTCCCTCTGAAGGGACTAGAAGCAAATACCTGCTAGATTCATTAGCAGAGATCATTGATTAGGCTGCCCTTTCCTGAGTATTTATTTAATGCATTTATATACCACACTCTCAATTTAAAATTTATGAGGCAGTTTCTGACAATAAAAACAAACCACCATTAAAAATTCATTACAAAGTCATTACAAACAACAACGAGTTCGTCCGGCTGCCTTGCCTAAGTGTGCTCCTTCCTATGCTTCCCTTATGGTTTCAGAGACTTTTCAGGGGGGGGTGTTCCAACCACTATCGGTTTTGAAGCAAGACTTTCACCAAGTTGAAGAAATCTTTGCTGATCATGTGACTTTTAACTGATGTTCCAATTCATTAAACTGCTGTTCATCTGCATATAAGTTCCAAAAGGGAAAAACATTTTGTTTTCTGTTTAGATTATGCCTGTACATGCCACAACAGAAAATTTTTTAAAATTGGTCCATGTAAGACAGAAGGTAGTACCTGTTATCCCTGGTTTTTAATAAGTTCTTGTATTAAAAATAGTCATCCTTTTTAAAGAAAATCTGCTGCCCAATTAATTACAGTATTAATTACAATAGATCAATTAATGTTGCAGGCCTAATGTTAAAGTTACCCAGGAAAAAGAAACTGGTGAAATGAGACAGAAGGAACCCAAAGCTGATACCACTTTCACTACTGTAACTAAAACATGGTCTTCCTACTAACTGAGGTGAATCAAAAATATTGGGGGTGGGAACTGCCTACTTCATGAAATTCTGCTAACTGTGAAGGTGTATCAATTACTCTTTCCAGTTCCATCACAAGGATTTCCGGTAGTCAGTCAGTGGCCTGTCTGAATGCCTGAGGCCAAGAAAATCATAATCCCATCCCTCAACAGATACTTCAAACACTGGGTAACATAGAACAATAAACTAAATAGCTAGTCACTTGCTGTCCTTTACCATGCTCCATTCTGATGGGTAGGGCTAGCCATGAGGGACATGAAATATGTTCTATTATTCCTCATTTCACTTGCTTCTATATATCTATTTCTTCCCAAATGCTTACAAATCTAAGCTGTCTTACCCAAGTCCAAAGCAACAAATAATTGTAAAGAAAAGTGCTTATTCAGTTAACAAATGGAAAATGGAGGCTGCTTTCATTTGTTTGTTTTTAAGAGTATTTGTGAACACATTGTCCTTCCCTCTGAGGTCAAACACTAGTGTAATGCCCATCACGGGACTCTAAGCATTCACACAGACAAAACAACACACATGCAAGCTAACCTGCTGGAATAATGAATGGATCTACTCCAACTTTGGAACCCTGAGGAAGAACACTCACAAGCCAGTCCTCTTGCGTGGGAACATCCTTCAAACCTGAAGGAAGAAAAGAATATAAGGTAGATTGCAAAGATTAAAGCAGGGAACGAGAGTGTGAAGCCCTGAACAGCAATTCTAAATGCCCGGGAGGGGGGTCCTTATGCCGAGAACTATAGTCAGGAGACCATGCAGCAAGTTGTGCCTAGTGGGAACCACAGACATAACTTGGAAGAAATGTTGTTGCTACAGTGCAAAGCATACACGCAAAGTACACACGCACACTTTCATTAATACAGAAGTTCTTTGGATCTGCTCCTGTTGCCTCAGATCAAAGCACATGTTCCCTTATTCATAGAAGTATACCAGATTTTAGCAAGTTTAATGATTTTGATCTTGGGGCCTTATGAGACAGGCTGGAATTGGTTTAGAATGAGGTAACTGCAAATGACTTAATCTATTTCCTATCTTCTTCTGGAAGGGATGGAGAACCACCAGCTTCTGAACATACAAAATAGTCTTATACTAAACCTTGGCTATCGAATCCACTATTCTCTGTTCTGATCTGCAGTGGCTCATAGGCAAATGTCTTGCCAGCCCTGCTAACTGATATCAAAGTAGGTGGATATTAAACCCGTTCCACCAGACATGTGGTGGACCCATGGACCCTTTCAGTGCCCTTATTCCTATTCCTTCCAGCACTTAACAATGGCAATTAAACATATCTGCTTTAAGCTTTAAAAGTATTTGCAGAGTTTAAGCAGAACAAAGTACAGGACAGACTCTCCCTTACCAATCTTCATGAGCGTCCAGTTAGAATCCATTTGCTGGGCAGCTTGGAGAAAATAACGTCCATCTGTCCACATAGCTGCATGCTGCTCCGTTATAATGGCCGTTCCTGTCAGCAGGCATAGAAGAAAAAGCTGGTTATGATTTCTGTATATGTAAACAACAAAGACCAAGCAGTTCATGTTCATGTAAGTACTGTGGCAGGTCTAATATGCATCTGATTTTGTGATACATCATTTGAACTTTGTTTTAAAAGGGAAAAGATTAAGGTTAATTCACTTTGGAAAGCTTCAAGCCAAGGCCAGGCTACTGGAGTTTCTTTTGAAAAGTCCTCAGCAGAAAGAAACCACTTCACTCTGCCACCTAAACCACTCACCACTTTATACATAATAAAGGGAAATAGTTCTCGTCTTCTTCTCCCCCCTTTAAAATTCCTCCTTGCCCTTTATGCCATTTGGTACATGCTATACACACCTGGAAGAGATTCTTCTTATACAACCTCTATATCACTCTACCCTCCTAGTCTCTATTTCTAGCTTACAGTACTGGGCTATAGCTAGGCTGACAACATGCCACATACCTGAAAGGACTGCTGCTTTCCTTGCACTGCTTAAGATCAATTAAACATTAGCAGGCACCTACTACTGACAGACTAAAACCATGACTGTGAGGAAAAGGTCCTTTTTGGTGTTTGTACCAGTTTTGCCAAATTGGCTTCCCTCGGACATTAGGCAGGCAACTTCACTATCTAACTGTTGCAAAAACTATTAATATCTTTCTTTGTGAGCAAGTTTTTAATTAATAAAGGGAGTAATGCAATGTTTACAGCAGATGATTCTGGGTTGGTTTAGTACTCTTGTAAATACTCATGTTTTAGTTCGTCTGGTTTAAAATTGATTTTATTGATTGTCTGTTGTGTGAGCAAACGAGATGAAAGGAAGTTGGAGGAAACTGATTTAATTAATGTTTTCAGAGGATGCCAATCAGCCTGCATATCTTTGTCCCGTTTCTAGGCCCAGACTATAAATATGGTCGCTCTTACAACACTCCCTGTGCTAATAAATGTACCAGGAATAATACAGGCTTTGGCCCCTGCAAGCAAGATACATGCAACAGCTGCCTAAATGTTTGACGGCTGTTTTTTTGTACACCAGTGTGGTGTAGCAGAGTGACAGACTGAGATCTGGGAGCCCTAAATTCGAATCTCCACTTTGTCATGGAAGGTCGCAGGGTGACCATGGGCCAGTCGCACACTCTCAGCAAAACCCTACCTCACAGGGTTGTTGTTGTGAGGATAAAGTGGAGGAGACGAAAATTATGTAGGCCACTTTGAGTCCCCATTAGGGGAAAAAAGTCAGGAGTAAATGAATAAATAGAAATTCAGCTATAATACTAATCTTAGTATGTGGACACCATGCAAGGTCTGTCTACTTTAAGATTAAATAATTTCAGCATTTTCTTGATAATGAGCATTAAGAGAGAAAAAACAGGGCTGCATGTATTGAAAAAACAGTAAAAAAGGATGCATGTATTGCAATGGACGAAGAAAGGCGAGAACACACAGCCAAGAAAGGAGAGGATCTGCTCAAAAAGATCAGATGGTTGTGGAAATCAAATCAAACAGTGACATGATAGTTGTTGTGGGTTTTCCGGGCTGTATTGCCGTGGTCTTGGCATTGTAGTTCCTGACGTTTCGCCAGCAGCTGTGGCTGGCATCTTCAGAGGTGTAGCACCTCTGAAGATGCCAGCCACAGCTGCTGGCGAAACGTCAGGAACTACAATGCCAAGACCACGGCAATACAGCCCGGAAAACCCACAACAACCATCGTTCTCCGGCCGTGAAAGCCTTTGACAGTGACATGATACATCTGCAAAAGAAAAACAAATGCCACTTAGGAATGTAATGCCAGATGCATAATATGGACCTAAGACACTGGGAGTAACTGGGACACTATTCCTGGCGGTTAGGCCACAATTACAGCATTACATGCACAATCTGGCTGTTTATACCAGTATTTATTAGCTTGCTTATTCCCTCTGTGTGTGTATGTGTATGACACAGAAAGCGAGAGCGAGAGGGTGCATGTGAATAAACACAAATTCCACAAAGCAGGTAAACTAACAGGGTTTGAATGTGAATTAGCACCACAGTTTGCAATCCAGATTTCAGTTTCATGCATTTAGCACCAAGATATTCTGTCCCTCTGCAAGAAGAAACAAGAGATTTTTCCACTAACTCCTCTTCATTGCCCAGTGATTTGGGATGCAAAAATGCTTTTTAAGAAGATTGAATGCGGCTAACCAACACTGTTTTACCACTAATCCCCAATCTGCCGGTTGGCAATCTGTTTCCATTGGCCTCAGGGAAGGAGAAAGAAAGGCAAGCTGCAAACATTGCAAGAAAATGGTTAACAAGATTTTTACTTTGCTGGAGGGTCATCTGGGGGTCAGCCTTCAGGGAACACTTATTACTCCACAGATCTTGCATCATCATTCCAGCTGGAGCAAATGTTGGAATGGGAAAGGGAACTCTTCCCTCCCTTCTCCCTTCCTTCCCAGCACGCATACTGCAAAGCTGAACAGCTTTCCAAAAGTAAAGTGAGCAAACAACACACAAGCAAACCAGCAAAATGTATTAGTAATGTTAGTGTCCATACAATGTAGAACAAATACTATAGAATGCATTAAGTCTTTGGCTCAGCCAGTTGTCTATTCCGCCTGCAGGGGCCCTTAACAGCTTTAACCCACTGAAATTAAAATCAGTGCATCTGCTTAACAGGGATTGATAATTTTCCTCTCCCCGGTATATGAAAGGACAGGCATCTATTCCAAAAACTCTACATTATTTCATTCAAAGCTGTAAGACCTATAGATACCAAACTGAAACTGTTCCTAAATAGAGGGTGGGGAGAAGGGTGTGGGTATGGAGTCAAACTAATTTAGAACTGGACTAAATGGGGTAGGTTTTGGCATCCACATGAATGTGGTTTTGTGGTAAATGTGTACAGGTATGCTCACCTCTTTCAAGGTACATGCTGATGTGGTACCGCCATAAAGCAAAATATTTGTTTGGTTAAATTTACTGAATGCAGAAGTCTTAGAAAGCAATTTAAAAGAGATTTTGTAGGGGATGCAGAAGGCAAGCAGACATTTAGTTCCAAGTGTCACATATACATTTTTTTATCTTCGTGTATCATGAGAGATAAGTGTGTATGCGTAGTTGTGAAGTCCATCACAAGGGTTTCTTTTCCTAGGAATACATGGAGTTACTGACAGACTTAAAAGACATGCAGATGCTTCCTGTGCTGTATCTATTGCTGGGCTACACCAGTTCAGAGAAGAGGCGGGGGATCAAATTTTTTCAATGCTTCCCTCCCATCAGTTACTCTCATATGCAGGGATCATTTCATCTTGGGGGCATGCCAACATTCTATCCCTATCTGCATTCTGAAATGTTACAGTTCAGCGGCACAGAGATCCCACTGGGTCTCTTCTCATCTGTTTTACCTCTAAGTTGCACTTTGTGAACAGCACTGCACAATTTTCTTCCTCTGCTGAGATAATCTCCATGTAGTAAAACAAATGTGTTAAGCAACCATATCCAGACAGGATGTGTAAAAAAAAAGGGGGGGGGGAGTTGTACATAGCAGTTCAACCCATCTCTGTAGCCGGTGTGGGAATTTGAAAAGTTCATGTCGAGGGCCGTGATCTTCTGAGGAGGAGCTTGGCACTCAGAGCTTAACAAGCGCCAAATCAGATGTGTCAAATACAGTTCTGAGAACGTACCTGCTGAGCCATCAAACCCACAGATGAACTCTCTTCTGCAGTCACATGGTGCAATGTACTCACTCTGAAAAATTCAAAACAAAGAGGGAGGGACTGATTATTGACTGCAAAGAGGTGCCAGATACAGCTGGAATAAATAATAAAAGTGGTTGTGCAGACCTGTTGCATGTTCTTTTGGAAAAAAGAAGACGTGTTGAAAAAAATCTTGACTATTACAAGTCTTCAGAACCTTTAAGAAAACAGTTCTTCCAATGAGACAATTTAAATTCCTACGATTTACCTTCATTTTAATGGCTGTTTATTATCAAACTGACAGCACTGGCCCTCAAACAGTTCTCTGAGCGTGCTCACGTTTATTTCACTCTTGGCTGCGTAACTGACCAGCAAAACAAATCTGGCCTTTGATGTGACTGCCTGAGCAGGTGGAACTCCCTGGTTATCTTCTGAGCTCAGAAACTGAAATCTGCATTTTAAACATGTAGATGCTGTCAGGGTTAACTAAAGCTAGCTTTACCAAAAAATGCTTGAAAACATACCTCCCTAAAGGCTTTCCATTAAAAATTTAAAACACAGTTAGAAGGTGATACATAACCTTCTGTATAAATCCAAAAGAAGGAGGCCTAGAACTCTTCATTGGCACAAACACTCTACATGACACAGAACCTAACAAAGGGGGGGGGGGGGGAAATCACCTTTAAATAAATATCTTTCCAGGCCTCATGTTCAGAGTTTACAAACTGGTAGATTTCCACAGCTGGCTCTAGGGTTGCCAGCCTCCAGGTAGCGGCTGGAGATCTGGAATTACAACTGGTCTCCAGGCCACAGAGATCAGATCACCTGGAGAAAATTGCTACTTTGGGGGGTGGACTCTATGGAATTTTGCCATGCCAAGGTCCTTTCCCTCCCCAAACCCCATTTTCTCCAGGTTTCTCCAGGTTTCACCCCCCAGATCTCCAGGAATTTCCCAACTTGGAGCTGGCAACCCTAGCTGGCTCTATAATGAGGAAGTAGATTGGGGGGGGGGACAGCCTCTACCACCATCGCATCCTTATGGTTCTCACATCTTGCTCCTATCACTGTCATCACCCTTGTCTCCACTGTCCACACAAGACATGACAGTTGGGAAGCCCTGCTGAGCCTGCATGGTTTACTGTGCGATGTTTCAAGAGGCCTATGGATTAGGCTTGCCAACTCTGTCTTGGTAAAATTTCTGGAGATTTGAGGACAGTGCCTGCGCATGGCAGGGTTTGGTGAATGAACTCAGAAGTGGTGTAATGCCATAGAACTGCTATTTCCTCAAGGGAAAGTGATCGCTGTAGTCTGAAAATCAGTTGTAATTCTGGGGAAAGTGCAGGCTCCACTTTCAGGTTACCAGCCCTACTAAGGAAAGATGACAGAATGAATACTAACTGTTCTAGCTTCTGGGTGGGAACAGGAGAAGTAGGAGAGAGACAGGAAGCGGTGGGGGGGGGGACCTCAAGTGCCCTTCCACTGAGAGTCTCTCTACACAAGACATCTGACACTTGAAGAACACGTCAGGAAATGCAACCTTAGCCAGGAAGGGTAGTTTAAAAAGATAGAGCAAGAGATGTGAAATTGACAGAGCCTTTGGGAAGGTGAAGATGAAATTAACAAATCCTCTGAGGAGCAATTGCTGGCTCTGTCCTTTAAAACTACACTTCCCAGCTAACATGGCATCTCCCTACACTTGATGAACATGAGCTGAGGCATCTCATGGAGAGAGACTTGTACACAGCCTAAAGAATGCAAGCTCTGCCTTCTCTCTATACTATGCTTCTGCCACAAATTCCCCTCCTTCCTTCCCTTGTTGGCCTTTAATCACTGTTAAGCATTACCTCTGCATCAATGTCAACCACTTCTAAAGTAAACCAGATTCCCTCTTAACCAAGTTTGATGAAGGCAGGACCTCTGCTTAGCATTAACCAAATTAAGCAGTTGTAACTTCCAATGAAGAACTCTAGAGGAAAAAAATCATTATCGGTTCCCTTCCAACCCCCCTTCCTTAAGGTATTAAAATTAAACAACCATATGGAAATCTGCTTTGCATCACATGTTTCAATAGCCTAATCTGGTGCAGATTTTTAAAAAAACAGATTTACATAAAATGCTAGTTCCGGCTAACCCCTGTCTGAAGCCACTGTAATCAAGCAACCATGGTAAGAAAATCAGATGCTCTGACTCCTTGCTAACAAAAGTTTGTAATCTACAATAGCAACAGTGGTTGAAACACATAAATATGGGAGGCAGTTTTGCTGAAGTCATAGTAGGTAACAAACCTAGAAAGCTGGTTTCATAATTTACATCCATTCAGCTCTCTGCCCAGAAAAAAACCTGATAAACTCGCCCAACAAGTAAGCACAACACAAGTATGCCTGCGTTGCTGCATTCCCCAGCCAAACACAAAGAATCAAGAATCCTGCAGGTCATATTTCTAAATTCACAGAAACATGTTAGAGGTCTAGAAAGTGTAACCAGAGCAACAGAGAAGCAGCCCCAGGCAGGAAGAGAAAAACATGTACCAGCTGCAAAAGAACCACTTGTCTACAGCTGACAGCAGAATAAATCTGCAGGGTTTGCCTACAGTACAAGACAAAGGAGTTGTGGCCCTGGCACAATGCTCTACTCTGCATACTACACTGAACAGGTGGCAATGCCAAGAAAATCAGCTATTTAATATCATCACAGCTACAAGATTGCTTTCTCTTTAGCTGCCCCTGCTGGCAGTCCACCTTTCACAGTACCACTGTGGCTGATTCTAAGGATTTGGAGAGTTTCATTGGCCATACGGGAGACTTTCACAATTACCCCAGGAAATCAGGGGAGCCAAAATGGCCTCCTGTGCACTCCATTACTAGTCTAGTTCCCAAACTAACATGGAAACTTAGCAAGGGGCCCACAAGGACTTGCAGGAGGGCATTTCATGTTCCCTGCCCCACTATTTCCTCTTTCCTTTCCGTGAAAGTCCCTACAGTCTCTCCCCTTTTTTGGCTTCCTTCTTTCCTTCCCACCCACCGGCGAATCTACCTTTACCTGCCCCCTATCTTCACTTTCCCTCCTTCACTCTCCCTCTCCTTGAGAAACCTCTGCACAGTTCTGGCAGCTGGACTGGGCTGGGCCCAGGTTATGATACCAGTTGCCAGGCTGGGGCCAGCTGCACAGTGGGGAACCTACCAGGACTTGCAGGGGCCATCTCCCTTTCCCCTGTAACCCCCTTTCCACATTATTTCTTTATTTCCTCCTCCTGGCAGACCCCATAACCTCACCTTTCCCTTTCTTTTCTCCTTCCTACCCACTTTTTATCTGCCCTCCATCTTCAGCTATATTGACTATTTATTTCATTTAAACCCTGCTTTTCTCCACAATGGGGACACAGAGCAGTTTACATTATTCTTCTCTCCTTCGTTTTATTATTACAACAATCCCAGGAGGGCAGGCTGAGAGAATATGTGACTGGCCCAGGGTCACCCAGTGAGCTTCCATGGCAGATTGGAAATTTTGAACCTGGGTCTCCTAGATATAGTATGGAACTCCAGTCACTACATGACAATGGCTTTTGTGGGGTGGCTGCTATTGGACAGTAGCCAGCAGCCAAGCTTGGGTGAGTCATGCAAGTCAGGTGAGAATTGGATATACTGACAAGTGGGAGACCTGCAAAGACTTAGAGGGGACACCTCATTTTCTCCTGCCCCATGATTGCTTCTTTCCTTTCCCTGAAAGCTTCTATGGTCTCTCCCTTTTACTGCTTGCTTCTCTCCTCATCCACCAGCCAACTAACCTTTATCTGCTCTCGCCATCTTCAGTTTTCCCTCTTCCCCCTCCAGCCTCTACCCAGTAAAACTATAGCCCAGTTGCATGGTGCCAGCTGCTGGCCTGGACTCAGTTGCATGGGTAGGGAACCTGCAAGGATTAATAGAGGACACCTCACTTTCTCCTGTATCTACCTCCCCATACTATTTCCTCTCTTCCTCCTCCTGGTAACCCCCTCCTCACCTTTCCCTGCTTCTTTCTTTTGTTCCAACCTACAAGCCAACCTATCTTTATCTGCCCCCCACAATGTCAGCTTTCCCTTCACCCCCCTTCCTGGCAGCCTTTATTCCAGCAAAACTATAGCCCAATTGTGTGGTGCCAGGCCCAGCTGCAAAACGACAGCTGCCAAGCCAGGCCCAGAGTGGTGATTCAAATCCACATCTTCCAGATCCTAGTCTGAAACTCTCACCACCACACTACAACAGTTTTCATGGGGTGGCTGCTGTGAAGTAGTAGCAAGCAGTCAGGTCTGGATGAGTAATGCAAGTTGTGGGGTAGCAAGAAGCCCAGTGGTTGCTGGTGGGCCTAGCCCTGATGAGTCCTCTCTCAAAGGCCAAAACAGCCCTGGAAAGGGCCCTACCCACTCCTGCCGCCTTTTACTGGCAGAGTTCAAGGCTTCAACCGGCAATACTGTTATAGTTGCCTAGTAAGAGTCCTAGAGGGCATTTGTTTTTTAACACAACAGGTACTACCTCTATTATTTGGGGCAAGGTTCCCCCCCCCCGGATTTTTTGGGGTAGATTTCTAGGTTTTTTTGCAAACCTGGGGCTTTTCTCAGGTATGTAAAAAGATCTGTCTTGTCTGTTGTTGGCTTCAACCTCTGGATTTAAGTATCCTCATATCTGGCCACATTGAGAATTAGATGTATTGATTATCAATCAAAAACTTCTAATGGGACCTTGTCTGGCAGAAAAACTTCTCATTCTTGAGATATCAAACAGTTCCGATCAGTCAGAACTAGGTGCAGTGAAGGTTTGCGCCAACTCTTTGGAGGCAAATGGAAAGGCAGTTCAAGGAACAGGAAAAACTAACACCAACCCAAAGAACCACTTGCTCACACTTGAGTCTACCCAGCAGCTGAGGTCATCTTCAAGGGTGTTGGTCTGCATTTTCCAGCCTTATGAAGCAAGGCAGGAGTATGCAGAGCAGGGCTCTTGGAACTGATCTCAGTTGGAAGCTAGGCTCATATGAGAGCAACTGGGCCTCTTCAGATGTTGGGGTCTTCTCTCTTGCGGCACCTCTACTCTGGAATGCTTTCCCCACAACCATTCGCCTGGAATCAAACCTATTGTGATTCAGGGGCAAACTAAAAACATGTTTTCATACCCAGTGTAGCAATATAGAAAAAATGGATTAAGTTGTAGTTCCTCGAAGGAGCCAGGAAGCAGACAAGTGTAACACCTACTTTCTGTGTCTCCTTAGTTAGGGTCTGAATAGAAGGAGAGAAGGTCAACTCAAGACTGAGAGATCACTATAAATAATATTACCATAAAGTTTAAAGTTTGTTCAAAGATTGAGTGTGTTTAACATAAAGAGAGAGAGAGAGCGCACTTTGAAACATGATGGCAGCAATGACCAAATCCTAGACAGAAAACCAGTGAGTAAAAGAAGAGGGGAAAGAAAGGGGATATGGAGGGACTGAAACCACCAAGGACATTGAGCCTCCAAGCTTTGAACTTAGCCCAGGCATGGGAGACCTGGAAAGGGGAGTTAAATTGTATGTGGACATTGCAATGGCAGATAAAGAGGAGTATATGAATGTGAAACTGTTTTCATACCTAGTTGAAGAAAAGGAAAGGGAAATAAGTGAGATATTGTGTGCAAATATTCCCCAAGCACAGTACAATATTGGCCTGTCCTGATGCCCTTTGCAACCCCAGAAAGAATGAAACAGTACAAGTTTTTTACCAGAATCAAGTAATGGAAGAAGACATTGAAGAGTATTACACACATTTGAAAATGCTTGCAGTTAACTACAACTTTGGAGATATTAAAGACTCACTGATAAGAGACAGGATAATGTGTGGAATTCAGGACCCATGAGTACGAGAGAGATTGCTGAGGAAAGCTGATTTGACCTTAGAGAAATATTTGGAAATATGCAGGGCTGCTGAATTGCCTAAAGACAGGACCAGAATGCTGGATGGACAGATAATGGAGCCAGTATATAAAGTGCAACAGAGAGAAAAGGAGACATCAAACATGAGAAGACCAATGAATGTCACTGAGTGCTGTAAATACTGTGGGAGTTAACACCAAAGCCAAAGAGAGATGCTCACTTTATTGGGGGGGGGGATGCCATAAATGTGACAAATTGAACAACTTTGCAACCAAGTGTCTTCAAACAGAACAAGCCCAAATCTAAAGAGCATACGCTGAATATGGAGAGTGATTGTGAATGTGAAGATCTGTTTGGGGTGGCAGACTGAGTGATAAATGCAGTACAGGAAAACCCTGCAAGGCACTAGAACCACTTCTATGCAGCCATGGTACTGGGGGATAAAATGATACTATTCCGATTTTAGCGTGGTGCCAATTGCAACTAGGGATGGCAGCCTCCCAATGGAGGTGTGGAATCCCCCGCCCCCAGCTGCCATGCCCACCACTACTCACCTGGCTGGCAGGGGGCAGGTGTGGGGAAGCTGGCACAAAGCACAAGGGGAAATGGTACGTGTGTGCTCCACAGGGCCCCAATGACATCACTTCCAGTTCAAACCGAAATGTAAACTCAATCTTTGAACAAACTTTAAACTTTATTTACAGAGCTCTCTCAGTCTCAACTTTCTCCTCTTACTAAGGAGACACGGAAAGTGGATGTAACTCTTGCCTACTTCCTGGCTCCTCCCAGGAACTAAAACTTAAATCAGTTTTTTTTTAATATTGCTACACCCAACTGTTTCTTTGAGTTACTTTTACAACCTTGCATCTTGTTTTTAATACTCTCCTCATGTTCTGCTAGGATATTTTGCTTCCATTTTTCTGGTTTGCTATGAGTTGATTGTTTTCAAACTTGTGAAGTTTGTAACATTTTTATTCTGGCTAATAAGCTAATTCTGTAGCTTATTCATTGTTCTGTGCTTTTTTGTTATTAAGACATCTTGTTAGCCATCTCGAGACTCTATAGACTGAGTTTCAATTATCCTAAATCAACAATCAAAATTCACAACCAGTAACATTCTAAGATCAATGCTTAGTGATAAAACAGGCAGACAGCCAATATCAAATGGACACTGTGATCCAGATCTCCAGTACTGAGTACTGTACTCAGTCTTTTCTCTCAGGATCCAAACAGATGACTTTCATTCAGACATCAGTGGCAAGTTCCCCTCTGGGAACTCAACTCCCGAGCAGACAGGGGCCCAACTCAGATCAGGACCAGGAAGTATGGGGAGAAGAAGCCTTCCCCTCACACCAGGTTCCTAGAACACAGCCTAGTTGTGAGCTGCATATATTCTGATGGCACACATGTAGGTTTCCCCAAAAGGACAAACAGCCCTACCCCCTGGTGCTGTTACAGACCAGAAAAATGGCACTGTGATGAAGGCTGTAGCCCCTCCTCTACATACACCACAGTCCTGATCCAAATCAGACTTGCCATGCTTGGGAACTGGGTTGCTAAAAAGGACCTCATCACAGCTGCCACCTGACTGAAAATCCTTGGAGAGAACCTAGGAAGAACACATGGAAAGACATAATATGTAATTAGCCCCTATTTAGAACCTGTACCAGATATGCAGTCCACATTGTAAGAGTAAACAGGGTTAACATACCTGTAACTTATGTTCATCGAGTTCTTCTGTGCTGACACACATGGGGACTGCGCAGGCGCAGGCCAGCCGCCGGAGAATTTTCTAGAGCTTCCATGGCTCCGAAGGGGCCGTTTGTCGCGCGCCTCAGCGACCGTTTTCCCGCCCAAACGGTCACGTGATCCTCCAGCGACCAACGGCCCCTTCCCTCAGTTCTCCCTTGCCGCCGCTTGACCAACACACTTCAGCCGTAACACCTTAAAAACACCAATATCCGTTACAGCCATCACAATACCGTGCATTGGAGTTCACAGCGGGGTAGGAGGGAGGGTTGTGTGTCAGCACAGAAGAACTCGATGAACATAAGTTACAGGTATGTTAACCCTGTTTTCATCTTCGTTCTTCTGTGCCTCCACACATGGGAGTGTACCAAGCTTCACACAATAAGGAAGGCGGGGGTGAAGTCCAACACAATTTTATTAAGCAAACAAGATCAACAATAAATAGATATGCATATATACATCTATGTAAAAATACTGTGTAAGGACACATAAATATTCAATATTTACATATATACACACCCCCAGGTACATATATACACACTTTCACTCAAGGGTACCCAGCAGGTACGCCAAGAAAGTCATTCCAAAACTCCCTCAGGAAAAAAGGGAGTGTAAGACAGCCTTGGCCACAGATACATCCTGCTCCGCATTGACATCAACGGCGTAATGCCTGACAAAGGTGTCTGCAGAGGACCATGTGGCTGCTTTACAAATGTTAACCAGGGGCACCCCCCTGAGGAGTGCCGAAGAGGATGCTTGGGACCGCGTGGAGTGGGCTCTGACATGGAGCGGGCAAGCCACCCCTGCCAGGGAATAGGCCTTGCTAATGGCCGTCACAATCCACCTAGACAGGGTCTGTGAGGAAGCCCTGTTACCCTTGTCCTTGGCCCCAAAACATACAAACAGGTGAGGACAGTTGCGGAATCCCTTCGTCCTATCAAGGTAATAGGCTAGGGCCCTCTTCAAGTCTAGGGAATGGAGGGCCTTTTCCCCCTTAGAGGAAGGTTGAGGAAAGAATGCAGGCAGTGAAATATCCTGCGAGAGGTGGAAGGCGGACACCACCTTGGGCAGGAACCCGAGGCAGGGACGCAGGACCACCTTGTTGGGATGAAACACCAGAAAGGGAGGGTCAGACCGCAGTGCAGACAGCTCACTGACCCTTCTGGCCGATGTGACGGCCACCAAGAATGCTACCTTGTAGGATAGCATATCCAAGGGGCATGTAGCCATAGGTTCAAATGGAGGCAACATGAGACGTGAGAGCACCAAGGACAGCGACCACTGAGGCACTGGCGCTGACACAGGTGGGTAAAGATTGTACATGCCCTTAAGGAACTGGCGGGATTGTGGGTGAGAAAACACCGTAGCACCCTCAACTCGGGTGTGAGCAGCTGATATCGCTGCCAGGTGGACCTTGAGGGAGGAAGCCTTCAAGCCCAGGCCACGCAAGTGGCACAAATACTCGAACACAACCCCCAAGGGACTGTTGTCAGGCACCACTCCTCTGGCAAGTGCCCAGAGCTCAAACCTGCGCCACTTGGCCGCATAAGCGCGCCTAGTGGATGGTCGACGAGCATTCAGGAGGACCCTCTGCACCTCGTCAGTAAAGCCTACCGGGGAGGAATGATCCGCCACGCCGTTAGGTGCAGCTTCCTGGGATCGTGGTGGACTAGGCTCCCGTTTAGGAGAAGGTCTTGCCGAGGGGGCAGACTCACATATGTCCGTTGGGACATTCGCAGGAGCTTCGGGAACCAAACCTGCCGTGGCCAGAAGGGGGCCACCAGGATGCAGTCCGTCCCGTCCTCCTCTATCTTGCACAGGACCCTGGGAATCAAGGGGAACGGAGGAAACATGTAGTGCAAGCCCTGCGTCCACGTAAACTGGAAGGCATCCCCAATAGAGAGGGGGTCGCTCCCTGCCCTGGAACAGAACGTGTGGGCCTTGGTGGTCGCCGCAGTGGCGAACACATCTATCACTGGATGACCCCACATCTGGAAGATCGGCCCAACGCACTCTACGTTCAGTTCCCACTCGTGTTCCAGTAAAGGGACCCTGCTGAGGGCATCTGCCCGGGCATTGTCCGACCCAGCCACGTGTATAGCACGGAGCGACACGCCGTTCTTGATAGCCCACTGCCAAGTGAGTGTGGCTTCCCGGCACAGGGCCATGGACACTGTGCCCCCCTGCTGATTCACGTAGTACATGGCAGTCGTGTTGTCCGTCTGCACCAAGACATGACGATTTCTCAGCAGTGCTGTAAGAGACACAAGTGCGAAACGAATGGCCCTTAGTTCAAGCACATTGATATGGAGGGTCTTTTCCCTGTCAGACCAGACATCTTGCACCGACACATCACCACAGTAAGCCCCCCATCCCAACAGAGAGGCATCAGTGGTAACCGTGATATCATGGTGTTGATACCCGAAAGGGGTCCCTCTAAACAAGTTGTCGTCAGACAGCCACCAGTCCAAGGAGGAGAGGATGACCCTCGGGATAGAGAATTTGAGGGACGGAGGGTGCAGTAGAGCATCATACCTCCGCACAAACCAGTTCTGTAGAGGGCGCATACGCAGCCTAGCGAAAGGCACCACAGAGGTGGCCGCTGCCATATGCCCTAGTAAGCACTGGATAGTGCGCACAGACTGGAACCGGTTCTTTTTAAACATGGACACTAGACCCCTTAGGGACCGAGCCCTCTCCAAGGGGAGCAGGGCCTTACCCTCCACAGAGTCTAAAAGTGCACCAATGTAGGACACCTTGCAGCTGGGCACCAGCTTGGATTTCTCCAAGTTCACCAGGAGCCCCAGGCGTTGGCAAGTGCTAAGTACCAAGCCAATGTCCTGCACCAGCCTAGACTCTGATTCAGCCACGATGAGCCAGTCATCGAGGTACGGAAAGATGGTACAGCCTTCTTCCCGTAGGAAGGAAACCACAGGGGCCACACATTTAGTGAACACTCGTGGGGCAGTGGACAGGCCAAAGGGGAGCACCTTATACCGGAAAACCCGTTGCCGGTAAACAAAGCTCAGGTACTTCCTGTGCTCCTTCCGTATGCCCACGTGAAAGTATGCGTCTTTTAAGTCAAGAACCGCAAACCAATCCCCCTGTTTCAGCAAGGCGATCACAGCCGCCAACGTTACCATTTTGAATTTGGTCACCTTGAGGAAGGCATTAAGGCCCCTCAGATCCAAGATGGGACGTAAGCCCCCATCCTTCTTAGGGACCAGGAAGAACCTAGAGAAGAATCCCTTTACAGAGTCCTCATAGGGCAATTCTTCCACAGCACCTTTGGCCAAGAGCGACACGATCTCCGCATCCAGCTCGGCCATAGTGTTATTGACAGCTGTCAGGGGTGAACTGCATCTAGGCAGCTCAACGAACTCCAGCCCGTATCCCAGTTCAACAATAGTTAAGACCCATGAGTCAGATGTTATTGACTCCCACTCAGAGAGGAGTGGACTAAGTCTGTCCGAAAAGTTCGGGGATACGGCTGGCGCGACCCGTCAGTACTGCCTCCCGGCGCCCTGCTGGTCTTTCTGCGGGGCCGGTTGCTGTGCCTGACGAGGCTTGAAGGGCCGACGCCTCCTCTGCTGTTGTGCGGGAGGGTAAGGCCGCTGCTGGTAGGCAGGATACTGATGGTAGCCCGGCCGCTGATGTTGGTATCTGCCCTGGTAGTGGTAAGGGCCAGATCGGGGAGCGTACCGTGACCTGGAGGAGGGCTTGTCCGCTGGAGCCAGACCCAAAGACCGCGCCGTCTGCCGGTCCTCTTTCTTTTTCTTCAGGGTCTCGTCGGTCGCTTTGGAAAAGAGCGAGTCCCCCTCAAATGGCATGCTCTCCACTCTGGAACGCACCTCTTGGGACAGGGCCGTAGACCGCAACCAGGAGTGGCGCCTGAGGACCACCGCCGAAGCCATTCCTCTAGCAGCAGTGTCAGCAGCGTGGCTTCCAGCGTTCATCTGCTGCTTAGACAGCCTCACAGCCTCTGTCTGCAGCAGGGACACCACAGCCTTCTGCTCAGGAGGGAGGTCTCGCGTATAGGATGCCAACTTCTCCCAGAGGTACAGCTGGTACCCTGCCATGATGGTCTGATAGTTGGCAATCCTCAGACCTAGGGAAGAAACAATGTATTGGCGCCTGCCCATGGCATCCAGTTTCTTGCCTTCCTTATCAGCAGGTACCGAGGAGTGACCCGATCGCCTGGGGTTGAACTCCTCTGTGACCAAGGAGGAAGGTGGAGGGTGTTTCACCAGCGCCGGCCAGGTACCCTGCTTGATCTTATAGAGCTGCTCAATCCTCTTGGATGTTGGAGGTTGATCGCAGGGCACCTGCCACACCTTCTCCACGATTTCCTCAAGACCCTCGAGCATGGGGAAGCCAACATATGCTGGGTTGTCTCCATAAATGCGCTTGAGGAGCTTGTCCTTGGTCTGGGGAACCGCCGAGGAGATGTCCATCTCGAGAGCCTTGGCCATCCTCGCCATCTGGTCGGCGTAGATGCGGAGGTCCTCGAATGGCGAGTCCGCAGATGGTACAAGCTCTTCAGCTGGCGATGGTTCGGACCAGGACTCCGACTGGTAGCCAAAGCTCTCCACATCCTCCTCATCGGAACCGAGCTGGGATTCCGGAACCTGGTGCGGAGGGGGAGCCCACGTCGACCTCGATGTCGAAGGCCTCGGTTCCGACACGGAGAAACCTGCAGGTGCCCCTTCCCACCGGCAATGGTATGGCGAGGGGAGGTAGGAGGCCTGTCGATGTCGGGACGCGGTGGACCGGACCGATCGGACACTGTCCCCAGACCGACGTCGCTCACGACCGGCAGCTGGTGGAGACGGACGGGCAGGCGACGGACGGCTCCGACGAGGAGACGGGCTCGGTTCCAGCCTCGGCGACCGAAGAGCAGGCGATGTTCGGATCCGACGGCGCGGGCTCGGCTCCGGTCCCGAAGAGAATTCTGCAGGCACCGTCTCGAAGGCCATCGGATCCGGCACCGGCACGGAGATGTCCTCTGGCTCCGGGGAATCCAGATGAGGGGAAGGCGTGTGAGGAAGCACGATGACCTCTTCCTGGGGAGCGGGATGTGGCGACCGGTGATGTTTGGTCTTCTTCTTCTTCTTCGCCGGTTCCGAAGAAGACCTCGGAACCGACGCGCTCCTCGCCTTCGAAGGGGACCTCGGCCTCGATCTCTTAGATTTTACCGGAATCGACCCGGTCGTCGGTTCCGATCGGGGACTCGGTAGACGGATCCTCGGTTCCGATGTCGGTCTCGGATCCGACCTGGTGGAAGATGCGCTACGGGGCGGCCGCACCGGTCCCTGCGCTGGAGAGGCCGTTCTCGACGCCGAGGCACTCGGGGGACGCGGTTTCGACCCCGACCTCGCGGAGGCCACTGAGCCAGCTCCGGAATGCCGTTCGGCAGAGGGGCTAGAGCCGGCCTTGGAGGAGGGCAACGGGGCGCCTCCGGACATGACCTTCTGCCACAGGGAGGAGTTAAGACGGGCCTTGCGCTCCTGTCGGGCCTTGCTGGTGAAGCCCTGGCAAATCTTACAGGCCGTTACATTATGGGTCTCCCCCAAACAGAACAGGCACAGTTCATGGCCATCGGTCTTGGCCATTTTAGTGTGGCATTGGAGGCAATGCTTGAAGAGAGCCTTTGAGGCCATCTTCAGGGGCACGCAAAAGGAAGGTCAACAAACAGTCCGAGTCAAATTACCGAGTCCACAACAAAGTCCAAACGAGATCCGAAGAATAGTCGAGGTCACGAAGTCCGAAGTCAAAAGCCAAACAATCAGTCAGAATAAAGCACGAAGCACAAAAGCACAGAGCAACGAAGCTCACGTTCTCTCCAAGCGGCGGCAAGAAGAGAACTGAGGGAAGGGGCCGTTGGTCGCTGGAGGATCACGTGACCGTTTGGGCGGGAAAACGGTCGCTGAGGCGCGCGACAAACGGCCCCTTCGGAGCCATGGAAGCTCTAGAAAATTCTCCGGCGGCTGGCCTGCGCCTGCGCAGTCCCCATGTGTGGAGGCACAGAAGAACGAAGATGAACTGTGGTTAGCTCACAACTAAAGTCACCTGCTATTTTAAGGCGCTTCTCATGCAGGACCAAAGCACAGGAAGCTGCCATCTCATCTTGTCTCCTTAGATAATTACTACATAAAGATATTCTTAGGTTGTAAGGAGTTCTTTTGGCATCCTTTCATATAATATTCAAAGTGTGATAGCCATTTCTACAAATACAGCACCATTGGTTAGATAACCTTAAGGCTTAGATCTTTTTCTGAGGAATTACCATTAGGAGAAGACAATTCTACCAAATCCCATACCTGATGTGCATCTCCTGAGGGTACAATGTAGGCTTGGATTGGCTCTGGAACATATTTGGAGTTTTTCATTGCCAGCCGCAGCTGTCTAAGCAGTTCTGTAGTAATCTTTGGAGCCATGTTGCTACACAAAACAAAAAAAATCTTAGTTAAAGTCTTGACAATTTTCCACCACGTTATTTCAAATTCCAATACAAAATCCAGAGTTCTTCCAGTAGCAATCCTATGCAGAGTTACTCCAGTCTAATCCAATCAATTTCTGAGGACTTTTTCTATTTTGCTGAAAGTAGAAGTTTATTCTCCTTGATTCAATGCTTTGGACAGAAAGTTTAGCAAAAGATGATTTCTGGAATATAATTATATTTGAGGAACATAAATTAAAAGTTCTTTGATCTCAAGGCCACTGTCTTTAAATAGTAGGGCAGAGTTGAAGAAACGAGTAGTCTCCAAATTCATCTAAATGACAAAGCGTGTTGCTATAGTATTTAGAATACCCAGCAGCAAAAAGTCCAAGAGTATGTTTGAGTGTTCTTAATCAGTAGTACACAAATATTTTTCTCATTGATTGAGCTCATCACTGGAATATACATCTCTGGGCCTATCTGCTAAACCCTCTCTGGAAGGTACAAGCCCTTTCTTTCTTATCACCATGTGTTCTGTTTCCCACAGCATAACTCCACAATTGCAGAGGATCTTTTTATTTTCCATTTGGCAAACCTCTTAGCCTCTTTTGCTACATTGGCTTCCCAAAGTATTTTCAGCACCCGTTTTAGGAATTCCAGCCCTAGCAAGCTTAGAGAGAAATAAACAATGAGCACAATGAAGTTTTGTTATTTCTTCTATGTATGCACACACAAAAAATCCCTGAGTCATCTGAAAAGATCCAGTTCTTCTGAAGTAACCCCCTTTTGGTGTCAGTCCCATGGGAAACAGTGACACGATAAAAACACACCTCTACTTTTCATAAGGTTATCTGTTACAACTAACTCTGTCAGTGTTCTTAAATAATTCTTCCAACTGAAACTTTGGATTACATTGGCAGGCTTTGAGTTCAACTGTGCATCTCACAAAGACTCCTTTGCCTTGGAGGACCGAGGTCATATTAGCCCAATGCAGTACTGAAATGTCTGAATGGAATAACCAATACACAAAATCATGCAGATACATCCTTGATCAACTCATAGTCTCATCAACACAATTAATTAGACATTCAGAATTGAGCAGTGGATGTACAGTCAGGTATATCAATTGACATTTGAAAGGACAAAAAAAAACCCTAGTATGCGCAATACACAACCTTATGCTGGACTTTGCTTCGAGAAAAAATTGCACTGGGTCACTAGCGCAGCACAACAGCTAGATGTTTCTTCTAACTAGAAGCACAGCATTTGGTGTATTTCAAAAGGGCCCGAAATCTGAAGTATGAACTTTACCTAGTGCAGCTTTTCACCATAAAACTGAGATGGGAGAAACTGTGCTTACGGAAAATCCCCCTCAAGAAACTAAAGCTTTGGGAATATGATAAATGTATAACATGTATAGTTATCAAATGTCTTGTTGTAGCCCTTTCAGAAACATATTCATTATTTGCTCTGAGCATTCAGCTATGCTTTATGATGAAACAATGGCTGCTCAACGCTCAACAGCCGATGAATTTGTCTACCAGAATTTAGTCCAATGTCTTCCCCAGCTATCGATTTGCTAATGAAGTGGAAACTGCTTCAGGCAGCCAAAGCCCAATATTTAATATTGGATGCCCTACATGCTAACCAACCATATTAAGATCACAGTACTTCATCAATAAATGTGTTTGTGGTACAGATATAAAAGCAAAAACAGAACTGAGGCATCTGACTCCTACTGGTTAGAGACTAAAGTTAAGGATCTAAGGACATTTTTGTATTTCCAAAACTGCATCCCAAAACAGAAATCTCTGGGAGGATTTGAATACAATTTTTGTAAGCAAATAATGTGTTTCAGTAGCTACTTGCACACTAATTCATTTGTAAGACTTCTATTTTTGATGTTTTTAAAAAACTACATTTGCCTTGAAAAAATCCAGAAAGAAAAATTCAAGGATAAATTGCACACATCTATACATAACTTCTGAGCTTCAAAACTGTAATTCATCTTCCAAGCATAATGTGCAGAACAGAGAAGACTTACTTTTACATCTTGACGCTATTCATCCTTACACTATCAATACAATTCCTAACAATGTTACTCCAATCTAAGCCCACTGCAATTAATGGGCATAGATTGGAATAACTCTGTTTAGGATTGCACTGAAAGTCTATTAATGTTATTATTTTAAAATGAATAGTGAACAATATTCCTTTTTATATGAATAGTAAAATAATATAATTTCCTCTTTTTAAAGGAATAATACTATTTTGTTTTTTTGTCTCAATACATTCCAGAGTATCTCTGATAGGTACAATACTATACTGGAACATTACACTGTTACAAAGTAGCTCCTTATAACCTTACTCTTGTGCCAATTCTTCCTTCGTCATATAAAATTCTATTGTCAAAGATTCCTTAATAATAAAGGCTGTCATCAGGAACACCATCAAAGACTAGCAGTTATAATGTTTTTAAAGATTAGATTCCTAAGATTCTAACCAGTTTCCAGAGAACATAATCATGACTTAAAGCCTGCATAATCATGACTTGGAGCCTACAGCCTACAGGTAATTCTCCCCATTCTGCTCAACAGAGCCTCCAATAAGCTGCTTTTTGAAAACAGCTTGATACAGTGGCAAAATGCTGAGACCCCCCTACTGTATCTGCAATCCTAAACACTCATACATAACAAGGAAGTAAATTGAACTTATCCCTCAGTAAATATACCAAATATCAGGCTGTCACTGTTTCTTTTACATTGTTTTTTGTTAAATGAATCAATTTTCAATGCCATCCCTTCTTTCAGAGGCCTGTTCTGTACCCTCACCTACTACTGGCTAGAAAAGTCTAACATGAACTTCAGACGATGTCTTTCTTTGGCCTTCAGCACAGTACGGCCTTTCCCTCCCTTCCACTTTCCTTGGGTGGTCCATTCCACCATATTCTGTAAGGGTAGAGAGTATCTCGGTCACTCCAGCAGCACTAATTATAACAAGCCAATAGGTTTCATAACTCTCCTGCTTTCGTTTTCCCCTTTGGTACTTGATGCCAAAACCAAACTAATTTTCTCATCACCATAAAAAGGCAGAACTCGGTTTGTGCCTTCAGAATCATGAACTATACCTGCCCTCTGTGGTCTTCTCTGCAAATCCTTGGTTTTCTGGCCTTTGATAGCACAAATACCATACAGCTATGCGCTTGGTCTCAACTAACTCAGTATTGCCTGACAAAGCAAAGGGCAAAACTTCAAAAGAGACTTTGGCCACAATAACCTCTCTCTTCTCTTAATGACGAAGCACAAAATAAAGACTGTTGCCATGACAGGATTGTTCCAGTTCACAATAGCAGATCAAAAACAATTATTACACAGAGGATCAAGGGTTGGACGTGGACCAGACAACCTGCATCCAAATCTCTCTTAAGCCACAGAGCCCAAAGACACGTCACTTTTAATAAGCCCATCCTACTTCACAAAGGTTGTTGCGAAGTTATATGTATTAATCCGTCATACACTTCATTTCAAAAAGTTTTATCTCTGATAATCTAGATACATATAAATGAAACCATTAGAATCCTAAGTATCTTAAGCTTGTGGACAGAAAAAGTATTGTCCAACTCACTTATTCATACTGTAAATTACAGAGATGTTTACAACCAGCAGTAGATTTTATGCACATGAGGTGGCATTATACAACAATTAAGAAGTTTGGGGGAAAATATAAAATGACTAATGATTGGATACTCTTTAACTTATGATCCAAGAATTGCCCTTCTCGGCTACCTTGAGAGTTCTGTAAGTAAAGATCAGCTTAAATCAATTTGGAACTACCTTATGGCAGCCAAAATTCTAATCACATCCAAATGATGCAAGCCAAAATTACCATCTGGGAACAAACAGATTATGAAGATTTGGAAAATTCCAAAACTGGATAAAGTGGAGAACCAGTGTGGTGTACTGAGTGATGATCTGAAAACCCAGGATCAAATCCCTACTCTGCCATGAAAGTTTGAGCCAGATTCAGCCTAACCTACCTCATAGGGTCGTTGAGAGGATAAAATGGAGAAAGGGATAACACACTATAAGCCACTTTTGGTCTCCACTAGGGAGAAAGGTGAAGTATATATTCAGTAAATAAAACGAGTCCATAGAAATGCGTTTCTTGAAGGACTGCCTCTTCCCACACTGTCCACCCCATCAGTTAAGATCTGCTTCCCAAGTATGCTCTCTGTAGCCTTCAGAAGTAAGACTAGCAGCAACTATAGACGGCACATGTTCACTGGTGGCATCATGCCTTTCTAATGCCTACCTGTGCCTGGTACTTACCATTCTGTCTTTCAGATCCCATGTCAAAATATACCTTTTTACCCAGGCATTTAACTATGGTGTTTTATAATTTTCACTGATTCATGGTCCACTTCTGGTCTCAGGTCCGTTTAATGAATATTGTTACGGTGCTCAGTGATAGTTATGTCCTGTTTTTATGCTTTTAATGACTTGTTTGGTTTCTCCATCTTTGCCATAAAAAGTTAACCTCATTACCATGGCATAAAACTTTTTTAATTATCTGAAATACTTAACCTTGGATAAGACAGGATGAACTAATGGCTTCATATTCCATATTTAAATACTAGCTGGCCCAATAAAATGAGGAGTCTCTTTTGCTCTCGGCTTGTAATACTTTTAAAAAAAGGGGCTTTGTTTTTGTTTTGTTAGTAAGATGTAA
This sequence comes from Eublepharis macularius, assembly GCF_028583425.1. NCBI lineage: Eukaryota > Metazoa > Chordata > Lepidosauria > Squamata > Eublepharidae > Eublepharis > Eublepharis macularius. The sequence goes on from NC_072795.1 coordinate 73,485,641, forward strand.
CTGCGTTTTTAAAGAAGGCTCATCAACTCTGAGAGACACTGCTAAGCATTTTTAAGGGTGATGCCCTAGGTATATTTAATAGGGGATAGTTCCTACTGGGGTAGCCATTAAGCCACTCCAAAACAATTGGTCAATTGACAGGCCAAATATGATCAAGTATTTTTTAAAATAATATTATTAGAGCAACAAACATATTTTAATCACCAAAAGATTTTAGTAATTAAGCTAATTTCAAAAACAAATGCTGACTGATATTGTGAAACAATGAATTACTGTGATTTTTAACAACATTAGATGACATTGCAAACAATTCTCTGCATATTTCTTTTTGGCTTTTTACCCTGTAATGCCAGGAGCAGCTTACAGTTACATAATTTAAAACAAATGAAACTGAAAAGAAAGGAAAGGTAAAAGCAACTATTATTATTAGCTCTTAAAGGCAATTGAGGTAAGTAGGAAGAAGGTCAAATCTTCCTCTTTGGAGCTACCTGCAGGCCTGGCCATGTGGCTTGCTAAGAGGTCTGCCTTGACAGCTCCAGGGCTGGGGGCAACAAGTTAGCAAATCAAAGGCCACTACCGTAAAATCCAAAAGGTAAGCTGCCACCTATAGAATGACATTCTTGGCTTTGTAAAACATTTGATCTGTTTAATGGTCAAAACTGACCGGTCAATTTATAACACTTGACCACTGAGCCAATCAACTATATTCAAAGGGCTTCGTTCTTGATTAACATACACAGAATCAGACTACTGGACACCATTCAGGATTCTTACATAGACGCGCGCACCCAGTTCCTCATACAGCAACTTTTCTTTCTTCTTAATAGTGAAAGCGAAAATGCTGCCGCCGATTTGGGTCCTGAACTGCCTTTTTAGATTTCTGGAAATACCGATCCTTCAGCCCGTCTAGAATGAATGGGCTTCTCTAAAAATCTTCCAACAAATATATCTGTCTACCATTGTTTAGTCAGCACCCCGATATTGTGTCCTCCTTCCTCTGGAAACGCTGCGGCCTTCCCGTGTGTCCCTCCCAACGGATTCACACGTGCATTCCCATTTCTCCTACTCCCCCACCCCTTCTAGTCGCTCACCTGATCTTTTCCCCCTCTCTCGCTTCAGCGTTTCCTGGAGGCTGCCATGCAAAACTGACGTCTCAGCCCCCGTGAGCCACCGAGGCTGGAATCGCAGGCGGAGCTTCGGGGAGGCGATGAGCTCACGAAAGCCGCCTCAGCAGAGCCGCCGGGAGACGTCACGGCTGCTCTCCCATTCAGGCTCGGCAGGCAGGCAGGGAGCCGTCCGCGCGGGGGCAGGGCCCTTGCTTTGCCCTTCTTAGCACGTTCTGCCCGCGCAAGCGGCCGCTGGTCAAACAGAATAAAAGGACGGTTGCTTTTCAAGGCGAAACGATTTTGTTGAAGCGCCCCTCTTTTCCCTCCTGGAACGCGCGTGTCTTTCTCAGCCTTTCTGTAGCGCTGAAAATGCTGCCTTGGTGGAATTTCTGCCTGTCAGAATATAAACGTGATGCTCTAACATTTCTGAAGCAGTAGCTTATATTTAATGTAGTAGTAATGATGTGTAATAAGTAGTAATGGACAGCACGATTCGGGTCTAGTAGCACTTTAAACAGCAGCTAGATTTGGTCTTTAAGGTCTTTACTAGACACGAAGCTTGAACCATTTTCAAAGGCAGCCCCCCACCCCCACCCCCACCCCCGTAAAGCATGTTACACCACTCCAGTCTTGATGTTACCAGGGCATGTGAAAACCAGGCTCCTAAGAGCCACTATTTTCAGGACCAATCACAGCTCGTAAAACATTAAACAGCCTACGCTCGAAAAAGACACTCCCAGCTACCTATTTTTTCAAGCAGTAGGGTAGGGTCCAAGACACACACCCCCATCTGTAATCTCTTCCTTCAAGGAGAGTGCTACATCAACACAGGTTTGTAACCTGTTTTATAGTGGGACCTCCCTGACTTAAATCACTTGGGTTTGTCTGGATTAAGCTTCAGTTTGTTATCCTACATCCAACCCTTCTCAGGCACTGTTTCTGCAGGCTCCCTGGATTTAGACTGAAAGGGGAGACAGAGTTGTGTGTCATCAGCATATTGGTTACACTTCACTCCCAACTCTCTGGATAACCTCACCCACGAGGAGGCTAAAAACCATGATAGACCAGATGGAACACTTTGTCATCCCCCAAACCAACCAATAGAACAGCAATCTCCCAGCATAATCTTCCAGGCTTTCTGAACCAGATAGGTTCATAGCCAGTGTGGTGGAGTGGCTAGATTATTGAATTAGGATCTAGAAGACCCAGGTTCAAATCCGCATTCTGCCATGGAAGCTTGCTGGGTGACCTTGGGCCAGTTACATAGCTCAGCCTCATAGTGTTGTGAGGATAAAACTAGAGGAGAGGGAAAGGATGTAAGCCACTTGGGTCCCCATTGGGGAGAAAGGTGGGGTATAAATGATGCAAATGAATAAAACAGTGCCCCTCAAACCAACAACAGCCAGACATTGCAGTAGGATACCATGGTCCAAGAGAGCCAAAGACACTAACAGGAATGCATTCCCTGTCAACTGCCTGGAGCAGGTAAGTCTTCGAGCAGGGTAAATAAAGCACTTTTAATACCATAACCAGGCTGGAAAATGGATTGGAAAGGATCTTGGTAATACATTTCATACACAAAAGCTGAAGTTGCACCACTAAGGCAAATTTGATAGTAGGTATGTTAAAATTCCAGAGATTTAAAGATGTTTTTTTTAATTTAAGATTTAATAGCTGCTTCTCCCAATGACAGCAGAAATTATCATTCACATGAAGAGGCATTTATGATCTTCTCCAGTCATCAATTTACCCCCTCCTTGGCAGCATTTTAGAGCCAAGAAGGGCAAGGGATTTAAAATCCATCCTTATCTCAAGCAGTTTCCAGCCACCAGAAAAAAACACAATGGCTGGGCATATTTTGAGGGTAGCGACAGTTGCTAACCCCACCAGATAGATCTTTCAGACGCTTTCTCTGATGTGGTCGCCAGCCTTATCAGGTCAAATATAATGTTTGAAAGATCTATCTGGTGAGGCCGGCAACTGCTTCAGAGGTTTTATGGTATTATGCAATGTAACATTTGAAAGCTCTCGTTTATTATATTTTTGTCCTGTCCTTCCGCAAAGGAGCTTGAGCATATGCCCCCCCCTTCCATTTTGCACTGGTAAATAAATATTAATTGGAATGCACAAATAACTTTGGACCAGTTCCTCAAAAAAGCAACTTACTGTGTCACTAAGAGGACTTCCAAAAAAAACTTGTGGTATGGTCAAGAAACACATTTGAACCAGCTCTTTGATCCTGGTCAAGTCTGAAGGGAAAAGGAATATCTCCAAATTCAATGGACACACATTAGGACACTATAACCAATTGTACCTCTCATTGAGATAGTGCCAAATCTCTCTTTTTGTTCGTTCCATTTTTTAAAACGCAAAAATAATTGCTGTCCTCAGCAGGTGATACAACCATCTCTTTAAAATAATGTTTTTAGTTTTTACTCCTCCCCCCCTTCCCCAACAATCCATGCAGCCTCAAAATGACAGGAATAATTACCATAAAATCTGGTAACTTTCCTGATTATGCCTTCAAGTGTAGCAACTTGCAAGTTTATTTAGCCGTGAGCAAATTTTCACATGTGGTTTTTTAATTTAGCCTCTTGAAAAAGAGACATTTGGTATAGAGAGGTGGAGATGACCACTGCTACATAACTGCAAAGAGTACTACTATGACTGAAGGCAAGAGGATTTCTGCTGTAGATTTTGTGTGTGCGTGTGGTTGTTTTTTTGGGAGGGGGAGGGTGCATTGGTAATTGCTTCCAGGTTAATGTAAGTTTGCTGCAGTCTGGAGTTACCCTCTGGACCTGCAATGTGTCTTATGGAATAATATCATGAGGCTTGCAGCAGTCCCCAGTTATAATTGCCTATGGAAGACAGCGGATCATCTGCTTGGTTTTATTGCTAACAGCCTGAATCTGGGAGGAATTTCCCTTCATCCATCAAGGGAGCAGCAAGTGCAAGAAAATTTGATAGTTTTGGTTGTAAAGTTTGATCCATTGGTGCCGAGTGTTTTTTTTCCATTTTCCTTAGTCACAACCAAATATTAAATGTACAAACTATAATTTATCAGCAGGCTGCAAAAGAAATATATAGACCTGAAAAATATGAACTTGCATTATTGCATTGTTAGGGAAAATACAGAAAATCCTGCTGCTGTTTTCAAGTGCAGTAATATTCAGAGTCCACTAGTTGTGGTGTCAGGAGATCCTTGAATGGAACTTCTACAAGTGTTTGTTTGTTTGTTTTCAGAGTAAATAGTAGCTGCAGAAGCTCCTAACTAGTTCTAAGGACATGGCTGGCCTTCCACAAGAACCGCACACCACATACTATTTTCCTAACCTGAACGGATCTACCAAAACTCCTATTTACTCTTCTAAAATGGGAAGTGCATTCATATTTTCCACTATTCATTTCATCTGTCTTTCTCCCCAATGAGGTCTTAAAGTGGTTTACAACATTTTCCTCTCCTCCATTTTATTCTCAAAACCATGTAATATAGTAGATTAGGCAGAGAGCATGTGGCCCAGTGTCTTCCAGTAAGCTTCTGTGGTAGACTGGGGATTCAAGCTTGGCTATCCCAGATCCTGACACTAACTACTACACCATGCTGGCTGTCAGGTCTAGTTTGATCCTCAGTTACCAGGGCCAAGGCTCTGGTGATGTCACTGCACACACAGAACCATGGTCAGGGGACTAGTCAGATGTATACAACGGATAATGGAAATGATTCAAAGCCCTTCATCTGCAATATTAGTATCAGCTTACCTTACAGGACCTTTGCAAGGATTACAAGGTAATGTTTATCAAGCATTCTGAACACTAAACATGCAATATACATTCTAAATATTATTATCAGAAAAACAAAACTTCTCCCATAAGTAAGAGCTGTGAATTTAAGCCAGTAGGATGTAGCAGTCCAAGTGTTAGACTAGCATCTGGGAGATCAAGGTTTGAATCTCCATTCTGCCATGATTTGCTAGGTGACCTTGGACCAGTCACATACTTTCAGCCCAACTTACCTCACAGGGTTGTTGTTAGGATAAAATGAAGAAGAGGAGAACAATGTAAGGTCTAAAACTTTCTTTTAGTGGAAATTCTACAGGAGAGCAAAGTTTATCTTTATCCTGTCCTGTGCTGATATTAACCAAAAATTGGGAATGGCAGTTGGCATTAATAAAGACATTGGAGTAGTACTTATCATGCTTTGGGTTCTTAACTTTTCTGACCGGGCAACCATAGGTTTTATATTGGAACTATTAATAATGCAGACAGGAAAGGATCCAATGGTCTGTTTGGCATGCAAGTGCTATTTACACAGGGCTACAGTTACACTGACATTACAGTTACATGGGTTTTGAATACATGGAAGCTGGTCAGAGAGATTCTTCTGACTAATCTGTGGCAGATTAGATGAGTGCAAAGGACTGTTTTTTTCTCTGCCGCCCAGCAGCAGAGAGAGCCCCCATGCTCTCAACTGTCTCAGACTTTGGCTGAACGCAATTCAGAACAAATCCCTTCTGATCCATGTTCAGCCTGCCTCCCATTGCTCTGAAAGTTGGTTTGTAAGAGTAAGACCCAGACCCACCTGGAACACAAGGCTAGTTGCATAGTAAGGTTCTTCACAGTGAAGAGAGACTAATCAAATGCCAATTAGCTGTGGTAGTGAGTTACGCCAAATGTGTGAGTTCAGTTACTTTGGGGGGGGGGGGGTACGTAGATGTCTCTATTACACTTCCTCCATCTTCATTTTTATAAAAGGTTGGCCAAGTATATGAGAAAATATGGAGAAAGCAAGGTCCAGAACTGCATTTGGAAATCTTCCTTACAGGTTTGCTATTCCCTATGACCCCCGCCCCCCTCAAGACTGCAAAGCACCCTGTACGGCACTATGGTCCTGTTTGCAGCTCTGAAATAGGAATCTGCCCTGCATTAAACTGAAAAAGCTATTCCTTAACTTAGCATCGAGTGCTAAACTTACTCTTGACTTAGGTCCTAAGTACACAACACACAGATATGTGTAACAAAAGACTAGATTAAAACAATTTAAGGAGGGGGATTTGGAGTGTAAGTTACACATACCTCCCTCACTTCTTCTCAAATCACACTTCCAAAGCTGCTTTCCCAGGGAAAAGCAGCCATCTGGTTTGTGTTATGTGCATAGGCAAGTAACATGTAGTTCCTCCCTATATCAACATTGCATTAAGGCTGTCACTTAAAATAAATTTTGCTAGTTGTTGAATTTCCTCCACCCTCCCTTTCGCTTTGTGACTCATGGTTATTCCCACTCTTCTTCTCAGTTCCTGCTGGTGACCTCGATTCAATAAAGTTTGGATCTTCATGTTCCAGGAAAATGTCAGAGGCAGCTGGGCAAATCAGATGCTAGATTTTTATCAAAGTTTCTACATTATTGCAGGGTTGGAGCAACCCATTATGATTAACAGATAGCAGTGTACACTCCTTAAAACTGCAGTGTTTCTTCAAATGTTGGCAGTGACCATTGTTTGGAGGAACGTTGTAATGTCCCTAATGTACCAAAAGCTTTGAAATAATTGTTTGCTCTACTGTGGCCAAAGCAGTTAAAATGATAAATTGATATAATTCTCCGATTTGAACTGTTGTGGTTTGTGTGTGTTTTCTGCCTCGTTCTTTGGAGCCATCAAATTAGGATTTCCTCCCCCTCCCCCAGAACGTATTTAGATGATTAAAGTATGTATAGTCTTAAATCTCCTACAGATATTCTCTCACAGGCTTACTCAATAATTTTCTCTTTGTTTCTGAAATGCTGGTTTCTGTAACAAGGCCCTAAAGGAATCACACATTACACATAATTTGAAATAGTTTTGCAACACTAACTAGCTATTATCAGGGATGTTGAGAAATTGAATGCAAATGTATTGTCTGCCAAACTTACCTTGATTGAAGTCCTCATCTGTATGTGAGTCAAGCACACCCAAATGTTCAGCTCAAATGCCAGACTGCGCAGCTATGCATCTGCACAGGAACAGCTTGTGTTTCCCTGTCTTTGAAAATATGTTACATTTATGATTTCTGTGTCATGAGGCAGTCTGAAAATGCTCAAGTATGAATTTATATCAAGACACTGCAAATCCCTGAGACCTCTCTCTATTACTAGTGTCAGAATTTTAACAACTTTTGGCAGATGCAGATGGTAATCCATAGATCCCTTGAGGCAGTCCAAAATGAGGATGCACAAACTGATACAGATCTAGACAGCTCAGCACAAATCGACAGACACGGAGCTGCTGTGGCCATACGGCACACCGAGTCACCTAGCAGTAAATCTCATCTCAAAAAGTCAAACTTTTTTTCTTCTAACAATTGGAGTAGCAGAAGTGGCATACACAGCGGCAGAGAAAAGAGAAGCAAAGGAGTATGTATTGTTGCAAATGCAGTTGTCTTTTTTTCATCTGCCACTGAACACGTTTAAGCTGTTCAATCACAGCCCAGCAGCATGTTGTATGTTCGGCTCCTATGATCGTTATCTGCAAGCAGGACAGGAGCCTAACTGGGAGGTTACCTTTGTCCATTGTTATTACAAGGTACTGATATATTTTAGTACCTGATGTAGAAATCCAAATTGTGCCCCCACCATGATGGTCAAAAGTGACAGCTTACTGGCCTTTAAAGGTAATTCAAAATCTGTTGCTTGTGTCATCCTTCCTAGTCAGAGCTGCAAACCTAACAAAGAATGGATACTGAAAGTTTGCACCTATCTCTGTTACTCCTACAATTCCATAACAGTATCCCTTACCCTGCCCCAATCAGAGTTCCAACTGTGCTGTTGTAGGGATCAGCTCTCAATCCATCAGCTTACATAGCTGCATACTAATAGCTCGATTCTGGCCCAAACGCTGGCAGAGGAGGCCAGTGATGCCCTCGCTGACACTAAGATGTCATCACCTAATTCTACAAGCTGTTGTATTTACCGAGAGGTTTATAGGAGCAGGTCATTAGCTGGCATAAGCTGTACGTGCATCCACTACATCCAATAAGATTAGCATATATGTAACACTGAGAAAAAGTAATAGAATTCATAAACATAAGTGTAAATGTGTATAAAATCTCATTCGGTCCATATTTTTAATGAGTAATAGGCTTGCAGAGATTAATGTCTTCTAGTAGCCTTGCTAGTTATATTTGAATAAGACATGGAGAATTGTTTAAATGTCTGAGTATAGCATGAGAATTTCAATAAGCCCAAGAAAGATTGTATGCCAGTTTCTGGGGGTTTTAAGGCACTTTGATAGTCCTAAAAACACCCTCCGTTTGTAATGTAAAACAGTCAGTGTATTAAACATATTTTGTTTAATTAAAAGTAACATACTACTACATAAAGGAGTTTCATCTCGACTATGCCAGATGCCTCATTTTAAAAATTAGTTTTTAACTGTCATTGTTAAAAATACGCTTTGCAATATGAGCAGAGACTCTAGAGCAACACTTTTTTCTTTTTCTTTGGAGTGTATTGTTTTTAAAAAAGCAGGATGTGACATCAGAAATTACTAACATCTGTCATATGACAGAGGATGTTAACCTTTTGTTATCCTCACCCCTATCAGGAAATAAACATCCTCTTATCAGTGCTCCTAAATGTCACACCTTTTTGAGCACTCCAAATGTAAATTTCCCACATTCTCAAACACCTTTTTAAATATATCCAAATCTCATCTCTGTATCTGTTGCTATCCACTGCTATACACCACCCTCCAAAGTCAACATACAAGGAAAACAATACATTTCAGAAATATTTTTGGATAGGGGAAAAGTGACTAAGAAGATTATCTCATAGCACAGCTATATGTCTATTTTCATGTCTGTATTGAATCTGGCATTGGATGCAGGATTCAACATCCTGAGAATCTGAGTTTTCACTTCTTTGAGCCAGTGTTTTCCAACCTGTGGGTCAGGACACAAAAGTGGGTCGCAGGCCAGCCATCCCTAATGGCAGCTCTTGCCCTCTGCACTCTTCTCTTTCTCTCCTCTCCTTCCTTTCTAGTTTCTCACATTCCCCCTTTGCAACAATAATGAGGGGGGGGGAAGTAACTTTATGATAGCAGGTAGAAGAAGGGGGGATGCTGGAGAGTGGGTGGGAGTTGTTCAGCGCATGGAACAGTGAGGAGAGAAAGTGCCGTGCAAGCATAGGCTGTATCTTGGTGCTGCTCCTTCAGCAGACTAACCTCTTGCCCAGCCCCCTGCAGTGCCTCACTACCCTCTACCTGCTGTGGGAGGTGTATTGCACTGAGCCACTTGCCATCCACCTCTTTGCTGACATCTGACATCTTCCTGCATCTCCTCAACCCAGTGCCCCACCTCCCTGCACCTTCTCAATCTCTTGGGCCATCCGTGGATGTGTCACTATGAACTAAGCTACATGAGACAACTTACGCAAGTTTGTGTGATTGATTAGAAGTACATGTGCTCCAACCTCCCCATGTCAACTTTTCCCAAAGCTGAGCACGTCCTGTAACTTTAGTCCATGCATGTGTCCTGTAACTTTGTGTAGCTGCATTTGCAAGTATCCAAGGTCATAATCAGAGAGTTGCCAGTGCAGAGTGCCAATTTGGTTGGCGTGGGGAGATGAGGGATGATATTCCATGATGCACTTTCTCTTTCCACATTCAACAAAATTCAACCATTGTTTCTAAAGGGAAATGTGATTTAGGGCTTTCAGGGGCCCTGGGGGAGGCATTTTTGGACCAAATTTTACCAAATTTGCTGGGGACCTACTCCTACCTATCCTCTAACAATCCCTGAGTTTCATGAAGATTGGGCTTTGGGGGGCCCCCATCCACCTCTAATCCCCATTATTCCCTATAAGGAAAACTATGGGGGTTATCCAGGGGGATGGGGTGGCATTTTGCAAAAGAAATATATTAAATTTACAAGAGACATACTCATGATTGTCCTCTAAAGAATTCTCAAGTTCCATGAATATTGGATGCCGGGAGGCCAATATATGCCCCCCAGGTGCCCCCAGCCACCTCCAATCTCCATTATTTCCTATGGGGAAAACTAGGGGAGTTATCTAGGGGGCTGGGGGTGGCATTTTGCAAGCAAACCCCACCAAATTAGCAAGTTTCAAGGGAATTGGACCCAGAAGGGGGGCATGATCCATGTTTTTCTGCCGTGGAAATCATTTTTCCCACAATTGAAACTAATGGACAGTGGCTGGTCAGCCTGCTCAGGGGGTGCTGGTTTTTTTTGGGGGGGGGGTGCTTCATTTTGGTTCTGTTGGGTTGTCTAGTGTGTAGATTGTAATTGAGAGTGTGCCTGTGGCCATGACAGCCATGATCCATGTGCTTCTGCAGTGGAAGTCAGTTTTTTCCTTCAATAAAAACGAATGGGGTGGCTGAGGGCACCTTCTTTGCAGAGCCATGGGGCATGAACAACTTAAATTGGATTCTAAGAATTAAGATCGATGCCATCTTTTGTGGAGAAACCTGACATCACTTCTGCATAGGTTTTGTACATCTGAAAATACAAAAAGACACTACTTCAATAACGGATACATACTTACCGTTGTATGATCAGCAGACAGTGTAAAAATTGTATCAAGTGGTGTTGGATTCATTCATTGTTTACATATAATTATCCCTTCTGAGGAATAACGTTGTATATTAATTATCTTTGTATGTATGCATTTATAAATACTATAGACATTGTATTTATTATTGGTATTACACTGTTTGAGCACTCCTTGCACTTTATAAAACATTTATTTGTAATAGTAATTGTCATTTCCTATATTAGTAGTAGCCCCTTGCCCTCCGTCAGGTGGCTGTCCCCTTTCTTTTTTAGTCAGTGTTACGGAGGAGCCCCCTTGGTTTCTGATTCTATAGTAAATTCAGACTTGTGGATGACTATACCAAAAAGTTCGAGCCCTTGGCTTTACAGAGAGATCTAAATATGTGATGTAACTAGTGACATAAGTGGCAATACCTCAAAACCTTGTGGGGGGCTCAACTGAGTTTCCCGGGGCCGGAGGGTAAACAGCACCAGTGTTCCACATAGCTTCTTGTCTTGCTGCCTTAATTATTTATTACACTTGAATGCAGATCATCCTCCAAACCAACAGCAGCTCTCATACAATTGCCAATATTGTCTTCCGTCCAGGCAGTGCTCAGGGCCAAACTTCAGCAGCTGGATTGCAGGCAAGGACATTCAAGTCACTCTCTCACCTAGCTAACCCATGCTGATGTAATTTTATCCTATCTATTTTCAGTGCTCATCCCTTTTCCTCCATTCTTTCTAAACCTACTGCTACCATAACATTTATATAGCACCAACAGTTAGCCAGGAGTTTTATAGAAGTAATGTGATCTTTGCTGAGAAGGCTTATTACCATAATATTTAACAATTATATAGTATGGGTCAGTATTATCTTCCTCAAATTGCATGTGTCTGCATTTAAGTGGCTTGCCTTAAGGCTGATTTATATGTTATAAAATTCATGTGTCCTGCAGGTGGAGTTTTGACAGACATGGTCTGGACGCCTCCACTGGGAACTTAATTCCCAGTCATGCAGGGGCCTAATTTGAATTGGGACCAGAGAGCACAAGAATGCACTTATGCCCCCCCTCCCCATGCTGTTTTGCCAACCTGAAATGGCCCCCCAGACGCTAGTATTTTTCTGTTAGGGAAACGTGCAGGATGGATGGCTATATGTGAGTTTCCCCAACTGGGCAGACAGTGGCTTCCCAATGCTATTTTAGGTTGGAGGAATGGTATGATGGAATGTACTACAGTCCTGATCTGAATAGGGCTCCCACGTACCTGGGACTTGAGTTCCTAGCAGGAAAATCCAGGTGCACATCTTATCTAAAATCCTCTTGGAGGCCATGTATACAGCACATGGACTTTGTAATGTGTGAATCCAACTTAAGACTAAGGATGGGATACAGCTCTGCTCAAGTGGAATCTGGATCAGAACTAGGGTTCCATCCTGGACTCATGGTTTTTTGTAGTTCTGGGTCTGTTCCAGTAATAATGTGAAAGGTAGGTGTAGGAGCTCAGGGTGGGTGTAAATTCATTTCCCAGTCCCTAGTGCAATGAGCAATTGTGTGTCTCCCTGCCTCAAATAGTCCCCCACATTCCACAAGACATTCAAAACAATATGCTACCAGCTTGCTAGGAATTTTAATAAGTAGAATTGCCAAATTAAACACACACACAATGTGAAAGGGTTATATAGAAAACACTGAATTCTGTGAAGTAATGGTGGTATTGGTCAAATCATAACATCTCACCTACCTCATGATGGTTTTTGTTTTATTTATTATTTTATTTAGGTAATATATGCCATCTTTCCAGAGTCCTGCTCAAGATGGCTTACAAGTAGAAGCAATGCCATAAAACATTATAAATTATCAAAATAAATGCAAAACAAGCAATTAAAAACTGTGAAGATAAAATAATTCCATGTATACAACAGTGATCCACTCAGAAGAGGATAAGACATAAATCAGAGTATATTACCTTTCCTCCTTGAGCTTAGGGCAGCAAGAATAGTTTGTTTACACAGAAAAAAATTATACTGCCTCTCCAGAGAACCTGGCGTGAGGTAGCTTGATAAAATAAAACATAATAAAAACATAAAACATTAAAAGTTATTAATTAAAATCCAGAATAAAAATAAGCAGCCAGAACGTAAAGCATAGATCACTGAGCAGCTTAAAATAAGTTTTCAGAGTAAAAGCACATTACAAAATGGTGTTAAAAGATCAACCCCTTAATTAAAAGCCTGAGTGAATAGCAATGTGTTGGCCTAAAAGAGACAGGCACCACACAAGCTTCAAAGGGAAGGGCATTCTATAAGTGAGGGACTGTGAGTAGGGCTGCCAACCTCCAGGTGGGGCCTGGAGTTTCCACAAAATTATAACTGATCTCCAGACTGTGGAAGTCTATGGGAACAGGAATCCCTAGCAGCAGAGGAGCAGGCTGGATTCAGGGAGGGCAGAACTACCCTGGGGCGCACCCTGATAATACAACAACTAATTGACAAGTATGCTTCCAACAGCTCAGTCTCTTTATACACAACCTTCATCGATTTAAGAACTTCCTTTGACTGTATAAATAGGGCCAGATTATGGGATAAATTGAAAGCTAGATCTATAGACTTAAGGCTCCTATATCTAATTCAAGCCCTGTATTCTAACACTTCTTTTAAGGTCAGTTGCCACAGAAATGAACACTTAATAAACCCCACTTTTATGGTAAAAAGCGTGAAACAAGGATGTGTATTAGCACCATTTCTATTCATTTTTTACATTAATGATATGATTAGCAGATTAGAAAATCTTGATACTCACCCTCCCACCTTAGCCGAATGGAAGATTTCGGCCTTAATGTATGCCAACAACACAGTACTATTATCTAGAACCCCCATGGGCCTTAGAAGGGCCTTGAAGGCGTTTAGCCAATTTTGCGATGAAAACCAGCTAGAGATCAACTACAGGAAAACCAAAGTCATGGCATTTGGTACAAGACCCAAAGTGAGGGTTTGGTCTAGAAACGGGTATAGGGTGGAACAGGTGATGAGTTCTAAGTATCTAGGGGTGACATTACAATCGTCTGGGCCTGCTGTTGGCCAAAAATCTTCTCTTTATTATTACAGCACTTAGCCAGTACGTTAACCATAAAATTTAAGTGCACATTTTACAACCATTTGAAACATGAAGCATATAAGTATATACAATTTAAAAACATAATTTCCTAATATCTATCAAAATTTGTAAAAACCAGGAAGTCAGCATAGTTCTAAGCAAGCAACCGAAATGGAGGCCTACACTCTAATGGGCTTTAACGACCAGAGCACAAAATTTCGCTATCTGGTGTAATGCAGTAAAATCTGAGTTTGACAGCAGTTTCTCTAATTTGTTCTTATCCGAATGTTCTGAGATACCATCCAGAAAGGGAATAAATCTCATACGTGCTTCCTTATAGAAAGGGCATCTCAGGAAAACATGTTCCTGGGTTTTGGCCAAAAAATCTACATAAGCTATACTGAGATTTTTTTCATACTAAAGGGGGGCATTATATATCAACGGCTCTTAAATTATATCAGGCCAAAATTGGATCTCTGTATGGGACATTATTAGGTTCTCCATTTTATTCTTGTGCCCCATTAGAAAGAGTACAATCTAAATTTTTTAAGAGCAGCATTTGGCTTCCCCCGATGTGTTCCAAATGCAAACCTGCATCTTGGGTTCAGTATGATTAAAATGGAAGCTAGAGTAAGTCTCACCTCCATTAATTTCTGGCTTAAGTTGCATTATTTGCCCCAAAGTTTAACACCATTAATTCTTTGAGATTGTTTTCAATCTCCCTTGCTAAAGGCAGTCCTTTATAAGATAACCACCCTAGGCCTTTCGTTGGAGGCTCTGTTAACAATGGGATTTGACCAGGCAAAGGCCTCCATCAAGCAGTGGGTGCTAGACATTGAACAACAGGAGGGTATTAATAGGGTTTCAAATTTTCTGGCTCCTGACAATATCAAGTATGTTGTAGCTCCAGCTGCCTACTTCTCATTACTAGAGACCTCCACTCACTGTAGGGCGTTCTCATCAGCCAAGTGGAATGCACTCCCCTCAGTGGTGATGGAGGGGCATTATAGAAAGTTATCAATGTGAGAGAGGGTCTGCCCTTGCAGAGAAGGCATGGTGGAGACAAATAAGCATATTTTGCTCCATTGTAAATTCTATGCGGATATCCGAACAAAGTTTATTTTTCCGTTGTTAGTAGGTTTTCTGGCTGTTCCAACTTGGAACTTACCAGGAAACTGTTTTTAGGTGTTAACTCACTGATTACTGCTCCCGGTGCTAGATTTCTCGCTGCAGTGTATAAAATTCATAAGGAAATAGCAAGAAGTATAACTGATTTTTATTACTTATTTCCAAAGAATTTTATGTGTAAATTATGTATAAACCATGTTTTATGTGTTGTAATTTTATGTGTTTTATTCAAAGGAACATTTTTGGATGTTCTGTTCTGGTCCCAGACCATATTAATAAACTATTGATTGATTGACTATGGAAGTCAATTCCACTGAAGTAAAAATGGCAGCTTTGGAGGGTAAAGTCTATGGCATCACATCCCTGCTGAGTTCCTCTCCGCTCCAAATTCTGCCCTCATCAGGCACTGCCCCCAACTATCCAAGAATTTCCCAACCCTACTTGTGAGATAGATCTTAACTGGCAGGATGGACAATATATGTACCGTAGCAACAAGTAATTTAGGGATGTAAAGGTGAAAACCAGCACTTTGAATTGTGCCAAGAAACAAATGAGCAGGCAGGGTAGATCAGCACCAGAGTGACATGATCCCTGTATCCAACCCCTGCCAGTAGCCTGGATGACACAATTCGATCTAGCTGGAGTTTCTAGACCACTGTCAAGAGCAGCCTCACATACAGTGCATTACAGTACACTCACCTGGATATAATCAAAAGAATGGATGGCCATGGCCAAATCACATTTCTTCCCTTTTCCATTTTTATCTTCATAACTCTCCGAGCTAGGTTATAATAAGGGAGTACAACTGGCCTAGATTCATGGCTGAATGACCTTCCTTGTCCTAGTCCAACATTCTCACCACTATACCACAGCAAAAGAACAGAACCAAGAATCCAGAAAGCAGTGATATAATCGATTCCCAAACTTCTCCCTAAATTTAGTCTATCTAAGCATCAGATTGAATTATGAAATCTAGGCAATATAAAGTCATATCCAACCATATATGTATTTTTCCATTGCACATCCACGTTTCTTTGCAGGACTTCAATTTTATTTTTATCCCATTAATTCTTGTACTGTCTGTGTAGTTAATCTCACATTAATGTCAGAACAATCCTGTAAGGTAGGTTAGACTGAAAGACTAAATTGTCCAAGGATATTGTGTAAATTTCATGATTTATTCTTAGTTGCTCATATTTTCAATATTTATTCTTAGTGTTTCCTGACAGAAAGTGAAATTTGAAAGTGCTCCTCTGTATGACTCTCAACATTTGTTTGTTCAGTTAAGATTTGTTTTATAATTGTGCATTCATTGGTAAGAAATTTTGGTTTATTAATTATGAGTGGAGTTTTTCACTGCTAAAATGTTAAGTGTTTGAAATGAAGCCACATGAATGCCCTACTCAGCTCTGTTTATACACTGAACAACACTGTGCTGAAATGGAAACCAGCCACAATTTTCCAGAGTTCTTGCTTTACTATTTTTTGTATGCCTGTAGGAAAGGCCATATATAATGTTAAGATAAATCTTTCTAAAACCAAAACAACAACAAAGACTCCCTGAAGGGATGGAAAAGAGCAAGAGTCCAGTAGCACTTATAAGACTAAAAAAATTAGTGGTAGGGTATGAGCTTTCATGAGCCACAGCTCACTTCTTCAGATACCAAGAATCCAGAGAGCAGAAAGTATCTGAAGAACTGAGCTGTGGCTCACGAAAGCTCATATCCTACCACTAATTTTGTTAGTCTTATAGGTGCTACTGGACTCTTGCTCTTTTCCACTGCTACAGATAGATTAGCATGGCTACCCATCTTGATCTATCCCTGAAGGTAATTCTGACCCTCGCAAGCTTGCACTCTGAAAATCTTGTCGGTCTCTAAGGCTCCACTAAAATCCTGCTGTTCTACTGCAGACCAACATGGCTAATCACCAAAAATACAACTGAAATGTATAAAAACAGAGTTGCACTTACCTGTAATTGCTATTAATTGAGTGGTCTTCTGTGCAGGCACACATGGATCTGTGCATGCAATGAACATGAAATTTCTAAAGCTTTCCAGTGCTTTCTATTGCACAAGGAGCACTCCCATCTCCACTTGGCTTGGGCCAGGTCTGCCTGCCAAACCGGCATGTGACTGAAGGACAGGCAAGCTCCTTCCTTCAGTCTTCCGTTTGCTGCCATCAAGTATCAGAGGATGCCAAAAAGGAAAATCCTACAGTGGAGAAGGGAGCAAGGGAGGCATGTGTTTGCACAGACCACTCGCTAGACAACAGTTGCAGGTAGGTGCAACCCTGTTTTCATCATAGCTTCTGTGCATTCCCACATGGGAGAGTACCAAGTTCACTAACCTTGGAAGTGGGGTAAGACCACTTTTTCCACAGCTGTATTTCTTTGAATTCACATCTACAGAGTAGCGTTTGATGAAAGTGGAAGCTGAGGACCACGTTGTCATTTTACATATATCTGAAACACTCTTCCAAGGAGAATGGTTGATGATACTTGAGCTCTAGTGGAATAAGTGGTGACTGCCATCGGACATAGGACCCAGGACAGCAAATAGGATTGCAGGATAGTTGAGACCACCCACCATGAAAGAGACTGTGAGGGCCAGAAAGGAATATGAATAAATGCTTGTCTTTGTGGATCTATTTTGTACATTATAAATAAAACAGTAACACCCTTCTAACATCTAAAGTATGTACATTCTGCTGCTGGAGAGGTTGTAGAAAAGAGCATTGGAAAAAACGACGACTTGGGAAAGGTGAAAACTGGAGACCATTTTGGAAAGGAAGTCTAAGCTTGGCCTACAGACTACCTTATCCATGTGGAACTGTAGGAAAGTGATAGAAGATCCTAACTCCATGTTGACAAAGGAAGGACTGAGGAAAGGAGCGCTCTCCTCCCTTGGTCACATATTGGTTTTGGCGGGAAGAACCAGTGGGAACTGAGGAGGAGCACTCTTGAGCTATAAAAAGTACTGGAAAGCTTTAGAACTTTTCATCTCCACAGCTGGGTTGAGCACGCATGGACACACGTGGGACTGCACAGAAGGCACAAAGATGAACATACAAACCTTCATGTCCCTTGCTTTCTGGCACAGAAATGTAAGACGACGACGACGATGAATAAGCAAGCCAGGAAGTTTTATTTCTTATCAGTTAACGTTATCATATAATCTAAGTTGAAGTAATAACAAAGAAGGAAGATTCCTTTCCAATTTTAAAACTATTCATTAAAACTAATAAGATTGCAAATAATTATATGTTTCCATGTATTTAATCTTACCACATTTCCATAAATCAAAGGAGCCCAGTATCTCATCTTTGTTTATGCAAGTTTCATACTAAAGTTAAATTAAAGGAAAAGAGCTTAAAGATAACCTTTCTCTGTCTTTCCATTTATCTCACATTTGAAAAGGGGGACTTTCTATGTAATACATAAAACCATATAAAGTGTTGATAGAAAAAAGAAAGCGATTGATGTGCCACGCGTAATTTCAGGATAGCTCCTAGCCTCATTTCCTTTCCTAGTATATATTTAAGAAAAACAGTATCTTTTTGTAGATCACAGACTTCATGTACACTATCATCCATCTTTAATAAACTTCAACTTGGCTGTATAATAAAATAATGATGTATTTGGTATCTTCATTCCTCTTTTTTACTAGCCTCTATAAACTGTTTCTTCCCATTCCAGATAAACTGCAAGCATATCTTTCGCCAATGAAAGCCAGCTGGTTGGTTTATACTTTTTTAAAACCTGGGATTACCATCTCTGTCTGGGGAAATTCATTGAGATTTGGAAGTGGTGCCTGAGGAGGAAAGTGAGAAGGGATGTGGTGCCTCATAATATACTCTCTAAAGCTGCCATTTCCTCTGGGGGTCCTTTGCAGACTCATGGGCATTATTCAAGAAGCTCAGGTTGTTTTTGTTTTTATTTAATTATTTAAAATATTTATATCCTGTCTTATTTCCTTGGACTCCAGGTGGCTAACATTGCTACTACATGCTGCAAGGACACAAAACATAGAAGTCCAATAGCAGAAATAAATAAAACAAGACTGAAAAACACACACACAGTTTTTGAAAGCACTACTAAATCTCCTGAGACAGTTCACCCACTAAAATAGAACTATTTTGCATGCCTTAAGTGTAGCTGGAGATGGTGCTCTCCATGTCCACTTTGTTGGACAACTGGACCTACCACTGAGAAAGCACATGATCATGGACAATCCTGAGGGCACTACAAGGAGAAGACTGTCTGAGGAATATAACTGTCATATGGCAATATACTGGGAGATGTAGTTCTGTATGACATTCCTAGGCTATGAAGGGATACAAAGGTAGTAACCAGCTTTGAAGCTTGGGAGCCAACATGTAACCACCTGTCAGGCTCTGCCAAGGAGGTGTTGGAGCTGGGAGTGGGGGCTCGCCCTCCAGGATGGCCTACTTGCCTGCGCCAGCCATCAGATATATTTCAGAAATGGGGAGGAGGGGAGTTCACAACACCCTCTCCCCCCTCCGAGTAGCCTGCCATCCCTCTATCGCATCCAGAGGCTAGCCAGTTCTTCCTCCCTAGCGCCCCTGGGAAGCTCACTTTTCAGAGGATCTCCTGGGAGGAAATCCTGCCCCTCCCCCCGGGCTCCATCCTATTCTAGAGTTGGCTCATCCTCCCCCAGGCTGACAGACAGGGCTGATGGCCCATCTAAGAGCTTCTAAGGGCTCACCCCACTCTTGCCCCTTCTTTGGCCTTTTAGGGCTTCCTTGCAAGGTGGGGTTGGCCAGCCCCTTCCAGGTAACACAGTTGGGCAGCCACTCTGATGGCCTTCTGGCTGCCCTCCCCCAGCCAGCTGTGGAGGACTCATTCTCGGGAGTGCTTTGCAGGCTGGGCCACACTCACAGCATTAGGGGGAACAGCCTGAGTCACTGGTGGTGGAGTATCCCAGGTGGCCCTAGTGTGGCTGCAGTGCTTGGAGCCTTGCATGTTGGCCAGCTCATTCACCACTGGCTTTGGCTGCAGCCCTGGCTTGTTGGCAGCTCAGTTGACTGGGTCCTCTGGGGGACTTGGCTCAGTGGCGGCTGCTTCCGTCTTCAGCTCAGCAGCATCTGCTTCCTTCTCTGTCGTCCCTGTTGGACTCTTCAGCAGAGGCAGGTGGAACAAATGGAGGCAGGTGGACCAAAAAACGGCCTCTTACTGAGGGGGGAGTGTGCCCCCCCCCAAGTGGTGCAATGGTTAAGAGCGCAGGACTCTAATCTGGAGAACTGGGTTTGATTCTCCACTCCTTCACTTGAAGCAAGCTGCGTGACCTTGGGTCAGTCACAGCTTTTAGGAGCTCTCTCAGGCCCCCACCCACCTCACAGGGTGATGGTTGTTGTGGGGATAATAATAACATACTTTTAATTTATTAATGGGCATTAAGTTATCCTGAAGGGTGGTACATAAATCAAATGTTATTATTATTGTTGTCATCTGGTAGCTGGCCACCCTGCCCCACAGATGTGTTTTAATGCTTGGCTGATGTGCAATATGGGCACGACTGTCCGTTTTATACTCTATTGCACTGATTAACATGTTTTAATCTAATTTGTGCTATTTGTTTTTTATTGTATTCATTACCACCTATGATCTGCTCTGAGCCCATTTGCGGGGATAGTAGAATATAAATTGAATAAAATAAATAAATAAATAATTCTGGGGAGGGAGGACTCTGTACCTCCAGACACTAGTGCAATTAATGTAGCACTCAAGTGATCTATGAAGAACAAGAGAGCCCTGCTAAAACAGAACATGGATCTATTTAGTCCAGCATACTTTTAAAGCCATCTTGACTTGTGGCCATCGCTACATCCATTTGCAATGCATTCTGCAATTTAATTTCTCATTGAGTAAGGAAGTATTTATTTCGTCTGTTCTGAACCTGTTGCCTATCACTGGGCACCCTTCCCCAAGTTCTCCAACCACTTAACCATCTTGGTTGCCCTCTTGTTTCTCCCCTTCTACAGGTTTCCTTGGCTTTTCCCATCTCTGCAATATCTTTTTGGAAATATAGCGACCAGAATGGAGTTTGCCTTTTTCATTGCTGCTGTACATTGAGTTGAGATTTTCTTTTTTTTCCTTTTTTTTATTGGGTGAGTATAATATAAATGTTTACATTTTCCAAATCTGCCCTTTCTTAATCTATTCCCCCCCTTTCCCTCCCCCCCTCTCTACTATAGACTTTCAACAGCTTTCCAGCCCAATGTCTAACACTATTCTACTTAATATTATTTGATTATTTAGCAAATAAATTGTTCTCTTAACTCAATAACTATTTCACATCATTGTCCATATTTCCCCCTTGTAATGATCACTATCTCCCTCCTTAATCAAAGACTAAAAATTGTCTATTAACCACATCTCCCCTTTTACGTCCCACTTTCTTTCTATATATTGTTTCAGTTTCCCCCAGTCTTTAAAAAAATCCTCTGGATTTTGTTCTCTTAGTTTTCTTGTTAATTTGTCCATTTCAGCCATATGTAGTAGTTTTTGTATCCAATTTTCAACATATGGCACTTCTTGTGTCTTCCAAACTTGAGCATACAATATTCTTGCTGCCGTTGTCATATAAAATACGAGTGTTCTGTCTTGTGGATTAATTCCGTCTAAGTTCAAGTCCAGCAAAAGCAGTTCTGGATTTTTATTTATTTGAAATTTTAAAATTTGAGACATGGCTTCTGTAATATTCCTCCAGAACTGCTTTGCAACATCACAAGTCCACCACATATGATAAAATGAACCTTCATGTTTCTTACATTTCCAACATTTATCAGACATTTGGTTATTTCCATATGCTATTTTCTTCGGCGTTAGGTACCATCTGTACATCATCTTATACACATTTTCTTTAATATTAGTACATGTTGATATCTTTAAGGTGTTCTTCCACAAGTGTTCCCACGCCTCCATTGTTATATCTCTATTACAGTTTATGGCCCATTTCACCATTTGCACTTTAACTGTTTCATCTTCTGTGTACCATCTTAACAGGACCTTATAGACTTTAGATATCTTTTTTTCTCCATCTTGCAATATGCTTTCTTCCAGTTCAGAATTTTTCAGTTTAAATCCAAATTTCAAACGATCTGAATCATATAAGTCTTTAATCTGTCTGTATTGAAACCAACCATATTGAAATGGCAACTCATCACATGTTTTCAACTTAGCCATATTTTGCTCCTTTTTCAAAATTTCTTCATAGGTCAA
This sequence comes from Eublepharis macularius, assembly GCF_028583425.1. Classification (NCBI taxonomy): domain Eukaryota; kingdom Metazoa; phylum Chordata; class Lepidosauria; order Squamata; family Eublepharidae; genus Eublepharis; species Eublepharis macularius. The sequence continues at coordinate 73,507,735 of NC_072795.1, forward strand.
GCATTGTTCTCTGTTGTAAATTATTGGTTCAACAACTTCTAATGGCACCACCCACATCGGGATGCCGCCATCTAAATATTTTTTATATTTTGACCAGACCGTAAAAATGCTTCTTCTTATGTAATGATGCAAGAACATAGAGTCTGCTTTAAGTTTTTCATACCATAAGTAGGCATGCCAACCAAAGAGTTTTTTGTATCCTTCAAGTGTAAGTAGTTTTTGATTTTTTAATAACATCCAATCTCTAAGCCACACTAAACATACTGCGTCATGGTATAGTCTTATATTAGGCAATTGTAGTCCTCCTCTTTCTTTAGCATCACATAACACTTTCATTTTTACTCGGGGCTTCTTCCCAGCCCACACAAAATCTGATAACTTCCTTTGCCATTTGTCAAATTGTTTGTTGTCCCTTATTATTGGTATCGTTTGCAGTAAAAACATTATTCTCGGAAACACATTCATTTTAATTGCTGCTATTCTTCCTAGCCATGACAAATTCAGTTTATTCCATTTAATCATATCTCTATTTGTTGCCACAGCTTCTCATAGTTATTCTTGAATATATCTATGTTCTTTGCAGTAAGTTCAATTCCTAAGTATTTCACTTTATGTGTTACCTTACAACTTGTATTTTCCATTAATTCTTGTTGTTTTTGCTTAGTCATATTTTTACATAATATCTTGGACTTTCTTTTATTAACACAGAATCCCGCCAGATCTCCAAATTCTTTAATCTTGGTCAATAGTTTTGGCATGTTTTGAATCGGGTCTTCTATTATAACCATTACATCATCTGCAAATGCTCTTACTTTGTATGTAAATCCTTTTATCTTCATGCCTCTTATGTCATCATCCTCTTGTATCTGCATCAATAGAATTTCCAGTACCATAACAAACAGTAATGGAGACAGTGGGCAGCCTTGTCTTGTTCCTTTTCTTATCTCTAATCTCTTAGTAAGTTCATCGTTTACTACAATCGCTTCACATTGGTCTTTATAAATTGTTCTCACTGCTTGAATAAATTTCTTTCCCATTTGTAATTTCTCCATTGCGGCAAACATAAAGTCCCAATTTAAGTTGTCAAACGCTTTCTCTGTGTCTACAAAGAAGAGACCAACTTCTTTTTCAGGATGCTTTTCATTGAGTTGACATTTTCATTAAGTTTGCCACTACAATCATAAGATCTATTTCAATCTTGGCCTTGGCCAGTTCAGACTAGGGGTATGCAATTTGGTAGATCTGGCCTGAAAACATACCTGAAAAATACCTTATTGGTATTTCTTGAGTATATTTGGGGATCCCAATCATATCCAGTATTGTTGGTCCTGAATAATCTCTGAAATATTCAGGAATTACCAGGGCTGCCATTTTACAGGTCATAACAGCTTGTTTTTCTCCCTTTACAGGATTCCTTGGCAAAAGGAGGGAGGAGATGGAAGGGGGAGGGAGAAGGATCTCACGAGAGAATGGCATGGCATGTTGGGGGAGACCAAGCACAGTGATTCTCTCATAACCCACAAGCTGGACTCCTGGCTGCAGCTTCAGGGCAGTATGTTTTGGAATGTGTGTTTTTGGCTCTTCCACTCTGGTCTGTCTGTGCCTTACTTTTGTTCTGCTGCCAGCTGCCAGGTTGGTTCTTCTGGGATTCTCCAGTTTCACATTGGTTCTGCTGGGATTCTCTGGTTTGACACTCTTGGACTTTGGCCTCTTCTGCATGGTGAACTTTACAGTGAGTTTTCTGCATCGTCAACCCATGAGAATTGGATCTGCTTTATTCATCAGTTCTGGCTACAAACTGCTTTGATTCCTTAATTCTACATTTCGAGAGAGTCAAACTTTGAGAGAGTGGGGTCTGGGTTTTTTTTACTTTTGCACTAGAAAAATGCCCCGTTTCTGCTGATGGCTTAGAGGACAAGTCAGTTAGCTTATCACCTTAGATCATGTCAGTTTCGTTAGCAGATTGGCTGAGGACTGGTCAATTTCCTCAGCTGATGGTTGAGGAAACTTACAAGGGTTTTTTTTGGGGGGGTGTCTTTTTTAATGGCACCAATATTGCAACATTGCAGTCTGTTTCAATTTCTTTTTAAACACCAAAAGAAGAATGGACTAAAAAGTACAGAAATCACAGGTGAAAACTTTAAAATATCAAGTGGAATTCAGGGCTCTCTGAAGAGTTTTTGTGTTCGCCATAGTGCAGCATTCCCACCTAGCACCAGCCCCCCAGCAGTTACAAGCCTTTTTTTTCCTTTAAGGCACAAATGTTACAATGTTGCAATTTAATTTTTTTTTTAATCAGAAAAGAAACTGGATCAGTGCTGTTCAACCAATCAGGATCCAGGGGAATAAATGGGCAAAAAGCAGAGCCAAGGCCAGGCTTCACACTGAAGAAAGCATTCTCCATTTCAAAAAAGCCCCAGTTTGACTTTGCTGGGAGGGGGGGGTGGGAATTGGGGTATGACCACAGGGAGAAAAGCTGGGGAAATATCAGTTCTGTGGCAGATGCAGCCTTTCTCCATGTGGAACACAAAACAGTCTGGGAAGACTGAATCAGGGTATTTTGACCACACGTGCAGAACTCTGGAAAGAAAGGCATCAGTATGTGGCCAGCGCTGATGGAAAAAGCCCTGTGTAGAATATACCCTTGTTGTTTCTTTTTGCATTGGGAAGCTTGGAGAGATGGGAGGTGGGACGCAAAAGTACAGCTTTTCATTTTGTAGCCTGCAACAGACATTGCTCATTTTTTATTTTATTGTTTAGTACTGAAAGTGCATAATTATAAATTAACATTAAAAAAATTAGCTGTGGTTTTGGCTTGTTATAAATTAAAACATAGTACTTAACATACACACGAGGGAACAATTTATAAACAATTCATGAAAGTTATGGAAAAGAAGCTGCTAACTGCAAGAGAGTAGGAAGTTATCAAGCTGGGAGAGGAAGAAAGGAAAAGTTAAAGGGATAGTAGCTCTAAAAAACATGACTAGAACATCCACTGCCCACATGAAATAGCACAGTGGTATGAATGCATTTGAAGTAAAATGAAATTGCCACAAATCAGGCCTGAAGAAAGACGGGAAATGAACACAGAAAACATAAAAAAGCACTGCATTACTAACAACATTTTAATTAAAACCCAATTTAGAAATACTGACAATTCTATGCTAAATGGCCATTATGGAACAACCAAATATAGTTCCACCTGGCAAGTGTGTATGATTCACATTTATACCGTTTGGTGAAACATTTTTTAAAAATTACAAATTAACATAGCTCACATCCAGACAGCTATGTTCATAGTTTTGATAGTTTACTATCAAAGACCAAACTAGGGACATATTTGGAACACCATAACAGAACAGGTTGTTTAACAGCATATATTTAGAGCTTTCAAAGTCAATTATCTCCTTATTAACTGATTAATTCTGACAAATTAAAGTAGCTGATTAGCTCTGGTTTCTAAACAGCTGTTTAGCAGGTTATTAGTGCTGTGCAAATACACAAAATTATTTTGTTTAAAAAAGGGGGTGCCAGTACTCAAAATGGAGATCTGCAGAGAAGGCAACAAGACAGCCAATATACTCCATCATGCCCACTGATGACATCATCATTGGCTGCAACAGAATAAATTGTCTGCCCTGCCACCTTCTCTGCAGTCCTACTACCACCTTCTATTTGCAAAGAAACTGGAGAGAGGGTAGAGGTGTCATGTCTGTGCCTCATCCATGCCAATGCAGACCTGTTGTTCTGAACCAATATTTCATGCTATAACTTGATGTCATATTGCCAATGCCATAACTGTTTCTTTGCACAGGCTTATTGAAGCTCCAGGTGTCTTATCTAACGGACTATAGAAACTTTCAGTGCTGCTGACCTTGTATACTGCTCACTCCCATGCACTTCTATGTCTCAAAGTTGATCTCTTGCTTTCTCAGTGTCTCGACTTGATAGTACAAATATGTGAGACATTCTCAGGACAAGTTTGAGCCAAAAGTAGAGATGGGCACGAACAGCAATACGAACAAAAAAAAAGCCACAGACAGCCCAATCTGCTGTTCGTGAACAAGTTATTCATGAGGCCCCATTCTAAACGAACAGGTGGTCGTTGCAAGCCTCGTTCGTTGCTTTTCATCAAGCCAGACAGTCTGGCACCTGCAATCAATTCCCTTGGCAACCAGAGGCAGGGACTGCCTGAACTCTGTCTGAACTCCTGCTGTTGCCCTGGAAACCCCAATCTAAGCCCAATTTCGTTTGATAGGCAGGTCTTCCTTTCAAGTGTGGAGCTCCAAATTTGTTACAAGGGAGCAAAGAGCAGGGGGGAGGGGGGCTCCCGGCTCTGGCTTTGCAGACAGTGGAGAGACAGCTGCTGTTGGCATATTGATAGAGTGCATTGGAGCTTAAATTTTCTTTGTGTCATCTCTAGCCAAAAGTCCTGTTTTACTGTTGGGAGGGGGAAGGAGCAAACGTGTGGGTTAAGAGAAAGGATTTTCCCACAAGTCACTATTCCTGTCAACCTGTTCTTACCACTTAGATGCTTGCCTTACTTTTGAGCAATCCTATGGACATATCTGTGGAAGTGATCTGATTTCTGAATAAAGCCATTTAACCAAGAGCCTGGATTTCTTGTTGCAATGGTACAGGGATCTATCTGCCATAGCCTGTCATCCATAGCCTGACATTGGTGGGAAAGCATCAGGGCGGCTGGTACACTCCATTGCACTTGCTGAGGATGTCATTAGCAGGCATGAAGGAATATATCATTTGCCCTGCTGTCTTTTATGCAATCCCACCTGCTGCCTTCTCTGCCAGCAAAGAGGCCAGCAGAGAAGATGGAAGGTGGGATTGCAAAGAAGGTAGCCGAGCAGACAATATATTGTCACTCCTTCTCTGCAGTCCCACTTGCCACCTTCTCTGCTGGGCTCTTTGCAAAAGAGGCCAGCCAGAAAGAGATGCCAATACACCATACTGGCACACACCAGGACAAAAAAAGTCCTGCAAATACATATCAGAAAGACTTAATATGCAATAGATTCAGACATCACCAGATTCTGCTTTATGTTACTCTCATTGAATCAGTATCTTTTAAGTTTGACATGGGTGAATGCATGCTACTGTTTCAGTCTATACAGCACTGAACATCAATGTTGTAGCAAAATTACTGTCACTGTGCCAGTATGCTTTCATTGATTTTTTGAAAACAATTTATTCTTTTAGTAACTTTCACTCTCTTTCACAATTGAAAGCAATACTATCATATTGCCATTATGCAATGGCATCGCTGTGTGCTGCACCATCATGTGTCATTATCTCCTGCTGTCTGATTTCTAGTCACTCCTGCTTATGAACTTTTCTTGAAAAAATCCATATTTAATAATTCTTCGAGAGATATTTATCTGTGGTAGAAAATATAAAGAAACCACAACTGGCCCTCAGGCCAGCTGCTGGGAGAACTCACACAGAAAGAATGAACAGAAGTAAATAGAGGCATCTGTGTGAGTGCAGTGATGACATGTTTAATACATGTGTGATGGAACACAATGTACAGAGAGGCTTCCACCATGCAGCATTCAGAATGCTGGAGGGGAAGGAGCTGACAGTGGCCTGAAATAAGAACTGGATTGGCAGTCATCCCCCTTCCCTCTGATTGGTTGGTCAGAACCTCACCTTCAGAATGGGAGGGCTACTGACAGGAATTTACAGTTCAATTGGAAGTTGAGATTTGAAGAGAGTGCGGGTAAGCATCTGAGGAAGGAGATCAGACAAGTACCCTACTGTCAGGGCCAGCTCCAGCATTGCTGGCACCTGAGGCAGCTTAATGCGCGTCGGACTGCACGCGCGTCGGACTGCACATGGGGGGCCTTCCAGCCCTCCTGTTCAGTTGCTCTGCAGGCCTGGCACAGCCGGCTGCCCTGGCCGCCGGCTGCGCCTGGCCCACAGAGCAACTGAATGGGAGGCTGCCAGCTCAACTGCCCCACACTGCCACCACCAGCACGTACTCCTGGCCGGTGGTGGTGGTGGCAGCTCCGTGGTGTGTGCCCCTGTCCCCAGACCAGCGCCCCTTTGGTGCCTTAGCACCCTGAGGCGGCGGCCTCACCGGCCTCAATGGGCAGGCCGGCCCTGCCTACTGTAACAACCCTGTTTGAGGGAGAAGAATTCCCAGTATAAAGCCTTTTTACACAGCCACAATAGAACTGAGTGTGTGTTTTTGGCTCAGAGGGAACTAGGTAGTAGTGGAGACTCCTATTCCAGCCAAAGCAAAGGGTTATTTCTTCTTAGGAAAGGAAAAATAACTCCTGCCTAGTGTCTAGAAAAAGGGGTTTGGTTCTGTAGAGGACCCCAGGACCAGTGTAAAAGGAAAACTGTGTTGAACTACCATCTGGCAACCTAAGTTTAAAAGGGGAACTCTGTGGAGAAACTTTGTTACTGTAACCCAAGGAGTAAACAAAATAGCTCTCACTAATAAGAACTAAGAACACTGAAACAAAGCTGCAAGCAAACTATTTAGGCTTTTACTTTTAAAGAATTCTGTTCTACCAGCAAGTTTTACCTTAGCCCTCTTGTTCCCTGATTGCTTATATTCCACCCCTGCCTGTTCATTAAAATTTGTTTCTTTTAAGAGTTATTCAGCCTCCATTGCCATTTCATATACAGGAGGAAGAGGACTCCTGTTCTTCCCCCTATCAAGTACTAGGCTGGGCTAAAAAGCCTAAAATATAACTGGTTATCATGGTGGAACATAAAGAACTTTAAACTATAAACAGAGACACACTACTTGAGGTTGTTCAGCCGTTTGGCGGAAAAATCTGCCTCACAGTGGAGGAGTGAAGGCGGAGGGGGGCGGGTCTGACATAACATGCATGCATTAAATAGTCATCACAACTCATAGATCAGAGAGTTATATAAGCTGGCATAACTATAAACATTTATGCTGTTTGGGGGTGGTGGTTGAAATAGTCAGGTGGACAAACTTAAGTTATAGTCATCCAGCCCTAATATGTATACTTGTATAAAAGTTTCATTGATCTTTAACAGATCTGACTTTTTAATTTAAGAAAACATAAAAATCGTAGTTTTAAATAATAAAAAATTAATTTTAAAGTATGGACATTAATTCAAAATTTCTCTCTTTTTGTTTTGTTTAGAAATTACTATAGAAATTTAAAGTGGCTCCTTAATTCAAAACATACATAGAATTGTTCCATTGATATGAAATAGTTTAGTTTAAGGATGCTGAAAGAACAACCCTTAGATTTCAGTCTGTAATAAGTAATGTTTCTTAAATTCATCATGTGTCCTTAAAAACCTACATTAATTATCCCTTTGCCATCAAAGTTTCCTGCCTTGGGGGTGACGAGAACTTTGTTCAATAAGAAGGAAAAATTGTCTCTTCTTTCCTGTTCCTGTTTGCAAGCGCAAGCAGCACTTGAAATGTGCTGCATCCTGCCTTACTATTGGTGTCTTTTATTTTGAAACAAACTTTTCCATTGTTAAATGTTTTGGCTTTTGAATCCTTCTCCCTCAAAGAACTGTTTGATTACATTCAGTGTGATGGGGAGGGGGGGGGAATCTAAACATTCATCATTATGAAAAGCAATGGAAGGATTATTTTATATAACCAAAGTGAATAAAACCACCGGAAGGCCATGAAATAAAAGAGAAAGGTTATGAGATTGTTTTATTCATAGCTTTGAACCCTATATATACCATTATTCACTGCACTGAGAGAAGATTATTCAAGTACGGGCCCAGTCTTCCATGAAGAGGTCTATCCAGCAAAACATCTGTGGAGGAGGAGTAAGGACCAAAGTGGACATGATGCTGGGAGGGTTCATGTATATTATGGGAGATGATATTATGTACATTACCCACAATATGGTAGATTTCCACTGAACATTAGGATACATTTCCATAGTAAGTGCAGTTTGAAAATGAAACCAGTTACTGGGGGTGGCTCTTCCTTCAATGGAATTCTTCAAGCAGAGATTGGACAACCATCAAAAATGTTCTAACTTTGGGTTTCCTGTACAGGACAGGGGGTGGGACTAAACCGCCTACAAGGCTCCTAACTCTGATTCATGTACAGCAGCATGTGGGCTCTACTGTTTTATCAAAGTGGAACTAAGGGAAACTAAACCCTTCTACCTGCCTGCGCCATGTTCCACTGCTTTTGTCACTATTCCCCTAGCCCAGTTAAAATTGAAAGCAGTTGAGTACAAAAAGAAATGTCAGGAGACGGAACAGGATTTAGCTCCCCTCACTTATATGATCTTTCCCCCCCCCTTAAAACAAAAAGTAGCTCCCCCCCCCCCCCCGCATATATGAACTGGTAGACATGTAAATGAACAACTGTGAATCCCTCCCATCATATCTAATTTGGGGCCTAAGGGAAATATTTATGGTGATTTTTGACTTGTGCTGTGAATTGTATAAAAATGGTTCTAATCTCACTGTTGTATGCTCTAAAATAGTAGTTTTCAAACTGTGTTCTAGGAAACCTTGGGGTTCCTTGGAGGTTCCCAGTGTTCCTCAAAAAGAAGATTCATAATGATGGACAAGTTCCAGAATTGCTGGCAACATACAGGGATTTCATGGCAGACAAAGGTCATTTCTGGATGGAGCTTTTGTATTAGTTCTGGCCCTATACTGCTTTGATGACTCCTCTGAGTTCCACACCAATGATCAAAATACTTTGGGCCAGTCTCCAAATTGCTTCTCAGAGGCTTTAGAGTTCTGTATGGTGAACGGTTGCTTCAGCTACAGAATAGATTTTCCCCCAGGTTTTCAGCAGTCTCTCTCGCTCTGTGCATATACCTCGATTTTTTTTAATAGCAAAGTAAAACAACGTGTTTTTGAAAATGCAGAACGTTTTCTTCTGTGTCAGCCCTGGCCCTTTTGCCCTTCTCTTTTATTCACCTGCATCACAATTGGTTGAGCAACAATGCGTAAGTATACCTCCCCCCACCTTTCTTCTTCCACTGCTCTTGGCCCTCATCTTTTAAAAAAGTCATCATTTGTTATGCATACTGTGCCAGTCAAAACAGCACCCAGGAGTCTCTTATCCAGATTTTTTTCCTGGTTTTTTTTTTTTTAGAACAATGTTGCAAATTTTTTTTAAAAACATTGTACTGTGGTGGGAGAGCCAAGACAGTGATCACTGGGGCTGGCAGCTAACTATGGAAGAGAAGACAGACAGTAAAAGCCTCTGCAACTCTGTTCCCCTGCTGGCCAGCCACATCAGTGGTAACAATGGTGAGAGGTCGCCCAGCATGGCTCCCCTGTCTCCAGTTGCACTGAGCCTGGCCTCTCTGCCCCACCACCACCAGCTGCCTCTGCCTCCCCAGGCACAGCTGCCTCCTTTCCAGCAGAAGCTGGTTTTGGCTGCAAGAAAGAGCAGCTCTTGATCCTTGCTGGGTCAGTGGGAGGGGGAGGGGACAGAGCCCTCGACTGCAGGGATAGCTGAGTAGAGAAAACGTTAACCTTCTGTCCTCCCCACTGGGCCTCTGCCCTCCTTAGAGCAGAGTCACCCAGTAACCCCAATGGTTCCTCCACAGCCTCAGAAGCGATAAGGGCTTTGAAAAGACTTCCTATCCATATATTTAGTTCTTAGGAGCTCCCAGTAAACACAAGATAGCCAGTAAAAAAAATAAATAAACATTGCAGCTTTGTTTTAACTTTTTTAAAAAAACTTGACAAAACTGCTGATGTTCGTCTTTCCCCAGAAAGTCCACCACAGAAGAGGGGCATTTTTCAAAGTACAGAAATAAAAACTAGACACCAACCAGACACCATTTCAGTTTGACTCCTTCAAATGCAGAATTATAGAATCTGAAAGCGGTTCTAATCCTCACAAGTCTAAGACCCAGAAAACCTGCTGTTAGTGTGCCATGTGGATGACACCAAGGAAACAGATCTAAACATAGAAGTCTGGCGTGAAAAAGTTGAAAGGTTTTCTTGTGAGTGGAAAGTTTGGAAACCAGTTCAGAAATTTGCCATCTGGATGAAGTCACAAAACTAAGGGATTTAATGGGTAAAAAAAGGCACCAACATTAATTCTCCACCCCATAGTTCTCCACATATCAACTTTCCAAGAATTACCTATACAGTCAGACCACACAAGTGAACTGCATGCAGTATGGTGACTATAGAGACCATATGATTTGACAAAAGTAAACCAATTCACAAGACCTTGAGGAGGAAATCTAGGCGCTATAGATAGGCTGCTTATCTTCAAGTATTAGCTACACTACAAGAGGAAGAAAATAGCAAAAAACGTAGAGAGAGAGGTCAAATACTAAAAATGAGTCTGTGTTGGAGACTGGGGTTAAGAATGGATTCCATACTGGAAAATTGGGTAACTGTTATATACTGTGCGTACTTGTAGTTGGTATATATCCTTAATGCAAAATTTATTAATGCATATTTCCAGATTAATCAATCTACATTTCAGATTGATTACTCTGGAATAAACAGGAACATGTTCAAAATTACATGTTCAATATATATGTTGAAATGGTGGGAGAACAGATTTAGTTTACCACTCAGGAAACAAACCTCTCTTCCCACCTATGCGCTCTAAACAGAATGCATGCAAAGAATTAACAAGAATATAAGTTATGGTCTTGTGAAAATCCACTTAAATTGTTAAAATATATTTTTCTTTAGCATCGATGAGACTTTCCTATTCTTCTGCTTTGAGCATTTTCCTTGTTAACAATTAAACAAATTGCATATTTACATACTCTTATTCTTTAGTAATTTTTCTCTTTGATATTGGTCTCATATATAAAAGATTAATGAACCCAGAACTGACATTCTACAGACTAAGATCATTTCAGAACCAACTGGTAAATGCTGCAGAATGGAAAGTAAGGGAGGTGAGGTTATATTGTGAATAGTTGTCACGGCAACCTGATGTGTTGGTGAGTAAAACATGCTGGGTGCATATTGTTATAGACCAGGACAAGTTCAAAGCTGGTGCTTCGCTGAAAAATCTTGTTGCCAAGGCAATGCAACAGAAGTCTAGATTTAACTGAAATGAACACCACAGATGGCTTATGACAGTAGGATCTAGGTGGCTGGAAGGCAAACTCTTTAAAGTACTAATGTAAAGATAGCAATAGTAGAAATGAGAAGGGAAAGATGCTGTTAAGAGGAAAAGAAAGCGAGGAGTGTAGCTAATGTCAGCCGAGGAGTGTAGCTAATATCAGGTGAGCTTTCTTTTTTTAAAAAAAAGTTGTATAATATTCTTCTGTGTGAAATAAGCTAACTTCTGAAACTCAGTGGATGATTGAGGTATTAGTACTGATGAGCTTCACACAACTAGCTAAATTACCACTGCACAGTTCAATAAGTTCTAGATGCTGACATCATTGGTCAGTATGCCATTATTGTGGTGTCAGCCTTTGATCATAATAGATCTGCCTGTTCTATATGACAAAAGGAAGGGTGATGTGTCATAAAAATATATTTTTTCAATCAGTTTTGAGTATTAGGAAAACAGTTTTATTCAAGTGCTCATTTGGGATGGGAAGAGATGTGCTTCCTGCTTAGCTGAAGGGAGTGGGCAAATGTCGGTCAGTGAGATAAAGAAGCACCGTTCTGGTACTGGAAGAAACAGACATAGCAGCAAAGACTTTGCTTGAAGCTGGCAGCACTTTGGAAGTACAGGACCTGATCAATGGAGATCAAATGTGGAGAAGCAGATCTGTAACCCTACAGAAGTGCTTTTGTGGTCCTACCTGTAATCTATCTACAGTATCTTACTCTATAAGCTGTGTATAACTGTACTCTATTTGTAAATAAAACAAAAAGTTACAAAAACCGCTAAAGTCTCCTGTGATTTCTCCTCCAAATGGTACTAACCAAGGCAGCTATGATACTGGGTATATAGACTACTTGTGAATGTGGGGTGCATATAACTCTACATTCTCTCAACAGAGAAAACAAATTCTTTAAAAAAACTTCATTTCAAGAGCTGAGAGCATAGCAACTTCAGAGGAGTCCATAGCACCTCTACTCACCAATTATGGAGCAGTACACCAAAGCCACTGTGCCAGCCATATAAAAAAGCAGCCAACCAACGCACAGCAATTATATCCACCTCCATTATATCACTGTACTCATGATATCACTCATACAAAGACACAACAAGGGAAGGAACAAAGGAAACAACATCCTTTGCTATAAGTCAGACAATGGTGTGCCGTGGTTCATTTTACTAGGAGTGTCATAATTCAGGGTTCAAGCGTTTTTCTGCAAACATAGCTGCTTCACCCACTTCACATCTAGACTCCTCTGCAACTAATTTAGCAGAGAAACCCTCCACAGAAAATCTTTGTTTTTCATCCGGGGAATGGCTTAGGTCCTAGGGAAGAAAGAGAGAATGCTCTGAAGAGTAGATTTTTGCAATACAAAGAGAACACAGGTACTTGGCAGAAATTAAAGAATACATAATTGTACATTCACAAGCCTTCCTGTCAACTCATGTTAGAAAATGGAGTTAAGGGCTCAAATCCCCTCAAGAAGGAAACTGACTTGGCCAGCAACAAGATATTCAGCAGCAAAATTAAAGGAAGAGACTTCCCATACTTCACAGCATTCTAGTCTAACAACATACCAAATGCAAAAAACACAATACAGGGCATTTTAGGATCCTCCACTAGTCCTGGTTTGGAAACCAGACATATATTTCTGAGCGAAAACGTATGCAGAGAAAGACATAGGGTTTTTAAATAGCACATTATGTCCAAGGTCCCCATTTCAAACACAAGAAACTCCTGGAAAGAGTTTCATGCACAGCAGAGATTTTGCACCATCCAATCCTCTTCGTCTATGTAAGTATCCTTCAGCTAGATTCATGAGTGTAACTACTATTGCCTGCTGCTGTTTTTCCCTGCAAACCTTGTTCTCCATCTCCCCCTCCCATCATATAGTCTACATGGTTTATTATCACAGATCAGTGGTGATCAATATGTACAGAACCTGAGGAAACAACCTGTCCCTAACCTATGTTACAGCACATCTGTGCAAACACAGGAGGACTCCTTCAGCCTCCTCTCAATGTAACTGGTATGCTTAAGACAACTGAAAATAATGAGCATGGGATGGGCATAGACTCCTACCTATCAAAGCCTATTAAAACAGAGATACCACTTGATTTTGTTGTGTTTCTTTAATATTGGCCAAGGAGTGAAGAATTCTGGGTCATATGGAACAGCCTAGCTTATTTTTCCCTCTAGGCACATACATAGTAACATTAAATAGCAATTTAGTTTAGCCTTTTACCCAAAGAATCATATTGTATGTGAAAAACACACAGTCTTAATCGAGACCTGAGAGTCTCCGTACCCAGCATGGGGGGAAAAAGTCATCTCCCTTGCAACATATAGAAAACTAGATTTACAACATGATCTACATTTTCCTGAAGTTAGTGAATCGTTATGAATTCCACTCATCAGTTTGTGATCTTTTATTTTGAAACTGTAGTGGTTATCCTTTCCTATAGATCGCAAGTAACTATTATGGGTTCCTCACAGTAATATGCATCCCTGGATTAAGTATTCTATGGGACACACCCTAAATTACAGGTGGTGGTTTATTTCAGCATCATATATTGCCACTCAAAAGATAACACCTGGATATTTTTACAATTGGACTGGTATGAACTTCCAGCTAATCCCCTTCACTCTGGAGTTTATAAATACTGGATTTAAAGAGATCTGTTTTGATCTTCTTGCATTTATAAAATCAGAAGCTAAGATTATCATTGTGTTTTCTTTTCACATACTTCCAAATTGATTTGATTTCTCTCCTCCTCCCCCAACCTCAATAGCTGCTGTTGTTTGGTTCATGTTATTAAAAGAACAGGATGTTCTTTCCTGCCATGAGGGGGCTAACAGGAAATGAGAACTAGTTTTTTGGCATGATATGAACTGTAATACTTTTGGGACAATAATACTGCATAATGGGAAGATGTTCACTCGATTGTTTTCATAATCTTGAAGTTTTACTCCAAAAATGTTTGACTCTGTATTAAGTACTTCCATGAAAATGAAGGAAGGAATCATCTAAAAGACTAAACACAGCTAAAGTCAGTGAGGCTTAATGCTGAATAAATTTGTGTAGGAACTCACCATTGTAGCAATTAAACTGTATTTGCCTAATTACTTCAGATTTACAACACAATAACAACCAATATAATTTCTTCTTAGATACTATGTATAGGTTTCAAAATAGCAGTTATCTTGTCTTTCTCTCTCCTACACATAAGAAAATTATTAGAACACAGAGAATACTGAAATTACAGCAAAGAAGGAAGAGGGAGAGAGAAGATGGAACTGAGCTCCAAAGACTATCTAAGTCAGTTGACATCCTGTTGCTGCTTTTCTGTGACTTGTCAGAGGTGGCCCCACCATCATTCTAAGCCAGCCAAGGGACAGAAAAAAAGATGCAGGAATTCCTCAAGCCAATTATTTGTTGTCTAACCTTGTCCTCTGGTTTAGTTCTATTTCACTTCCCCTCATTAAAAGTTGCCATTGTTTCATAAAAATGCCATTTAAGTTAATCCCCCCCTTGCATATATCTGACATGTCAGTTTATTCATAATTATAATATGAAATAATTTGTATTTAAACTCTTTTACTGCTAGTAACACAGGTTGTGGGAGGTTTCATGAAGAAAAACACACACAAAGCCCTCCATCTTCCATGTTATAAAGGACAGTTTATGGCTTCCAAGTAGTTCAAAATGCTTTTAAACTGCTGAGGGATTATTTAAATTCTCTACCCCAAGTAGGTCTGGGACAGCAAGTCACCAACTTGAATATGTCACTATAGCAAAGGGAAGTTGGGGGTGGGGTGGGGGTAAAAGAAAAAAAGTATAATTTTTACGATGGTTGTTGTGGGTTGTGGTTGTGGGTCCTGACGTTTCGCCAGCAGCTGTGGCTGGCATCTTCAGAGGTGTAGCACCAAAAGACAGAGATCTCTCAGTGTCACTGAGATGCCAGCCACAGCTGCTGGCGAAACGTCAGGAACTACAATGCCAAGACCACGGCAATACAGCCCAGAAAACCCACAACAACCATCGTTCTCCGGCCATGAAAGCCTTCGACAATATAATTTTTACTTTCACCCCTTTTGTTACTTACCCTCCCCCATGATCAGGCAGGAGTGGTGAACAGCTCTAACATTCCTGTTGTAGAATGACTAGAGCCCTTCAACAAAAGCAACACTTGCTTGGGACAGGGAAATACACTTCAATGTTTTGGGAATAGAGGACAGCCCTGCCTAACTTCTCTTTCTCTCTCTCCCTCTGTAATATTACCATGCTTATGCAGTATTATAAGTCATATTAACTCATGTTACAAACTTTTCCATTTGTATCAAATGACCTAAACACTTCCCTCAAAAGGTTACACTCTACACAATCAGATGCTTGTTTTGGATCCACAAAGTACTTTTTTGGTAAGAGGAGTTAAGGGAGCTTTGCTATATTGTGAATGATTTTAATTTGAAATTGTAAGCCACAAACAAAAAGTAGGGTGTAACTATTTAAACAATGAACCAAATATAAAGTTATAACTTGTAGTTCTTTTATATCAGAAAGTCTAATATTAATTACCTTCCTAATGTCACCCAGCCACCTCCCACATACACACTGCTTTCCTTTTAGGAAAATGGCCTGATCATTATTAATAAATTCTATGAGAACATTCAAACTGGCTGTGAAAACTGTTGCCAAAAATACATAATGCACATGCAATCAAGTCCAGGACTTTTTTTCTGGTGAAAGAGGTGGTGGAACTCTTGGTGGGAGGTGGTGCCCCTGGTACCACATGTGCACTTGCAAAGTGTGTGCATGCTCCCAGGGCCAATGACGTCACTTTAGATTGCCCTCCGTGCCGTGGCATAGAAGACAATCTACACTTCCCTCTGTCTGGAGATCAGGGGGGAGGGCCACCAGTCATGTGTCCATTTTCAAGAGCTTCGGGAACTCCATTCCACCGTGTTCCAGCTGAAAAAAAGCCCTGGGTAAGTCTATACGAGTCTATTTAAATACAAGCGTATATAACAATACAACTCTGGCTTCTACTTTCCATATGATGGCCAATGTGGTGTAGTGGTTAGCATTTGGGACTGCAATCTGGGGGACACAGGTTAGACTCCCCACTCTGCCATGGAAGCTTGCTGGTTGCCCTTGAGCCAGTCACACCACACTCAGCCTAACCTAGCTCACAGGGCTGTTGTGAGGAAAAAAGGGAGGAGAGAACAATGTCAGCTGCCTTGGGTCCCCATTGGGGAGAAAAGTGGCATATAAATAAAAGTAAAAAAATAAAATATGAAAATTATCAAATCATTCCTGGGGCCAGTTTATCAATAAATATTTGCCAAAACTTAACTGTCAATCCATTTGGTTCTGGTGATTTATTAGGCTTCAAAACTGAAATATAACAGGTTCTTGTAACAAAGTTCATTTGATTTTTTTAAAATGTTTATTTTCTATTTAACACTACTATCATCTCCTAAATTTGAGTTTTCTGTTATGTATAGTCTACAGCTTGCTTTTATATTTATTAAAGGAGAATGATTTTTTTTTGCTTCTTTGTCCCAGCAACATTTGATGCAACTTGAAACCTGTTTTGTACCTACCACTCTAATCATATTAAGTTACAGCACATCATATATTTCACTTTAAGAATCTAATTTAGGGTCTTTCCATCATTCTCCAAACATTATTTTATCACCCTCTTTAATTTTTTTAAATGCATCGCAAGTTCTCAATCATATAACAAAATGATCACAAGTGGGGGACTCACAAGGATTTGCAGGGGGTATATCATTTTCCCCTCCCCACTATTTTGTCTACCTTCTGTGAAAACCCCCGTAGCCGCTCCCCTTTTCCAGCTTACTTCTCTGTTTCCCACCTATCAGCCAATCTACCTTAATCTTCCTCTCTTCAGCTTTCCCTCCCCCTCCACTGCCTCAGCAGCATCTACCTGGAAAAACTATGGTCTAGTTGCATGGTATTGGATCAGGCCCGGTTGCATGGTAGGGAACCCACAAGGACTTGTGAGGGGCAACTCACTTATCCCTCTCTACCCTATTACTGGATGACAGGATACTGCAAACAGATCTCTGGCCCATTTGCAGTGAGACACCAGTACTTAGTCAAATAGATTTTATTCAGAAATCAGTTCATTTCAATATACAGTTCCATAGGTCTACTTAGGAGTAATATACACATCTAAGCAGCTCGACTAGAGATTGACCAAAATGATAACACGAGAAAGAAACAGTTCTTTTCTAGTTCACTCTTCTCCTCCCCCTCCCAGTTATCAACAAAGTTTCCCCGCTCCTTCTCTGTGAGAACATTTTACATATTTGTGCTATCACGCTTCGTTGCCATGGAGAAAGACATATCATAGTCTGAGAGGGAACCCAAGTCATAACAGTAGAGTCCAGTAGATAACCACCTGTGAAGCTTGAGAAACAGTTATAACACAAACAAAGCAAATCAAAGTACATCAAGCCTCTGTTTACAAATACTGGCACCAAGCATCCAGCATCAAGCACTGAGCAGTAGAATCAAGATTGGCATGGATGGCTGGGCAGAGACATACATGACATTTACTTCCTTCCTTCTTTCCTTTGCCTGGGTAACCCCCATATACTTACTTTCCCCTGCCTCCTTCTCACCCTCCCACTCACTGATTTTTTAACTGCACCCACCTTCAGCTATATTTATAATTTGTTAACTTCATTTATACCCTGCTGTTCTCCCCAACAGGGATACAAAACAGCTTACATCATTCTTCTCTACTCCATTTTATCATCACAATAATCTGTGAGGTAAGTTAGGCTCAGAATGTGTAACTGGACCAAGGTCACCCACTGATCTTCTACAGCAGAGTGGTGATTCAAACCAGGGTCTCCCAGATCTAGTCCAAAATGCTAACCACTACACCACACAGTCATAATATTCAGAAGGAGCTATGTAGGCAGGAGGCATATTGGACCTTCATACTAAATTATATTGTTCTGCATGGGCTCAATACGCAAACTGATTTTTCTGGTTTTCGGTAACTGACAACACAGGTTGTCAGATTTTTTCCACGTCACTTTAAATTGTAAGCCCCTTCGGGGATAGGAAGTGCCTTCATGATTAAAGGATATTTGTGTTCTGGCACCTTGTTGCCTGCCAGGAGAATGAGGCTGAGGATACAATATACACAGCATGAATTCTTGTTGGCTGTATTTGTTTTACTTGCCATTCTTGTAAAATGCAAACTGGTTGTAATATTTATATTTAATACTGTATATATTTATTTAAGTGGCTGTAGCCCTTGAGGAAAGTCTGTCTGAAACAGGTGTGCAAGTCAGCTCCCTGTTAGGACAACAAAGCTGCCCAGCTTTCCAGTAACTGCTTCAATTAGAAGCCTAATATGTCCTTTGCTTTCAGTTGTACTATCTATTTCTACACCAAAAGGCTGTTTGTGTTGTATTTGGACTGTTTGTACTGTTAAGAAGCAAGATTGTGGCACGTGGCCATCTGTAAACTGGTTAAACATCCAGTCTGTTATGAACAGGGCCAGCGTGCCCATTGAGGCCAGGTAGGCAGTGGCCTCAGGGCACGGGGTGCTGGAGGGAGCACCGGAGGAGGCATGGAGGGGGGGGCGGAAGCACGCACCACGGAGCTGCAGCCTCCTAGCCCTCCCGCTCCACCGAGCGCTGCCGCCAGCACACATCCACAGCCGGGTGCAGCAACCGTGGGTAGGCGTCTGCGGCGGCGCAGGGCAACCAAGCGGGAGAGCTTGGAGGCCACCTGCGCGCTGTCCCAGCTGCCCGCCGCAGCGATTGGGCCAGCACCTGTGCGTGTGTGCAGGGTGGTGCATGTGTGCATGCGTGTGCGTGCATGAGCGCGGGGGTGGCCGGCCATCCGGCCGGCTGCGGGTGCCGAAAACTGTGGCGCCGCTGCTGAACATATCTTTCTATTTTCCAAACTTTTCTGTCCCCCAAACATGTCCCCCACCAATAGCTTTAAAATTTCATTCATAGTATGGCTGAGAACAGGCTTCTTGTAGTGTTATTTGTATCACATTTATTGTACTGTATAGATGGTACACCAAATTTGATGATTTTTACAAAACACTAGCAGAGACATTACTGTATTTGTATTTTTATGGATGTGGAAATAGTGATATAGTAAAGTATGAGAGGCTGTTTAACATTAAGTACACTTACTGTGAAATCCTAAGCAGAGATACTCCAGGCTAAGCCCATTGAAATCAATTGGCTTAGACTGGAGTAACTCTGCTTAGAATTTCACTGTTAAACTACAGACTTTAAACCATTTCATTAAGTTACTGCAAGACTAAAGCAATTGCGAACTGGTCAATGGAGACGTCAGAACTAAAATATATGCTTTTCTGTTCCATACCAGAGGCAGTATGTTATACAAATCACTTGTCCCATAATCAATCTGATATGGCTTTCCTCATGTCCATCTAAATAGTAAATACAAATGTGGGGCAATGGGAAAGTGAGACTGAGTACAGAATGTCCTTAACTGATAAAATGGTACCTAGGAAACCTAGTGGTATTTTTTTATTATACAAGTTCGAGTGATTTGTTGGTATGCATGCCATCTCACCCAAAGCTGCATGAAGAATTACTCAGTTCTTTACTGAAACAGCCTTTCTTTAAAAACATCTATTGAACTGCTAATACATTTTCTTGATAATTCTTTGGGCCATGTTCCAGAACCCGAACGACGGCCCAAGGAGGCAGCTCTCTCTGGGTTAATTTGTGATGTGTACAAACAGTTACTCCTTTATAACTTACAAAGCTGTTAGCCAATGTACCAGTCGAGATGTGCAGCATTTGCAATGTCAATGGCTGAGTCATAGAATACTGGTGAGCAAGCATATATGGATCGGCACACGACCTAAGAGCCTTCTGAACAGAGCACACTGATTTTGGTGACTTCTTGTGGCAGCTCCCAGTGAAAATATTAGTACAACTGTAGCTCTGTAATACAGAACACGATGGCAATTTTCCAAGATTAAGTACCCCAATGTATTTATCTATTTAAAAATTTATATTGCACCTTATGTCTCCTGACTCAAGGTGGCTAAAATATGTGATCTTGTGTATATGCTGTCTGATAAACATGAGATCACACAAAATGGTCCTCAAGTCAATCACGGAATTACAGTACATGCCTATGAAGTTTTAAAATAATTATTAAGAACAAAATGTCACTGTGTTCAATGAAACGAAACCCTATAGTAGTTTAGGATTGCAGCAACAGTAACTTGGTGTTTAAATCAGCCACAGTCTTTTCCGTACAGTGTTTTTTTTCCCTTGAAGGGCCTTATACATACCTGTATCACCTGTGTCTCTTTCATATCTTACCAGCATTAATATGCTGCCATTAGAAAAATGTTCATTGTATTTATGCCATTTGAAGCAGAATTCAACTCCCTCTTCAAACTTTTTAAAGTAGTTTTGATTAATGGAATCTAAAGAAAATTGTACTTTTCAGTTCAAGGATAATATTAGGTTCCCCCCCTCCCATATTATTATTTTTATATATGCTATTCTAGGAATATTTTAAAAACCCAGCATATATAAATTCTATTCTAGAAAAACAGCCTGATTAACACAATTTGGCCCAAGCTAGTCAGGGCCGGCCATATTTAGTACTTTGATGAGAGACTGTCAGGGAAGACTCCAGTTGCTATACAGAAGAAGACACTGACAAACTGTCTCTGCTTATATCCATAACCTGTGAAGGGGTTGCTATGTGTCAGTTGCAAGTCAATAACACACACTTCTCTTAGAAAATACTGTAGATCACACTTGTTTCCCACTAGGGCACATTTACATGTTACACTTAAATTACACCTGTCCTCATTACCATAAAAGAACATGAAATAATAATATTAATTGTTCTATGAAATTCTGCAGAAAATAAAATGTAGTATTATTCCTTATAACTGCACTGCACAAACACATATTTATTTAGCAGAGAGAACACATCTATGTATCATATATAAAACTTAGTGAGCCAAATTTTAAAATGTTTAGAAGTGGAAGCAGTATGAAATATTAGGCAATTTACAACTACTACTGAACTCAGTGGGACTCCACCTTATAAATTAACATATATTAGACTGTGGAACTTTAGATATGCAATTATTCTCCTTTCCTTTCCTTCAAGCTGTTACATTTTTCTTATACATTCTAATACTGACTCTTATAAACAAAGCTTCTAATACCCTTTGGAAAAGTTAGCTTTCTCTGCATTCTAGATTGCAGGAAACAGTTGAGGAAGAATCAGTGAGCTTTAAAAAAAATGCTTTTGCCTGTGCCAGCACCTAGTGGTAATAAAGAGCCTCTCTAGGAAGTAACATACTTTCCTGTCCTTTAGCTCCAGAGCTGCTGCAGTGTGTGTGTGTGTGTGTGTCTTTCTCTATGCAGCATTGTGAGATATAACCTACCTACAAAGGGAAAAAAGCACATATACAGGAAACCCAAGACGCACTGGAAAACTGTTTGGTAAGGAATCTTCTATACATTTCTAAAATATGTAAATTATAGTGGGTAGAGTAGAAGGAATACTCAGCCATACTTGGAATAGATTCTGCTGCATGCCTTTTATGTAAGGATTGCAGAGTTGGCTGATTATCTGCTAGTCTGACTGCAAGAGATGTCTCCCTTTTTCCTGCCTTCAAAATGCTTTTGTAAAATTAACATAAACTTTCATGCAACAAGGGAAACAATTAGGATTGCATTTTCTTTTCTTTTTTTAATAACACAGAAATATGCAACCTCTTCCTTCCTTACTGAAGATCCAACCACAGCAAATATCAAATGAAATATTGCCATAATGGATCTGGCAAAAAACAAACAAACCCATATCCTCAAACACTACAAGGTTGTGTTTCTGCATTGAAAAGCATATTAGAGTGATGAAATAATTTGCAAGGGTAGGAGAAACAGGACATAGTTGAATTCAGCAGCCTTGGATATTACAAGCATTATTAAAACTACAAGGAAGTATTTTTAAAGGATTATCGTGGTTGTTACAAGACACTCCCCGCCCCCCCTTCAGCGTTAGGAAAAAGGGTTTCTGGAGGGAGGACAGGAAGGGACTACTGAGCATTTGTAGTTGGAGGTGTGGGTGTGTCTGGCTGAGCTAGGTGAGTGGGAGTATTGAAGAGAAACGGAAAGCATGTAACTTGCATACGTACTAGAACGGCTTAGTATTAGCAGTAAGAGGAATGCATGTGTAAAAAGCATTCTCATGTAATTTGTTTTTAGGAGAGTCCATAGTTCTAAACAGTTTGACTTGCATATATTCTACTGAATGTAATTTACTTCTGAGTAAGCTTGGTTAGAATTAGGCTATAAAGGGTAGAGGGTGAAATTTTAAAGGCTTTTCCCCTCTACATATGATGCATAGGATCCAGTTGTGTGGATGAAACAAGTGTGTCAGAACATATGGCTTAAGGAAGGGGAGTGGTGTTTGGAAAGAACGGCTGGTTTATGTGCACACAGTCTGTATACTGAAGTGAATTCATGCCACATACTAAAGTAGCCCTACTGAAGCCCATTTATAGAACCTACTTTGGCAATTACAATTTATCTGCTCTTGAAGCAGGAATATAATAAGGCTAAAGTTACAGTTTGTGTTTGTAGTAACAATGGTACTGGGGGGTGGAGGTGGAATGCAATTTGCTTGGGGAACATGAAGGGAATATGGAGCAGGAAGACTTAACAGAATTTGCCAAGAGACTACAGAAGAGATTAGGAAAGAGAAACTGAACAGGTCCCTGGAAGGCTGTGTGGAAGACATAATGGAGTAAGTGTAAATGTATTTACTTACACTTAGTGCGACTTAACTTTGCACTGAATTGGCACAGCTTGGGGGTTTGTTTGCCAGCATAGTATGACAATGACATCTAAAATAACCATCCTCCAGCATAACGCAAAAGAAAAACCGCTTAAGTAAACCTATCCGTACCTTTGCCAACCTGTTGTACAGAGTGACAGAGAAGAGCTTGGCGCTTTCGTCTGAGCAGAGAACGTACAGTTGGAACACAAGAGAATTCCAATCAAGATGAGCAAGTACAGTGATGGAACTAGGGCTAGTCAGTTGTGCCACGTGGGAATGATATTCAGCCGAGCTAGACCATCTTGAATTCGATCCGCGTAGGTTTACATACACACTCCGACTACAGATGTGAGGAGAACGGCAAAGAAAACCAAACGCGGTTTTCATTGCCATATTATAGAAAACGCTTCGAGTGCGAGGAGACTAGGCGAGGGATTTCTGAAGAGCTGTTCTGGTATGGAAGGAGAGGCAGGAGTGGATCGGCGAGTGCTGGGGACGGAGGCGACATGAGCGTGCGTGTATGAGGGACGTGGTGAGAATGATGACAGCCGTTTTGTGGCGCTCTAAGAACGGCCAGATCCGCCCTCAAGCTCGGTCGCACAGGAGCCTCCGCCTCTCAAGCGTCGTCCACAGCCACTCCACTGCGAGATAAGAACACGCCGCCAGCTCTAGCCACGCACGGGGGAGGGGGCTTCTCTCCTTGGCTGCGTCGAAGCCCCGCACGGCTGCTGCCTCCAGAGGCGCCGGCCCGTCGAAGGGGCACAGTCAAACCTGGGCGGACGCTGGCTGCCCCTGAGGGGAGGAACAAGCGGACGGCGGCGAGAGATTCAATGAGGACAGCAGGGGCGCTGCCAGATAGTGCGCCATTGGCGCCGGCGCTGAGGAGAGAAGCCCGGATGAGCCTCCCTGCCAGATACTGAGGCGGCTCCTTTTGGCCCGCCCTCGGGTCGCTTCTCTCAGGCCCGCCCCTCCGCCGTAGGAGGTGCTGCTGCTCTACGAGCCAGCTAGAGCCGGGGAAGCAGCAAGAGGGAAACACAAAGGCGCGCTCGCTGCTGAGGTAAGCCCATTTCTGCCACCTTTTCCTTGGGACGGGAGCCCTAGGTGAGCTTTTACACGTTTAGTGCGTGTGGGGTGGGGGTGGGGGTCTCCTCCCCTCCCTTCCCTTCCCGCGTCTCTCGCTCCACGCAAGATTGGAAGATTATAAAAGTCTCTGGCGCACTCGGGAAGGGGTTTCTTCCTTTAGAGTTAGGGTCCTGTGGGTATATTTAGAATTGCTGTTCTAGTCCACCTCCCTCCCCCCATTCCCGTGAAAGGATCAAGTTACTTTAAAATAGCACTTCACCTAATTGTTGATGACCGGAGAAGTTCCATCGTTTGGGGAACGACTTGGTATTTGGAATTGCAGAGAGAAACTGGGTGGCACTGTTAAATCGTCCCTGGGAGAAAAGTGGGCCTTTTGCTTACCTTTAGCTATATTTGAGGGGTAGGTGTATCCTAAACCTTTGGGGCCGTCTGTACGCAAATGAGGGATCATTCTTAGTGACCCCTTGGGGAGGGAGGGAGATTTGATGTTATTATCTAGTCTTTGTGACAGGTTTCATTTGATTCTGGAATAATAATTTGACGTCTGGGGTGCCATTTAGATTTGGGGGGAGGGGGATCCTGTGACCACTGTGGTAATGTGTCGTTGTGATCTTTGGGTAGTTCAATTTGGATCACCTCCATTCATCTTTTGAAAGTTATAGGTAGATCCTGTGCTCCATGAAGAAAGATAACTATTGTACTGTATTCTTTGTAATCTATGAAATTAGTTTGAATCCTGTTATTATTTGCTACCCTATTCATTTGATTTGTGGTCCACTTGCACGGATACTTGGCTGTCGTTCAGTTTGGCTATTTGTGCCCTCAAGCGATTCCTCATGTTTGCCACCCTGTCAGTGTTTGGAAGACTCTTTCCTGTGTGTTGGCATAGGGAGCATCTGGGGTGGTAAGTGGATGAGCTTAAAGATGTGTGATGGGTGTCTTATATGGGTGTGTTTTTATATTCCTACCATTGTGTGCACAGAAGGAAGTGTTTATGCTGTTGGTCTTGTGTTTTGCATTATGTTTTTGGGATACAGCCTCACATGGGTGTGATCTCAGTCTTGGCACTGTTCAGAGGATGCCAACTAACTTTGCAATTCCCATGCCGTGTTGCTGCCTTCTCAGACTGTCTGAGATCTTTGTGTAGATATGTATCTTATGTTTTTTGCATTAGTGCAGTGGTTGCCCCAGTACCAGGGGAAGTCTAGCATCCTTGGCAGTGCAAGAGCATGTGCAAGACTAGTCCTATATGTTTACTTGGAAACATCCCACTGTGTAAAACTGTAGTCATATAAACTGATCCTGTGCATATTTAATTGGAAGTAACTAAGTTCTATTGTATTCAGTAGTATTTACAGCCAGCAGAGTGCATATAGAATTGTAAGCTTGGGAGTCGGGACCATAATAAAATTGTTGATTTGTATTTGTGAGACTTTTTAAACCAGTGTCTCTAATGAAGATATAACTAAATTTTCTGAGGCATACTTGGAACATCAAGAAAAATTGTCTATGTTCTGTTTTTGAGCTTACTATGGCAGTGACCCTGACAAGGTTTGATTCAGGTTGTTATCTTCCATCATGCTACCTTAGTGCTGTAGACTGCTTTGCATGTTCTCTTTCTCTGTGAAGCTAATGCTAGTGCATTATTATGTTTGATGGCTCATTTATTGGAATTTGGGGCTAGTAAAGGGGATGGATGGGATAGAAAAATAGGTCACCACCATTTATATCTATTTTTTCTCCTCTTGGTACCTATTTTTCAGATAATATGAACAAGTGAGATTTGTAGTCTGCATGTAGACAATAGTAATCCGCAATGGGTCTGATGGGTCTTGGTGGTGATACGATTTGGTGAGCAAGAAGATATGGAAGATGATTGATCTGAATAGCCCTCTTAATCCTTCCTTTGTGCATGTTTTATTAATTCAAGCTATCAAAGGTTATGCCTGTATAACCTGTGCTACGCAAAGCTTAATGTAGCGGCCTGCCAAAAGATTGAAAATCCTTCTATTTCTGCAGTCTGAGACCATCATATATGGTTGGTTGGTGGACTGTAAATTGTGCCAAGTGTATCTGAAGTGACTATGCTGCCTTATCTAAGGAACATATTAACTTTGGGCAAAGCTGTTTCTCTAAGAATATTGTAGCTTGTGCATGAATATGCACCCTGCTGGGAATCTTCTGGTTGAGATCATGAATTGGGATTTCTGTTATGCATGTCTGAAATGGACTACTAGAGTGGGCACAGTGGGTGCCTTTACTTGCTGAGAATGCATGCAAGACTGTTCTTTTCCACAGGACATTTGGTGGAAGGTAAACTATTTTGGCCGTGCTTAACTATGTGTAAATTGTCTGTTGGTTTTAACTTGTTGAAGACTTTATGGTGTCTGTGTCCTGCTTCTTTTGCTGTTTTGTTAGCTACCTTGAACTTCCGAAGATAAGGCAGAGTATAAATATGTTTAAAAAATGTTTTAAAAAGCAGTGGTTGACTTAAGATTAGGACATTGCCCATGCAATATTACGGTTCAGAAAGGATTTTGTAGGTATAAAATCCCAGAGGTACCCCATGTTTGAAATTGTGTGAGATACCATTTTGTATACTGCTGTAGGTGATCCATATTCTATAATAGTGCATTGTTTTTCATTTTCTGGTTCTGATTTCATTATTGAGTTGAATTTCATTTTATTGGAGGAGTTCCTCCGAGTGAACAGTTGTCAAAGTTTAGCTCTCAGAGGGTTCATACAGAATAGTTCTGCCTTTTTCTTTTCTTATAGTTCCTCAAAGGCAGATAAAAGGACCTTTCATTTTTTAATATACTATTGACCCAAAGGATTATTGCCTCTGAATATTTTAAAGTAACTGGATTTTTAAAAAGTTACATAAAGCTTGGAATATAAATGGGCCAGTAACCAGGGATTCAATAATTCAGTATGTAAGAACTTCAAACTGTCAACCAAAATTGATTTTGGAAAACCTGCATGATGTTAAATAATGTCATGTTTGTGGCTGCAAAACTTCTGTCTACTTTTTGAGGAAATGGAGCAGTTGAAAAATATGAGGATTTGCAGAATAAAACAGTTATGAAATGAACAATCTTGTCCCATTTCCTGGATTGCTGGAAAAGATCTCCTTCTCCCCCGGTTGGTTTCTGAGTCCTTGGAAGAATAATGTTTATAATTTTTTAAAAAAACCTTTAGGTGTACTTTAAGTCAGATCAGATGCTGTAAGTGACTGCTTTATGAAGGGGTTAGCTTCATAAGCCAGTTTGGGGTAGTGGTTAAGAGCAGCAGGACCCTAATCTGGAGAACTGGGTTTGATTCCCCCTCCCTCCACTTGAAGCCAGCTGGGTGACCTTGGGTCAGTTACAGTTCTTCAGAGGTCTCTCAGCCCCACTCACCTCACAGGGTGATTGTTGTGAGGATAATAATAACACTATTTGTAAACCGCTCTGAGTGGACGTTAAGTTGTCCTGAAGGGTGGTATATAAATTGAATGTTCTTGTTATAAACCCCACAGTACATGGAACATCTGCAGCTGGGACGGGGGCTGCCAGATGTTGGGATCCAGCTCCCTGCCCTGGATGGGACACCACTGGCAACTTTGCCAGTGGTAAAGAGTCTGGGTGTGTTCCTGGATGCCTCCCTATCGATGGAGGCCCAGGTCACGGCGGTTGCCAAGTCTGCATTTTTCCATCTTCGTCAGATCAGGCAACTTGCCCCCTACCTGACGCCCCAGAACCTGGCTACAGTGATCCATGCAACGGTCACCTCCAGGCTAGATTACTGTAACTCACTCTACGCTGGGCTACCCCTGGGCCTGATCCGGAAACTACAACTGGTCCAGAATGCGGCGGCACGGGTCCTGACTGGTATACCTTACCAGTCACACATCACACCTGTCCTGCGCCAGCTGCACTGGCTTCCAGTTGAATTCTGAATCAGGTTCAAAGTGTTGGTTCTTACCTTTAAAGCCCTGAGTGGGTTGGGACCGGCATATCTTCAGGACCGCCTCTCCCTGTACGTTCCCCGGAGATCGCTCCGATCAGCGAATAAATATTTACTTGTGGTCCCCGGCCCTAAGGAAGCCCGCCTCGCTTCAACCAGGGCCAGGGCCTTTTCAGTCCTGGCCCCAGCCTGATGGAACGCTCTGTCAATGGAAACCCGGGCCCAGCGGGACATATTATCGTTCCGCCGGGCCTGTAAGACAGAGCTGTTCCGCCAGGCGTTTGGTGATTGAAGGGGGCGGTGCCATGTCGGCCTCCCACCTTTGGGGTGGGGAAGGTTCTCCCCACCACTGCACCTTGTTAATTTGTTTTATTATTTGTATATTGATTTTAGTTTTTGTTTTATCAATTTTAACTGTTCACCGCCCAGAGCCCCTGGGGATGGGCGGTATATAAATTGAATAAATAAATAAAAAATAAATCCCCTTTGAATCTTAACCAAAGTTAGGGCATTTTCAAGTTGTCCCCTGCACCAATGAAAAGGCAAAGTTTGTTTTTAAAAGATGCTGCAATTCTCAGGATTCTAGCCCACCAATTTCTGTACTATGAATCCAGATTCCTTGATTAGCATTATTATCTAAGCAGTACAGATGTTCAGACCCTTACTGATGGCTGCTTGCCAGGGAATGGCACATACAGTTTTATTCTGCAATTGTCCATAATAGTCTGATTAATAGAAGCTAAGATCAGATGACAGAAAATCAATCTACAATTCTATACTCCTGCTTGATTCCTTTTCAGTGTTTGGTCCCTTGGTCTCTAAGGTGCCACTGGACTCAAATCATTCTAAACCAATGAAGATAGGGAAGTGGGAGGGGGAGGAATTGTGGAGAACCAGACCAGGCAAGTCCCTGCAGAAAGATAGTAGATGAATGTTAGAGAGCTTGAGGACAGTGGTAAGATGGGAGGGATAATAGATTTGGAGGCATAAATGGCAAGCACAGGAAGTACACATAAGAAATTGCAGTGGTTTTTTCTGGTGGGGTCTGTTTGAGTGATGTATATGGTTAATGTTCACTTTTCTGAGGTTATGTGGTTGTGTTCATATTTGATATTGTTTATACTTTGTGGTTATGGGTCGTCAGGTGCCCTAGAGTAGTGGAAAGACAGCATGAAAACATACTAAATATAAAGAAAATGTAATTAAAATATGTATTTGATAGGTGTCCTTTGGCTGTTACAGGAATTTTAGGAATTCTTCTTAGGAATTTTAGGATAACCTATTGAGGAACATTTCAGGAAAATGTGATGCACACTGCTGTTGCTACATATAATGCATGCAATGCAGGGATGGGCTGTAACTTAGTGATAGAGCAACTGCTTGGTATGCAGAAAGTCCCAGATTCAATCCTTGGTGGCTCCAGTTAAAGAGAGCAGGTAGTAGGCGATGTGCAAGACCTCTGCCTACCCTGGAGAGCTGCTGCCAGTCTGAGTAAAGAGCACTGATCCTGATGGATCACAGGTCTGATTTGGTATAAGACAGCTTCATGTGTTCATGTTTGCATTCAACGTAGGAAGGAATTGAGAAAGTTGCCTAACAGTGCTCAGTTTGCAAGTTAGTGACAAGTGAAATTCCTAAAGTGATAGAAAATTTAGAGTCTGATAAAGAATCTCCCTTTTATTTTAATTGCGTAGGAAGTATATGACCACCTGGAATGATCCTTTAAAAAGACTATAAATACATTTAAATTATACAAAAAAATGTCACGTTGTCTTGTAATAAGAATAGGTTTGTGCGGTCAATGAAAAAAACTCTTTTGGTATGATCAAAAGAAGCATACAAGAAGTATGGCTTTTCTAATAATTTTTGTCATCAGTATCGAACCATTAGCATCTATGATCAGAAAGTATCATAATATCACAGGCAAACTGGAATAGCAATATATAAATTATGCTGTATGTTGATGATGTGATCATCTTTATAAAAGACCTAATTAAGGCATATTTATAATAAATAATCATGGGACACATAGACAAGCAATATTAATATTAAAATCCATCTTGAAGTATCAAAATGAATGTTTCCCAAAAGCTTTTAGTTTTTGTTTCCCCAATTTTTACTGAATAATTAATATAGAATGATTACCAATTGTGTTTTGCGGCAAATCTAAAAATTCTCTCAGTTTTTTGTGTTTTGGGAGGGGGAGAAAAGACAGAAGGATTGGGAGTACCATATCTTTATTATTAAGCAGCAATGTTGGTTGGGCCATTAAAGATTTTGAAGATATTACAGGATAATTATGGATATTTTATAGAACAACATTTTCATTTTATTACTTATTTGATATGGAAAATGTTGAAAATAGTACAGATAAATACTAAATACTTCTTTTAAGGAGTGAGAGAGGCTCCAGTTACTACTGGCTCCATCAGTGGTGGGACAAGCAAGCTTCAGTCACATCTTATGTTTCATTTACTCATAACTGCTTGTAACATTACAGCTACTAGGAAATGTTAGTGTTGTGGTCACTTAGGGCTGAAATAGAATTTTTAATTTTAAAAAAGTGGTAATACATTATTATATGAGCTTCTGAAGCTACTTTATACCATCTGACCACTTGAAAGGCTCTCCCAACACTATCTGTTCCAATTGGCACAGATCTCCAGACTTTCGGGAAAGATCTGCTACCTATGATTCTTTAACTGGAGATGACAGAGACCTTCTATATATAAAACATGGGCTTGTTCATACATCATTAAAAAATCATGGCATAGCCCTATTTGTTTATGATGGGCACAAACATAGCTTTGTAGGCATGTACACAACTCGCACATTCTTCCGCACTCTTCCTGTTTTGTGTGGAGCATGAATGAAAGCCACTTAGTTTGGAAACCTTCAGTCAAACTGTAGTTTGCCATGACATCTGAATGCAAGTGCCTGGACAAGTTGAATTTTGTGTCTCTCATCCCTGCCCTCTAATCTCCTTGAATTAAAATGTAGATTAAATCTTGGTTTGTACTGAAGAAACAAGCTCCAGTTATTTCAGGTGCCTGCATTTGGAGATCATGGAAAATTGAAGGTTAAGTAAAGACTTTCCGGGTCATGTAGCTTTCACATGGCCTTCTCAGCAAGGAAAGATGGGAGGGAGTTTATGAACACAATAATAAGCCATGTTAATACAGGCATGAACAGAGGTTTGCCATCATGTCTGGAAACCATTTATTCTCTTCTACCAAATTTGTAGTAGAATGGGTTGTCCTTTGATGTTTTAATCAGTACCAACGAATTATAATTCCTAAACTGGCTAAAACTTTTGAGTTTGATAGTATTTATTATTAGAAATTGTTTAGATCTTTTCCAGTTCAGTTTTAGCCTGCTTGCGGAACTGAAACTGCCTTGGTTGCTCTGGTGAATGACCTGTGCTGCGAGATGGACAGAGGGAGTGACTCAGTTCATTCTCCTGGACCTCTCAGCCACTTTTGGTAACTTCAGTCATGGTGTTCTTTTGGTTTGCCTTTCCAGGCTGGGATGGGGGGGGGACCATTTTGCGGTGGTTCTAATTCTGCCTGGAGGGTAGGTTTCAGAAGATGCTGCTGGGGGACTGCTGCTCAGCCCCTTGGGCTACAAGGTTCCACCTTGATCATAACTTCTACATGAAACTGTTGGGTGAGGTCATCTGGAGAGTCAGGCAGGGTTGTCACCAATATGCAGATGACACTCAGCTCTATCTCATGCTGCCGGCTGATTCCAGGGAAACTGTAGAAACCCTGATCTGGTGTCTCATGGCATTTTTGGAGTGGATGCAATCTAATAAACTGAAACTTCATTCCACAAGATGGAAGTTCTAGTGGTGAGTGGAAGATCTGACCTGGGATCTAAGGTGGCACCTGTTCTGGATGGGTTGTGCTCTCCTTGAAAGAACAGGTCTATAGCTTGGAGAGTGCTCTTGGACCTAGGGCTACTGCTCTATAAGTAGGTTTTGACTGTGGCCAAGAGTACCTTTTATCAGCTTTGAGTGCTTAGCCAACTGCAGCCTTTCTTGGGTAGAAAAGATCTGGCCATTGTGGTGCATACCCTGATTTATTCTAGGTTAGATTATTGCAGTGCACACTGCATGGGGCTACCCTTGAAAAGTGTTTAGAAGCTTCAATTGGTACAGAATGCTGTAGCCACGATGTTGACTGGAGTGGGTCATAGAGACTCCGGTCTTGCCCCATCTGCACTAGGTCTCTATCTGTTTCCAAAGCACAGTTCAAGGTGCTGGTTTGACGTCAGCATACCTAAGGGATCACCTACTCCATTATGAACCCACCTGATAATTATAGTCAACTTCTGAGGCCCTGTTTCAGGTGCCCCCCCTCCCAGATTAGGCAGGTAACAAACTGGGAGAGGGCCTTCTCAGTCATGACAGCAAAACTCTGGTACTCTCTTCCCAGGGAGACTTGTCTGTTGCCATCTTCAGCAAGCAGATGAAGACTTCTTTGTTAGTTTGGGTTGGTGTTCCCTTCCTGCCCAAAGTTTAATTGTTGTTTTTATGTTATTGTATGTATTTGAGCTTTGACTTTAATTGTTTTAATGATGTGTTTTTGTTGATTTTAATGGTCTTTGAGATGTGATTTCATTATATATGTTTTAATTTGTTGGCTGCTTTGGTGGCGCTTGTGAGTGCAGAAAGGAAGTATTTAAATTTTGTTAAATAAATAATTATAAGAGTAGCCTCCTCTCTTGATGCTTGAAAGTAGCAAGAATAAAACTGGGAATGAAAATCAGTTGTAGTAATTATAAGATAATATTTCCAGCTTCAGAATATCAAATATGAAGGATACCTCCATGATTACCTTCTCAACAGCTTCAGGGTTGAAATAAGATTTGTTATTCTAATTTGGCTCATTGGAAATGTGGTAATTTAAATACAGATTTTATATACCCTAATGTTAAATTGTGGGAGAAATTGTATGAAATAAGAAAAAAATATGGAATTCAGTTGGACAGTTTTGAGTTTGTTGCTCTAACACTTGAAATGTGTAGGTGAATATGATGATAAAATGATTTTGAATATAATTGCAGGAAAATGCAGGATACTAGATAGTTAAACAAGGATAAAAATCCTACAGAAACTATAGATAGCAGCAAACTTAACTAGATTGATTTGCTTGGGGTTAGAACTTGGAGGAGCCTCACTAATCATTATAATCACAATGGGGACTATTTATTCTTATCTTGAACTTGTATAAAGGTCAGTAAGTCAATTTTCATGATTTCTTTTTGCACCTCCATAAATGTACTTTGATCCTAATTTTTGATGGATCATCTTAGACTGGAGTAACTCTTAGGACTTAGACTGGAGTAACTCTTCTTAGGATTGCACCAATAGTGTACTTATTATGATTTTGTATTGAATATAATTGGTTAATGTAAAACTCAAATAGAATATATGGAAGTTAAGGGAGGGATTCTGCAAGAAAATCCGAGAACTCTATGGGATGCTGAGTGAGTTGTAATGGAATGTTTTATCTATACATCATTAAAGCTTCCAAACTGTCCAGTTCTGACATTTATATCCCAATTCTGAACAGCTCAAAGGGCTTTAGATAATGAAACCTAAAAATAGAGATCTTTATTTAAAGAACCTGTTCGTTGGTACAAATGGTTTGTTGGACTCTCCTTGTTTTAAGACTTTCCATCAAAACACACCGAGACTTATTTTAATGTTTATTCTTTATTGAAATAAACTCTGATCTTTTTAATTAAACAAGATACTAAAATATAAAGGATTATTATAGTTAATGAACAGATGTGCACAACAAGGACTAACTCTCCTAATATCTTAAACAGATATAAAATTGATTTAAAATCGGATCTATTACAAAATGCTTTAATTTTCAATAAGTACACAGACAAATATATTTTTCGCCTAGATCTTCATGAGATTTCCTGGGTGGTATCTTTTAGACTAATTGTAACATACTATCTACTAAGAAATCTAAGATCTTTCACATGTGACAACAATATAAAAATATGCTTCTTCAGATTTTTCAATCGTGTAACATTCTACAAAGCCAAAAGTGATGCCTTGGTTCAGGTGCAAGATAAGGTTCATAAATCTTTAGAAGTAGAGAAAAAAGTTAAGTGAGCAGATTATGATTGGTCCATTCTTATAATAAAGAATCACTGTCCACTACTTTTCATTGGTTGTCAAAGATAAAAGGAACATCTGTGTTGTTATACAACTTGTGACTACACTGAAGTTCAAACACAGTTCACTAGAATACACATGTGTAACTAGAGTATGTTGTGATCTAATCCATATCCCCTTTACAAAGGAAGCAATGGCAGGCCCTGTCTGGCATCCAGAGGGGCATGCAAGCTGTCTCTCCATCCCATGCTGGCCCAGTCTGGTAGTAGTTGATTAGAGTAATTAAGGGTAAGACTTTATTGTCAGAGCAAGTATGATAGGACTTGTTAATCCTACCCTACTTTCTTTAGCTAATTAGAGGTTTGTACAAGCAGTGGAAGCTTTGAATTTGAATTATATTAATAGATTTTATATACCTTTCAAAGTGTGTCAGAAATCTCTGAATCTCCTGGTGATGACCAGTCTACCTACAAAATTGTCACATGGAACTTTGATCTTGATAAAATTTCTAGTTTTCTAAGACCGATGTATAATTTAATGTTGCTTCTTGTGAACAGTTATGCAATCGTGGTAATATTTCTAATACCTTTTTATACATAAAGCATGAAAATATGACATTTCCAGAATTTCTCTCATTGTTTGAACCTCTTGGTACTCTGTTTTGTGTAATGTCCTTAAAATAGGCGATCTTTTTAAATGTAGTGTGCTTGACTTGCCTACTGCAGTTACAGTTGGAAACGGAATAATAGCCGGGGCAAACTAAACAGTACTAATGTTTGTCCAAAGGAAGCATGCTCAGATATCTTGAAATCAACTTGGAGTGGCCCTATGTATATTCAGCTACTTTCTCAGAAGGGAATGTAGACTCATTTTGTGATTCCTTGGAAGTGCACTTTGCTATTTCTGTTTGTGCCTCAACTACAGAGTGCTTCTATATTACCCCCCCCCCCGCCCCCCGGCATGTGGTAACATAATGTGTTTTTAAATTAGGCAACGATTCTATGACTTGCATTGTGATGATTCCCTTGTTGAAGAGGAAGTGATTTGTTCATTTTGGGATGTGTGTGTGTGTGTGTGTTGAACTGTCTGTTAGTTCAACTAACTGGATTTGGAGTTATCTACTACAGAGCTGCAGCCTGCTACCAATGATCACCCAGTGTTGTTGTTTTTTTACTTTCTTGTGACTTTAACAAATAGTTAAGATATTTGGTAGGTAATTGGAATGACCTAGCACTTTAAACCTCATTCATATTCCCCAGGACATGTCATTGTTGGTTATTATATATGCCAACAGCTAGCACTCAGAATGAACCCAGAATGAATAGTTTTCCATTTACTTCCTCCACTGATCAATTTATTCCCATGCCCTCCCCCACCTTTTCTCTTTTTCATCGTCTTTATTTCCACCTCCCCATCAGTAACTGGAAGAGCTAAGGCAAGTCCAGTATTTATTAAAAGCATAATATAATCATTTGCTGAAAAGATGTGCTACAATTGGAGCTAATTTTTCTGTTTCATATCTGTTTCAAACTAATTTTAACAATGTGGCTAATACTTAATTACAGTAAATTTGTCCAGCTTAAATTGATAGCCTCTTTTTGTGGTATTTTTGCTTGTTTCTTTTGCTTATGTCACTTAAGGGGTCTCTTATGTAGTACCACTGAGTTCAGGGTCTCATAGTGAAATGTAAAATACTAACATGTGTTGGGCAATGGCAGTAGGCTATAGTGTGTGTTTCATTAAATAGGCTGATTTTCTTCCTGTCCATGCCCAGATCTTCCCAAGAGATCTTATTTAACCTGAGACTAATGAATAGTAATGATTTGACTCAATAGTGTTGCCTTAATGGATGCATGATCAGTTAGCCTAAATGGTGCTTGAACATATGTTAGAGATATCTTACTCAAACAAAAACATACTTGTGTCAGTGAAGCTCTAAATGCATGGAAATCCACTAATGCAAAATCCAAATTTCATCTCTGTCTTGTGGCTTGGGTCTGCATTTATTTATTACCTCAATTTCTATCCTATCTCTTTTCAAAGGCTTGAGGCTTCTTACCCTTTAACTATACCCTCCAAACAGGATAGTAACAGAATACTGAACATATATATATTATGTATACATTAAAACATTCCCATACTTCTATAATATTAGCTGTTGAATATCAGCCAAAGCAGAGGTTGGTTATGTACCAAAAACATGTTGGGTTTGAGCCAGTTGAGGCATGGGAAGCAGTCCCACACAGGACTTTACAGCAAAGATATTGCCAGAAGGACAAGTATATAACCTTAATCAGTACAGTGCAGTATTAAACGATGATGTAAGTGGGAAAACGTTATGGGGTATTCACATCTTTTATGGTCTTATCTTTATATTACAGGATGATGTGTGCTTAATGTTTATAAGCTCACTTTATTCTTTTATTTGGGGAATTTATATGTCACCTCCTCTATTTTATCAGACAGCATGGTGTTAAGTGGCACCATTTGATGCCATTTTAGTTTGTGTGAATACAGAAATATAGTGCTGAAATATAAAAGCTAGGTTCTCAGACTTTCAATTGATAATTGAAATATTTAAGTTCCGTACGGAAAATTGGGCCTCAAAATGTTGATGTTTCTGTATATGTATTTGTATATGCAAAATATTTTCTCATACATTTCAAATTAAATTATTTCATTGAAGTGTAGTAGTAATATGAGAAAAAGTTGTAATAAACCTGATGGCTCAGAAAGATGTGGCAAATACCTTTTTCATAAACATGAAACATGCACAGATGCTTTTAAAAGAGTTGGCAACCTATTTATAGTATTTCCTGACAACGGGCAACCTATTTTATCTTTCATATTAGCCTTACTCTTCTTAGCCTAAAGCAGTGATGTTACTATTAATGTTTTAAACTATTAATTAAACTGCTTAATACACCATTTAAACAAAGATTAACTGAATTGTGTAATGTCTGGATTAGTTCTTAAAGGTGAAAAACAGCCTGAAGCTTTGCTTCTGAGTAGGGCCACACCCAGTGTTCCAACATAAATGACTACCTGCTACAGCAAGGTTGCATCTTTCATCTTTACAGTATATGTTACTTTCAATGCCTGGAGTTAAATCAAATTCCTTCTTGAGTTCCTTCTACTGGAACAAAGGTTTTGTTAGAGCACTTAGAAAAACAATAGGGCTCTCATACAAGGTGACCTTTGGTATATAGTTTGCTTCAGGTTTCACAAGGACCTGTTGTAAAAGATTGTGGTTATAGCAGTCACCTGACTACAGTATGTTGGTGGTTAATTGTGAAAACATGTTTGAAGTAGAGAATCAAAGTAATCTGCATCATCTGTTGTGTGTAGATAATTGGTTCTGTTTACATGTGATACTTGAGTAATAATGGTGATATTGATTATAGTACAGAATCAAATTAATACTTGCTTTTCACTAAATGCGGAGTTGTCATGGGTAACCATTTATGATGCACAATAAAAATAAACCCAAGACTGTTTTGCTTATTGATTAACTTAGTGGAATGTGAATGCTGCATATATTTCTAAATTAGGAAGGATTGTCAAGGACAGAGATGGGCAGTATGGCATAGTACTGCTGTAGACCCAGAGGTCCTAGGTTGATTTGCATATGTAGTTAATAAATCTGGAAAATCATGATAAGCATTTTCCTGCTTTATACTTAGTTTTTTAAAGTGCTTGAGGAAACCAGAAAACTGATATTGCTAATAACAAATTTTCAATCATTAGTTGGCTCCTTAAAGTCACAAAGAAGTACAGAAACCATGGAATTTGATGACTTGATGAATGAGAAGCAGTTGTTATTTGGCTTCTAGTTACTGAATCTTTTCAGACATTTTCAGATAATTACTCATTTATTGTTATGGAGGTAAAGAGAGGAACCTGTTTTTTTAAAAGGAAAGAAAACAAAGAGTCACATGTTTCTAGTGTGAACTTATTGGCTCTACATACACGCCTTTTCCATTTTTTTTCTTTTTTGTCATCTGTTGTATGTCAACTTGCTTCTCAATCCTATTTCTCTGCCTATAGAGAAAAGCAAACAGAAGACATGTTTTGTTTACTAACTTACTGACTTCATTAGTCAGGAACAAAGGAAGCTGAACTTGCGATAGCAACACTTTGGTTTGGTTCAGTAGTATTGAAGTATGGATAGCAGAGGTGTTGTTAAGTAGTTTTCACGAACTTATAGTTGGTTGATTGTTAAAATGTAAACTTTACATGTTACTAAGGCTTTTCTTAGGATTCTGAAAAACACATTTGGGAGCCCAGGCTGTCTCAGAGGAACTGTAGCACTTCAGCCTCAGCTGTGGTGCTGCCTCTTGATGGCCTGTGTGGAGCTGCCTGGGGCCAGCCTTTGCATTTTCTGTCCATGCATGGAAAACACTGATGATCAGATTGATTGTTTGGAGGGGTTTGAAACCCCCAAATGTACTTTCTTGACTTTTGAGATTTTTCTGCAAGGCAGATGGGGTGCCTCCTGTTTGCAGAAACATCTGTTTTGCTCTGAAGTGGTCCCAATTCTTGGATTTCAGGATCAGCATGGATTGAGGTCACTTCAGAATTGATATATAATCTTGTAGCCTTAGGTGTGAGTCTGTGTTGGTCTATCTGTGCAGAGTTCTTGAAGAAACAACGTGGGCCATGCCATATACGTCACTGACATCTACTTCTGAGTAGAGGAATATCCTGAGGGACCTATTTATGAAGTGGCTTGGAAGCACAGAAAACAACTATGTGGACTTGAAAAGTTTCTCATACAAAAGTTTCTCATAAAAAAATCAGACTTAAAAGCAACATAGCCCAGTGTGCTTTAATGAGTGGCTACAATTGGAATAATGGAATAATGACTGTTCTTTCCCTTTTCATCAAAGGGAGAAATTATTATTTACTCAAGGCACCTTAGATCCTTTCCCTCTCCTGCAGCTTTATCCTCACAACAACCTTGTGAGGTAGAATAGGCTGGAAATGTGTGACTGGCCCAAGGTTGCCCAGCAAGATTCCATTGCAGAGTAGGGATTTGAACCTGGGTCTCACAGATCCTAGTCTTACATTCTAACCACTACACCACATTGCCCCTGAATGTGTCTTTTTTGTGACATAGATTCAGAGGAGTTAGCTGTGTTAGTCTGTGGTAGCA
The DNA here is from genome assembly GCF_028583425.1 of Eublepharis macularius. Lineage (NCBI taxonomy): Eukaryota > Metazoa > Chordata > Lepidosauria > Squamata > Eublepharidae > Eublepharis > Eublepharis macularius. The sequence goes on from NC_072795.1 coordinate 73,546,950, forward strand.
AAATCAAAAAGAGTCCAGTAGCACCTTTAAGACTAACCAATTTTATTGTAGCATAAGCTTTCGAGAATCAAGTTCTCTTCGTCAGATGCATGGTACAGAAACTGGTCAAATATAGAAGAGGAGGGGGGAGGAGGGGAGGAGAGAGAAGATGCAATTAGGGGGGGAGAGGGAGGATGCAACCAAAACATTCCTTTGCTAGTAAATGTAAACATCTCCTTTTGGTATGGAGATTAATTGGCTTGTGTGAGGCTTCAAAGGAGTTTGCTGTGTTGGTTTGTAGCAGCAAAACAACCAGACCATCCAATTCCAATGTAGTATAAGCCTTCGATAACCACAGCTCTCCCCGTCAGATGCATCTGACAAAGAGAACTGTCTCCAAACAGCCTCCAAAACAATTCTGGCATCGTAATCAAGGAAGCCGACAAAGGCGGAGCAGTGGTCATCATGGACAAACAGAACTACCTACAAGAAGCAGAAAGACAACTCTCCAATACAACATTCTATAAAATACTACCTGCTGATCCTACGGAGCAATACTAAAGAGAACTCAATAAAATATTAAAGACTCTCCCCGTGGACATACGAGAATGCATCCATACTCCAGGACAAACCTAAAGGAACTAACAACAGAACACCACTGGTTGTCACCTATAGCTCCCAGCTCAAACCCATCCAACGTATCATCAGTGAGCTACAACCCATCCTGGAAAATGATACCTCTCTCTCAGAAGCCCTGGGTGGAAGACCTTTCCTTGCCTACAGACAGCCCCCCAACCTTAAACGACTTCTCACTCACAATCATGAATCGGCCAGCAGAGTCACCAGCACAGGTACCAGGCCCTGCAACAAACCCAGATGCCAGCTCTGCCCCTATATCTACTCAGGGAATACAATTACAGGACCCAATGGCATCAACTACACTGTCTCTGGCTCTTACAGCTGCTCATCCTCCAATCTGATATATGCCCTCATGTGCCAACAATGTCCTTCTGCTCTGTACATTGGACAAACCAGCCAACCTCTATGCAAAAGAATAAACGGACACAAATCTGACATTAGAAATGGAAACATCCAGAAACCAAAAAGAGTCCAGGAGCACCTTTAAGACTAACCAATTTTATTGTAGCATAAGCTTTCGAGAATCAAATTCTCGAAAGCTTATGCTGCAATAAAATTGGTTAGTCTTAAAGGTGCTCCTGGACTCTTTTTGATTTTGCTACCACAGACTAACACGGCTAACTCCTCTGCATCCAGAAACCAGTGGGAGAACACTTCAATCTACCAGGACATTCCATCAAAGACTTAAAGGTCGCTGTAGTTCAACAGAAACCTTTCAAAAACAAAATCCAACGGGAGGCTGTTGAATTGGAATTCATATGCAAATTTGACTCTGTCAAGCTGGGACTGAATAGGGACTATGAATGGTTATCACATTATCACAGGTAACAGATTTCCTTTACAGAGGCGGGGTCTGGGGGAGCCCAGTGGCACCTGGCGTGGGCTTCCGGGGACCACAGTTCTCCTTGTCAGATGCATCTGACGGGGAGAGCTGTGGTTATCGAAGGCTTATACTACATTGGAATTGGATGGTCTGGTTGTTTTGCTGCTACAAACCAACACGGCAAACTCCTTTGAAGCCTCACACAAGCCAATTAATCTCCATACCAAAAGGAGATGTTTACATTTACTAGCAAAGGAATGTTTTGGTTGCATCCTCCCTCTCCCCCCCTAATTGCATCTTCTCTCTCCTCCCCTCCTCCCCCCTCCTCTTCTATATTTGACCAGTTTCTGTACCATGCATCTGACGAAGAGAATTTGATTCTCGAAAGCTTATGCTACAATAAAATTTGGTTAGTCTTAAAGGTGCTACTGGACTCTTTTTGATTTTGTGACATAGTGTCAGATTCAAGCAGTAAAATTCAAAATAAAACTTTCCATGCACTTTTTGAATTATAACTGTTGTAATTTAGCTACTTGACTTGAAGTATACCAGGCCCAGCATTTGGACCATGTTCTTTTTGAGCAACCTCCCTCCCTGCATATTCTTAATTTTTGTGCTTCAGTTGGAAATTGCTCTGCAAACTTGCATGCAGCCTTCATAAACAGTTAATTATTTACTCCTAATTTGAAGCCTGAGGGAAGAAAATTGTTGACCATTGGTATATTCATATTCAGGTGACATATTAAAATAAACCACTTTGCCATTGACCTGTTTCCTGAACAATAAAGTACTTCAGATAATTCAAGAACTTGTGTGTTTGGGATTTACTTTGCTTATTGTATTGAAGTGCTCAGTGTCTAACACAACACTTGATAAACCTACCCTATGAATTATTCCTCAATGCACAGTTTAACTTCAAAGCAGTGTTGCAAAAACTAATTTGTGTGTGTGTGTTTAATTTTTTAATATAGCATATATTATATTGATATATGTAGTATGCATGTGTTTTTGAAGTGCAGCTTTTTAATATAGTACAAACTTTGCTATCCTGTTTATGTTCTATTTATTTATTTCATTTTTTTCAGATTTTTTATTTTTTAATATCTAAAACAGAAAGCTACAAAAAACTACGATAGTACAAGGGAAGGAAAAAGGGGAGAGAAAAAAAAAGGAAAAGGGAAGGGGGGGTGGAAAAAAGGGGAAGGCAACATACAATCAATAAACACTACACCACAATGCTTTCCCTTCATACTGCCATAATTAAAGATTAAACCTTAATAAAGTAATGATGGAGTGGTTGACCTTACAAAATACAAATTACAGTTCACATTAAGGCCAGATCCACATTACCTCCGCGCGTCCCAGTGTTGCACTAAATGTCCGCGAAACACCCGGAAGTATAGCGTCTTTCAAGCACGATTTCAGAAATCACGCTTGAAAGATGCTATACTTCCGGGTGTTTCGCGGACATTTAGTGCAACACTGGGACGCGCGGAGGTAATGTGGATCCGGCCTAAGTCTTCTTCCCCCCCCCCTAGGCCTCGGACGCAGTTCTCTCTGAGCAGCTACAGCCACAGCGCTCGTTGCCTTCCCCCTCCCTTCAGGCTTCGGATCTTCTTCTTTTTGCTTGGTGTCTTGCCCAAATTCTTGATTTTTGTCCACAAAATCCCTTAGCTGATCTTCTGAATTTATCTTGTAAGCTTGATCTTTGTAACTGAACCAAATTCCTTCCAGAAATAGCCATTTATATTTTATCCCACGTTCCCTCAGGAGAGCTGCCAGCCTTTTATACTTAAATCTTCTTTTCCGAACTAGAAATGGAACATCCTTCAGTATCTTGACTTTATTTCCCAGAAAGTCCAAGTCCGCATTACATGAGTTGTATAGGATAGTGTCCCGGACCCTCCTAAATGAAAACTCAATAAAGATCTCGCGAGGCAGCTGCCGCTTCATTGCATATTTTGAAGAAGCCCGACGGACTTCCAAAATGGCGCTTTTTACTTCTTCTTTAGTTGCCCTCGCGGGTGTCGCCAATAATTCCGAGGCAAGATCCCTTAGATCCTCGTTTTCCTCCTCTTTAACATTCTGGAGGTGCAAAATAGTCTGTGTTCGTTCCACTTGCAGCCCGATCAGCTGGTTTTCCACCAACTTTAGCTCCTTGTTCATTGCTCTCATGAGTGACGCATTTTCCCGAGCAGACTTCTCTGCCCCCCCCGCTACTTCCTTGATGGCTTTCACATCGCTTTCAATTAAGCCCACCCTTTGATCTGTTTCATTCAGCTTGTCAACAAAGGGTTTTATGGCTTCGATAACCGACCTTTTCACCAGCTCCTCGAGCGACTCCCCTCTTCCCTGCAGGGCAGCCGAAATTGACTTGCCCAAAGCAGGACTCTGCTTTTTCGCTGCCATTTTAGGGGCGGGGGGGGGACCGCCAACCTTCCGAAACTCAGCGAGGGGGAAGAAATCCGAGTCTTCTTAACTTCAGATCCCACCACTCCTTCACATGCGCTTGTAATAACAGAAGGGATTCGCTTACTTACAGGCTTCCGCCTAGTCCTGTTCTTTGCCGTTTTCCATGGCCCGGCAGCACGCAAGGTGCCGCGCACATCTGCTGGCCTCCATGGGGACAAACGGGCAATTTACCCCCTGCATCGATTTCCAGGGGGCTCTTCCCGCTGTGTCCTGGACCCTGACTCCCTCCCTGGGAGTCCTGGGGGCTAATTTTTGCAGATCAGCCGCCCGGTCAGGCTGCTCGGGTGCTTCCTCTCGGACCTGCGGAGAGGAGCGTCCGACATGGCTGCGAAAACGAAACCGAATCTATTTATTTATTTCATTTATACTCCACCTTTCTCCCCAATGGGGATCCAAAGTGGTTTGTTCTCATCTCCTCTGTTTAATTTAGATGTGAGGGATTAAAATACTATTTCTGTCTGAATTTATTAATAATCTGACTCAGGAGTCTGTAAATTGGGCACAGTAACACTTCAGTGCATGCGGCGGAATCACCGCTCCCTCTGTGTTCTTCCATACATTGACAATTCCAGAGAGAAAAGTTAGTCTTACACTTGGCACGGCTTTGTAGCCGGCAGTATTGTACTGTTGCCACTTTCTGCAAAGCTGATTGCAAATGGAGAGTCCATACTCATCTTTTTTTCCAGAAATGTTTTTCTCTCTGTATGTACATGTGTACATGCTAGAAGATTTGGAAAGGCTGTAGTTTTTTACAAATATCTCACTGGCTTCTCAATTCTCTGCAGTTTGCTGAAACTTAAGAAAAATGTATGGGCTCTTTGTAGAGTGGGTTTTGAAGGGAACGGCAATTGACATTGGTGACCATATTTGTAGATGCCTCTGGGTATTCTAATAAGAATGTGAGTTGTTCATTGGAGTATTCAATGCATGGTAGTGCTGGGATTATGTTTGATGCATCTTGTTTGTGCTATGTATTATGTTTGATGCATCTTGCTGTTCAACAGGTCACATAACTGTAATTGGAAAAGTTTTGTCTGTGTTTGAACTCTGTTTTCTTAATAGTTTTTTAAACAAAAGGTTGAAATGAGTAGCAGCAGCAAGCACTTAGGATTTTGCAAAGAAATGTAACACAAGGGATGCTGATTTACCCCAGAAATTGGAACAATATAATAAGATATACAAATATATTTGGTACTGGGTGATTCCAGAAGAATCTTTTCAGCTCTTAATCTCTATTTGGGAATAAGCCCCATTGAACACCATGGGACTTAATTCATTGTAAACTTTCATAGGATTGGAAAGGCAAAATGTCCAGTCATTTTTCAAGTTATAGAAAAGAAACATGTTCCCACTTTTTGAGGAGGGGGCGGGGGGCAGAAATCCGCCTTGGATATCTTGGCAGACTTGACCATTCATCTGCATTTTTTGGCTTCTCTGCAGCCATTTCACCTGGATTTGTTAGCAGATACCCTTGACTATTTAATTGACTGTTTGTACCTAACTGGGATTTTATACTGTAGACTGTTGTCAAATGTGCATATATTTTATTTGTATAGTATTTATTGTTTTTGTAACCTGCCCTGAGCCTGCTTGTGGGGAGAGTGGGCTATAAATCATAGAAATAAACAAATAAGCAAGCAAGCAAACAAACAAAAATATAAATGTTGGGGAAAATAGAAATATATTCAACACTTTTCTATCAAAGTTAAACTTAATACTTTATCAACATAAAATGCATCATTTCTAGCTTAGTTCATAACATTGTACTATTTTGAAATACTTACGGAATTTGAAAGTATAAATATTTTTAACAAGTGCAATTTCAAACATGCTGTACTTGACAGAGAGCTACCCACTGCTGAACCCTATGAGTACAATTCTGATCAGAATTATACCCTTCTAACTATATTCTGGGTTTAGAATGGTATAACTGTTTAGGATAGCACTGTTTGGGACCATTTTACATGTATGTTGCCAAAATTATTCATACTTAAACAATATCATTGAATATATGTTTTATTTATCTGTGGTCTGTTTGCTTCTCTGTACAGGAGATTAATGGGGGTAGGAGGGATTTCTAATATATAGAAAAACATACTCTGTTCAGATGAAAATGAACTGCAGTTTCTGTCCAGAGAATTTGAAAGTTCTTCAGAAAATACTTCTGTACCATTTGTAATAGAAGTGTCATCAGTATGAATCAAAATATCTTTAGAGGTTTGTTTGTTTGTTTGTTTTTAAGTGACCTGCAACTAGCACAATATAGGAATTCTGTTGTAAAGTCAAAATTAGATTCACGCCTTTGGGCTGTATAGTCATGACGGCCCCCTGAACTGTTTCACAGTCTGTTTCACAGACTGCATTTCTTCAGGTGGGTGACAAACATAGTGGTTCCCTTCATTCCCTTTGCTATTTTCCCAGTTGCTGGTAATTCCCAGCCAAGTATTTTGCCAAAACAGCTGCTGCCAATGCCCTCCTATCTATCATCTGCTGTCTGTTGTAAAGTAATGTAGCTGCTACAGTAGCAAAGGCAGTGGCAGCACTGAATGTGCCTGGTCACAGCACAGAACAATGGAGATAGAGGTTTTCCTCCCTGGCAGCAAATCTGATAAAGTTCATGCTGACATGGCTTTATCACCAGAAGAGAGAGGAAGTATTTGCCTTTGTGATTGCGTTGCTGCTTTTCTGCTCTTGGCAAAACACATCATGGTGACATTATTCTTAAAGTTTGTTTCTTATAGTTTGTAAGCCTAAAAGAAACAACTATGAATGAAGCTGCCCTTCTACTGGACAGTGTTTCACTGGTTTGGAAACAGTCTAGCACTATGAGGAAGAGCAAGCACATGTTAGCAGCTGAGTTGCAGAGGGACAGCGCAGGTGAACCTGATCTCGTCAGATCTGTTGCCAAGTAGGCCCCCTCCCCTGCTTTAAGGCCTGCCATGAACTGTGTTAAAGTTTCCTGCATTGCTGTTTCACTGCTACACCAAAGATTGCTTTACACGTGTGTGTGTGTGTTAATACACGTGTCAGTTTCCTGCCTGCGTGTCAATTACCTTGCTGTTGCAATAGACTGTGCAGTTTATTGACTCCATGTTTGGTTAACTGCACAAAGGACTCTTTTACTGGGCAGCACTGCCCTGACCTGTATCTGGATTTCCCAGTGTATGTTTGGACTGTGTTACAAGTGTGCCCCGTGCCTGCATTGCCATCTGCCACGGACCGTGCCTGTTCCCTGCTTTGGACTGTGTTTTGTGTGCTGTTTCCCCTGCCTCCATGGAAGCCTGCCTCATATGGGCCCAAGCCGCTGCTAGCAGCCGGGCGCCTGCCGGGGAAACCTCCAGCGAGCCTGGCTAGGCGCTCCCTGGTCAGTTCCCGCCTGGAGCCTCCCGCGGGTCGGTCGCCGAGCTTGCCCTCACTACCGGGCAGCCTGCTATCCAGCCCCAGCTATGCCCAGCCGGCATCCATGTTCTCAGGCAGACAGAAGACCCAGGGAAGAAGACTGCTTTGGGAAGCCATTTCGGCGAAGCGGGCACACCACGTCCGCAGCGAGAGTACCTCGCCCCGCTCTGCATATCTTAGGAGCCGCCCAGGAGAAGGAACTAAGTGCCGACCATCCCAAGCACTTAGAGAATGCATCTCAAAGAAACCTCCGCATTCCAGAGCTGATGACATCAGGACAAGCCTTGTCCGCTGGAACATCCATTCAGCCCACTTGGATTTCCCCCTCCCTCTTTTGTCCCCTCTTCCTGAGGTGTCACTTATCGCAATCAGATTACCAAAGTGGCCCATCTAAGCCATTCAGTAACCCATTAGAACCTTTGTTTTAAACTGTGAGAACCACCAAGTACAGCACCAGCCCCAGGGTACGTTTTGGGGTATTTAAGCTGGTCTCTCAGACCACACGGTGCTTAGGCCATTCCTATCCAGACCCCCCCCCCCCTTGCTGTCCGTGGCTTAGGCCATTCCTATCCAGAATTCCTTGCTGTCTGTCTGTGGTCCCAGTGCTGGCATTGGGCCACCCTCGCTGCTGTGTCTCTGCTTCGCTCCAGGATTGTGAGTATTTCCCTTATCATCGTTGGGAACCTGCTAATGCGAAAGTCTCTATATTTCCTACTCTGTATTTCTTAGGTCTTGTATGTTCTTTGTATGCTTGTGCAAGTTTAGGCTTACGCCACACTCAATACACGTGTTTGGAACCTATTTGTAGTCTGCCTCTTTTTCACTAGAGTGTCTGGGATCGGGACCTCCGTAGACATAGGTTAAGATCCGCGCTAATTTTAAGTTACAGACTGCTACAGCTAATTCCCCATTATAATTAAGAGCAGTTCTGGTAACAGATCTCAGAAGCTAAGCAGGGTCAGCCTTGGTTAGTAATTGGATGGGAGACCTCCAGTGAAGACCAGGGTTGCAGAGGTAGGCAGTGGCACATCACCTCTGTTAGTCTCTTGCCATGAAAACCCCGCTAGGGGTCAGTATAATTCAGCTACAACTTGAGGGCACTCTCCACTACCACCATACATTCTAGTTAATATAAGAGAATGTGGTTACATAGCTATGTATCCAGGGTACAGCGCCGGATCTAGGGTTGCCTACGCCCGCGGCAACCCTAGGCCGACCTCCTCACGTGCGCACTGCCCGCGCTGCGTGATGACATCACTCCGGTGACATCATCACGCAGGGCGGAACGGCGGAGGCAGCGTGTGGGGCTGGGAAGCCGCCCGCGCCATTCGCCTCCCTTCAGGCAAATGGCGCGGGTGGCCCCGCAGCCCCACGCACTGCCTTTTGCCTGCCCTGCAGGATAGGGGGTGTGCGGCAAGCCGGCTGCCCCCTGTCCTGCGGGGCAGGTGAAAGGCAGCGCGGGGGGCTGTGAGGCGTGGGGGGCTGCTGCCTGCGCCCTCTGGCAGCTGGTAGCTGCTCCTGGCGCCCCTCCCTGGTGGTGCCGGGGGCAGACTACCCCCCTGCCCCCCCTCGATCCGACCCTGCCAGGGTACCAAAATAGGCAGTGCTCTTGCCAAAAATAGTGACACCCAGGGCTCATTTGGAGGCGGAACGCACAGGAACGGCGTTCCGGTAGATCTGAAAAGAGGTCACTTGGGTTTTGGCCCCACTCACGTGATTTCTTTTCCTCCGAGTGCAAGCCGAGTGGTGCTGGGCTCCAAAGGAACGTAAGCTGCTTGGATTCATTCTGCTCTGCTGCTTTACTTTCATTTGTGACTCGTGAGAGGAGGGGGGAGAGAAAATGAGTGCAAGCTGAGTGGTGCTGGGCTCCAAAGTAACCTAAGCTGCTTGGATTAATTCTGCTCTGCTGCTTTACTTTCATTTGTGACTCATGAGAGAGAGCGGGGGTGGGAGGAGAAAAAATGAGTGAATGAGTGCAAGCCGAGTGGTGCTGGGCTCCAAAGGAACGTAAGCTGCTTGGAATTCATGCTGCTTTATTTTCATTTGTGACTTGTGAGAGAGAGTGAGTGTGTGGGTGCAAGCAGGGCTGGCTCTCCAGAGGAGGGTAAGCTGCTTTGAGTTCATTCTGCTTTAAGGAGATTTTTGCGGAAAGGGGCCTGAGGGGTGGATGTTGCCTTCTGACACACTTCTGGTGATGTCAGGGGGTGTGCTAATGAGTTATGCTAATGAGTTCCTGCAGTTCTTTTTCTAGGAAATGACCCCTGGTGACACCCATGATATCATGTTCTGCTGCCTCCTTCTCAGGTGTGCAAATTTGATGCATGTAAGTGCAGTTTCTTCACTGGCTAAAGAATTATTGGAGTATTAAAAACTTTCTTGTTTCTAGTAGGCCAACAGTTAGAAAATTATTCTAAGCTGTACATGAAAAGCAGAGAATTGATAATGTCAGCTGGAACTGTGAATATGCTAGCAAGAGTTTATCTAGGAATATCTTTGTCATATTGATGCAGTCATAATATAATTCTTTTATAAAGTGGGAGGAACAGGTGGCAGTTCAAGGAATCCTTATTCTACAGTGCCTAGAAATCTGCTATAGAAAATCTGCTGAATGTAAGAGATTGTTCAGTTACCTCAGAGCCATTAAATTGCCCTTCTTATTGTCTAAATCATTATTTATCTGCTTAATAGGAGACCACAGTACATGTGCCATGACAGATGAACATATAATGTCTGAGAGAACTGGAGTATGGAAGCAATTACTCCTGCTTTCTTGACATAATAGTCAAGTACTGCAATGAGCAACACATGTGCCCCTTTAAAGTTTTCTGAAATCATGGAACATATTTTAAAAACTTCCACAAAATACAAATGTATCCAGGTCAATCTTGATGGCAAAATCATGTTAATAGTCTGCCTGTTCAACAAATTCAGGTGGCTCACAACTGAAGTTAAATATATGATCTTTAAAATAAGAAACCTATACAAGGACCCCCCCTCCTCAGTTGCATCAATAACAACTTCAGGACAATCACCATCTCCAGCTAAGTGATCAACATCAGTGGAAGGTCCTCAGGAAAAACTAAGTTTTTCAGCCAAGAGGGATGAGATTTTGGTCAACATCCTAAATAAGGCTGTTCTATAGAAAAATCCTGGTTTCTGATTTAAACCAGATGTGCTGCCTTAGATGAGGGGGTAGACAGGAGGGATTCTTGAGTTGATCTCTGTATGCACATATGATTATCCAAGGAGAGGCAGGTCTCATATTTATGCCCCAAGTTATGAAGGGGTAATAACCTAGTACCTTGAATTGCACTTGTAAGGAAATTAGAAACCAAGGCAGCTTTTTCAAAATTGGTGCTATGAGCTTAAATCAACCCAACCTCAAAAGCAAATGAAAGGCAATATGCTACCTCCAACTGCAGCTTCTCTTCAAGGGCAGCCCCATATAGAGCACATTGCAGTAGTCAACTCTTGAGGTTACAGTCAGATGGATTGCAGAGAGCTAAGCTCAACACTGTCCAACCATGATTGACAAGAAGTTGCTTCCCATAAAGTTTTTCAGGGTGATATATTAACCCAAGTTATGTTTGGTTCACAGTTATGCATATATAAAGATTATTGCAAATTAGAAGCAATCCAATTCCTGAGATCAATATTTGGGGTTCTGCACTGTGTACCAAATGCCTTTCTCAGAGGAGAGTCAGGATTGGTTCCACTTGAATCACTCGGCTAGTTTCAAGTAATAAATTTCTGGCTCAAGTTAACATTCACCCTCCCTGGATTAACCTAATTAATTCTTCTAGATAATTATCGCTTAGGGTGGGTGAGAGCTGATATGGGGAAATTACATCTTTATGGTTTTATGCTCCCACTCATACAGATTTATAAGAGCTAAAGAAATAATTAAATAATATCTAATATTAGATATAGCTCTTCAAGTTGACAGAGCACGGGCCCAGTTTGCTCTGGCAGCCGGGAATTCTGGCAAAACTTTTGTCCAGCAGACTATCTCTATACATGAGAATACCCTTGGCCCTCTTCAGCATGCTCCATCAGTCCACCTTGAAGGGAGATACTCTTTGCACCATACTCCCAGTGTATCTGCCCCCTGTCAATTGGGCATGATTGAAATAACCGAACATGTCCTTTTGCATGTTTATTTTACAAGACATTTGGAAAATATATATTGCCCCAATATTGTGTAGGTATTTGGGTAGATCTAATAATTTTTGTACCTCTCCTTGTTGATCACTTTAATGAAACCACCCTTAAGGAGGCAAAAATTTGTGCCTTGGCATACTCAACAAGGAAGCAGCTGGTCCAGAATTTTAACAATTTCTTCATTTAATAGTGATATGAATCCCTTATAGAACATATTATTTTTTTATGTATCACTTTTTATGTGTTGTTGACTTTGTTGTAGCATCTGTTTGATCAAGTATCATAATAAATAAAACTGAGTAACTGAGAAGATGTTCCTAACAGTGCTGGAACTATATCTTCTGTAAAGCTGGCATTCAAAACAGCTTGAATGAGAGATTTTTATCAGCAGTAATCTAACTCAGCATCATAGCAATCAACTAAATTATCTTTTTCCTCTTGTGATTTGGATCTTGATGTCATCAGACCATGAACCACCTTAAGCATTTGTGGCCAAGTGTTCTCACAAGTAAGCTCAGGTATTTGTATATCACAATCATATAAGTGGTCAAGAATGTGGGAAAAGTCTAGATAATATTGACAAAGGGCATTTCTGAGTTTCTGTACTCTATCAACTTCCTTGATGAATTTATACTTCAATTTGAGCGTTAAGATTAGGATGTAGGGCTTTCAAATTATTGGGCTTGTGTAACCTTCTATCGTTGCTTACCTGCCTTGAGTATTGAAGAAAAGGATGGGTTATAAATGAACAAATTTAGCCTACTGAGAAATAGAAAGTAATTGAACTCTAAGAGTAACCAGTATAATGTGGGGATTCAAACCAGGATTTGGGAGATCCAGATTCAAATCCCCACTCTCACATGGAACCTTGCTGAGTGACCTTGGGCCAGTCATACCCTGTCTGCCTAATCTACCTTTTGTGGAGATAAAATACAGAGGAGAGAATCATATAAGCTACCTTGGGTCTCCCTTGTGGAGGAAGGTAGGGTATAAATGAAGTAAAATAAATAATCATGCCACTGACTGTGGTTCTGTGAAGTTTGCAATTAAGAGAAATTGCACACTACTGCTCTAGACCTGAGCCTCCTCCTCCCCCTTACCAGAGACAGAGATATTTTTGGTAGCTGCCCTGCCGTTTCCCTAGAAATTTATTGAAACCTTGGTATCTTTTAAACAAGATGTTTCTATAACAGCCGAGTTCTGGTGCCTCCTGCTTAGCTTGTAAGAAGAAGTAAATGCATGGTATAATGATTAATTTTTCATCATAAACTATAATATTATACATACTCTTAGAAATTTAAATAGGAATACCTGCTTAATATAACTTTGAATTTATAACCAAATTCTAAATATTTCAGAATATAATTATATCTAATAGGATTTCTATTCATAATAGTAAAATAATCCTCCTATTTCTAAAGTGTTTTAAGTGATAGTTTTAATAGACAAACATTTTAAATGCTGAATTTTATCCATCCCAAAAATATAGTACTGTGTCTTCCTTTTATAAGGGTATGTAAAGAAAATTCACTATGACAGAATAAGTGAGAGTCATAAGAGGATTATAGGGGGAGTCAACTGAGGACAAAACCACAACATGATCACAGTAAAGCTTGCTTCGTTGGTTATTTATGTGTGTATGGAGTTGAGTCTTTTCCCACTCTCTTTTCAAGTCAATGTAGTGGTATGCTTTTACTTCCATGTAGAAAAGAGGAACAGCGGGGAGAATGGAGCTTAGTGAAAATAAACAAGGAAACTTAATTTCAGGTACTGAGAGATCTGTAACCTTCTCAAGGTCAGTTTCAGTAAACTGAAGCTATTGTACTATAACATCTGGACCTGTACAGTAGTACTTTTTGTCCTGAATATTGAAGGACATTCCATTTAAAAGTTGATTAGTAAGAAGGATGCATGACATAATCTGTGTTACTCAAACTCTGCAGAAATATTCTCTAAATTGAACATGCAGAGTCCACAGGTGTTCTCCCATGCAGGCAACATTGCCAGCCCTCATCGCATTTGCCTGCTCCCCTGGAGAGTTGAGCAGTTGGTCTTCCTGAAGGTCAACTTGCTGCTCCTCAGTTTCCCATCTCTGAGTGAAGTGAGCATGCCTTGTGCCTGTGTCCTCTCTGAGATTGCTGGAAAGGTGGAGAAAAGAGATTTACCCAAAGTAAATATTTAGGTAGAAAACCATCAGGACACTGGGTCCAGTTGGCATACTACATAAAATGGACACTCTCACCACCGCCACCACCAAAGAAAAATCAGTTTTGCCAGCACACTACTTGGACCATGGGACAATTCTGTGCAGAAAATTAAGAAAGGCAGCACCAAAACGATGTTCTCTTGCCCCTGCAACAGGAAGGGAGATGCTATGCAAAGTAGAGAATTGACACCATGTCAGTGTTTTAAAACGAGCAGAGGCAAACCCATAGAAGCACCAAAATTGAAGCTAAGATGCATGCTGTTATGTTATTGATGTGTTACCTTTCTTTTTTACAGTAGTAGGAAGGCCAGTAATGAAATACAGCTTCTGCAGCTCTGCCTCTAGGCTCCTTTGAGCCAGTGAGTGACAGTGTAGGCTGCAGACTATAGAGAAAGGAGGAGAACTTGGGTTACCCAAAATTAACCCTTCGTCTCCCTTTCTGAGGCCTTCCTTGGGAGAGGAATCTTATTCTAAGTTACTACTGTATGCGTTATGTTTGCTTGCTATTGCCAGCGCTTGTGCCAGGTTGGTGGTTCTGCTGGATGGTTGATATTGGTACGTGTTTCTGTTCTGTGGTTCTGCCTGGTTACTGTGAGTGACACTGGTTCTGTTCATTTTGCAACGGTATCTCTTGCTTCATTTGGGCTCTGCTGTGATTCTCTAGTTTGATATTGGTTCTAGTAGAGTTTCTTCATTCAATTTACATTGGGACTTTTTGTGTTTGATTAGGTTTTGTTTTTGCCTGAAAGCCAGCTTGGAATTTTTCCTCATGGGTGTAACAATGGGGTGACCTTGTTGAGAGGCCTGTGGAATTGGACCCCTTTGTCCAATCTTCTTGAAACTTGGTGTGTGGGGGGGGGGGTCTGTAATGGAAAGGAAGGACTAGATTTCTGCAATTTTGGCGGTGTTTGAACAAAAAAGCCCCCCCCCAGGCTCCCCAGATAGTTTCTCTCATATGGAATAATGGAGCCAAATGTATTTGGATCCCTGAATAAAACCTGGGTGCAAATATTAAACCAGTATTTTTGGACCCTAATACCCAGAATACTGAATGTATATGGTATTCTGGATACCTGGATCCAAATAATACCAATTACTTTTTAAGTGAACACTCTTTCCTTAGTTTTAACAGAAATTGTCCTGCTTTTTCCCTGCCTGTGATCTCTTATCCACTTGATTCATGAGTATTATTATTTTATTTATTATTTTATCGTATTTGTATTCCGCCCTCCCCACGAGCAGGCTCAGGGCAGATAACAGCATTAAAAACATTTAAAACATTCCATATAAAACTTTTAAAAGCATCATACAAAAATATAAAATAGCAGCTCTCTTTTTCTTGATGGCGGCAATACAGTTAATAACAAATAGTGCAACAGTACAGTTGAACATAGCAGCAGCTTAAGAATAGTGGTGGGCAGCTCTCATAGGGAGGGGGGTAGATGTTGTATCCTCCAGCCAGCAGAGGCCCAGCCTCAGCCATAAGCATGGTGGAACAACTCTGTCTTACAGGCCCGGTGGAAAGATAGTAGATCCTGCCCGGGCCCTGGTCTCGGTAGACAGAGCGTTCTGCCGGGTAGGAGCCAGGACTGAGAAAGCTCTGGCTCTAGTCGAGGCCAGGCGGGTCTCCTTGGAGCCAGGGACTGATAACAATTTCTTTTCTCCCGATCGGAGGGTCCTCTGGGAAATATACGGGGAGAGACAGTCCCTCAGGTATGCTGGCCCCAGTCCACACAGGGCCTTATAGGTCAATACCAAGACCTTGAACCTGATCCGATACTCCACTGGCAACCAAAGCAGCTCACACAATATTGGTGCAATATGCACCCTATTTGGTGCTTTCATAATGATGTGCGCTGCTGCATTTTGCACCAGCTGTAATCTTCGGGTCAGGCTCAAGGGTAGGCCCGCGTAGAGCGAGTTAGAGTAATCTAACCTAGAGATGACCGTTGCCTGGATCTCTGTAGTTAAGTCAGTAGTAAGTAGTCAGTAGTAAGTAGTCGGTAATGTATTTATCTGAAGCTTGAGAGAGTTTCTACTGAAGAAGCAATGGTTTAAAAAAAACAGTACAGGGCTTGATAAGAGTATGTAAATCACCTTCAGTAGCTTGCCTGAATTCAAGGGATGTGGACAGAATTTACCACATCAGCAGCAGCAGCTGCACTTTCAGAAGGAGCTTGTGCCATGAATTCATTCTTAGTAGATTTCTAATGTAGACCTCTGAATAGGTTATGAATTAAACACTTAGTGTTTCCTGCTCCATTATTTGTTGTCAACAGGAAATAAAATAAAAATTACAGAACCATTCTAAGCAGAGTTACATCCTTTGAAGCCCATTAACTTCATGGACCTTGAATGGTGTAACTCTGCTTAGGATTGCTCTGAAAGTGTCCTGTTCTTAAAACAAAACGTTTGCTTTGTAATGTATTCTGCATATTACCTAAGCACTATTTTTGAGTTTTTTCTTCATTGCAACTGGAAGGTAATGGTTACTGTAATTTTTTTTAAAAGATGGCTTACTTTGGCTTTCAGTCTCATTATTTTCCCTTGAAATTGATCTCTCAAGTCTGGACGCTTAGTAAAATATCAAAACTTTGCTATGGATTGAATACAGTCAAGAGACTGTTGATGGAGCTGAATTCTGGGGTGGCCTTTTCATTTGCAGTGAAAGGCTGCAAGATTACATAGAGGAGCTTTCACCAATGGGTGTGCAGAGCTGGTATAACTTAAATGTCATCATCATGACAGAACAGTTAAAGAGTAGTGGATAATGGCAACACTTGTGCCTGCACAGAAGACCTAGATGAACAACAGTTACAGGTAAGTGCAACACTTTTTTCTAGTCAGGATTATAAACTCTTGTTAACACTGCAGTGCAGGATTGGTTGTTTTCTTCTTGTAGATTGCTTATAAATATTTGATGATAAGTTTTAGTCAGTATAATTCTGGATGGTGGAGATCTTCAGTGATTAAAGACCTGATTCATCTCATTTTAAAATCTTTTATGAGATTGCTTAAAAATGAATGCAGTATTAAAAACTGAAGTTCTAAATATGTGTTTTTCAGAGAATGTTGCAGAATTGTTTCAGTGTTACAATTTTACACATGCATGAGATCACTTACTGTTGAAAACAGGCTAGCTTTAATGTCTTGCACATACCACAGTGCATTACTGAAAATCTTGTAAAGTGAAGTTTTAAAAAAACAACAACCAAGAACCCTTAAAACATTATTTTCTTTGAAAGTTCTTGCAAAGGACAAAAATAACTGTTTCTTTTAATGTCAGAATTCTTTAGCAAATGGCCTTAAAATTACGTGTCTCTCTGGAACAAAAGGGAGAACATTTAATAGAGTTTCTCCTTTTGGCCAGTTCAAATGTTTATTTCTGGTGAAGAAATGTGACTGGACTCTAAAGATCTCCACTTAAGTAATTCGTATCAGTGATCTTTTTCTCTGTATTAAGGATCTCTTTCCACACAGTTTTATTGAGCTAATAAAGTTTCTTTATTATTCTTTATTATTGTAGATTGAATGCTTAGTATTATTTATTAAGCTTTCTGCAGTCAAAAACTGTGTTTGTTGGTGTCAAAGTCTATTGTGCTCAGTTAAGGTACTTGCTTTAAATTTGTGTGTGTGGGGGGGTCCTGTGTTGAGCCATCTTCAATCAGCTGGAAACAATGATATAATAGGCATCTAGTAGTTGGGGTAGAGTAGTTCTACATAATTGAGGGAAGTAATTGCACAGTTGGCTTTAGTTGGAGTTCTCAGTAATTTATTTGTAAGCATTCATCCCCCCTCCCTTTTCCCTTAAGTGTAGTTTCCAGCTGAATCAGCATGGGTATTTACGGTAAGTTATTAGAAAGGCAAATAACATCCTGTTCCCGTTTAGCCTTCCAACTAAAGTGGAACCATTGCACTCTTTTTTTTGTTGTTGGATGCTTAGGCATACATTCAGTGAGCCCCTTATGTCAGATGAGCATCACCCTTTATTGTTACTTGCTGTGTTTCATCTTTTTAGGGTCCAGGAAAGGAAATATCAGGGATTGTATCCTTTGGGCAGCATGATCAGTACAAAACTACTGTCCTCCATTGGTCAAATCTGTTGCAAGTGGGGAGATGTAGCTGCCTCAAATCCTGAATGCTCCTCATTTGCTCACTAAAGTTCTTAATGCACCTCAAGATTTATCAATTGTCCACTGGGAGATCTTATGACCCAAGGTCAAAATCACTGGTCTAGATCTAATAGTGAACAGTCTGGTCATCATAACCATACTTTGCTTCCAGGTGTATCACTGCTTGCTTGTAACTTGAAAACATATATAGAAAAATGATATCTACATTTAACATCAAGCCATGTTTTATTGCTACATGGGTGAGCCTCTGTATTTTATTTTTTTATTAGAACATATTTATTTAGCTGGTATAGGTATCCAATCCTTCCACCCCTTATTTATTCTTTTGTAGGCTCTTGAGTCTCAGCAAGAAAGGTGGTCTATAAATGGAGTAAAGAAATAAATTTAAATTATATGATCTGTCTACTTCTGCTGAATATTTACAATTATTTATTTGTGTTCATATATGGCCCTGCAACTTTGAGTGCTTCAGAATCTCTTCCACTTTTGGAAAATCTTATTGAATCAACATTGAAAATGAAACCTAAATATTTGTTTATAAATATTGAAGTTGGTTAATAAATATGATATGCAGAATCTCATAGTCCGCCTTTCTCACGGAGACTCAAGGTGGATTACACAGCATGAGAACAGTACAATCAGTATCAAGTATATTTCAATACAGTATCAAGGACATTTCATAAACAATACCATAGGGTAAATAGATACAAGTTTAATAGACATAGTATTAGCAAGAATCCAATACAGAAAATACTGAAGCAGAACATAATCAATTCTAGGACTAACATTAGACAACATGGAGCTCTGGTGGTACATAGGAGTACATTTTAAAGCAGCAGATAATACGTAAGGCAATATAGTGATGAAGTCTATGGTCCCTAACTCATTAGAAAAGCATCTGAGACCTCATCCCTACAATACAGCCCTCCCATTTAAGAAAAAAGCCTTTTTGAATAGTTTGATTTTGCATCGTTTACGAAAAGCCAGGAGAGTTGGGGCTCTTCTGACTTCCTCAGGCAGGTAATTCCACAGGATAGGGAATAGTGAGATAGATCGTTCAGTTCTGCCAAAGCAATGGTGTGGACAGTCGACTCTGGCCTCTGCCATGTTTTTAAACCAATCTGTGATATAAAATCACAGAGCCCTTGAATTAATGCAGCTTGATCTGCATCAGAGACATTCCAGCCAGATGGGCAAAGCAATCATTTTATTTTATTTATTTATTTATTTATTTATATTTCAGTTTATATACCGCCCATCCCAGGGGCTCTGGGCGGTGAACAGTTTAAAATCGATAAAAACAAAAAACAACAATACTAAAATCAATATACAAAACAATAATGAAATAAATTAATCAAGTGCAATGGTGGGGAGAACATTCTGTATGGACTTATTTGTAGATATTTGGAGACCTTTTTTAGAAGCGTATGTATACATTTGCTGGCATTGTTTCATTTTTGTTTTTGTTTTTTTGTTTTTTTGCTTTGCATAAATAAATATAAAATTTTTTAGAAATAAATTAAATAATAGACAACTATCCCAGTCCTCCTGGCTTTGACATCACTGATGCTGGTGGCAAAAATCTCATTTGACTTAACTGAGCTTTCTGTTAGCTTTGGCTCCTCCCATGTATAAGAGATGAGAATAAACAATATGTTTCCAACTGTCCTTTTTTTGGATCCTGTGATTATGAAGATCAGAACAATGTTGATGATTTTTTCATTATTGGATCAGTAGTCTTCCTGTTCGTTTCACCGCTGTTTGTAATAGGTCTCCTTCATGAATATGAAAATAATGTAAAAATAAGTAAATTACTTTAAGCATTTGGATTTTATGAAAAAAAGAGTAACATTTTTTTCAGAATGCTATTAGTAAGTAACTATTTCACTTTGAAAACCCTGAAATAGAACATAATGGGTTCTGATTTAACTGCTAGGTCAGAAGATGTCATCATGGCAATTTGCTAACTGAATTACAATTATTTAATCAATTTAATATTTAAATCAATTATTTAATCAGTTTAATACAAAGGCAATTACCTCAGTAATAGTTCTTTTAAAATTAAGTATTTAACTACTTTGGAAGCACTCTGGTACCTGTTAAAAGAGATGTCTTAAATATTTAAGTGCCAAAATACAAAATTTGATTAAAACAATCAGATCTAAATTAAATGGATATTGCTCTGCAATTCATAGGACACTGTGGAGGCATGGTGGGAAATTTCATTATCATTATGTTTCAAGTTCTATAAATGTGTTTGTATGCTGTCCGCTGCATGTTCAGATTTTCCTTATCATATCTTTCTGTAAATGTAATAGGAAGAAAAAGATGGTATATACATAGATTTTTCAAATGCAATGCCAATTAATGTTTTTGTAACCGATTCAGTTTGGTGTAGCACCAAAAGACAGAGATCTCTCAG
Source organism: Eublepharis macularius (assembly GCF_028583425.1). Classification (NCBI taxonomy): domain Eukaryota; kingdom Metazoa; phylum Chordata; class Lepidosauria; order Squamata; family Eublepharidae; genus Eublepharis; species Eublepharis macularius. The sequence continues at coordinate 73,567,184 of NC_072795.1, forward strand.
TGTCACGAGACAGAGATCTCTCAGTGACACTGAGAGATCTCTGTCTTTTGGTGCTACACCTCTGAAGATGCCAGTCGCAGCTGCTGGCAAAACTTCAGGAACTACAATGCCAAGACCACGGCTATACAGCCCGGAAAATCCACAACAACCAATACCATTTGGTGTTTAAGTGTTACTGAGGCTATTTCACTCATTTACATTTTTGTATAACTTATGGAAGGTATAGCTCTCCTGTCATGTTATTTAATTACCTGACCCATCCATTCATGACCCTGCACCCACTTGCAGACTTCCTTCAAGTGGAGGCCCAGTAGTTCTGTCCATAGAAGGTGTTCCTACCTGCCAGATAGTCTGCTATGGCCTATCCATTCAAAGCCAAGTGTGAAGGGGACCGGTGATCAGAATCTTGAAGTACAAGCTGTGAACCTCTGTACTTCCTCGTTAAGGATGAATGCAGAGTCACAGCTTCTTATGATTCTGTGCACCTTATGGTATTGAGATGTGCCTCTAACATATTGCTCTATGAAATTTTAACTCTTTCTCTTTCTTTGTGTGTGTAGAAAGAGAGAATTAGGGTCACACTGTTTCTGTTATGGAAAATATTTTTTAACTGCAGTAAAGCCCTGAATGAAGCTAAATTTATCGGTAGTATTTAACTGAATCTCTTAACAGGCTAATTTCTTCCATTCTAAAGACAATTCCATTTTTAAATGGTGAAAATTGTGTCTGTGAGAATATGTTTGTCCCTCTGTGTACTCTCTTTGCCAATTTGGGCAGCTTCCCCAATTGTAGGAGTGCCTCTCCGATAAAATTCAAGGAAAACAATTATTGAAAGTGATTGAAACCAGATGCTGTATGTATTTTCAGCATACTCTCTCCAAAACATGAGGGTAGTATGGCAACCTCTGAAGACACAAACTAAAGTAGTGGTGGTGGGTAATGTGCTGTGAGTACCTATCTTTTATGCATGGTCTGAGACCACCCAGGCACTCTTCATAAAAGATATAGCAGTAGTTAATTTTTTTCCAGCATAATAGCTTCCTGTTTATGGAAGAACAGCAGCTTTACTTGAGAAGAATAGTCATACATGACTTTTCAATTGGTTCCATTTGGGGGTTTGGATGGGACTGTGTTAAATAAATAAAGAGCTTATCTAACGTTATAGGCAACTTTGGGACATAAACACTTGTAATTATGAACAGCATTTTAAACTTATGTTAATGAAAATTTGGGGAGGGGGGTTTGAGTTGATGAATAATAGTAGAGGTTGCGAATCCTAATTCTGAAGGAAAGGATGCAAAAAGACCCCTCAGTAGTCATTGCATTGAATGGCAGATGTTATGGGCAATCGTAAATTGCGCAGTAAATTGTACAAGTATCTGATGAAGGGGCTTTGTCTCTCAGAAAGTTACATTCTGAAAATCTTGTTAATCTATTTGTAACCTATGAACACTTGAATTAAACTGCATGTTGCTTTCTGCCTTGTGTTAACTGACAATTATATAAAGCAAAAGTATTTTTGCTAGTAAAGTAACTGTTTACCATGCAGTAATTCTTTCCAAGTTGTTTGTAGAAGAGCAATAAAATCTTTGGGGGGTGGGGAGATGACAATTTCCTGCCACATCACATGGGACTTTGTTGTAGCACACTGATACTAATAGGATAGACTTCATTTTACAGAGAAATTCTAGTATGAGCATCAGGAAAATACCTTTTGTATTAGTGCATAGGCACAAATGGTGTCTGTTGCTGGAATGGGAACAGCAACTTCTAACCTTGGTACCAAATATCACTAGGATGGATTTGAAAAGCTGACTTCTTCCTGAATTCAGCAAGCAATGGACTACTTCTCGGTATGTCATTATGTTTGGTTTGTGGTCAAATAAGTTAACTGGATATTATCCAATCATAATTTTCTTAATTAACAAAATAGAAATACAGTAATTTGTTTACTTCATTTATTATACCCAACATTTCTTTCCAGTAGACACCCAGAGTGTCTATTGGCCTCCCCCTTCCATTGTCACCCTCACTATAATCTTGTGAGGTAGGTTAGGCTGGGAGGGAGTGATGTGCCCAAGGTTAGCCAGCAAGCTTCCATGGCAGAGTGGGGATTCAAACCTGGGCCTCTCAGATCCCAGTCCAGCATTCTAACCACTACACAATATGGGCTCTCAGAAGTAGCAGATCTGATGGTGAAGTAATATAGCCAATGCAGATTAATTCTGTGGGTATATTGACAAGAGTTAAGGGTAGTGGTGGTGGTTGCTGTAGTTGAGATTGTGGTTGTGGGTGATAAACAAAATTAGGCTTGGAAGTGCCTGATAATTTCCTGCATTTCAATAATGTAACTTTTTGATAACCATTCCCACTCCAATTCAGCTCCTCCTTTTGAGAGCTCAAAAATATTTGTTCGTAGGCAGAGGACAGAAACCTTCATGAAATGGCTGTGCCTGAATAAAAGGGGAGAAAAAGTAGTTGTTCAGTCAACTGGAGAGAATTTTAGGTTTAGAACATAGTATTTGTCCCTTATAATGGCAAGACAATAAAACTAAAGTAAATCACATTTTAGTTGTGCATGGTCATAGGAAGTTGTTGCAATGTGGTTTATGTATATATGTATTAGACATTCCCTGTAGGCTTGTGTTGAAGCAGAGCTGAAGAAGACTGTATTAATTAGTCATCAGGCCTACATTACAGTAAATTTTGTAGCTTTAGGACTAAGCAATGTGGTCTGTAAAAGGAAGCAGAGTGTTGCAACAGGACAGAGGCTAGAGCTCAGTTTTTCCACCCCAAACACATAACTTGACATTATTACAGCATGAATCTGCATGTATGTATTTACAGAACAGCATTAACTATATGTATCATTTCAGAATTTGAATGCTGAGAATTTCTGTTTACATAAAACTATACATTTTGAAACTTTACTGCGTTCATTGCAAAAATATTTTCCTTTAGGTCCTGTAATTTGTTTAGATCTGGTTAATGATTTATCACTTATTTCTAATTAAGTTGTAAACTAAATATGCTTTTTATGAGGCTTCTAATTTCTCTGATTTAGAAATCCACATTACATTAGCAGACTTGCATTATAACAGCTTTTGCCAATGGTGTCAGAAATGAAGCAGTTGGGAACTGGTCTCTGTTACATTAGCTCTACAGACTATTTGGTATTTTTTATATAACTTGTGAGGAAGCTACCTTTTTTGGTTTCACAAAGTGCATATACATTAAGATAAAGGTAAAGGTAGTCCCCTGTGCGAGCACCGAGTCATTACTGACCCATTGGTGGATGCCGCCTCACAACGTTTTCTTGGCAGATTTTTGTTACAGAGTAGTTTACCATTGCCTTCCCCAGTCATTTACACTTTACCCCCAGGAAACTGGATACTCATTTTACTGACTTCGGAAGGATGGAAGGCTGAGTCACCTTGAGCCGGCTACTTGAACCCGGCTTCTACCAGGATCGAACTCAGGTCGTGAGCAGAGCTTGGGCTGCAGTACTGCTGCTTACCACTCTGCACCATGGGGCGTAATGACTCTTGAATTAATTAGGTTTTGGGGTCAACTTCAGTTTCTGTGAATATTTCCCACTTTAGCATATTGGTTTGTTTCAACAAAAAAATCTAAGTAGGTATTAAAAGTGTACAGTTATTACATATTATTGCAAAAGCAATGTACTTACAGCAGTACTGGTTCCCATATATGTGAGGGGCAATATAAATGACTTACATCTTTATTATACACACAAAGTTTAGACTTCCTTAGTTATTTAAAAATATATTATTAAAAAATTATGCAAACACAACTGTGATTTCAGACAGCTGAAAACAATATAGAGATATGGTTATAGCTTTGTCCATTGAGTGGACTGCCTTCTACCAACAGTCTGTTGGAGAAGCTTCCTAAACTGGTTTATTTATTGCCTGCATTGTTTCTAAACTGAGGAGTAGCCACTGCCATTAATCTGTACTAGTCTTGAACAGCACAAGTGGTACCTTTCTCATTCTGAGGGAAACTGTTTTTGCCTTCTATGATGAGTAGCTGCTTCCAGAACAAGATAATGTATGGCAGCCTTCAAATGCCAGAGGCTATCCTACAGGACCTAACTGCATCTTACATTTTCTCTAGGAACATCTGCAAATCAGATGAGAAGGTATATTCTGAAGTTCCATGCTTCCCAGATGGTCCTGATTTGGATTGGGACCACAGCATTCAGAGTGAGGGATCTTAGACTTCCTTCTCCTGTGTCCTAATGTCCTGATCCGAATTGGACCTACACATACTTGGAAAATGTGGAACTTCAGAACACATTTCAACACCCAGCCTGGATACATTGCTGTGGAAAATGTAACGTGAAGTTAAGCTTTAGGATGCCTATGGAGACAGCTCTTCCTCTTGTCCAAAGCTGTCAGTAAATATGCCGGTCCTGAATGCTGCTACTTGTATACTGATAAGTAATGGAAAGGAGATGGCTTTCAGAACTAATGAATTGGAACTTTTAATGTAAATCAGCCCTTAGAGCGGAACTACAAGTGACAAAAGGCACAGGTTGGACACTTGTCAGCTTCCCTCAAGTTTTGATGGGAAATGTAGGCATCTTAGTCTTGCAGCTTGGCTCTCTGACTGCTGTCCAATGGACTTTTCAACTGTCACTTGTCCAACATTCTGCCAAGCTGCCTACATTTCCCATTAAATCTTGAGGGAAGCTGACAAGTGTCCAATCTGTGCCTTTTGTCACTTGTAGTTCCGCTCTTAGTTATTGTAGTTGGCAAGGATATGTTGAAAGGAAAACTTAAATCTTTTCTTTGTTGCATTAGTGGAACTATTCTAAGAATACTCTGAACACTTGTGCACTTTTGTTAGACATTTCTACCCTTGGAAGTGCTCCAGCTGTTGGCCTCCTGCGACAATCAAAGAGCATTATGAAAACTAGCAGATCTTCAGAGTATTCACTGATATTGCACATAATAGAAGAAACAGTCAAGCCACTGCTACATGTACTTTCTAGGGACCTCAAGGGATCCAAAGAAAAGATTGACTGATCTCATCACCCCTCCCCCACAATTTGATTAAAACTGACACTGTATAAAGTAAGGGATTACAATAAGATAATGAATGTGAAACATTCCTTAGCTATCCCTCATTTTCCTGCTTTATATTAACTCCTAAAAAATTTTTGAAAGCAGACAATTATCTATTTATCCCAACTTCCCATCCTTGCAAAGGTAAGGAGAATAAGGATAGAATATTGCTTAAACATCACATTTTGCTTTTTATATGTTCTTGCTGATAGGGTATATCTAATAGGTGAGAAATCTCTTTAAGAAGTCACTGTGATGTTTTTCTTAGGGGATTGTTTCAATCTTCTACTTAACATCAAAGAATCTAGCTTGTCAGACACACACAGGTCATTCATTTCTCTCAAAAACATCTAAAAGGCCAAGTGTAGTTCAAACATTAGACGTGGCTGCTGGTGAATCAATCATCTTTTACCTCTGGCTATGTTTGTCTCATTTCTAATGAGATGGATAAAATGGATTGATACTTTTTTTGCCTTTGTTCATTTAAAAATGCTTTTAAAGTATCTTTATAAAAGTACTCCATTGACATCTCTGAAGTTGTAGCTGTTAACCCTCAAAAACAGACAGTCAGTAGACTATCTGCAGTAGTTAATTCTGCCCCACAAAACAGTCTGTGAGGCAGGGGATAAAATGCTGAGCGTGTTGAGCTGGATGGAAGAAGTGTATACATCTCTCTTGCACCACATTGAATGGACTATAATTGCAGCATACCCCCCAGGCTGCAGGGATTGTGCAGTGAGCCTGAAACCATGTTTATATCTTGCTGCAGAGAGGTGGAGGGCTTCTAGTAGGGGCATGCACCAGAAAAGTTTCTGTTTAAGTTTTTTTGGGGGGAGGGGGAAAGGTTCATTACTAGTTTGTTCCAGATCGGTTGGTGCCCACTCAGAATTGATCTGTTTGTTTGTTTTCATTTTCATGAGTTTTGATCTATTACATGCAGGTTGGCCACACATGTGCAAACACACGCTGTTCTTTTCAGGGGAGGGGCAAAGCTCTGTTTTCACACTTAACCCAAAACAGCGTCAACCATTAGCTCCCCTCCAGTCTAAACAATTGATCTGCTGAGTTTTTCCTCAAGCACAATAACGCACACACACACACAGCAACAACGGACCCATAGAAGGCAAGTGTTAGTGGGTGGATCAGCAGCACAGCAGGGCGTTCCCAAGTAGGAGAACACTCTAAGAAGTGCAAAAAACAATCCTGCTTCATGTTCACTTTTTTATTCTTCTATAGTGCCAATAACTTATTACCTTTGCTTTCTGCTGTTGCCAGTTGGTTTCATGTTTCTTTGTAGTTTTGTTCCAAGCTTCCCACAATGAAGAGTGAATCCAAATCTGGGATTGACTAAAATGAATGACAAGAATGCCCATTGAAAACAATGGGAGAGGCTTGAAGGTCCATTGGATGTAATGGGAGCCACAGATGCTAACTGACTTGCATTGGCTCTATTGAAATACATTATAGTACCCAAAAAGTTGCAATGAAAATGTGGAATGGAGATAGACAGTCATGCTCTGTTGCTGGAATGACAGCTCCAATAGTAGAATGATGGTCCCTGGGACCAGCTAAACTGCTCTGGGACCATCATTCCAGTCTGGGGGCCCTTTCCAGGGCTTTTTTGGCCTTTGAGGGAAGACTCATTAGGGCCATGCCCAGAAGCAATCACGGATGACTTGATACCACATGACTTGCTTGACTTACCCAGGCCTGGTTGCTTGCTACTGTTCAACAGCCGCCCTCCCCCAAAGCCAGGGTAGTGTAGTTACAGTTTCAGTGTAGGATCTGGGAGACTCAGGTTTGGATCACCACTCTGCAGTGGAAGCTCACTAGGTGACTTTGATCTAATCACATGCCCTCAGTCTAACATGGCTCTTAGAGTTGTTGTGAGAATAATATGGAGGCCAGAGGCCAGAATGAAGCTGCTTGGGATCTCCATTGTGCGGAAAGGCAGTATACAAATGAAGTAAATTCAGATGAAGATGAGAGCATATAAAAGGTGGGTTTGAAGGAGAAGGACATAGGGAAAAGTGAACATATGGAGACTGCCAGGAGGAGAGAAAGAGGAAGTAGTGTGGGAAAGAGTATACAGAGAAAAGTGAAGTATCCCCTGCAGGCCCTTGCAGGGTCCCCACCAAGGAAAAGAAATACAAATATTTCAAGACTTGCAGGGTTCCCACCATGCAACTGGTTTATAGGGGAGAGGCTGCTGGGGAGAGTGAGAAAGGTGGGTGGCAAGGAGAGAAGAAAGCAGGATAATGCTCTGGGGGCAGCCATGGAAGGGAAAGAAGATGATGTGGGGGAGAGGGAAATGGGACAACCCCCTTAAGTCTTTGTCAGTCTCCCACTTGTTATTTATTTGAATGCATAGGCTGATAGCATTATAAGGTAGCCCCATTGAACATACATCTTTTAATTTACATTTGGAATAAGACTCAATAATGTGTGTGTGTTTGCTTAATTATACAGCATAAGAAAGCCGAGTGGATTTTATATAAATCAAATTGATTTAAATCATGATTTAATTCACTAGTCAGTAAGACATGATTTAAATCATGGTTTTCTACATAAAGGCTCATTCTTGCTGGTTGTTATAACCTTAATATTTGCAAACCAGGTGAAGGTTTCATTTTTAAAACAATTAGTCCTCAGAAAACTAACGATAGGTTATTTGCCATTTGGCATTTATAATTATGAAATCATTGCGAGATGTACTGTCTCCAGTTTATTACGTTAATCATTTGTATTTGGACAACTTTTCTGCTGTACTTTATTGGAAGGAGAAAAATGATCATTAACAAAACAACCATTTAAGGTGTTTTATTTAACTAAAACAGTAACGTTATAGCATATGTATTCTTGTATTTGCTTAAACAACCATGTTTGTTAACTAACATGGTTAAACAGAAATATTCCAAAACTAGGTCTGTGTACATAAATTTTCAGAGGAACAATAAGACTGAGTTCTCTTTCTGAGCTCCTTATGTTTATTTAAAAACATTTTTGCTGTTAAGAAGAGGTATATTTTCTCCGCAGACACAAATTCATAGTTTGGAGAACTACAGAACTAAGCATCTGTGATAATATCTTCTAGATGGAAGAGAGCTCTGGGAAAGCAAGACATTCAGGCCCGAATGAATGAATAGAATTAATTTACAAAATATTTTAAACATTGCATGAATATATAGTCTCATACTACATAATTAAAAATTAATCCTTAGTTCATGATGAAGAACCTTTGGGCTATAATGTATCTTAAATAGAAGACTGTTCTTAGACAGATTTTTCCTCAAAAAGCATTTTATCAAAGAAAATCAGATTTAAATTTTAAAAATCCTATTTTTAAAAAAATCATTGATTTTTAGCCACTGTGTAATTTATGCAGTTAAAAAAACTCATTCGATTGTCAGCCATTTGCATGTAACATTTTAGTTCAGATTTCTAGTTTCCATCAGCTTATAAAGCAGGGAAGACAGTAAATGCAAATTCACAAGCAAAATAGTATATTGAAATAATGCTGGTATGCAGCAGCACATGTATGCAGGTTAGTCAAGAATAGCTGCGCTCTTCTCTCAGTTGCCCTTCTGGAAATAGAATATTATCAGCAACATTGTCAGACTCCTTTGAAATGTGTGAAGGAGTAGGATTCACTCCACCCATACAATATTAGCACTGAGATTAGTGTGTAAATACAGTCCTTGCAATTGGTTTTGGAATGCAATTTATGTGGAGCACAGATGTGGAGTAATGTTTTTTTTTTCTTCTTGAGAGGATTGCTATTGAAATCATTGTGCAACAATTATTCCCATGATGCTTCTTCTGCTTTTTTTTGTCCTTAGTCAAGTCCTGTCCACCTATCGACCCCCACCTTTCAAGCACCAAACATCTGTCAAGTCAGTGCACATTTGGATGTCCTTAAATGTACCTGTGTACATGCCGACTCCTGCTGCATATGAAACCAGCAGATTCAACTGATAGGATATGAGTTTACTTAAAGAAATACTGTCATTCTCAGTAGCCTGATTTCAGTTCTGTGTGTCCATCTCATTTGTACCCTGCATTTCTTCCTAATGGGGATCCAAAGCAGCTTATATCATCTCTATTTTGTCCTCACAATAACCCTGCGAGGCACGTTAGGCTGAGAGTCACCCAGTGAGCGCAGAGCGGGGAGTCGAATCTGGGTCTCCAAGATCCTGGTTTGACACTCTGACCCCTATAGCACACTGGTGGTCAGGCTGGGTAATAATACTAAGTCATGCTGGGGCTGTAATGTGAAGAAAGAAGACAGTGGAAAAGTGAAGAGTCATCCAGTATTTGTTATTATTTATGGAACCAGGATTGCCTTTTTAGCTATAGTTTGAGTATGCAGGAAACAAACAACCTCCTGGAACAAAATGGCTTTCCCAAGTGTTTCCTGACTTCTTGAAGGAACTACTGATTGCTCCCACAGTCTGAACATTCAAGCCTTCCCACGGGTTCCCATTCTACAGTTACAGAACCTAGGTTTTAATGGATTCTCTAAAGTATCTCTTAAAATAGAAGAGCAGGAGTTGAGATGAATTCTTTGTTCATCTACTCTTGATGGATTCCTTCTAGCTCTGAAACCATATTCAGGTTCCAGCAGTAGGATAGTGTTGAGGCTAAATTTGCATCTGACAGATGGTATTGTCCATTTAAAAAAAAATTAAATGTGATCAGTATAGAGTTTGGTGCCTTAAGGTGAGTCTCCAATACAGTAAATATTTCAGGTTTCCTTCTGTACTTGATAAAACTCCTGAGTTGATATAATACCTTGAAAATTCACTATCTACATATCAAGATTCAGAAACTAAGTCCATCAAAATCTAAACAAGAATCTGTCAAGAAGTATAGAAAACAAAACACTGGCCCACAGGCTCGAAATGCTCAGTCTACATTCCAGTTCCAAAAAAGGCAATGCCAAAGAGTGCAGCAATTATTGGACCATAGGGTTAATTTCCCATGCAAGCAAAGTGATGCTCAAAACTATACAGCAGAGACATTTATGGAGCGAGAAACGCCAAATTTTCAAACTGGATTCAGAAAAGGAAGAAGCACTAGAGATCACATTGCAAATTTGCAATGGCTAATGGAACGTACCAGGGAATTTCAGAAGAACATCAGCCTATATTTTATAGATTACAGCAAAGCTTTTGAGTATGTGGATCATGAAAAGATATGGATGGTGTTAAAAGAAATGAGAGTGCTGCATCATCTGGTTGTTTTGGTATGCAACCTGTACGCTGGATAAGAGGCTACTGTTAGATCAGAATGGGGAAAAGTGAATGGTTTCCAGTTGGGAAAAGTATCAGACAAGGATACATATTATCTTCCTACGTGTTCAACCTCTATTCAAAGCACATCATAAAGAAAGCTGGATTAGATTTAAAAGAAGGCAGAGTGAAAATAGGTGGATGGAACATTAATAGTTTGAAATATGCAGATGACACCATGTTACTGGCAGAAAACAGTGAATACTTGAAACGACAACTGATGAAGGTTAAAGGAGAAAGCGCCAAAGCAGAATTACAGCTGAACATCAAGAAGACAAAAATAATGACTACTAAGGAGTTACGCAATTTTAAAGTTGACAATGAGGAAATTGAAACAGTTCAAGATTTTCTATTCCTTGGCTCATTCATCAACCAAAATTGAGACTGCAACCAAGAAATCAGAAGAAGATTGAGACTTGGAAGAGCAGCCTTGAAGGTCTCCCTGGGGACCAAGATCAAGTTAATCCAAACAGTGGTATTCCCCATTACTACGTATGGATGTGAAAGTTGAGCAAAGAAAGCTGACAAGAAGAAGATTGATTCATTTGAAATGTGGTGGTAGAGGAGGGTTTTGTGGATACCATGGACAGCCCAAAAGACGAATGAGTGGGTTCTAGATCACATCAAGCCTGAATACACCCTAGAAGTTAAAATGACAAACCTGAAGCTGTCATACTGGTCACAAGACTCTCCGGAAAAGTCAGTAATGATAGGATAAGTTGAAGGCAGTAGGAAAAGAGAAGAACCCAACACAAGATAGCTTGATGCAATAAAAGAAGCCACGTCCTCCAATTTGCAAGATATGAACAAGTCTGTTAACAATAAAACATTTTGGAGGTCTTTCATTCATAGAGTTGCCTTAAATCGGAGGTGACTTGACAGCGCATAACAAACACACGCATCAAGAGGAGGTGGGGAAGATGATTTATGTAGGGCATTGCATTAGATTTTGCAGAGAAAATAAGACTAGTTCAGGTCCTGGAGTCCTTGCTGGTCTGATATGAAGTATTTTAGTGCCTCTGACTCTAAAAATGTATCATGCTTAGTAGTAATTGCTTAACAGTAATGTTCCTCATTTTCTGTAATGGCTTCAAAGAAGACTGATACAGGCATGGTACTGTAGAAACCTTGTTGAATATGTTGGTTCCCAGTACTGCTGCCAAAGACATTCAGAAGATGCTGGCAGAAGGAATGAAATTTTCTTTACACTTGCTGCATTGTTGTGTCCAGGGGTCATTTCGTAGAAAAAGAGCTGGAGGAACTCATTAGCATAACTCATTAGCATATGCCACACCCCTTAACATCACCTATTCTGGCTGTTTTGGACCCAATCCTGGCCATTCAGGGCTGAAAAGGGGCCCAAAATGGTCAGGATCGGGCCGCTGCTGAGTGGGAGAGTGATCCGCCACCTGTCAGAGGCCCAATCCAGGCCATTTTGGCCCCAATCCAGGCTGAAACAGGCCCAAAATGGCCAAGAGTCAGGTGGGTGGGACCACCTGTCATGTGACCTCTTTGGGGAACTACCAGAACAGCGTTCCTGCGCGTTCCCCCTCGAAATGAGCCCTGGTTGTGTCAGACTTTTTGGCCACTTGGCAACCATGGAATTGCCCCAAATTGTTGTGTGGCCAAAACATGAGAGAGGGCATACACTAGATTTGTTCAGTATTGAATAAATTTCTGGTAAAGAGCTGAAATTTAAACCATTATTGTGGTCAGATCATTACCTGCTGAAGGCTTGATATGTGAAGGTGTAGGTGAAAAAAATCCCAAGAAAAATGTTTTTTCCCGTAGAATATTTTTCAGTTTTACAGTGGAAATATTAAACATTCTGGGGAGCCCTGCCCGGGAGGGGGGAAGGGGTGTCTTATGAAATACATTTTCTCTTGTAACAAGTGAAATGCTTTTTAAGAACGTTATACTTGTCAAGAGGTATATGGTACAAAGATTTTGATCTACAACATTTTGCCTATATATGCTCTAAACATACACAACATTGAAATTCAAGATGCATATCTGCACCAAAGTAATATGAGGGTTACATCTTCCTATCTACAATTCAGAAAGATGTGCAAGGTTGAGATATTTAGGGAAGCCTTTGGTTGAATATGGGTTTTTTTTTAGCCATTTATTGTTCTTATGATTGTGTGTGTGTGTGTGTGCGTAAGCCACTTTGAGACTAGAAAAATCAGTATGTAAATTAAAGAACTGCAATACTCATTTCATGAGAGCCAGTTTGGTGTAGTGGTTAAGAGTGTGGGACTGTAATTTAGAGAATCGGGTTTGATTCCCCACTCCTCCACTTGAAGCCAGCTGGGTGACCTTGGGTCAGTCACAGCTTCTAGCTCTCTCAGCCCCACCCACCTCACAGGGTGTTTTGTTGTGGGGATAATAATAACATACTTTGCAAACCTCTCTGAGTAGGTTAAGTCATCCTGAAGGGCAGTATATAAATCGAATGTTGTTATTGTTGTTGTTATTGCTGAAGACTATGAAAATCAGAATCAGTTTATTTGAAGAAAAGCAAATTTTTCCTCCTAAATGTATCTGCTTTAACAGATGTTCTGCACAGGAATGCTTGTTGAAGTAATACTCGCTTCTGTTGATGAGCTAAACCTCAAAGAGTTTGTCCTTGTTTGGAGAGGAGCTTCATCAGCTTAACAATTTGCTGAATGTCTCGAGGGAATAGTGGGAGGTGCAAGAAAGGGATATGCTCTTGTATAGGTTATTGTACATGTCTGCTGCTATCCTAAAATGATTGCTAGGTCTGTTTTCGTTGAAAGAAAACATGAACAGCTTGTAGTTATATCTTACTAAACATAGTTTAAAAAATAACTATGATACTTTAAAGATGAAGATTTTTCTAGGAGGGTAATTTCAAAAGTTTCAAGCATAATTGTGAAAACTGGGAAATTAAAAAAACGAGTTTCTGAAAGCTGATAAATATTTGCTGCTGCAAGATAACTTTTAGTGAAAAGCCTCTCTTAACAGGCTTGGAAAGGGGGGGAAATTGAAATGGAATCTGTATGGTAACGTTATAGAATGTTTTTTTTTCTTTTTGATTGCCCAAAAATAAGCAGTGCTATGCTAAAGGGTGGATTGAATTCTCTGTTTCCCTGTTACTCCAAAATTGCTGATTGGAAAAATTTCATCATCTTTGCTGGGCTATATATGTGCAGTGGTGCTACTGTATGCATACAAGATTAGTCTGAAAATTGTGGTGCTGAAATTTAAAGACAAGTCTAGATTTGATAATCAAGTTGTACTCCACTCCCTTTCTCATATTAAAGTACTTACAGACCAGATGGCTGGAGTGCATAAGGTTTTGTTGGGAATATGAAAGAAGAAATTTAATACAAGAATGAACTGCTGAGAAACCAATAAAAACACACGCTTTTAATACCATGAGTGTTGCATTGTATTCTTTCTTTAGTTTTGAGAATAAAGATGTAGAAGAAGGATTCATTGGCTTTGTTGCTATGGTATGAATGAGGCATGTTTTTCTTGCCTTATACGTACTTGCGACTTGGCATGGCATAGCCCCCGCAGAGGGGCTTTGTGACCAGGTAACTCACGAGGAAGCTAATAGCAGTGGGGTTGTCTGGGTTGATGTTGCTCTCAGCCTTGCGGTTCCCAATGGCTCACTGGGGGAGGTGCGAGCTTCTGAAGGGGAAGGGAGGGCCATGGTATGGGCTAGAGGAGAAGAGTTTCCTGTGGTGACTGGGCCCAGGCAGAGGATGCAAGACCAGGAAAGAGCAGTGAGGTGGATGGCTCTGGGGGGAAACCAGTAACAGCAGACTAAGAAGGGGAAGCAGCCCAAGGAAGTTGCAAAGGTGTAGCTGGCCCTGTCTCCAGGCAGGGACCCCAGATGAGGCAGGGAAGGGAGTGGCCTCGTTGCAGTTCAGGAGAAGACACAAGGAACAGGAGTGGGTCTGAGAGGGAAGCCCACTCTATCTTGAAGGACTCCAAATGTGCCCTCGCATAGAGAGAACCCTATATGCATATATGTATTCAGTCATAAGCTGTATTTAGACCTTATAATGTAAGTGCACAGGTTGGGGGCTTAGCTTGTTGCTTGTATCCTGCCTCTAGGCTTAACATCACTACCCCACTCATTTCTCACTGTACTCAAAGTGGCAACAGGAGAAATTTTTTTTACCAGTGGTCATACAGGAAAATGTTTTGTTTTACCATATTGCTTCCAGCAATTCCTAAATAAGTGTAATATTGGTTTTCCTGGAAGTGACTCCATCACCAACAACTGCCCCAACATGTCCCTGTCCCTCCAGGGTCTCCCACTGCCCCACATATATTTAGCTCTTTAGTACTTAAAGCACAGATTACTTAATATAATATTCTCCTACTATAGGGATTTTAATTCCTCCTTGATCAATTTATTACATACACTCACTTTGTATCTATAAGTAGTAAAAAAGATTAAAGGTTCATAAAAATTTAAAGGAATCTACTTCTGTTTGGCCACATTAAAGGAATCTGCTTTAGAATGACTGTGCAACAATGAATGAAGCATTGACCTTTAACTTGACGGACAAATGCATATCTTTCCCACCTCCATCTCATTGTGTGACAAATCACTGTTTCAGTTTTCCATCTGTAACACTGGAGTCAATGATGTGTTTTTTTATAGAGTAGCTAGGAAGAATGAGGATAGGACATGCATCCTTTACTAAATAATCAAAAATATTTTTTTAAAAAAAGAGTCTGATTAATTTTATGTGCTCAGTGTAGCTCTGTATTAGCCCTACACCAAAGCAAATAGCTTTTGAAATTCAAGTATGATTCTAAAGCAGGTCGTAATACTGGTGTGGAGGTCTGCATCTCTTAGAAAAGTAGGTTTTTTGGTCCCAGACTGGTATGTTTGACAAGGAACAATTATGTCTTTTAAACCAAAGAATTTCTTTATAGTTAAAACACTTTGAATGAGCTCCTCTTTTGACTAAACACTTAGAAAGAGCTTGACAGCTGTTTGACAAGCAGGACTAAATCTAAGTATTAGGTTTGAAATAAAAGAACTTTGTAGTGTTTATGATGAAAATCTATAAGCACTGCCAACAGTTTAAACTAAGGCAGCTAAAGAATGATCTTAAACTAATCTTAAAATCTGTTATAAAATCCTTCTATAATCTCAAACATTTGTCTGTCGGACTGCCAAAATTTTAGCCCTTAATTAGTCAAACTTATTGCAAAGAAATGAAAGCGTTGCCTGAATATAAGCTACAGGTTTGCATTTGGGTCTGTGTTCAGAATGGCAAATAAGCTAATTGAATGAGCTGATTTATTATGAGAATAGTTTTCTGGGAGTAAGACCCACTGACTAACAGTGCTAAGCAGAGTTACTCCAGTCTAAGCCCATTGATTTCAATGGGCTTAGACTGGAGTATCTCTGTTTAGGATTATACTGTAAAATGAGACTTGCTTCTTAGTAGATCTGTTTAGGATTGCTACCTAAATATACATTTAAGGAGAACTAGCAGGGCACTTTTTCTTGATATTTTCTTGATCTTGATATTATATCATTGTAATTAATAGACCTCTATGAATAATCTTGTTTTACTATAAAGTATGTGTAGTTTGAGTAGAATAAGGACAGACTTCTAGGAGCTCTAGTCAACAAAATGATTGAAAAGATTATAACAAAGCTTTGCTACTGACATGGATTGTGAGACTATAGAAAAGAGTATAAATAGATACATCTTGTCAAGATTATTCCATATCATGCCTATACAGATGCAATAAAATTGACAGAATTATTATTTATAGTCTCAGCTCTTTCAGATGTTTGGTTTTGCTTTGTATGTCTGTCTGCGTCTTGTGCATGTAATTTGACCAGAAATGATTAAGACCTCTTTTTCTCTCTCCTTCACCCCATGCATTATTTGAAACATAACTGAAATTTCAGGAAATACAATGTTTATTCAGTAAAATACTCCTGATTCCATATTGAAATCAAATATTTATCTCTAGTCTTATTTATATCATTGTATTTATAGTTAATGTCTTAGAGGCTTTCTAGTACTGGTATGAAACTGGACCCAGATCAGGCAGCTGGGTATTTAAGTTTACTGTTTCTTTATATACAATTCTGATCAGGCAGATTGTGCAATTGGGTATTGATTGGGTAGTTAAGATTTCTAAGGAACATTTTGAACCAATCCTGGAGATTCAAAGTAAACTAACAAATCCACACTGACTCATCTCCATTTCTTTGTTATTTCATTTATACCCCATGTTTTTTCTATGTGACTTAAAATGGCATAAAGGGATTCTCAGGAAGTCTCCCATCCAGGCATTGACTGGACCTACTTAACTTCGGCAGGGCTGAAAGGTTCAGTAAGCATCATGTGTCATCAAACCTTTTGGGAATCATTTCTGGGACTCTGAGGTATTGCCTACCACAGTTCTATTACTTTATTCTTGAGTAATCATGGCACCTGCTCAAGCTTTTCCATGGTTTTCCCCTTCTCTTGACCTGAGATGCATTAGATAATGCTAGTTCTAAGAGACCAGCAGTGTTCCAAAACCAGCATCGCTGATCACTGGGAGAGAGGTTGGAGAGGTCACTTCCTCCGTATGGCTGCCTTGCAGACAACCAAGCAATCTCATGGGAGCAGGGGACGGGGCCAGTTCATTCTCTCCCACTCTCCCTCCCTGTGCATTCAATAAGTGCATGGGATGTCATGTGCACCAGGCTTATGTGCTTTAAGGCTTTGGCAGTATTTAGGGATGGAATAATTGTTGAGTTATTGTCAGTTGTTTCCAGTGAAGAAAACTCTGCTTGGTAAGGCTGTTTGCATTCCTGTGGTTTGTGGTATAAGGAAATACCATGTTATAAAATTTTCCAATTATTTCCCTAAGGATTCTTTTTCTACTGCCAAATCCTTTGATGCCTTGGGGGTGGGGGTGGGAATGAAGCAAAAAAGAGAAATTCATTTTCTAATCCATTACCTTGCAACTTCTGTTGACATCTGCTGGTTTTATCTTTATTTTTATAACCCAAGGTCAAGAATTGTACTGGAAGTGCTTCCTTTAATTTGATCAAGCATTATAAACTAGTAGGTGTAAAACAATACTTTTTCTACACTGAGGATATTTCTCCATAGTAGATGCTTTGGTTACTTTTATGCAGCTATACACTGACTGTTTAGCAGCACAGTAACTTTCTCTGGAGGTTGGATAAAACTCCTAGACAATTAGCTTGTGTCTTCCGAAATGAATGAGAGAAGTGGCTTGTCTATCTGACAAATTTACATTATCCATGTATCTCTATGTCACCATAATAGTGAAGAGTAGAATTAAATATCTACTTGACAGCCTAATATGCATTTTCTACCATTCTGAATTTAGGCTCGTTAAGTTTATGTCTGAGCATAAGAGTGCTGTGGTCTACTTAATTGAGGTTCACAAGGAAGGGCGATTGCAAAACATTTGGTGGTGCTGGCTAGTCTAAGGGAGGAAGGATGACGTCTTTAATTGATACTGATGAGCAAAACACTAAATGTGCAGAATCAGTTTGTCTACAGCAGTCAATTTCAATAAATATTTAAGTTATAAAATGTTTTTATGTTTGTTAGACCTTAAAATACAGCTTAACTGGACAACAGTTAGCAAATTGTAGGTTTGTCAGGCCCAAACCCTTTTTAAAAATTCTGTATCTTTCAGAACCAGCACAGCTGGTGGTTTAGCAGTTCAGACTGTCAGATGATGTAAAACATACCAGAGTTCTCTTGATATCAAGTGCAGTGCAGCCAATTTTAGGGAGAAAAAATGTTATGTCAGTTTATTTATGTGTGCACTTTGTGCAATTCACATTGAGCTCCCATAATAAATAATATTTGTGCATGGTTTCCTTCTTATAGGGTCTTCCTTGAATGACGTGCTTTGTTTTGTTTTATTTACAGGTCAGCTGTGTTAATAGAGAAAGGAGGACTGGGAAATTAATATTCAGGTAATTATGGGGTTTATGGTGGAAATGCAATAGCTGTAGAAGGATTTTTTTTCATGCTGGATGATGGAGAATAAGGATTTATCAGTCATGATTCCTAGTACTCTGAAAATGTTGGTGGCTTTAATGCCAAATCTATGGGTTACTTAACATACATTACTGTAAAGGGTCCACAAATTGCAGCTGCCTTTGGTTGCCAAGTTTTACCTTCTAGCTAGCTGTAAAATCCAGTCCCACCATAACATTATCTCTAAGGTAATTCCTGGACTAATTGGACTTTGGAGAAGGTACAGTCTCCTCATCCTGGAATCTTTGTAGCTGTAAAATATTACACTTAAATTGAGAAAAGCCAGGGGTGTGGGGACAAACAACAAAATAGAGTTGCAGAGGAGAGAGAGTGTGTGCCTGAAATTAGTAGAAAGCCTCTTTAATTTGACATGGGCAGATCTTTTGTTACATATGATGGGGAGAGAATGCTGGGTTTTTTACTGGTGGTACTCCATTGTGGTTCAGCATGTAAGACTAAGATTGTGGACAACTGGAAATCATATGGAATTTTTTTAATGTGGAAATTATTTTGTTGGAATTACGCTTGCAAAAATTCAAAGGCTATATAGCATATTCTTCCTTTAAATTGTTTAAACGTAAGAAAAATGGCTCTGAAAACTGTTGCCATGCTAAACTTAGCATGCCCAAAGAACTATTCATAATACCCTGTGGATGTGATTGTCTAGTCACTAGAATTATATCACTTCTACGAAGGCAACTCAAACCTCTCAGTTTCACTGTTACTACGTACAGCTTTACTTGTTTGTTCCATATCAGATTGATGATCATGATATCCTTTCTGATATGTTGAACTTCTAAATTTGAATTTTAGCTTTGGTTTTGATTTGACCTGCACAACTCATCAGGGTAATTCATAAATTGATTTTTATTTGGGTTACCTTATTTGTAATTCTTTTTCCCCCTTCCACTTACAAATGAGTAAAATTGACATATATACAGTCACACAATTCCTGTGGACAATCACCTGCAAAACATTAGTTACAGCTCTGCCAGTCTTGCCTAATACTGTATTTGTAATAGCATTCATTTATTATTAATTTTATGAAAAAACAAATAATTAGAAATGGAAAATTCAGTGTCACCAGAGAACATATATCCATCTTAAGGTGAAGTATTTAAATAAAGAAAAGTTGTATGCAAGTAGGTTGAGTGCTACAGTCACTCAGGTACTATCCAGTTGGTAGAATCTGTTGCTGACCTTGGCTTACCCTATTTGTGTAGCATTCTGAAAGTTGTTGTTGACATGTCTCATCTGCTATGAGAGTGTCAAAGAAGATGGGAACCAGACACAAGTTCTTACCCTAAAGCTGAAATTCTTGAGAAGTATCAAGAAACTGACTATGTCAACTGTTTTTTGGCCTTTTTCAAACATTGGTTCAGGCCTTTCGAGCTAGTTAGAAGCAAAGAAGGCCTTGTCCTCTGGGAAAGTGCAGTCATGATGATGCTGCAAGTTCCCAGATAGTCAAGGGTGAGGTGAAACTCACCACTGGTTCACTTTAGAGAGCTTCAAGGACGGAAGGGAGTTCCACACTTGACATTCCATCTCATTAATGCAGAGAACTCTGGGAGTGGGAATGGAGTTATTTGCTTCCACTTGTGCAGACGTGCCATCTGCAGGAATATGTCATCATAAGATGTGCCACTCACTGATTGGTTAGGCCATACTGCACGCAGGTGATCTTAAAACTTGAACCCTTTAGTTACATTCTTCATAGGGATCATGACCTTCCTATGCTAAGGATTATATCTTCCTTTTTGGGATAGTTGCTGGTGAATGCCATATACCATCTTGTTCTCTAGACTTTGGACTCTGACGTTTTGCCTGAACTATTGTGCTCTAGCCGAAAGGTATCCTCCAGTTTGGGACTGAAAGCCTATACAGTATTGTTAGGATAGTTATTTAGCTTATTATTTTCTCTTCCTGTTTTACACACTTCTATAACTGTATTCTGTTGCACTTTTTTTTAGTAAACTTTATTAATCATATTATTGTGGACTTATTTGGATTTCAGCACTTCAGTTCTATATCCAGTACTTTGGCCTACTTGCCACAGCTTACCCAAGAAATAGTTTTCAGAACTCAGTCTGCACAAGTGGTCTACCTTGCACTGAGATTAGCCTTTCTCCCGTGATCCTGGAGTAGGTCAGTAAGACTCATGGGAGTAGCTCCTCCTCTTGTGCAGGGTCAATTGGTTTAACAATCCCAGGTAGAGGGGGCTCTTCTCTGGATCTCCAGTTTTCTGGCCCTGCTGTTGTGAGCAAAACAATCCCAGCGAAAAAACCCACAAAAAAACACAGAAGATGAGAAGGAAAGCCGCAGTGGCGGGAGTGGAAAGGGAAAAAGGAAAGGCTTGTCCTTCCTACCCTGCACTTCTCTCCCACCTCTGGAGGTCTGCAAGGAAGCAAGTGAGAGGGCCGGGGCTTCTTAAGCCGGCCGGAAAGTGGCATGAGTGAGGGAGAGCAAGGCATTCTCGGCAAAGGCATGCAGGACAGCACCATGCCAGTTTGCAGCTGAGAAGCCACCTGAAAGCAACCTCCGGTGTTCCAGGTGCACGGGCGATGGCGGCAGCCTTGACTGAGAGTTGACCAGGGCCCCCCAGCATAAGGTAAGGAGACGCGATCCTGATGGGGGTCTACGGGGGAGTAAGGAAAAAGCGGAGTGGCATTTGGCCCCTGGAGCCTTTGGAAGGAGTGAGTCTGTTGGTGCTCTGAATGGCCCCTTATGGGGTTGGCAGCGTTTCTTCAGCCTACCCCCTCACCGCCACCCCCCCTTCCCTCTATCTGAATGGGTGCCTTTTTCTCTCTCTTCCTTAGGCGGGAAGATTTTGGCGGGAATGGCTTCCAAGTCAGGTCAATGTGAAGCCAGCACAGCAGAGGAAGCCATAAGCAGCCTGGATCCTCCAAGCTCTCCCCTCTCCCCACAGTCAATGCAAGGCCCCAGTGGAGAGATTCAGGAAAATAACGACTTAGATCTCTCTGGCCATGATGCAAAAGCGAATATTCTGGCTTGGATGAGGAGTGAGATGAGAAGGGAGTTGAGAGCAGTGGTGAAGGAGTTCAGAGAACAGCAGACTCCATCCACTAAAGAAAGTCAAAAGCTGGCCTCTAGCAAAAGCAAAAAACTGGCAAAATCTGATCCCCCTCTTAAAACTAAGAGGAGGAGAAAAGATAAGGACTGGGGAGAGGAGCTCTCTAGCATTCACCTGGGCATTGGACCTCGTGGCGGAAGGCAAGGAGATGCCCAAGGAGTTTAAGAATGTGATCAAGAAGATAGACCTAGCAACTACTTTCATGGCAGATGCTTCAATGGATTCCTTTCACATGTCATCGAGGGCCATAGGTTTCAACGTCACAGCAAGACATAATACATGGCTAAGAAACTGGGATGTAGACCCCCCCCCAGCACGGAACAAGGTGGCGGCCATACCCTTTTCAGGGGCCAAACTGTTTGGAGAAGCACTGGATAAATATCTAATGGAAGATTCTGAAAAGAAAAAGGTCCTGCCATCTAAGAAATGAGACTTGAAGAGTAAGAGTAAGCATTCCTTTTGAGATTCCAAGCGTCCTTTCCAACAGGGATCTGATAGAGGTTACAAGAACCGCTGGCAGGCAAGACCAAGGAGTGGTAGCAAGCACTTCACCTTCCAGAGACAGAGTCAACAGTCAAAAGGTCAGAAGAAAGGAAGCCAAGCATGACTATCGAGCTGGTCAGGAGCACGTTCAAATCAGGGGACGATTGCAAGGGTTTGCAAACCAATGGAAAAGATCCATATCGGACAAGTGGGTGCTGGAAACAGTATCCAAGGGCTATTCTTTGGAATTCAAAAAGCAACCACCACAGAGACTGGTCAGGTTACCAAGTCACCCTCTGGAATCAAAACACCTCAAGATTCAGGAAGCCATTCATCACCTGATAAGAATAAGGGCGATAGAACCAATACCGATACCATCCAAGAACCAGGGAGTCTACTCAGTGTTCTTCATTGTACCGAAGAAAAACAGAGATGTAAGAGCCATCCTGGATTTGAAATGGCTCAACCAATCCATAAAAGCCCGCAAGTTCAAAATGGAAACATTGAAGACAACCATAGGGGCGAAACAGAAGGACGACTTTCTTGCCTCCATCGATCTGTCAGAGGCCTGTCTACACATACCCATCTGTCAGTCCCACCGAAGGTATCTCCAATTCGTGTACAATGGAGAACACTAAATACAAGGCATTGCCGTTTGGACTCAAATTATCCCCGAGGGTGTTCACCAAAGTGCTGGTGACTCCGATAGCAGTCCTCAGGGTCCAAGGGATAGCCCTGTCCCCATACTTAGATGATTTACTGATCAAGGCATCATCTCTAGCAGCAGGCATGATAGCAGTGCAGGAATCCGCGTGCTGCCTGGTGGAACATGGATTTGTAATCAACTGGAAGAAGAGCAGTATTGTTCCAGCACAGAGAATCCTTCACCGGGGAGTGACCATAGACATGGTGAAGGACAGAGCATTTATATCAGAAGAGAGCCAACAGAAAGTTGTCATGATGATAAAATCAATTAAGGTCAGGAAAACAGTGGAAGTGATGTGTCTAGCAAAACTACTGGGAATGATGGTGTCCTGCCAGGACACTGTGCAATGGTCACGATTCCACACTTGCCCATTGTCAAATTTCCTATGCCCTTTTCAGCAGACCATAGTCCACAAATGTAAGACGAGGGTAAAGATAACAGAATCGCTGAGCAAAGAGTTGGATTGGTGGACGGATCTGATCAGGTTCACAGATGGCATGCCTCTCAGAGAGCCAAGGAGGACCATCATAATGATGGACTCGAGTTTGTCGGGATGGGGTGCTCACATGTTGGGCAGAATGAACCAAGGAACCTGGACAGTAAGAAAGAGGCAACAGCATAAACCTCCTAGAACTGAGAGCCATCAAGTACAGTTTATGGGAAATGCAAGATGCCTTAGAGCATCAACATGTGTTAATAAGGACGGACAACATGATGGCGAAAGCCTACATGAACAGACAAGGCGGTACCAGGTCCAAAATACTGAGCAGAGAGGCGGGGGAGATTTTCCGATGGGCAGCGACACATCTCCTTTCAGTGAAGGCAGTACATGTAGCAGGGGTACAAAACACAGTGGCTGATGGGCTAAGCAGGAACTCGGTGGACCACACAGAATGGAAGCTGAACGAACAGGTATTCGGACAAATATGTCAGAAGTTTGGGAAACCGGAAGCGGATTTATTTGCAACAGCCTTAAACAATCAAGTCACAAAATTCTTCTCCAGATGGAAGGAAAAGGAGGCTATGGGGACCAATGCCCTAAGTGAGGACTGGCCCTGTACACTGCTTTATGCCTTCCCTCCAGTAAGCATTCTGGGCAGAGTGATATAAAAAGTAGTAGAACAAGCAGAGGTGATCATGGTGGCACCGTTTTGGCCACGGAGACCATGGTTCCAGGATCTTATGAGATTATCACAGAGGGAACCATGGGAATTGCCACATTGGCCAGATCAGCTGATGCAAGGCGAGATACAACACCCAGATCCAAAGTCCCTAAGACTAACAGCCTGATGGTTGAGTTAGACCAGTTGAGGAAATGTGGATACACAGAGAACGTGATAACGACCATGTTAGCTTCTAGGAAGGACTCGACAAACAGAAGCTATAATAGGAATTGGCAGGTTTTCTCGGCTTGGTGCGCAGAGAAGGGCGGTAACTCACTGAGAGCACCTATCAAACAGATCTTGCTCTTCCTACAAGAGGGTTTGGACAAGGGCTTAAGTACTAGTACCTTGAAGAGGCAACTGGCAGCCATATCAGCAGTGTGGGGATCAAAAAGGGGGAGGTCCCTTACTAAACACCTGCATGTTAGACGTTTCATAAGGGGGATCATGCTGGTAAATCCACCACAAGTCCATAGGTTTCCAACATGGAACCTTAATGTAGTGCTGTCTGCACTCCAGGACCACGGGAGAATGGAAGATTTGTATTCACTTACTGTGAAGCTTCCTTTCTCAGTGGTCTGGGAGTGGGTCAGTCCAAAACCCACTAGGGATTCTGTGTTGATGTATATAGTTAATATGTTGGTTGCTGAGTTGTGCATGTTGCAGTAAGAACATAAGCAGGTGGCAAGATTGGCTCCAGTGATCAATCAGCATAAAGCACTAATGGTTGCAGCAGATCTTTCCCACTTTCCCAGAGATAAGGTGATTTCCCAGGACTGCAGTGAGGAGGGGGCTGCAGTGAGGAGGAGGAGGAGGAAGGCAAAACTGCCACTTCTCCCTCTTTAATCAGTGAAGCTTTGCTGATAGAAGTGGGAGGAATGAGTAGTTTTGCCCTTCTTACTCATCACTGCACTCCTCTACCCCTGCAGCATCAGGACTCAGTTTCTGGGGGAGGGGAAAGTGGCAACACTTTCCTTGCATAAGAAATCAGTAGATCCAGTTCTGTGTTTTTGTGTGGTGAAATCCATGCACACTGCATGAATATCCTATCCTATCATGTTACCAAGGCATGTGCATCTCCGTGTGTACAAATGCTATAAGAACACATCTCCAATCTTTCATAGTGTGTATGCATGGTATAACAGAAATGTGTGTCTGTGGGAAACATGAAAAGGCCATGGGGACTGCTGGAGAAGGGAAAGAAGAAATAGTGGGGGAGAGAGATGCAGATGAAAATGAGATGACTTCCACAAGTCCTGCTTGTCTTCTCTAATCAAACACTTGCTTCTGTGTTTGAGTGCTATGCATTAAACATGATCTTTTATTAAGAACCAGTTGAGACATTTATGTCTGCTCTGAAGGGGATAAGTTAAAGACTTTTAGAAATGAAGATGTAGTTTTGGCCTGGATTGTAGGACATACGGAGCCTTGAACTATTACTTACATATTACTTACATATTACCATATTATCTTTTTTCTACTATATGCTTACTATAGTTTTGTATTTACTTTAGTTCTGATAGCACAGTAAAAACAGGATGTGCTACTGCATCTATCTTCTCTGGAAAGGGTAAAAGCACAATCTTCATTGTAGATTTGCTTTTCCTGTTCATTTGGGGAACTTTTGGTTAACAGATCTCATCTTTTGCTATTGTGCTCACAGTTACGCTCTGTAATATAAGAGAAAATGCTCTCTCTTTCCTAGTCGCGTTCCAGTGCCAATTGTGCTAATGTATTGGAACTGAATGGTGTACAAAAGTTGTAACTTTAAAAGTGCATACTGTACATAAACCTTGCAGCTAGGGTTTTAGTTTTTAAGTAAAAAATAAGTGGAATGAATTTACAGTTGTGCCGTGGTTAATTCTAGCTTTTATGCATTTCATCCTAGACATAGAGTGCAATCCTAAAAACTTTTTCTGGTGTGTAAGCTAAGTGGGATTCTGAATAGATCTGCTTAGTATTGCTGTCACAGACAGTGTACCAGAACACCTTCTTCTAAATAAATTGCATTGATTTCAGTTGAATTTCTCTTTCCTATCTTGTATATTTAAGAAAGCCATCCAATTTTTTTTACTCTATAAACATTGATGGAATTCTGTTTATGTAGCATGTCATAATTTTGTAGACTGTGTTATTCGTTTGTTAGTGTTTTTATGCAGTTTAATAAATTATGAAATCTATACTGTTACTCTAATGGGAGAGTCTCCTTGTGAGTTGGGGGAATTAGCATTAAAGATGCAGCCGAAGTCTTCACCTATGTATACCAGGATTGTTCTCTTAGAGAACTCTCAAATAAATAGGCAGCTGTTCTATAGGAAAGGTTTCTTTTTATTAACAGAGAAATAAAAGGCAAGCATACAGAAAATCACACAGAGCATACACACAGAGCTAATTAGGAAAACAGTGAGAAAATAGGACTTCCAAGGAAGGGTGATCTTTACCAGTCTTGAGGAAGAGGTACAGCAAAACGATGAGTGTTTCATGGAGAAGGAAGAGAGGAAGCCTGAATAAATTGGGGGGGGGCATGGATGGGTCCCAGAACACACACAAACTGAGCACATGGCTGCACAGCCCAGTTATAGTGCAAAACATACCCTGGAGCAAAACTTATATCTTGCTTCCCAAAAAATACCTTAACAGCTTGTCTGGAGGTGAAACAATATATTGGACAAGGTGTGACATGACTATCTGGGCTGGACTATAGATAAACATATTGCTTGATGACCTGGTAAGTGTTAGACAGGAAGGCTATCTGGTGTGTTGAACACCCTGAATAGGTTAGAGGGGGAGAGGTAGAGGAAGGTGCTGATGAGATTAGGCTGGGGAGTGTCCTCAGGAAGCCACGCTATCTCTGCTGCTCTCCAGGGTGCGGTGGTCTGTCAGTCAGTCTTTCCCATATGCCTCATAGCTTGATAACTTTCCAGTCTCTAGGCCTGCTGGCATCCACTCTGCCTGGGGCCAGGCAGTGTCTGGGACTTAAGGCAAGGAGTTTATGATATTCCTGTGAGTTCTAGGGACGGCAGTCTGTGGCAGATATACCACCAAACCCCTCACAGCAAGCAAGCCAGTGCATTGGTTGAAAGGATTTTTATTTAGAGATCCATTAAGTTCATGGGTACATCCATAGATGGGAAAGTTGGCAGGAATGATTATACAGGCAAAGGCACTATTGATATAGGGACTACTATTCCCCCCTCCCTTGGAGCAGTTTGCATTTAGGCGTGAAAACCTAAGAAGTTGCATGAGAACACAATAGCTTAGTCTGGATAGAAACAGCAGAAGATTACAAAGAAATCAAAGTCTTTCTCTCTCCCTGGGAAACAGTTACATTTCTGGTTCCAGCTGCAAGGCCAGCGCCGCATATTTTCAGAGATATCAGGCTGGTTACTTTCCCTGTGAAATCAGCATTAGCACTTTCGTTTTCAGGCAGGTCAAGAATGGCATGACTATGTGGCTACATTACAAAGCACAACTATGTGAGCATGGCATGAAATCATACAGTAGATCAATACAGTGAACAGATCAGATCAGTACATCAGATCAGAACACATCAATGGCATGGGAGCCATCCCTGAGGCTGGGGTGGTCTATTGCCATTGGAATCAACCAACCAGCCAGGAATGGGCTCCTCACCGATCCATATCTGCTGATGAGAAAATACAAAGGAAAAGAGGGAGGGGCCTCTTAGGGGGGCAGTAATGTCATGTGTGCCCACACCCATACCATTGATGTATTCTTTGATCTGATGTATTGATCTGATCTGTTCACTGTGTTGATCTACTGTATGAAATCATACTGTATGAAATCATACAGTAGATCAATACAGTGAACAGATCAGATCAGTACATCAGATCAGAGAATACATCAGTGGCATGGGTGTGTGCACACATGACATTTCCATATCCATAAACTGTCCTTTCAGTATGAGGGAGGGATCTGACTGTTAACAATACAGTTGCAGCAGACAGAATATTTTCAGTGGCACACAGAAGGTCCCAGGGTCAATCCCTGGCAGCTCCAGTTTAAAGCATCAGGTAGTAGAAGATGTGTTGGTAGCAAGATGAGGAGTTTCCCATGCTGTATTTTAATTTTGCAAAAATGCATTTTTTCCACAACAGCAGCAGTTCCTTTCGGAAAGATACCCATATGCTTCAGAGTAACTAAGCAACAATTTTTCATGCAATGCAGATTTCGTACATCTTTAGGGGTGGGTGATAGGCGATGTGAGAGGCCTCTGTCTGATACCTTAGAAAGCCTCTGCCAGTCTGAGTAGTCAATACTGACCTGAATGGACCAAAGATCTGATTCAGTATAAGGCAGCTTTGTGTTAATCATGTGAATGTTTTACCTTTAGAGATATATTTTGTTCTCTTCCCATCCTCACAGGCTAGTTTATGCATAATTTCATTGAAATCTCAAAATTTGGAATAAAGTCTTGAAATTGATTTGAAAGTGGTATTCCAACTAATAGGCAAACAGCAGGAATTGATTTCAAGTAATGTCATGAGGAAAATGTAAGGAACAAAATTACCACAGACTAAAAATTAAAGTGTCAATTCTAAAATCGCAATAGATTTTGCAAGAATAGTACAGTTACAGAGCTTCCCACACACATGCTTTTTTTTTTTTTTGGCTAGAAAGTATGCCTCTCTCTCTCTCTCTCGGCCAATCTGAGAGTTATTGATGAACTAGCTAGAATTCTAAAATGAATCTCATAAAAATAAAGATATCTCTGATTTTAAAACTAGCTGTCTATGGCCGGGGGTGGGGAGGCATTTATCAAACTAGGCCTGCAAAGTGGAGGGTTGCATTCCTACCCAGAAACATTTAAATTGCTGCATGAAGAATGCTTTTTGTTTCACTATTTTTTTAAAATAAAGGTAAGCATTTTTAAACAAAATGTCTGCTTGCTTGGTGCTTTTCCAAATTAGTAGATACATTTTTGATTCAATTTGTTTGTTTTCTGATGTGGTATTGGGATTATTTAGTATTAAAGTTTGGCCAATATAATTTAATCATTATTGTAGTAAGAAGGTAATAAAATTACATTATGTAAAGCATATATAATAAGGATATATATCTGCGCCACCAACACGTTGCTACTTTGAACTGAATTGGTAAAGCAGGATATAAATAATGTAATAAATAATTACATTTGATCAATGGAAGAGTTTCATTTCACTTTAGTTTCTTTGACACTGATTCAGTTAGAAAGGTTTTGTAATGAAATTTATTAGAAAGCAGGACTATCAATGTTCGATTAATTAGTAGTAAACTTTGAACAGCTAGAAAATTAGGATAACTTTTGAAGATGTTTCAGACTAGGGGTGTGTGATTTGGTATTCCAGAACTGAATATATACTGGAATAATACCTATTCGGTATTATTTGGTTGTATCCGGCTTATTCAGATATATTTAGATAAACATTTGAATAAACATTGCCAAATAGTCTGGATATATTTGGGAATATCCAGGAATCTCATTTTAAAGATTGTAACAGCTTCTCTCCCCCCACCCCTTTGCAAGCTTCCCAGGCAACAGGAGGCAGGCAGCATTACTCTGTGTATGTCTGGGTCAGTGTTGGTGTTGCTTGCTTGCCATTTGCCATTGTCAGGTCTGGTTGCTGCTTTGGTATAACTAGCTTGCTAGGTTGGATTCTGGGATTCTCTGGTTTGATGCTGGTTCTGTTGGGCTTGCATTGGCCCTGAGTTCTGATTGGCATCTTTGAGTGACACTGTTTCTTTTGGGATTGTAACAGTGCCTTTTGCCAGAATGCTTATAGGGACTGTCCTCTGCTCCCTTCATGTGTTAATCATATTAGCTGCCTGTGTACTTCCAGGCCCAATAAAAAGTACTGGTATGTGTTTATTTAAAATATTTATATCCTATCTTCTCTCATTAGACTGAAAATGGCTAATATTCCAAATGCGTAAAATACAATAAAATAATCCATCAGGAAAATAAAAACAACATAGCAAGATCTGCCAAACAGTTTACTCTCCACTGGTCATAGACCAATTAGAACTGAATCTAATCTCTCCACTAAATGTCCTTTGAAATAAAAAGTTTTACATGTTTTCCTGGATGCAAAAAGTAACTGGCCTCTACACCCCTTTGGTAAGCCACTCCAAAGGTCTGGTCCTGTCAGCAAAAAGCCAAACGAATAGCCCTGTGACAAAGCATCACAAGTAAAAGCTTATATCAAGAGCACAGCTGTCATGTGGACATATACCAGGAGATGTGGTTTGAGAAGTGAAGGGCCCTGTGCTATAAAGGGGTTTAAGCATTATATCCAGTGCTTTGAAATTGGACTCAGAGCGGGACCACAAGTGACGCCTGACACAGGTTGGACACTTGCCAGCTTCCCTCAAGTTTTGATGGGAAATGTAGGCAGCTTGGCGGAATGTTGGACAAGTGACAGTTGAAAAGTCCATTGGACAGCAGTCAGAGAGTCAAGCTGCAAGACCAGGATGCCTACATTTCCCATCAAAACTTGAGGGAAACTGACTAGTGTCCAACCTGTGTCAGGCGTCACTTGTGGTCCCGCTCTCAGAAACAACTATGTAACCAGTGCAGTTGATATAGCATTGGAAGTACATTATTCTAAGCGGCTGAACCCAAATGGTTCTGGTTGCTGCATTTTGTAACATTTGAAGTTTCTAAGAAATTTTCACTGGCAGCTCCATAAAGAGGGTATGTTACAGTAGTCCAATTGTTACAATAGCATGGCTCATCCTGGCTAGGTTGGCAGAGCCTAAGGGACCAGCTTGTGAACTAGATGTGATGGAAAGGTGGTGCTTCTCCAACAACAGCACCAACTTGTTAATCCATTGACAAGGCTGGGTCCAAGAGCACCCCCAACTTAGTTCTTAGCTACTAAAGAAAGCTTAACCCCATCTAACACTGTGCCTTCCCAACAAGCATTGGGGGGAACCTACTTGAGGGCTTTCTTGGCAGCTGCTCTGGTGATTTTCCAGTGTTAGCTGTAAGCTTTTTTTCCTAGAAGGCACCTTTTGAGTTAAATCAGTCTTAAGTGTTTGTTGTTAATAGCTGCTATATATTTTAACTGTTTTATATGGATTTTAATAACGTGGGTTTTTGATGGGAAAAGTAAATTAGTTTTATTGCAAGTAGAAGGTGCCATCTTAAGAGACATTCTTTTCTGACATACAGCAAGGAATGTTGCTTCTGTAATAATGTCTGCTTTGATGTATGCATGAATCAGCTAAAAATAAAGGATTGGATCTAATGAAATGTGAGTTAGTTTACGTAACAGGTCTCTACAGAAGATACCTTCTTCCTGCAACTTCCTGTGCCCCTGAAAACTGCTGTTGAAAGTAAAGGATCCTCTGCAGCAGTGGGTTTGATGTGGGCTTCAGAAAAGGAAGGGGGATCACAGAAATGCATGAGCTCTTGTTTTATTCAGGAGAGTGTGTTGACGTCTTCTCATTTCCTCTTGTGCTGCATCCTACTCTGTTCCTGGAGGTCCTCCAGCCCTCAAGTCCAGTTTTTTAGAGGAATTTGGGGGGAATGCAGGGGAAGGAAGAAGTGAATCTGTTCTGGGAACTCGTTGTGTTCATGGTTCATAAGATCCAAACTAAGTAATCTGTGTTTCTTGTTTTTAGAACAATTGTTTTAATCCTAAACAAGTTTAAGCAAGAAGAAGATGGGTAGCCATGTTGGTCTATTTGTAGCAGTAAAAAAGAGCAAGAGCCCAGTAGCACCTATAAGACTAACAAAATTTGTGGTAGGGTATGAGCTTTCATGAGCTACAGCTCGCTTCTTCAGAGCTGTGTTTAAGCAGATGTTGATCTATTAATATTCGTTGTATATATTGGTTAACAAACTAACTAGAGAAATCATTTCCGACCCTTTTTTAGCAAACTTGTGCATATGATCTTGTCATTCTTTAAATTTCTGAACAGAGAACTTTCTATAGATTTTTTCTAAACTAATTAATGAAACTTTTGAAGACATATCTTGTGCTTTTAAAAGCCATCAAGTTGCTGATACTCATTAGTATGGTGACTGTAGAGTGTTAAAATGCTCTTCCCTATCTCACCAACTGTTCCTCATCTTGCTAGTACCATATGATAGCATGCAAGCAGTTTTCTGGCAGCAGATAAATTTCCATATCGCTTTCCCTGTCAGATTCCTGGGACGTGAGATAAAGCAGTCAAATACTTCACAAAATGGAGAAGGTTAAGGTTAATGTAAAGTTTCTGATTGCACTCATGGGCAAGAAGTTACTTCAGCTATTTCTTTGAAAAGTAAGTATGCAGGAGTGAGCGGTTTTGGGGTGAGCTGAAATGTTCTGGGTTTATCCCCCCCCCCCTATCAACAGCAGAACAGGGGACAACGTTTCTTGCGTTCCTGGGGGCTACTTCAAAGTAAGCAACACAGTTCTTGATTTCTCTTATACATTCAATAGTATAATTGTGAGAAGAAATAGGAAAGCTGATACAGATGTGTCTTTGGGTGGAAGGAGCAACTGATATGCAATAGTATGTTTGCATACTGTGTTGTGGGTTTTCAGAACACTTTTAAAGGTTAGTCGTGTTTACATTGCAAATGCTGACTTTGTGCTGCAAGCCCAAACACTTGACCACCATTAGTCCATGTAGCTATTCAAATAAGCTACTGATGTAGGGAAAAAAATTAAGTCTCATATTTTGTTAACATTAAGAGGACTTCCCAAATTGGGTTTGAAATGGACAGAAGCCTATTATTATCATAACTTATTTTTTATTTTAAAAGTAACTTTTCTTGTTTTATTGGTTAAGTGACTGATACGTTTAGTTGCTTGAAAACAGGCAATATATTTCACTGGGAAAGAATCAAGAATTCAGTTCATATTGGGGTGGAGATTTTCATGCAGTTTTTTTTACCTTTTAACTTAGCTTCATATGAACTTGATAGATCATTGTAAATTAAGAGTAACTGCTGGGCAAAGGGCTTTCCCCCCAGCTTGTTGCAACTTTTAACATTTTTAACCAATCAGCTTGTAAATGTTGTCAGCAGAAGCCTTTGCTTTCTGCCACATTAAACTGTGTCAACTGTTGACAACACCCTTAGCAAACTGAACTTAAGATAGGAGGCTTTGTAAACATATTGCCAAACAATTTTATCCACTCCATTGTGCACTTTTAATAAAGTCAGGATTTTTAGGTATATTTGTTGTGACTAAAACTTGGCTTTCATTTAGTGGCAACGGAATTTTATTAAAAGTGCCCATTACTTTAATATTTCGGTTAAACTTTTGGCATACCATTTCTGTAAACATTGTTCAGAGGATTAAGTCACTTACAGCTGGATATTCCTCATATTTGCTGTGGTTTTGTTCAGAAAGATACGATTCCTTTTTCTTCCACTTTTCCTTTTCGCTATACTTTTAATATGCTGCTTTTTAGCATCCCAAATTATGACTAATTGCTAATAAGTATGAAGGCACACCTCAGTCACCTGGGAGGAGCAGGAAAGAGAGCTGCTGGAGGGGTGCCTTACTTAACTGCTGGGGAGAACTAGTTGAGGTTACTGTGTGGGAGGACAGTGTTTGGGGGTGGGTGAGTGCGCTCAAGAGTGGTGCCTGTTGGAGCAAGTGTTGTTTCTGTGTGCCTCTTTTGCCTGCATTGTAGCTCACTGCACAAGGCGTGCTAATTGAAGAAGGTCTGTTTTGCCTGTGGCTGACTGCTGGCCCTGCCCTCTGCTGGGTGAGCCTTGAATTGAATTAGGCTCCTCCTCACCAGAGGCTATTGCCCTGTGGCTCTTAACCTGGAGGTCTGGCCTGGGGGCTCTGTTAGAAGCTGAATATCACTTAAATCCCATAGGTGTTAGGGTTTTTTCCCCCCTTCTGCAAGCTTTTCACAAATAATCTTGTGAGGCAGTTTGGCAGGAAGTACAATAAAAAACTGAACTACTTCTGAAATGGATTTTAGCAGCATGGGTGGTGAGAGAGCTGAGGCAGTAACATGCAAAATCCGCAGCATGTTCATATTCCTGCCTGAGGATAACAGCAATTACACTTGCAGCAAGTGCAAGTTAGTAGCCCTATTGGAGAAGATATAGGGACTTGTGGCACGCCTATCCACACTCAATTTCATAAGGGAAGGTGAAGAGTTCATGGACAGAATGCATGAAGCACTCTTGAGAGGACAACAGGAGGAGGACAGAAAGGTATCTCAGGATTTTGAGGAGGAGGGAAAGGGATCTCAGGATTTGGAGGCGCATCCAATACAGGAGCTGGGCTCATGGAAGAAAGTAACCCACAGGAGGAGGAAGATCAAGAGACTTTCTGAGCCTCTGATGCTAAGCAGTCGGTTCCAGGATCTCCCCATAGATATTGATTCTGGACCACTAGATCAAGGGCTACCCCCCTCCCCCGGCCTCCTCGAAACTTGAAGGAAATTTCTCAGACACATGTGGATGAGATAACTTGAGCTTCCGCTCCCCAATATAGGAAAAGGATTGTGCTAGTAATTGGGGATTCCCTACTGAGAGGGCAGAAGGTAAAGTGTGCTGACCAGACTAGTTGTCTCGAGGTATGCTGTCTACCCAGGTACACACATCCAGGATGTGACAGAAAGGGTAGGAAAACTCATCAAGTCTACAGATTATTATTCCTTCTTGCTGATCCATATGGGAATAAATGATATTGCCTGGCACATTCCAGAACGCATTAAAAGTGACTATGTTGCTCTGGGTGAAAAGGTTACGGAACTGGGAGCACAGGTTGTGTTTTCGTCATTTCTTCCTGTTGAAGGTAGTGGCTTAGGAAGGGAAAGAAGAATAATGCAAATAAATGACTGGTTACATAGATGGAAAGGTTTGTTTTTTTGGATTATGGCATACGCTTTTGAGATGAAGCTCTTCTATCGAGAGATGGTTTACACCTCACAAGAGTAGGAAAAATGTGTTAGGAAAGAGCCTTTCAAAACTGTTAAATCCTATTGGATCCTATTGCTGTTAGGTGGATCTGTGGTTGACAGATCGCACTCCAAGAGTGCTTGTTAATGATTTCTCGTCCTCTTGGAGAAGAGTGACAAGTGGAGTGCCTCAGGGATTGGTCCTGGGACCTCTTCTGTTCAATATTTTTATGAATGATTTGGATGAAGAAATAGAAGGAGAGCTTATTGAATTTGCAGATGATACTAAATTGGGAAGGGTAGCAAATACGGTAGAAGACAGAGTCAGGATACAGGATGATCTTGACAGGCTGGAAAACTGGGCTAAAACAAATAAAATGAATTTCAACAGTGATAAATGTAAAGTTCTGCATTTAGGTAGGAAAAATCGAATGCATAATTATAGGATGGGGGAGACTTGCCTTGGCAGTAGTATGTGCGAAAAGGATCTAGGGGTCTTAGTAGACCATATACTGAACATGAGTCAGCAGTGTGATGTGGTAGCTAAAAAGGCAAATGCGATTTTAGGCTGTATCAACAGAAGTATAGTGTCTAGATCACTCAAAGTGATGGTATCACTCTACTCTGCTCTCAGCTAGAGTATTGTGTTCAGTTTTGGGCACCACAACTTAAGAAGGATATAGACAAGCTGGAGTGAGTCCAGAGAAGGGCAACAAAGATGGTGAGAGGTCTGGAGACCAAATCCTATGAAGAAAGGTTGAAGGAGCTTGGTATGATTAGCCTGGAGACATCTGAGAGGTGATATGATAACCATCAAGTACTTGAAGGGCTGTCATATAAAGGATGGCGTGGAGTTGTTTTCTATTGCCTCAGAATCAATGGGTTGAAATTAAATAAAAAATGTTTTTGCCTAAACATTAAGAACTTCCTGACAGAGCAGTCCCTCTGTGGAACAGGCTTCCTCGGGAGGTGGTGGGCTCTCCTTTGGAGGTTTTTAAGCAGAGGTTAGATGGCCATCTGACAGCAATGCTGATTCTGTGAACCTGGGCAGATCATGAGAGGAAGGGCAGGAAGGGTTACATCGGTGCTTATTCTTGTGGCCCCTTCTTACATGCCCAGGGTAATGCCAATCACCACCTTGGGGTCAGGAAGCAATTTTACCCAGGCCAGTTTGGCTAGGGATACTGATGGTATTTTGCCATCTTCTGGGTATGAAGCAAGAGTCACTGGAAGTGTGGAGGGAAGGGGTAGTTGTGAATTTCCTGCATTGTGCAGGGGGTTGGATTAGATGACCCTGGAGATCCCTTCGAATCCTATGATTCTATTATTATTATTATTTAATTAATTAATTAATTGATTGATTAATTAATTAATTGAATTTATAGTCTTCCCTTCCCACAAATGGGCTCAGGGTGGATTACAACATACAGATAAAATGCATTGATAAAACAGTAACATCGGATAATCATAAAAATCAGATTCAGCGGCATAAAAACAAGCTCTATGTGTTTACAATGTATATTAATCAAGTAACTTTTATAATCTCAGATTACAAATAAATATAACCACTTGTATGAGGGGCCTCCCATCACCAGTGTTTTTTGCATTGCAGATTTGCATTACATCCCAATGTGGAGGATAAATTTGTTTCTATTTCAGCCATTTTTAGTGGCTGTTCAAGATTCCTCCGCTGATTTACCGTTCGCCCCCTCCCCCTTTCTTGTTATAAAGATCTCAGGTCTTTGCTTGTAACTCACCTGTATAGCTGTTTTAAAATGCCTCAATCTTCCATACCCATGTGTTCTAATGCCACTGAATACTTAGTGAAGAAAAGATCAAAAGATAAATGAAAGGCTTGGCCTTTGTAGTAGACGAATGAAACATGCCTGTTGGTTCTTGATTAATATTACCTGGTAACCCTTTGTTTTCTGAAAGGTCACCATTAGAGAATTACTTCTCCGCAGTGCATTTTTGAACAACCAGCCATACCTCATCTTATCTTTTTTCTTCCTTGCGTTCTCTTTGCTGTGACCCCTAATGACTTCAGTTCTACCTTTGATCTTGACATCTCAGCTGTATTGCCATGTCTTATTACTTGGCTCATGTTCAGCATCTCATTTTGCCCATCTCTCTCTCTGCTCTAATGACTAAGTAAATGTGCATTGTCATCAAGTTTATTCAATTTTTAATAAAACTCATACAAGATAGTTTCAGAATTGTTGATCATTTGATTGTTCCACCAGTTTTCTTTGTGCTGGGGTTCTTGGAACTCTGCAACATTATGCAATCTAAGAAGAAAGAGAATGGTAAGACGGCAGAATAATTTATCCCTCATTTTCTCAAACTTGTTCTATATTTTCATTGTCTTCCAACTGGAAATAAACATTTGATTAAAGTTTTCATTCAACAGCGTAAGAGTGTTTTTACAAGACTAAGTCCCCTGGAGCAATGGCCTTGCTTAAGAGCTGGAGAATGGGCCGCAAGCCTGGCACTGCATCTCCTCTGGGCTGCTTCCAATACAAGTCTGCTGTTTTCATCATTCCTGCTGGGTGGTGGCAGAGCCTGGGGGCTGGTTATGGATCTGGCCCAGCCCAGATATAGGACAATGACAACTATCACTGGATTGCCTCCAGGTCCATTCTGAGAAAATTCCTATGAACATCCAGTAACTCTTGACACAGGCAGGTAAAATATAATTAGTTTTATTAAGTACAAGTACAAGAGAGTGTTTGCAGTGCAGGAATCACTCTTTAAATCAGGCAGTAGGCAAGCAGAAAACAAGTAACAATTTCTATTGCTAGTTTGTACTATCTATCTAAAATACTTTAAGCTGGTTTTCTTACTTCTCTGGCATGGCTTCTTGGCTTGCAGAGTTCTTATCATTCAGTCATTTCCTCAGGGAAAGAGGCCAAACTCCATGCCAGGCCACTCTGGTCATTGTGATAGTAGGAGGCATGGAAGCAAAGTCTCACATTCTGGTGAAGAGTAGTGAATAGAGAGAGGTGTTCAGTGTACCAGGCAGCCATCTTTTCAGGCCTGATGCCATCAGCCCATGAATCAGGAGCCAGTCAGGGCTCAATTAGTTAATTGGCATTGCTAGCATGAGAAATTATGGGAGAACTGATCAGGAGCTGTTAACTCCAGGGTTCCAAGGTCAATTATCCTGAGAACAGCATGAGGCTTGCAGGTTAGTGTAATTAGCAATCCAGCACATTCTTTCCCAAAACAGGCCAAAAAAGGGCCTGCAAGGACTTACAACCTGAACCAGAGTTGAGAGAGGATTTGAAGGCTTGTTGGCAGTTTACTTGTACACCGGCACAAGTAACACCCAATAAAAGCCCACAATGCTCTGTGCTGGGAGGCTTTCGAAGGAAAATTTGGAGGGGAGGCCTGTGTTGCTAAGTTTGGCACAGGTATACATCTCTTAATAACAATACAATTATCTTCCGTAGTCATATACAATAATAATTTTTTTCTCACCTATTCAAAATAAGGTATGGTTTGTTTGGATTTTTATTCCATCCTCGTTCCAGGGAGCTCAGATTGCTATACAGTTCACACAATATGCTTTGGTCTGTATAAGCCACATCACAGCTACAGCTGTATGTGTACATAAATCTCTCCTCAAGCCCATGCTTTATTCTTTACAATAAAGCTATAAGATAGGTTAAGGCTAATAGCAATTGGCTCCAAATTGCTCATAACTCTGTGTGGCCATGAAAGCAATGGTCTCTGTACCCAAAAACAGATGTTATATATTTTGATGTATTGCCGAAGGCAATACATCAAATTATTAATCAGATTTTCCCAGAGGATGTAACAGCCTTATTCCACCATTGTCTGACAACCAGTTACTTCCAATGGGACAATGAATTCTATGAACAGATGGATGGGATGGCCATGGGGAGCCCACTCAGCCCAGTTATAGCAAACTTCTACATGGAACATTTTGAAAAAACAGCTCTAGAATCAGCACCCCACAAACCTAGTGTATGGTTCCGGTTTGTGGATGATACATTTATCATTTGGAGCCATGGGGAGGAAGAATTGATGGGGTTTTTGAATCATCTCAACAACATCCACCTGAACATACAATTCACAATGGAGAAAGAAATCGAGGGAAAACTCCCATTCCTGGATACCTTGGTCATCCGCAAAGCAAACTTTCAGTTAGGTCACAAGGTCTACAGGAAACCAACTCACACTGATCGGTACTTACACAAAAACTCCAATCACCACCCCCGACAGAAAAGAGGCATAATGAAAACATTAGTGGATCGTGCAAGACGGATATGTGAGCCGCACTTTCTCAATGAGGAAATTAATCATCTAAACCACGCACTTCAGGCAAATGGCTACTCCAGAAATGAAATCCGAAGAGCAATCAAACCCAGGATGAATCAAACAACCAAGGAAAAACAGTCTCCTACAGGAAAAGTGTTTTTGCCATATATCAAAGGAATTACTCATCAGATGGGAAAGCTTATGAAAAAGCATAACCTTCAAGCAGTGTTCAGACCCACCCAAAAAATACAACAGATGCTACGATCAGCAAAAGACAGTAGAGACCCCCTCACCTCTGCAGGAGTATACCGTATACCCTGCAGCTGTGGACAAGTTTACATCGGGACCACAAAGCGTAGCATCCAGACAAGAATAAAAGAACATGAAAGACACTGCAGACTTGGACAACCTGAAAAATCAGCAGTGGCTGAACATAGCTGAATGCAAACAGGGCACAGTATCTTATTCTAGGACACCAAAATACTGGACAACACTTCCAACTACTTTGTCAGACTGCACAGGGAAGCCATTGAAATTCACAAGCATAAGCAAAACTTCAACAGGAAAGAAGAAACCTTAAGAATGAACAGAGCATGGTTTCCAGTTCTGAAAAACACCAGGCTAACAAAACATTCTATCCCCGAAAATAGCCCTGCAGAGAAGATTAGCACATCAAGTACCAATCCATATGCAAAAGAACCTCCTCAGGATACAGTGAAGCCTCCCGCCATTAGCATTCCACACCCTGGGAAACTCTTACAGGATGACTCAGCTCAACCCCACCCCTCCTGAGTAGATACAAATGACCTACATCTTTTCCACACTGTGACACTGAGAGATCTCTGTCTTTTGGTGCTACACCTCTGAAGATGCCAGCCACAGCTGCTGGCGAAACGTCAGGAACTACAATGCCAAGACCACGGCAATACAGCCCGGAAAACCCACGACAACCATCGTTATATATTTTCTTTTCCTCTTACAGCTTCTATAAGAGCCCTGTGGTGCAGAGTGGTAAGTGGCAGTACTGCAGCCCAAGCTCTGCTCGCGACCTGAGTTCAATCCTGGCAGAAGCCAGGTTCAGGTAGCCGGCTTAAGGTTGACTCAGCCTTCCATCCTTCCGAGGTTGGTAAAATGAGTACCCAGTTTCCTGAGGGTAAAGTGTAGATGACTGGGGAAGGCAATGGCAAACCACCCCGTAAAAAGTCTGCTAAGAAAACGTCGTGATGTGACGTTCCCCCATGGGTCAGTAATGACTCGGTGCTTGCACAGGGGACTACCTTTACCTTTACCGTACAGCTTCTAGTACTTTTCCAGTGGATATATTGAAGCAGCAGGTGTGTTTGTCATCCTACTTGAAGTGTTAAAGAGTAATCTTGTCGTGCTGAAGAACCTTTCAGACCTCTACTGGTCCTTGTAAATAATAATAAATGCTGTGAAAAGTAATGAAAAATCATTCTAGTTGATTCTGAAGCGATGTGCAACTTCATTTTCTTGTCTTCTCAGCAAATGGAAACAGCTGCAAATGTTTCCTGTCTTTCAAGGAAGCTGTGATGTAAATGCAAATGTTAGTCCATTCATTTCTTAACATGTACTCCTGCTGACTGGGCATCAGCAGGGAGTTGCCAGCTCCAGGAGCTCTACTTAAATCACTTTTCTGTAGTGTTGTCTGTCTTTATTTTCCCCTTAAGTAATCCCTGAAGTCATTTGTATTAGGCTGTTCTTGGAGGCTACAGATTTATGACCATTAGTTTCATTTCTCTGAAAGAGGTGCCTTGAGCCCATATTTAGGAGGAGGAAGGCAGGATGAAATTATTTAATAACAAAAAATTGTTTTCAGTGCATGCATTGTTGGTTCTAAATGCATTTTCCTGAAGATTAAATTGTGTTGAAGTTATTAAGAAATTAAGGCAATTAATAGAGTACAATCATTTGTGTCTTTGGTTCATATGAAACGTCTAGTCCATACATATTAATCAATATATATGTACAAATTGATAAATATATAGCTTGCCTTTTTCACAAAGACACAAGGCAGATTGTTGGTGGAAAGTGCCATCAAGTCATAGCTGGCTTATGGTGACACCAGCTGGTGTTTTCAAAGCAAAGGACTAACAGAGGTGGTTTGCCATTGCCTGCATCTGCAACCCTTCATTGGAAGTCTCCCATCCAATTACTAACCAAAGCTGTCCCTACTTAGCTTCCAAGATCTGATGAGATTGGGCTTGCCTGGTTTATCCAGGTGAGGGCCAAGGCAGATTACAGAATATAAAACTATGCAGTCAGACACCTTAAAACATTAAATAAACAATGCAATAAGACTAGGATCACAGAACTGGAAAACAATGCAAACAACAAACTATATAAGGCAAGGTATACCATAAACTACATAGAATGTGGAATTATGAAGGCAGAAGATGCAGTAATAGGAAGATGATGCTTGTAATAATTATTATGGTAGACTACAATCCTGTGCCATTATAAGGATGTTCTGTTGTACTACTATTCTAATTCCTATATCAAAATGCCCTCCTGAACATTTCAGTTTGGCATATTATGTGGAACAATAGAAGCACGGGAACCTTCCTGGCCTCCACAGGCAGGCTGTTCCACAAGGTGGGGGCCAACATAGAGGAGATATGTGAATGGGCAATCGCCTGTCTGACCCATTTGCAAGGTGACAGCTTCGGAACTCTGTGCTCAGATTAGCAAAGCTTTCACAGAGGAGCATAGCAGGAGGCTACAAGTGGGTCCAAGGCCATTAAGATCTTTATGTGTAACAATCAGTCCCTTGAATTGAACTCAAACTGATTGGTAGCCAATGGACTGACTGCAAAGATGGGTGTGATGTGCATGCTTGACCTAGCATCCAAAAATCACAGTGCGACATTCTGTACCAACTGTATTTTCTTGTTGACTTTATGTAGCATTTTCGGAGCTGACTTTATGTAGCAGACTCATGCATTGTAATAGTTTATTTTCTGGGCTAAATTAAAATGGGAGAATGCCTTTTTTGTAACTGTGTTATGTGTCCAGCAGGTAATTTGTATGCTGAACAATCAGGGGTACAGTCTGTTTGCATGTTAGGTGTAATGATCATGTGCCTGATGAAGGCCAGGACAGTTGACCTCAACATGCTTCCAGCCCTATCAAACTATCCAATATTTGTGTATCTTGAATTTCATTATGAATTTTATGCTGCTTTTGTGATGCTTGTGCACCTCAGATTCTTTAGTTTCCACTATCATCTGAATCCAGGGTTGTAGCAGAGAGGCTATGGCAAAAAAAATACGACCCACCCTAGTGAGGCATGGCATAGTTCAAGAAGTGTTGTGCAGGAGTGTACTACTTTGTTTGAAGCTGTTAGTGTGCAGGCTGTTGTTGAGTTGCCACATGATGGTTAGAGCAACAGCTCAAGATGCCTTCCACTTTACCTTGATTCCCATTCTCTGTTTTATTTTGGTAAAATGTGAGCTAATGAAGTATTTTATTTGCTTACATGCTTTCTACAGCTTTAGAAAAAGTAATAGTAATTTTGTGAATCCAACAACCTGTTCATTGCTAATACATGGTTCAGGCAACCAAAAAGATGATTGTACAAGTGGAAATCAGAGCCAAAACAGATGAGACGCCTGACACGTGGAGGGCACTGTTTAGTTTCCTGCAAGTTTCCATGAGAAATGTAGTGAGGAGGAACCTCTGTCAGGGAGAAGAGGGAGAATCCCCCCTCTCCCTGGCAGAGGTTCTTTCTCTAGGCATCTCATCTAGTTTGCTCAGCTCCCTCTCACCGCTGCCAGCGTGCTCAGCTCTTGAGCGCATTTAGGCCAGCAAGGGGAGCATGCTGACAGCAGCAAGAGGAAGCGCACTCCCCTTGCTCCCCTAAATGAACTTGGGAGCCGAGCACACTGGCAGCAGCGAGAGTGAGCACTGGTAATAATCACACAAACTTCATCTCGGACAACTCTGAACTGTGAAGCCATGGAAGTTTTCTTAGCTGAGAGTTTTAATGCACCATTATCATCCAGAGATGTTGTGCTGAGCTT
This sequence comes from Eublepharis macularius, assembly GCF_028583425.1. Classification (NCBI taxonomy): domain Eukaryota; kingdom Metazoa; phylum Chordata; class Lepidosauria; order Squamata; family Eublepharidae; genus Eublepharis; species Eublepharis macularius. The sequence goes on from NC_072795.1 coordinate 73,610,219, forward strand.
TTTTTTAATCTTTGCCTCCACTGCTTCTCCTTTTTTGACAGGGCAATGTCAGAAATGTGCAGATGAGATAACCCACTTTGTTCCAGTGCAGTTATTGCAAGTTTTTTTTAATCAGATGCCACTTTTTCTATTTCTAAATCTTTATTTAGAAAACTTCACACTTAACACAAAGTGATTGCATTGACACATCTCTCTAACACTGAAGCTTAAACTGAAAGTATATGTAATTTATATATCAGATCAGGAATTCAGAAACGACAACTTTGGAAAAGCTTATATGTGCATCTGTATTTTGTTTTAAACAAATATGGTTTACTACAATTAGCTTCAGCTAATCAATTAAAAAGTGATTTTTGCCTCCACAATATTGTATTAGTACACTAATACTTAACTAAACTCCTTTGTGGTTTTAGTTGGATCATGTTCTTCTTCCTCACTTAAGTACTGTGTAATGTTGGCATTGCCAGATACCAGAAATAGTTTGACGTATTTAAATACACACAGCATGTGTCTTGCTCTGCAATTCATTTTTGGCATAGGTTTGGCATGCACTATATTTTTGCCTGGTGTTTTGCCAGCTCAGATTAACACAGCTACACACTTAAATGTGTTTTTTTTTGTAGCAGAATGAGAAAACTGCAGGACCTGATCTTAAAGTTTATATAATAAAGATCAGATGTGATGAAAAAGGATTTATTTCAAAGATATTTAGGGTAAGACTGATCTTTATTTAGTACAGGAATGTGTGAATTTGGCTGAACATTGGCTTTGGGTGAGCACTCAGCAGCTTTTTTATCATAAAATGATGGTTGGCACTTGAAGCTGTATGTAATTTCATCCCTACATCAAAGGCATTGTGTCTTTACCTGATCGTTATAAAAACTTTCTTTTTTAGTTGTTAGTTGTTAAAGGACTGTGGAGCTTTTTCATTTGATTACATAATATTCTGCATCTATCTTACTCTTATTGTTTCTGTCAAGCTTTTCTATAGTGCACAGAGGTACCAGGACATTCCTGTGGGGAAACATGATAAGTGCATATATTGGACAAGAGGTAATCATTTTGCACAGCCAACTTCTTTTTATCATATTTCCACTGATGTATAAGAGGAGTTCTAGGAATTTGAGAGGGTATGTTTAGCTTGTTTATCTTTGGATTGGTTTCCAACAGAAAATGATTGTTATGGAATCTTTGCAATAAGCTGCCTGGGTTAAGAAAAGTTTCTAACAACTTTCTTAAGTATGCCAGTGTAAAAAGAAAAGTGTACATAGTTGTTACATTGCTATAAAATACTACGTTTGTATGCGAGTGTGTGAGCATTATGGGTTAGCACTAAGAAAATTCTGTTTCAGTTTAGAATCTGGGATTTACTAATGAACAATTTACCGTTATTGTTTTTTTCTGAGTGGGGCATTGCCGGTTGACCTCACATCAGTTATCATACCTCATATCATTTACCTCATATAGTTATAATAAATTTAGGACCCATTGTCTTCTAGGCTTTTTAGGGCAGCTGTTTTTGCAATTAATGGCACCAAAATCTCCCAGAACACAGTCCTTCCTGTAGACCATCAGCTCACCAACTTTGAGCAAACAAAACAATGGGGTTCAGTGTTTACAAACACCAAAGTATGCTTGGGGAAGACATCAAGGTGAGTACTGAGCGGCTGCTTAAGCACACACTGTTCTTTTCAGAGAGGTTGTGGAAACGAGGCTCTGTGGCAGCTGTTTTTCACGCTTAACCAAAAACCACATTAACCATTAGTCCCACTCCCTCTAAACCGTCAATTCACCAAGTTTTTCCTCAAATACACCCCCACACACTCAAAACAATGACCCCCCCCCCAAAATAAGACAAGTGTTGGTGGCCGCAATTATGGCAGAAAACTGGCTGGCAAAGCAGTAGCAGGATGGTGGTGCCCAAGCAGGAGAGCACTCCAACAGGTGCAGTACAGCAAAATTTTAAAATAATAATCCTGGTGTATGTGCTAGTCAATTATTCTCTGTATCCTGCTGTTGCTTGTTGATGCCATGTTTCCTTGTGCTTTATAATGAATGGATCCTTCCTTTTGATACTCAGTGTATCACTGCAAACAGGGTGTTCTCACATTAATTGCTGCCAATTTCCATTGCCCAAGCACAGGCAGGCAATATGATTGTCACTCTCCTTCCCTTCCCCCAAAAATAGTGTGGGCAGGCAGGACTGTTTTTGAAAGGACATAGAAAGCCAATGGCTTGTAGGGGGATTGACTTAGACTTGACGTAGAGAATTTGCTTTTAAATAATGTTTTGACGGATGGTGGAGGGGCTTGTAGTAGGATGGGAACTTGAAGAGAAAAGGAGATCATTTATTGTGTAAGTGGAAACTGAAGTTGCTGAAGTCACATTGGGGTACATGTTTGCCATTTGACTCAGAAAAATACAGAGCCTCCCCAGAAAACAGTGAAAGCTGTCCTAAACACGTCTACTCTGATGTACCATGTTATTCAATAGTGCTTAATGCCAGGGAAGTTTCTTTAGAATTTTAGCCTATAATTGAAATCTTCCAGGGCTTTTATCAGATTTGATTGAACAGACCACCTGCACCCTACCAAATGGCACTTTTCTTCACAGTGGCTGATTATCCAAGTGCCCTGATTGGGGTGATGAGAAGACCAATTTCTGGGTAGCGCCACAAAAGAAAAAATAATAATAATGAAGATGCACATTCCCCCTTTCCCCCAACGGAGTTAAACATTTCCAAAGTCAATAGGTGGGATGAGGTCTCTGCTTGCAATGTCTGAAATTGATAAATCTTTCTGTATACTGGGCCAATCCATACTGCATCCATTGAACTTCAGAGGATCAAAGATACTAGAGTGTGATAAGCAGATATGCTTGGCACTCCCAGCTCCGTACACTGCACTGTAAATGTAGGAAGTTGTGTACTGTATGCAGGTCTCTTGCTCTTTAAGGGAATGGTGTTCATAATAAAACACACATATTATAACTGTTCCTCCAGGTATGTCTGTTGTTTGCTATTATTGTAGGAGCTTACCCTATGTCATGCCGTTACATGGATAGCCCAGACAAGCCCGATCTCGTCAGATCTCAGAAACTTAGCAGAGTCAGACCTGGTTCATAATTTGATGGGAGACGTCCAAGGAAGACCAGGGTTGTAGAGGCAGGCAATGGCAAATCACTTCTATTAGTTTCATGCCATGAAAACCCCACTGGAGGTCACCATATGTCAGCTATGACTTGACAGCTCTCTCCCTATGCCATAGATTCTTTTAGACTAGCCTCCTAAAATGCTAATACTTTGAATGACTATAACATGTAACAACAGGTAGAGAATTAAGGATGTTGTGCCTTTTATTCCAGTGATGCACAACTGTGTCTACTCTGGAGGCTTAATCTGACAGAGCTGGCAGTTGTCCATTGTTATCAAGAGAGTGTGGAGAAGGGAATTGAATAACTTGATCCCCTTAGACTAGCTATGCAACACACGCTGCAAAGACAGCCAGATCTGGATTTGATTTCTTCATCTCTGTGTGATCCAGTGTGCATTCCTAACATGTTACAAACAGCTTGTGTCTGAAAGCACAAGATCAGTTTTCAGTGGCAACAGCCCCTAAAGGAAACAGGCTGATTCCTCCATGCACAAACATCTGGCCAGTTGTGGATAGAATTAATTGTTGATCTCTACTGCCTGTGTTTTTCTTCTCTTGTCATTTCCTTTGCAGCTGTGAAAGGCAGGTTTTAAACCAGAAAGCAACATGGACATTTTGAGCAGTAGTAATCGAAAGTTATAAATTTATGAATTCATTTAGATTTAAATACCTTCTGCAAGAGCACTAATTCTGAACACTTTGCTGAAAGTCAAGCTGCTACTTTTTGAAGAAAATTAGATCACCAATGATTTTACTTTCTTGAAAAAGTCATAAAGAGTTTGTTGGCCTGAAGCTCTTTGAAAATCAAGATAATCTTGTAATGTATGTCAAGTTTCTTGCAGGATCATTGAAGAAATTGTCAAATTTTGACACTTTGATTAAAGCTTGAAAGAACTCTAAGCCACAGGAAGATTTTACCTCATTGACGGATATCATATGGCTATTTGAACAAGTTGATTTTACTTATAAAGATATATGCATTTTTATGGGTAGGACTGTCAGTTTTGTCCTATATCATTTTATACAGATAATTTCACCACATAGTTTCATGTCTCACTCTATCAAATCACAAATTAGCAATATTAAAGTGCAGCTTTTAGCACGCAAAAAGTGTGACAGTTAACAATCTGTTTCTCACTACTTGAAAAGCTATTGTTGGCCATCGTATTCTTAGTATAGCTTTATCTTTTATTACAAGAATACCCTGGCCATGGATGTGTATAGATAACTTTCTACAGGAGAGCCTACTGGTGGAAATTCAAGAGATCACATTATAGTGGCTTTGTTTTCTGTACACTGTGTGAGTAGAAGTCTACTCCAGTTTTTATTGTATGTTATATCCTGCTATTACTGCAATATCTTTTACTTAATTTACATTTTCTGCATTGTATAATGTATCGTATCTGATACTTTTTTCTTTTCCATTGTTCTTCTAACTTTGGAATTCTAGTCCTGTTGCATTGTTTATTGGATGCCTTATGCTGTCTGCTGAGTCTAAGAGTAACTGTGGCTAGCTCTGTGTGATGTTTTTTTTTTATCTGCATGGAGGTTAGCCCCTATCCTATTAGGTATGGTTGACCTTGGTCCATTCACTCCGTCAGTCTAACTTAACTCACAAGTTTGTTGGTGTGAGGATAAAATGGAGGAGGAGAGAATGATCTTGTATATTGCATTGAGTGACCAGTGCGTAGAAAATATCTAAATAGATAAATAGGGAAAGAGAACTGCAGTGAACTCCTCCTCCCATCCCCTTCACTTCTTCCAGGGATTCAGGTGTTGGAAAACTGTTCATCTTCTGCACAATTGTATTTGGATCCTACTTCCTTTAGAGTGCCTTGAACTTCATGCTTACAATGATTTACAAATGTTTTACTGTGCTTTAACTTTAGCAAATCTCTTCAGTTAAATGGTTTTATTTGCCATAAATGATAGAAGTAAACAGAAACAATAAAAGTATACTTGGAAGTAAGCAGAGCAGGTCAGTATATAAATATTTCAAATAAATAAGCCCCCTGAGTTTGATGGGTCTTGAAGTACACTTGAATATGGCTGGCCTATCAGACTGTGGGTCAAACCAAACGAGACAAAATACACTTGAATTACAATCGAATTACAAAATACACTTGAATTACCAGTGTAATTCGAGTGCATTTTGTCTTGTGTGGTGAGACCCTGTTAGAACTTTAGAAAGCTCAAGAAATGGGATTGATTTTGGCACTTAAGAAGCTGCCTTACATTTATTTGGATCATGTAATTCAATATTGTCTATTCTAACTACCAGCTGCTGTCCAGGTTCTCAGGCAGAGAAATGTCTTTCATAGCACCTTTAATGAAAGAAGCCAGGGCTAGGAAGGATGAGTAGAGGATTAAGTATTTGAACTCTGGAAGTAATTGTTTCTGAAACTGGATATAAAGATAATATTGCATGGTTTCAGGCTTCTTGTAGTATTGCTCATTTCTCTAATCATTGTAGATTTGTTTAATATTAAAGATATTGTTGATTATAAGCTATGAATTTAGTCCCTCAGTTTGACCACTTGCTGATGATAATTGAATAGGGAAGAAGCAACCTCAATACATGAATGCTGCTGACTTGATAACCGACAACTTTGCAAATCCATATTTACTTAGAATTTAGATCCAGAGGTAAATGAACACCTATTTTTTTTTCTTTTAAAATGAGGTTTCCTAAAGCAGAAGCTTAAAACTCTTTATTCATTGCACAATTGTGTGCGTGAGTGTCCTCTTAGATATCTCATATTTAAATACTTTTTGGCAGACAATGAGAGTTATGGAAACAATTAAAATTCCTATGTAACATCAGCTCACTTGTTTATTTGGAAGAGTGGGTGGTGGTTAGGAAATATAGGACAGAGCCTTGTTTTAAAACAAAAATGATTTGGAGAGGATTTTCAACAGAATTTCAGTATCTTGTTAGTTTCTCCGTATCAGGTTTTTACAGCTTTCTGTGAAAGCATCCCACAAACCAAGTCAAATGTATTGTTGAAAATATTAAGGCAAAAGCCCTGTCTGGTGAGCTGTAGTAAAATACTAATGTGTTGTTACTCTGTCATTATGGTTTGTTTTTTTAAATTAAGACTTGAGTGTATATTCACATTAGAGTAGAAAAGAAAAAATGAAATATTCCTTTAAAGAGAATCTCGTGGAGACCTAAAAAGGACCAAAATTTAGAAAACATGAGTTCAATCCAGTTGTACTGTAGATGAGCCCAGTTTCTCTTCCCTTGACCTTAGTGTATAAAGGCACAGTACTAGACCATTCCTGGTGAATGGGAGGCCGTTGAGATTGCATTGCATTCCTTAACTGAGTACAGGCAGGAGTCTTTATGGGGTTAGATGAGGTACATGAGTCTTTCATAATATCCTTTTGGGCCAAGTGCCTGCGTGCTGAGTTTCCATATACATGTATTATTGAGGGAACACGAGAGCTCTGTTGAACACAAGGGTTGTCCTCACTGTAAGAGTGGATTGAGCACCAAGTTTTCAAATTAAAATCTCGAGCAGTGATTCCCACCCCACCCCCCTTTGGCTTTTATCATCAAGAGTAAGTGGTTCTATGAAACTGAATTTTAATTTCAGAGAGACCTGCTACTTAACTTGCATTATATATATTTTTGCAGTTAGTTGTTGTTATTAATTTAGTTTGTTATTAATTTGTTACTAATTTAGTTTGGAATACCCCCCATAACTGTTTTTGTTTTTTCACGGTTTTGGCATTGTATGTTTGTGTTCATAAGTTTTTATTGAATTTTTATATATTATTTTAAGTATTGTTGAAATGTTCAAATGTTCACCACCTTAGGGGCCCTAGAGTGGAATAAAAATAGTGGGCTAAAATGTTTTAAATAAATAAAAATAAAATATATCTGTTTGAAATGTTAAGTAGCTGATACAGTAGCTAAATGAAGTACCTATGCTGGCTAAAGGCCATTGATACAGGTCTTGATGTTAACTATCAATTCCAAATATAAAAAACAAGGCTTTATTTAAAAATGTTTATCCCACTTCTTTCTAGCATTCAGAACTCTTACAGGATATAAATATCACAAAGTACATGAAAATTGAAATACAAAGCTATTAAATAAATTAAAACCACGACTGTTCAAAATATGGCAGGATACCGATCTTTTTGTTTACTGTTTATGTACTGCTGTAAACATTTGTGTTTTTCCAGTGCTTAGAAAACTGGCAAAAAATTACCTTTGCATTATAAGATCATCTGTGTCTGATGAATTTGCATTTTCCAGTGCTGGTCTGTGTTCATTGTCTGTGCAAAAGAAATGTATGTTAACATGTTAAGAAAATTAACAAAAATCAGTAGGAGAGCTGGTAAGCCCCCCAGCCCCAAACTGTTGGGTACTGTCTGCTGATGTACATGAGCCTGCTAGGAGAGTTTCCACATTGCTAAACATGCCATGTAAATTAGTTAAGCTTTCTTTCAGAAAGATTTCATCTCTGTGCTTTGATTTGTGCTCGTTTTTCAAGATACCATAACTTATTGTAGCTCTTTCACTGTTGTTCATTATTGTACTTTGTTCAGTGAATGTCCTAGCTGTTGATTATATTGTATCTTCATTTATACTGTGTAATCCACCTTGGATCTCAATGAGAAAGGTGGACTTATTATCATCATCATCAAAAACAACAACACTGTGGAATCCTGCAATCCTACTGTGCTGCTGTCCCCCCCCCCTTAGCAGGTGGGCTGGAGGGGTAAGGGTCATCAGCTGGCAGGCAGGTCATCTGGTATTTGGATCCATGCCCTGTGCTGTGCCAATGCTTCATAAGCTGTAAACCAATAAAATTGTAACATTTTCATTTCCAACAAGTTGTCACTTTGTTGTTTCATCATCTTGCCCTTGCACCCTGCCTCCTTTGATGCTAGTCCAGCAGTCTGTAAGACTATGTGAGCTAGATAGACATGGAGCATGTTAAATGGGTAAACTATAATAAATCAACTATTTAAACTATCAAAAAGTTTAAACAAAATTTACATTGCTAGAGAAAAAGTTGTGTAGCCCAGAGGTGAGACAAATAAACACAAATAACAAACAAAAGACAGGATGGAACAACGCAGTCTTCACCTGGTACCTAAATGCTCACAGAGAAGTTGTTGGGAAAATCTCCATGTGGAAAAACTTCCCCATACATGATGCCATCACTAAAAAATCTGTATTGTCAGACAAGAGTGAGATATAGGTAAGGGCCTTTCAGAAAGATGTCAGTGGAGGTGTTCCACACAATCTGTGGTTCGAATGTCCCTCAGCCAATCATAAGAAGAGACAGACGCAGAGTCCTGTGAATGAAGCAAGTCTACAACGTTTATTGAATGTGGAGGAGCAGAGGTTACACAGAGAGTAAAGGGTTCCCTTGTGTCCAACGCTCATCAAAGCTACAATAGCTGTGTAAAGCATTTTATACCTTTTGATTAATTACAATTATTTGTTGTTCTGTTGGCTCAAATATTACTGTGGTCTCCATTGGCTCAATTGGGCTACCACCTCTAATGATACAATAGTCCAGGAGTATTCTTATTGGAAGGAGTAACTTTGGTCAACAGCATAATTACAATATTTCCTGATTGCCATTGCTTATTTTATCAGTGCTTGTTTTATCTCTAGAAGGAACATCTCTCTTCCTTTCCCGCACATCTCTTTTATAGGCTTTTCATTATATCCATCTCTCTAGCCCATGAAACATTTTACCAAGGGTGTCCCAATGTCGCTTTTCGGCAACCTCTGCTTTACAGGCAGAGATTGCTTCTCTGGGTTCTGTGGGAGGGGATCACTCTCCCTTCCTGAGGAACGTGCTTGAGGTTGGCATTTAGCACCCATTTCCCTTGCTCTGAGGCTTCTTCTCAGCCTTAAAAGATACTTCTAATCCGGTTAACTCACAGCTAGGTTCCTCCTTTCAGTAACACATTTTCTTTCCCATTCTTCTTCTATTGCTACATTTGGCATGAACATCTTTACTAAAAAGTTTCTGTATCAACCTATAAGCAGTGTCTAGCTAATAGTGAGTACAGATGCAGGTGTAACTACCTTATAACAAGCTTCACAGTGGCTGGTCTCAATCTTCACAGTGACTAACATACATAACATACATTCTGCTTTGGTCATTTTGTTTCAAGTCTCATTCTCTTGCAAGTTGCATTACAAATACTACATTAGCTCCTGAGAATAATAATGCATAGCAATAGTAAAGGCGCATGAAATATTCTTTTTCATTAAATCTACTTCCCACAGAGGGAAAGTCTATATAAGAGGCAGTTTTTTAGATACATTAGGTCCAGTTCATGTATATTTTTAAAGATTAGAAAGAGAACTCTGAATTGAACATAGAAACAAACTGGTAATAAAGCTGTGTTCCAACACAGATCTCAGCAGCAGATCTCAGTTAAAGCCTGTAGTTAACACCAGCAGCATTTTACACACTTTCTATGCCAAACCTCAAAATCAGCTTGGAGGTGGGTATAGAAAATCAGTTACATTCAGAAGCTCCTTAGAAAGTGCCAACACTCACTTGAGTACCTTTCTAAAGAAAGGGAAGTCTTCAGTTTTGGGCTTGCATTTTAGGGGGCAGAGAAGGAAGTGCATCAGGCTGAGAATAGAGCATATTTGTTCTCATCACGAACAAATGTAATGTCCTGAATACCCAGGAGCAATTGCTACTCATCAGCACTGGTAAATTACAAAGCTGTTAATCTAAAAGTTATCAGTACTGCAGAACAACTTGTTGATGCCATGAGTCCATGTCATCTCTTCTGTGAGACTAATACAGGTATAAATAACAAAATTGGTTTTTATCTACTTGTTGCAAAAGGTGACTAGCTCGACTTAATTTCATGGTGTTCCTCTGTTTGAAAGATGGGGAGGGGTACATTAGCACTCTCATAGATATCTTTAAAACATGTTAGTAGAAACCTACAAAGTATCTGTTATCTAAAATGCAGATCTGTTAGTAGAAACCTACAAAGTATCTGTTATCTAAAATGTGTTCCCTAGGTCCTTATGTGTGTGATTTTACATAAACTGAATTCCTGTTTATTAGAATCAGTAATCATACAAACTTTAGGCATGTCTTCCAAGCTCTCAAATAGCTGAGTTTGAAGATTTGGCCAGTGTTTAGTACAAACAACCATGCTTCTGACAGTTTTGTATAGAAGTTTTGTCCACAGAAAGAGCTCCACCCTTGATCTTTACCACATGTATTTTGAGAAGTTTCATAAAAAACAAGGGTCATTGCTAGGGCAAGATTTCATCAGTATAGCATATGTGATCAGTATTAGCTTCATTTTAAAGTGTTTTTTTTTAAAAAAAAATAAAGAGTAAGGTGGCTTTTGCAATACTTATCTGCTGGAGAAAAAAAAAGATACTTTTTTTTAACCTCAGAATTTCATACCTATAGCAAAGAGACATTGTAATTGGAAGCTTGTCATGTAAGAACTTTGACATTCTTAATATAATTGTGCATGGATTTTTATTTACAATTAAAGAATAAATTCAAAACTAAAATGAAATTTAAGACCTTAACTAATCAAGTGGTATTTTGTTACCTCTTGTTTTAACACCACCAAAATTAACAACATTGTGGTAAGAAGTATTATTTAGACAGAATTTGATTCAGAGAATTCAAAAAGGGCAGAAACGTGCCTGAATCATAGAATCTGGTCATCCAAGAATAAACAAATCTTGAATGAAGTTGCTGAATCAAATTTAACAATCCTGAATTAACCTTAATATTGTGGGTCATGCAAACAGGATATTGGAATCTTAAAATTTTAATCAAGCATCATTTTGATTTATATACTGACTATAGTAAATATAGTAAATATAGTAAATACACGAATGCTCTCTATATGTAATTTATAAGAATTGGTTGATAATGTAATCTGGCAATACTACTGTTCGAGATATCGTGGCATGAACTTTGTGTAAGAGTGGGTTCATTCAATAAAAAATAAAAGGAGCATTTAAAGAGCCTTTTATTCTAGCTATAAAGATGCTTTGTGCTGTGGCTGCTGTGTATTTGACAGACCACTTTGGGGAACGGGAGATACTGACAGTTGTGTTAAAGCATATTTCAGTGCTCTTCTGCTTAAAACATTGCCTTCATCCTTGATTTAGCAATGTAAATGGTGAGTTTGAATTTCTGTGACTGATTTTTTTTATTCTGCAGAGTTTGTGATCATCTAAATTCCCTCTCTTGCAAAGTGTTGTTTTTCCCCATATGTGTTATTTTGCAGGGGGGAGGGGTGGTTTTTGTTTGGGTTTTTTTGAGGAAATATCAGACCAAATGAATTTGTGGTGCTGTAGTTAACCCAGGATTTGATCAGTTAGGAATAGATTTCAGATGCTACTATGCCATACGTGTTGGTGGTTTTCTGCACCAGAAGAGAGAAAACTGAACAGATAACAGCAGTTTTATACAGTATCATCTGGTATCAGAATGCATAATATCTCCCAAATTAGGAAAATATTATGAGTATGTTTCTACTTTGAAAAAGATTTTCAGGGAACGTACAGAAACAGGTACAGCTTTAGACATTAATACAGCAATCATAGCTTAGCTGTAGCAGCTAACAGAGTTGCCTGCCTATTAAAACACTATTATTCTGTCTTTTAAAAAAATATTGTTATTTTCCTCCGCAAAGAACTTGCATACAGCCTGAAAGCTGGGGAACACAAGTCTTATAATCTGCTAGATCTGAAACATAAGTGGGATAAGATGTTAGGACACATGAATAGGTTGAAGGTTTGCAGACTCGGTGTTTGGATAATATATAGTATAAACTATAGTATTCAGATACTTTCAAGAGACAATAAAGAAAAACTGAGTAGGAAAGGAATCATGTCTAAAATAAGTAGTGTGTGCAAATTAATTCAGATCTGTAAGATGTATACATTGGAAGGTAGGTACAGACTGCCTCTAAAAATTTTGCTCCTGGGGGCATGGGAGAACCAGCATTTGGGGCTACAATAGGAGGGCAAGTAGGAAGCTTACATATCATGGGCCAAAATCCTTCTGTCCACAAAGATGCTGTGGTAGTTCCAAGCCAGTATGATTGGGACTACACTAGCGTTGTTGTACATACATCTCTCAAACTGGTAGTGTAAATAGCATGAGTTGGTGAAGATGGATTTTTGAAACAAGATTGGCTCTTAAAACTTGTTTAGATGTTCAAAATTCATAGTAATTCAGTAGTAATCCCAAGACTATTTCATCTATACCTTCATGGCAGTTTGTTTTTTGACAAGTAGACGTCACTATGTTTTAGAAAGGAACTGGGAAACTCACCCATTGGAGTTACTGCCATGTGCTTTACAGTTTTGGGAAATGAAGAACTGGTAAATCATGCCCCTCTTGCCAAGACTTGCTGACTTTTCATTTTTGTTTAATTGTACAAAAATGGTTAAACCCTTTAGAAATCTCTTTGTTCAACTGCTCTTGCAGGCAGCTTCCTCTCTGACAGAATATACCTTATTTGTGCATGACAGGTAACTTGATTTTGGCATCTAAATGTTCCTCCATCTCTGTTTCTGAGTTCAGATGTATAAAATATATATAATTAGCAGTTGATACTTAACATTGGCATGCTTGCCGTACATTTTTTTTCATGTTTTAGACCTCTAATCCTATTCCTTGCTTCACTGAATACTGGAAATGACAAATTGACATGACATGAGACATTTTAGTGTGGTGTTTAGGAAATAGAATGAGAGGTGATCTTTAACCTACCAGCCTGCCAACAATCATTCATTGTTTTAAAAGCAAGAATTTGCATAGTATCAAGGATAGGATGTTTGTGAAACTGATTCTTACTTGTCTGGATTTGTATATCTGATGAGGTAACTTGTATGGATGCCAAAGAAGAGACTCTAGAATGAAATGTGCCAGCATTTTTTATTCTGGCACAAGGACTATACTAGAATTCTTGAAAGTATGGACATGATACCAAGGCTGCAGTCCTTTCCTGGGAGAAAGCAGCCTTCAATAAAATGAGACAGTTCAGAGTAGATCTTCTTAGGCATGATCGCCACATTTCTTAGGAGTATTTTCAGACTTGAAATGCTGCTGTCAATGTGCATGTTTGTCAGAAGTCAGGAGAGTAGCTTCAACATTCTGCCTAGATCAGTGATTCCAATTCAGGGGCTCAGAAGTCACAGATGGCTGTTTGACATGCCACCTATGGCTTCTCTGAACATTGTCCTCCAATGTGGTATCTGCCATGTATTCTAGAAAAACTACCATGGTCATTGCCCTGTAGGGTCTGTAGTTGTCAGGTGATTCCCACCTTGAAACAACTGCTGCCATAGGCACTTCAAGCTGCAGATCTCATATCAGAGAGTAAAAAGGCTCATCCTTTCCAGCAACCTTCTGCCTTTCTCTTCAGCCTCTGCACTCTTATCCTAGCACTGGAGCAGCTATCAGGAGGAGAGCAAGGTGGCCACAAAGAAGAGAGAGTACAACTACAGCCATCCCAACCCACTCAGGAAACTACAGATCTGGCCACAATGGGGTGGTGGTGGTTTTACTCTCCTTTCTCTATGACTAACCTCCTCTTCTCTGGGAGCGTTGGCCATCTCATTGGTAACAAGAAGGCAGAAAAGAAGCCCTTTCCCTCACTCAGGATACATAACTGCTGCCTGATGTTTCAGTGTTGGTTGGGAGAGACAACCTTACATGCTCATAGATAATCTGATAATTACAAAGGTTATATATATATTTAATAGTAATAGTTGTGTCTTATATTATTTGTGCGTGTATGGTGGGGCACATGGAGCATACAGTTGCCATGTGGGTTGATAGTAATTGTTAATGTGGCTCTCAGAGCTGTGGAGTGAGTACCACTGTCATAGATAATGGGAACTCTAAACTTTAAAGGATGCAGTAATATTTTACCATTTACCAGGAACTGAGAGACCAATACCTAAGTAAGACCATTCTTTTACACAGGGCATTTGGTGGAGGATAAACTGTTTTAGCTATGTTAACTATGTTTAGCGATATATTGATTTTAATTTGTTGAACACTTACATTGTATGAGTCCTGCAGTTTTTGCTGTATATATTTGCAGAGATAAGGCAGGGTATAAGTATTTTAAATAAATAAGTTCGAAAAAAGGATCCCATCCCATAAATATTTACACTGAAAGAAGGATTATGATAGTAGTGGTTGCAGGATGGCAAGATTGCTGCGTTTCCCAAAATGCTGTCCTCTTGTGGTACATCAAAGTGAAAATTAACAATGAGATGGCTCCTGACATATGCTCTTAACATACTGTAAAATGACATAAAACATTTAAGCATAGTTCTGATTCATAGGAATATGTTATTGTTTTGGATTTAAGGATATCTATTGGCCTATCAATCAGCTAGTACTGATTAGAGTACTCATACATGGTAGTATTACAGCAGTTGCAATGATTATCTATTTGCTTCTAGATCCAATTCAAGATACTATTTTTTGACCTTTAAAGCCCTTTACACTCTGTGTTGGCTCTCTACATATGAGTCTAGACAGACCTTAAAATCATCACACCAAAGTTTGCTTTCTCTTCCCTTCAAAGAGATGAGATCTGTGACTGCCAAGAATGTTTTCTCTGGTGGCCCCAGCATTATGGAAAGGACTTCCCGTTAAGTAAGGACTGCCTCTTCTCTTCAGGTTAGATTGCAGTGTAATTTTGGATTGTTTAGGTGGCCTTTTTCTTGACTTGGTTATCAATTCACCAATTAAAGATACTGGTGAGTTTGCCTGAATAAATGTGTTTTCCAAAATGCTGCCACGCTTAGATCAAGGGTCCCCAGCCTTTTTCAGCCCATGGGTGCCTTTGGAATTCTCCCTCTGAGGCGGAGGACATCTTGGGTGATCCCCACCATCCAGTTGGGGAGGCAGGAAGTTGAATCTTTTTCTTCCTCTTCCTTTGGTGAGTGGGACCACCTCCTCTCTCTTCAGTTCTATTCCTGCCTCTGGGGACAGCAGTTCTTCAGCAGGCTAGCTCTGCTGTCTGACTCAGCTATTCTTATTTGAACTTTTTTCAACTTTCCTTATTATCTCTCACTTTCTCTTAAAGCCTTCCTTCTCCATTTCCTCTTCTTTCACCCCTTGGTTAGGGAAAATAAGAAGAGGATGCATGGCCTCAAGAGCGTCATCGGACTCTGAGGACAGCTTCTTAGAGAAGGGCTCAGGCTGTTCCCAGGAACCATCCTTCTGGCGGCGGGAACAAGCTCAGCCGGCTCCAGCATGCCTTACAGACTTGTGAGGACCCTTCGGCAAGGAAACAGAGGCGACAGAGATGCAGCCTTCTAAACGGCCCCGTCTCTCTAAGAGGGAGGCAAGCAAAACCGCGTGCCTCAACCAGCCGGCTAAGAGCAGCACCTGCCAACAGAGCTCATTTTCGGGGGGAAACAGAGACGCGGCAAGCGATTTCCCACCCAGTTCAGACAATGTGCTTGCCAATCTCCCAGCGGGAGAAAAGCAGCCGAATCATAGTAACAACAACCAGAGCTCCAACCGAGAAACACAAGAGAGCCACGTAAGTGCTTCCCCAAATGTATTGTCTCCAGAAATCCTGTCTGCTATCAGACAGACCATGAGGGAGGAAATTTTGTCCCTCTGCCAGTCAGAAGCACCCTGGCCTACTAATTCCTCCTCCACTTCTGTGCCTGGGACTTCAAAGAGAAGTCGAGTTCAAGGCGTCCCATGGCCCACTAAAGTGTCTAGAAAGAACCCTCAGAGATCAACCCTAGATAATTTATTCAGTGGTCTAGAGGACGAAACATCTCTTAGTGAGGACTCTGATGAGGGTGACTTTTTGCCTGAGGAAGAGGAGGAGGAAGAGGTATCTACCCCTGAACAGTCCAATAGACTTTTCCAGGCGGAAGATTACCAATATCTTCTTGCCAAAACCCTCTCAGCACTGGATCTTCAAGAGGTCTGACGGGGAGGAAGAGGAACCCAAGCCAGAGGGAACCAAAGCTAGACCTAAGGGAAACAGGGAATTCTTCCCCAGATCAGAGGACAAAGCCAAAGTCTTTCCATTCCCCGAGTACTTTGAGCTTCAGTTAAGGGCGGAATGGACCATGCCTGCGGTGTGCAAACACTTCCCTAATGCTCTTAAGAAACTATATTCCTTGCTTAACTTTGCTACTGAGTTATTGCAGGTACCAATAATCAAATCTCCAGTCACTGCACTTCAATCACAAGACCTACTCTCTGAGGATGGCCGAGGGACGATAAAGGACAGCCTGGAT
The DNA here is from genome assembly GCF_028583425.1 of Eublepharis macularius. Taxonomy (NCBI): domain Eukaryota; kingdom Metazoa; phylum Chordata; class Lepidosauria; order Squamata; family Eublepharidae; genus Eublepharis; species Eublepharis macularius. The sequence continues at coordinate 73,626,644 of NC_072795.1, forward strand.
ATGAAGGGGGATGTGGCCTCGAAGAGAGCTCACAAGGCAATGGCTATGGCAATTAAAGCATCTGCCACAGCATCAATTGCTTCTAGAGCGTCTGTTGTATGGGTCAGGAGACTGACTAAACTCCTACCTGAAAATAACAAGCGCCTTTCGGAAGGGGTCACCAGAATACTTAAGGCCAGTATGTTCACTGTGGATGCCACACTCGATGCTCTGTCATTCTCCTCCAGGGTGATGGCCTTTGCAATGGTGGCCAGGCGTCTCCTCTGGCTCAGGGCCTGGTCAGCAGACCTCCAAGCAAAAACTATTCTAATGTCGTATCTGTTCCAAGGCAGGAAATTCTTTAGAGACCAGTTGGAAAAAATTCTAGTGGAAACCAAGGACAAAAAGAAGGCACTTCCCAGGTCCTTGAAAAGGTCAGAGAGACGATCCTTTGGATTTCAGTTGTTCAGGTCTCAACACACCCTTGCCAGAAATCAACAAGACTCAAAGCACACCTGGAATTTTCAGAGAACACAGCCCCACATGGGATCCTTTCAGGCCAGATCCCAAAGACAACACATGAGTCGCAATGGCAAACACAAGTCAGAAGACAAAGGACAGAAGCCCTGACTTGTTAAACGCTCCGGTGGGAGGGAGACTACTTCTTTTTCATCAGATATGGACAGAATCCAAGGCAGACACCTGGGCCAGGGAAGTAGTCTCTAATGGTTATTCAATAGAATTTGCCTCATTTCCACCGGAGCGATTCCTCATATCTCCTCTAAAAGAATCCACACACATAAGCAATTACAATCAAGGCCATCAGACACCTAGTAGACATCAGAGCGGTCGAACCAGTTCCTCCTCAAGAAAGAGGAAAAGGCGTGTATTCAATCTTCTTCATAGTTCCCAAGAGAAACAGGGATTGGAGATCCATCCTAGATCTAAAGTATGTGAACTGGTTTATCAAGCTATGTCATTTTCGGATGGAGAGCCTCCGCTCAATTGCAGAGGTACTTCAACAAGGGGAATTCCTGACGTCCATAGACTTGATAGAAACGTACCTTCACATACCCATTGCTCCAGCTCACCGTCAGTACCTGAGGTTCTGCGTCAAAGATATACACCTAGAGTTTCGGGCAATGCTGTTTGGACTCACAACTGCCCCAAGGGTTTTCACCAAGCTCTTGATTTTTCCAGAAGTCAGGCTCCGGGAAATGGGTCTTCATTTACACCTGTATTTGGACAACATTCTAATAAGATTCAGTTCCAGAGAAGCTTCCCTCCAGAACACTTCATTCATAATTCACTTCCTGGAGAAGCACGGATTTCTGATAAACTCATCCAAGTGTTCTCTTCAACCATCACAGAGCTTGAAACACTTAGGTCTAATAATAAATATCCACGAAGCACGATTTTTTCCTTTCCAAGGAAAAGATTCCCAAGACCAAACGTCTCAACAGCAACCGTAATCAGACAACCGTCCTCTCCTCTCATGGAGTTATCCAAACTTCTAGGTCTGATGGTAGCGGACACTGAAGTGATTTATTGGGGACATTTCCACATCAGACCTTTGCAGTCTCTGTTGAGACCCTTCCAGCTGCAAATTGCACAGAAAAAAGCCATCAAGGCTCAGATTCCAAGAGCAGTCAAGGACAGTCTGCAATGGTGGATGGTCTCCATCAATCTACAACAAGGCAAGAGCTTCCTCACTCTGTGCATCATACAGATATTCATGGATGCCAGTTTGTTCAGATGGGAGGGCACACTAGATGGGTCTCCGGCCCAAAGCCAATGGTCCGAGAAAGAGAAGACACTACCAAGAAACGTTCTGGAGATGAGAGCGATTTACCTGGCATTACAGCATTTCAGAACTCAGGTATCAAACAACCATGTTCTAATCCGTACAGACAATGTCACAGTGAAGACTTACATCAACAAGCAAGGGGTGACAAGGTCTTCCCGCTTACAGCAGGAGTCGAACAGGATCATCAGCTCGGTGGAGAATAATTTACGATCAATTCCGGTGGAATACATCCAAGCCAACTGGTTGAGTCTGGAGGTGCTTCATCCAGGAGAATGGTCACTCAGCAGGGAGGCATTCCACCTTGTCTCAGCCCACTTTGGGACTCCAATAGTAGACCTATTCGCCCCACACCTGAACCATCAAGTTCCACAGTTCTTTACAAGGTACTTGCATTTGAGTGCAGAGGGTACAGATGCTTTGACCTCCCAATGGCCAAAGGGGTTACTGTACACCTTCCCACCATTGCTGACAATCCCAAAACTCCTGAGGAAAATAAGAGAACATAGAGCAACCGTAATATTGATAGCTTCATGGTGGCCACAGAAACCCTGGTTCTCAACCTTGCAACTCATGTCCAGCATGCCTCCATTTCACTTCCCAGTGCATCCAGACCTACTGCAACAGGGTCTGATCTGGCACCGACACCCAGAATTGTGGTCTCTGACCGGGTGCAAATTGAGCGGGAATCCCTCCAACTGAGGGGCTATCCAACAGACATCGTTAACACCCTATTAGCTTCCAGAAAGAAATCTACGATAAAAATACACAATTCAACCTGGAAGGCATTTACTCAATGGTGCAGATGCAAGGAGACTGATCCACTGAGACCTTCTTTGGGGAATATCCTCTGTTTCCTACAAGGTCTCAACAGAGGCCTGAAGTCAGCTACCTTAAAGAAGCAAGTAGCGGCAATCAGCATAGTCATTTCTACGATAGAGAAAGAACCTCTCGCATTACATCCTCGTGTACGCAGATTTCTCCGGGGAGCAACACTGCTGAATTCACCGACGATACATCGGTTCCCTACTTGGAGACAGCATGTTGTTCTGAATGCCCGAAGGAAATATTTTTTTGAACTGATAAGGGACATCCCATTAAAATGGCTTAAACTGAAGACTGTTTTCTTAGTGGCCATAACGTTAGCACATCACATTTCGGAAATGAGCGCACTGTCAGTACGCCCAGACCTGTGCATATTTCACAAGGACAAGGTTGTGTTGAGAACAGACCCAACATTCTTACCTAAGGCATACTCCAGATTTCACCGCTCCTAAGAAATTGATTTATCTTCATTTTGCCCAAGTCCAAAACACGCAAAGGAGCGGGAGTGGCACAACCTCTCTTTTCATTAACGGTACTCCTCCAAAACTAGGCCAACGGATGTCATCAGCAGCAATTGCCTATAGCATTAAATCTTGTATTAGAGAAGCATATAAAGCTCTCAGGCTGCCTGGGAGTGCGACCTGGGAGGCGCGTTTCCCCACTTTCCCTCCTGCCAACCAAGTAAGCAATGGTGGACGGTGGGAGTGGGGGATTCCCCCACCCCAAATGGGTGACTGGCAACATTAATTCCTAAAAATACATTAGAACTAGGAAGATCCAATCCCTTCACTAGAAGTTCCAGTTATGAGGTTGATAATCTAAAAACACAGTGGGATGTGATTCTAACCAAACATAATTGGACAGGGTAGTTAAAATGCTCAGTGAGCCTATTTTAATGCACAGGTAAAGTACTTGATATAAATGCACTGTCTGAATTTATACTGTAAAAATAAAAAACTCAAAAAGTCCTACCTGGCCCTACCCACTTTTAAAAAACTCTTGACAAGCACCACGAAAGGTGCCTGTGGTGCCATAGTGCTCATGGGTGCTACATTGAGGACCCCTGGTCTAGCTTAACTAAAGCTTGAAGCCAGAACCTTTTGATAGGTATGCCTAGTAGCCTTGTTACAGGGAAAAGGAAAGCAGGGTTATAGTTTTCAGACTACATCTTTCACTCTAATCAGGCCATAAATTTTTCTGTATCAGGCCTGCATGTTTGCATGGGCAACAGCCTAATATCAGCAGGGCAGGATCGAGGGGGGGCAGGGGGGTAGTCTGCCCCCAGCGCCACCAAGGAGGGGGCGCCGGGAGCAGCTGCCAGCAAGCACAGACAGCAGCACGGGCAGCCTCGCAGCTCCCCGCACTGCCTTTCACCTGCCCTGCAGGACGGGGTGGCCGGGTTGCCGCACACCCCCTGTCATGCAGGGCAGGCAAAAGGCAGCGTGGGGGGCTGCAGGGCCGCCCGCACCATTCGCCTGCCCCACAGGACAGGGGGCGGGCGGCCGCCCCCTGTCCTGCAGGGCAGGCGAATGGCGTGGGTGACCGCGCTGCCTTTTGCCTGCCCTGCAGGGCAGGGGGTGCGCGACAAGCTGGCCGCCCCGTCCTGCGGGGCAGGCAAAAGCAGCGCGAGGGGCTGTGCGGCCGCCCGCACCATTCGCCTGCGGGGAGGCAAATGGCGCGGGTGGCTTCTCAGTCCCACACGCTGCCTCCATTCCGCCCTGCGTGATGACATCACCGAAGTGATGTCAACATGCACTGCGGGGAGCGCGTGCTGCACTGCGCGCGCGACGTAGCCAGCCAAGGGTTGCCCCAGGCGCAGGCAACCCTAGATCCGGCGCTGAATATCAGTTCTGTGCCTTTATGTATCTGCAGCCAGGTTTCCTGTTTCCCTGTATTTTAAAATATTTTCCTGCGGATACTTCTGTCACCCCAGGAGGTAAATAACTGTTGGATTGGCTTCCCTGCATAATGTCTTGAATCTGTGGCTACTATCTTTTGGAATTCCCTGGCAACATGTGTCCCTAGTTCTGTTGCGCACTTAGTTTTAGATCTTTTTATCTGCCTACAAGCCTGTATTGAAAACTAGATAGTAACTTTTTCCTGACTTTTGTCTACAATTTAACATGTCGGGATCCTGATTTTTTTTTTGAGCATGTTATATGTGTGACTTTGGTAAAATGTCTCATTTGGCATTATTTTTCTGTAATGTGTTTTATATTGCAGTATTTAAAAAGCATACTGTATTGATAATGGCAACTGTAGTTGCACACAAAGTTGCATTTTTTCTTCTTTGATTTCTTCCTCCGAGCTGGTAAGAACACCAGCAACTCATTGAGGAGTCTTATTCCACCATTTGGGAATTACTGGGAGAACATTTCCCCTACAGAAGCCCTGTTCCAGTTCTAAACTTGCCTTTCAGCAGCACAGTTCTCTTACAGTGCAATCCTGTGGAGAGTTACTCCAGTCTAAGACCACTGAAGTCAATGGCCTTAGACTGGAGTAACTCTCCATAGGATTGCACTCTTAAACTCTGTTCTATTGCCACATTTCAAGCCTACTTCACTTGAGTTATGCAGGTTCAGTGTTTTTGTCTCCCACTTATTGTACTTTTCTCTCTCATTAATGCTAATGGAAGTCATATTTTGTATCTGTGGGCACATAGACCCTTGAGTCTTTTCTGGTAAAGTTGACAGAACACCTTTTCAGTGTTGGTTGTGGCAGATAGCAGCCTTGTTGGTGGGCTATTAATTATCTTTAGTGTGTAAATGATGTGGGGAAAGAACAAGAAGTTATTTCAACCTTTTTAGTTGTGAATTTTGGAATGTTAGTGTGTCCAGTAGGTATGCATATCTGGCTCATTTATTTTCCTGTCTCATAAATCTGGAAATACTGAGATCTCATTCTTGAATTATATGATTTTTATTTTGCTCTGCCATAAAATGGGCTTGTCCTTAGTAGAGGCCTGTAAGCCACAATAACTGTGGAGCATACAAGGTAAGGTATGGTATTTTAATAGAGCTGTTAAGATAGTTTCAGCAAGTGAGGCAAGCCAAACCTAGGGTTAGACCAACAATGTAGGGAGAATTTAGTTAATCTGTGTCTTCCTAATAATCTGCCTCCTCTTAGGTTACCCCAAACCTTCTTCCATATGTTGTTTTGCACCTTTTTTTATTTCTTCAGTACCATCCATGCAGAGTTGTGGCTGATGATCTCAACATGTAATTCTGAATTCAGTTTCATTTGTCAATTAAGCACATCAAGCATTATTATGAGCCTGTGTAACCCCCAGAGTCCCAAGGACCAGGTTCAATATGTTTACCAATTCAAATATAAATGCAATTTATTTTTACACAACTATGAAAGCATTCCCAAAGTTATTAATACTGGATCAGTAACCAGTGACACCAGAGTACAGTCTAACTCACAAGCCCTTGGTAAAGTGTGCCAACAGTTCTATAGATTTGGCCAGAGGCTTCGCCTAGAACAGCATCCCAAATATCTAGCAGGCCTTACCACAGCAGTACTCTTCTTGTGAAGATGCTGTCTGAATCCTGGGACTTGCTTGTTGCCCTAGGAGCAGTTCCCCATTTCTCCTAGCAAGATGAAGTGGGGCAGTTCTGTGCTAGGGTGCTGGTCTCAAGCAGCCAATGCGTTCAGCTTCCAGCAATTCCTGTTCTTGCTTCTTCAGCTCTTCCCAGCTACTGCAGTTCTTCCAGGGAGAAGAGTTCAGCTCTTACAGCCAGTAGTTTCAGCTCTGTGATGATCTTAGCTCCAAAGCTTGGAAACAAGCTTTGCCTTCCAAACAGCAGCAGCAGCAGCAGCTCTTCTTTCTTTAGTATTTCCAGCTAGCCTAGTCCTGTATAACACTATTCCTCTTAGTCATGGTGACCTCTTTTTTATATACATGCCCCATGGGCCTTTGCTAAACATGCAAATTAAACAACCCTAGGTACAGCTCAGTTATCTGTTAGTCTGGTCTACGTATCTGCAGTCTATTAATCAGGCCTAGGTCCTAGGCCCCAAACCCTTTTTCCAGTACAGGTTTACACCTGGATCTCACATTTAAAAAGGTCAGGCCATTGGGGCATAGAGAGGGAGAAATTCTGTAGACCCACCATAACTTTGATGAACAAATAGTGTTTGGTCAAAATCTGTGCATGGAGTGCCATTATTTCTGTGGAATAGATATCTTGGCTGAAATCCTGTGACACACAGTAGGATTTCACTTCCTGTCAGGAAATGCTGTTTTCATTGTTTTTATCTTGTTGAGGCAACCGTGACTGAACAATAGACTATTAAAACATTAGAATAACAAGTATGATAACTAAGCCAGCTTTTATTTTGTTTATGGTACTGACCTAAAAGAAAGCATTGACCAGTTTTTAGAATATAAATTAGTAATGGGCAGTTACACTGAATTTAGGACCTGGCTTTTTTCTTACGTTAGCTGAAAACATAGCTACACACTCAATTTGTAGATTACTGTATCCTGTTTCCTATAATAAGAGACAAAAAAATAAATGTACTAGCTTTAAAAATGAAGTTATTTGAAACTTTAGCACACTATTTCTTGTATTATAATTGAAAATTTGAACAAGAAAAATAGCCTTAAGCAATATAAAATGCATATGCTGCATCATTATTAAAAATCTCCATCTTTGGCTATTTCAGAATTTTCCACATGAAAACTGGATTTATTTTAAATATTGGTAGGTAAGGATTGACTTGTTGTCTAGGTATTGAATGGTTTTCTAGGAATTAATTTTAAAATGTTTGTTGAAATTCCTGGGAATGCTTACTAGCATTTTAATAGAGAAATGTTTCAGTAATAAAGTGTCATAATTTCAGCTGCAATACGCTCTTCCTCAAGTGCACAAATTCTGTCAACTCAAATAAGTAAGGTATCTAAGTTGCATTTTTAATATAGTACGTATTTGCCATAGTTAATCTGTACCAATCAGAAATTTCAGAAACTCACCATGTCCTCCTCTGGCACTTACAAGAATGCACCACTTTAATGCAGATGCAAGAAGAAGGAAAAAACTGTCCTCCAAAACTTCATCCTAGGATCGTATTATTCCTTTCCCCTTCAAACTGTAGGTCCAAACACCACATGATGCTAGAGAGCTATGTAATTTAAGTTGCAAAAAGCTGTAGCCATATGATGATTGGTGACACATCACTAGGAAAGCGAAGTGAATTACACACACACACACACCACTTCTGAAATTTCTCTATTGAAACTATCCTACATACACTCCCCAGGCTGTTCAATTATACTTAATCTGACCAGTTTACCCTGCCAGAGACAAAGTTCTGAGCAGCCAGAGTTTTCACAACAGTATCCAGCGGATGGAATTTAGCAGCCTGGCTCAAGCAGGCTCATCAAAAAAAATTGCAGACTAGCTAATCCCACAGTGGCTGCACCCTCACTGCAGATTTACATAGGGTGTTTCCCTACAGGTGATGCTAGGTCCAGCATTAGACTTATCTCCCAAGCTGAGTCTGCTCTTCTGCTCAGGAGGAGTAGCAGGGCCCAGATTCTTCAGTGACTTACTGGTTTCTTCTAGTGCTTCGTTAGCAGAGGAGAGGTGTGGGCTGCAAACATGTGATCCTGTGCCTGGCCCAGGCCTTAGCCCTCGCACTTTGCCATCTCTGTTCCTGGAGTCTTAAGGGAGATCATGATAGATGTGGCAACAGCCAGGTCCACGCTGGGGCCTCCTGGCTTGAGGGCCCTTCTGGCTCTGGGGACAGTGCTAGTGCTGGCAAAGTTTCCCTTCAGGGAGGCACTGAGGCATCTGCCTCACAGGGAGCACCTGCCAGGGTGGGGATCAGGGATAGATCCTCCTCCAATGAAAACATCCTCTTATGCTGACCCTTGGTGATCCATGACACTGTCTCTTTCCCCAATGTTACATGAACTTGGGCCTTGGATTTAGGCAAGTGCTTGTTTGTTTCTTTATCCTCTTAAACATCATGACAGCTTTGTAGAGTTTTTACCTTAGTGTAGTTAGTGCAAAAGCTAGTGTATCCTTCCTGACTGCGTTGAGACCTCTTCCAGCTTCCATTGTGAGTGGAGATACTGCTGGCTTTCTGTAACTGCTCAGTTCACAAACTTATATTTGTCTATATGAGCATGTACATAAGGCTAATCAAAGTTGCCTGTTCCGGAAAAAAATTGTTATATGAAATGGGCCTAAAGTAGACCACTATTATTGAACTGTTTTATATTTGGTCCTATAAGAAGACTTCTGTTATTGAACTCAACTCAAAGCCTATTTAGATCAACCCATTGAGTTAAATTCACTGTCATAATTTCCTTGTGACTTCAGTACAATTAAATTTTACTGTAGGAATTAATGCTCAAAATTCATAATATATTTCTCCCCGTCAAGGAAGAGCACATGGATTTATGTCAGCTCTCTACGGTGTTGGAAATGGTGGAAAAAATTAAAATTTTATTAGGTGACTGGCACTGGTTGTTGATCTTCATGGATTCTCACAAAAGAATTTCTGTTCAATATTGAACATAGCATGAGAACTCATATGTTTGTTACCAGTTTCTATGGCAGCTTCATAAACTGATGTGAGCAAGCTGAAGGAATGATTGCACTATTGTGAAAATATCTTCCATGGTTGTAATTCTGCCAAAGACAGGAGGGTTTTCCCTTGATTGTACCAGTGGCAAGTTTGATTGGGTACATAAAAGCAAACCATTTTTTTCAATTAAGTAGGTATTTTCATACCCCTTTCCTATCATGAGCCTTAGTTTTATCACCACTATCAATATGCCAAAGTTGGACTTCCAGTTTCTCTTGGTATCTATTGGTATCTAAATATGCTGGTCCTATTTCTAAAAGCTGAATGGCTAAGAAATAAGTTGCAGGCCAGCGCTGAGAGTGAGAGGAGAGGTAGGAGGCAAGGCGACAAAATACACCAGACAACCATGATGGAGTTAAAATAGGCCACAACTTTATTGATTACAGCTCGCAGAGCATTGGTGCTGCATAGGGCACTGATCCGAACATCAGCTGACCTGCCTGCCAGCCGATGACCACCATGCCCCCTCAGACCCCTGCTGAGGAGGGAAAACCATGGGATGACAATTTGGGGGATACCATGTGGGTGTGCACCCCTGTGTGGATCCCCTGCCACCTGGGAGTGAGGTGGACCTGACAGCCCCTGAGCTGAGCATGCACCTGCCATGCCCCATACCCCTTAAGGGGATCCCCATAATGAGGAAACAGAGCTCACAGGCCCTATTTTCCTCCAAACGGATCGGTGCCAAATGCTCACACTGCCTACTCTCTCCAAAGTTGTGACGAAAGAGAGGGCTGGGTGGGATGCCAACATGAGCCAACTGTCGAGGGGTGGGGGCTGCCTCCCTCTTAAGAAGGAGCAGCAGACCCACACAAAAAGTGCGCCTCCTTAGCCCTGTTCCCCATTCCTCGCTGACTGGGCCAGTCTGATTTAATTGGCTGGCCCAGGTGCTTGAATCTGAGCTACGCGGGTTCTGCCCCATTAAGGCTGCTGAAAGCCCATGCCACCCCTAATGTGCTGGCCATCCCACATCCTGCCCTCCTCCCGTGCAGCCTGCAACTGATCCCCCCAACTAAGTCTGGGAGTCTGCATTTACTGAAAAATGGGCTTGTTGATATAGGTTTGGTAGAAGAGGTTAACATCGCCTTAGACAATTTACATAGTATCATGGTCCAGTTTCTTCACTCACCAGTGGCTTCTGTTAGTGAAGTAACAATGAACTGACAGTTAATAGATATGGGCTTGGATCTCAGAGAGGATTTCCATTAATGGAAGGGAAAGGTTTTTTTACTGATCCATGCCTCCTGCTTATAGACTTCTCATTCTTACAGCAGATAACCAACATTTTGTGCTTCAGGAAGTATAGGGGGTATAGGGTTGCCAGGTCTACCTGGCAACTGGTGGGGGGGGGGGGTTCAGTACTTATTGAGCTTCTTCTCCTTTGCACATGCACATTCCCTATTGGTTCCAATGACATCATTTCCAGAAGTAATGTCATTGCACAGGAACGCTTTGTGCAAGGCTGATTCTTCGAAAATGGCCTGTTTGGTGCCCAAATCGGCCTTGCACAAAAGTACAGGAGGGCTTCATTGGGGAGCACACTGATATCACTTCCAGATGTGAGATTGTCGTACCCAGCCGGGAGCATACCCAGTGGGGGGCAGTCACCAGGTGGCTTGCAACCTTCTGCTGATTGCCAGCAATTGACAGGCAGGGGGGAAACCTCTGGGAATTTGCCCAGCACTGGGAAACCCTAGTGGGGCAGCATCAGTGGAAAGGTTTAGTGGGATCCAGTCCATTGGCTGTAGCAATTTTCATTTTTTAAATTTATTTCATAGTGTTGAAGATCACGTATGCTTTAGGAAGTTCACATATTTCTCATTTTACAAGAAGTGTAAATATTTTTCTCTATACCAGCAAAACAACATTGGCAGTGAGTAAAAAAAATTGAATCCTTTGTGAAACAATTTGGTTCTCCTTACTGGGAATGTATTTTGCCAAGTGAAGTACAATCACACCAGGGAACCAATTCACAATAGTTGTATATTCTGTATATCATATGAAAGTGCAAAAGTGCAGTAGTGCAATTGTACAGTTAATAAATTCACAATACAAAAATACACAATATGGTCATATTCAGTACACCTATCATTGAAAAGTCTTTGTCGTCCGTACAGTTCATTACATTCATTTAAAGTGCCAAGTGTCTTATTTTGATGGAAAGCCGAAGGTGGAGAGTCATAGAGAGGTGTTGTATCATTCACAGTCCAATAATTTAAATTATTCAAAAAACGCCGACGGGGATGTGCAGGCAAGTACCATTAACCCGTTTCGTGAGTAAAAAACTCACTTCATCCTGGGCATGAAAGAATTCGGACTGGACACAAATGTGTTACAATCTCCAGTTATGCTCTCCTATGGCTTATGAAGAGGTGGTGCTAACGGACCTAAATTATTGGACTGTGAATGATACAACACCTCTCTATGACTCACAATGATAGGTGTACTGAATATGACCATATTGTGTATTTTTGTATTGTGAATTTATTAACTGTACAATTGCACTACTGCACTTTTGCACTTTCATATGATATACAGAATATACAACTATTGTGAATTGGTTCCCTGGTGTTGTTGTTTTTTTCCCTGCATTTGACGTTCCAGGGTTGCCCGTATTTTTCCTCCAAGTGAAGTACAATCAGCTTAATTAGCTCACAGATAATAAATATGTTAGCTAATTGTATTACGTTGTGAGTTCTTGTTATGTCTTTTTCATTCATTCTGCAATATTTAATGTCACTTCCTGAAAGTATTATTAGTGAAGCTAGTAGTCTTCTACCTATGTTTATCAGAAAATAGTTTTAAAGTTATATATAGATAAGCGTGTCTTAGAATAATGCATTTTAAATGTAGTGCAAATCAGGTATAAAACTGATTGTAATGAAATCATCAAAACTACACTAGGAAACTGGTTCATTGTACCTACAAGGAAGTATTATTTTTATTTTAAAATTAAGCACTTTAGATAATTAAGGCACAGTTTTTGTGTTATGGTTATGGTTTATTCGATATATATCCCATCCTCCCCACAAGCGGGCTCAGGGTGGGTCACATCAAATTACAAAGATTAAAATCAGTATTAAAAACATAACTTCAAACATTTCAAGGCGTGATTCCAAGGGAGGCAATCTTCAGCCACAACAACTCCCTGCCTCAATACCCAGAGGGACGGGGAGAGAGTGAAAAGGGACTGAGGGGCGAGTTGAGGATTGTTCACATCGAGGCTAGAATGACATTTTGTCCCCCTCTCAATAAGAGACTGGGAGGAAGGCTCATCAGGATTACATGGGAGTGGAAAGACTTCAACCATATGCCTGGCAGAACATCTCTGTCTTGCAGGCCTGCCAAAAAGATAGTAAATCTTTGCAGGCCCACGTATCAACCAACTGAGAGTTTCACCAGGTAGGGGCCAGGACCGAGAAGGCCCTGGCTCTGATCGAGGCCAGTCAAGCCTCCCTGAGGCCAGGGATCACCAGTAGATGTTTGTCCACAGATCTAAGTGCTCTCTGGGGTACATATGGTGAGAGGCGGTCCTGTAGGTGTGCTGGTCCCAGGCTGCTCAGGGCTTTGTAGGTCAATACTATAACCTTGAATCTGATCCAGAACTCCACGTAGCTGCTGCAGGATGGGAGTGATATGTGCCCTGTATGAAGTTCCGGTTAGGACATGCACAGCAGCATTTTGGACCCACTGCAATTTCCAGGTCAGACCTAGGGGAAGCCCAGCATACAGCAAGTTACAGTAGTCCAGTCTGGAGGTGACCATTGCATGGATCACTGTTGTTAGATCATGGGTCGAAAAGTAAGGGGCAAGCTGCCTGGCCTGCTGAAGAGGGAAAAGCAGACTGGGCAACTGCTGTGACCTGGGCCTCCATTGACAGAGAGGTATACAGCATCACTCCTATGCTCCTGACTGCCAGTACTGATGCAAATGGTGTCGCATCAAAGGTTGGGAGGCAGATCGCCAAACCAGTTGGCCCACGACCCAAGTGCAGGACCTCGTAGGATTCAACTTTAGGCAACTCTGCCACGGCCTCCAAAGCTCTGATTAATGCCTCCGGGGCTCAGGCAGGCTGGCCATCCATCAACAGACAAAGCTGGTTGTCATCAGCATACTGATGGCAACCCAGCTCAAAACTCCATACCAACTGGGCAAGGGGGCATATATAAAAATTGAATAGGAGATGGGAGAGAATTGCCCCCTGCAGGTGGGACGCCACTCACCAATGGGTGGCGTGCCGATAATTTCTCTCCTACTACCACCCTCTGTCCTCAATGGTGGAGAAAATAGACAAGCCACTACAAGGCAATCCCTTGTATTCCCACATCGGCGAGGCGGTGGGTCAACAGGTCATAGTCAACCATGTCAAATGCTCACAAGAGATTAATAACACCAGCAGCAGTGACCTGTCTTGGCCCAGATGTCTACAAAGATCATCTGTCAGGGTGACCAGCACCATCTCCATCCCGTGGCCTGGACGGAAGCCTGACTGAGATGGGTCCAGGACAGAGGAATCCTTCAGGAAAACCTGCAGCTGTTCCACCACTGCCCATTCAATCACCTTTCCCAGGAATGGGAGGTTCGAAACTGGGCAGTAATTGGCAGGGTTGTGTTGTAAGACTCCCCAAATATATAAAGTTCTCATGATTATCAGTCCATAATTAGAATTAGTGACACAGTTTAATTTCAAATAAAATATTTCATCACTTTTTTTAACCTGAATCCTGTCAAGTGTTTTACTGAATGAACGTGCCTTTTGCTGGGTAAGAAAAGCCAATTTTGTGAGAATTTTAGCTGACCAAAACTCGATTTCATGAGCTGAGGCAATTCACATAAACCTTTAGTATTTGGGACTTATGGCTATCACGTACCACTGTAGAGGAGGATAATGGAAGGCTCATCCATACTTTATGGCCCATTGATGGGAAATTCTAGACATCTCATTTGTGCACTGTCCAGGAACTTTTGTAGCCTGTTCACTGCTTGTGCACTTTACTCCTAGTTCTGCAGAGCCTCCAAAAAGTATAGAGTGCAAAAACCCACGTGATCCTGGAGAAATGGTGCATTAATCTGGAGTCTGGACATTTTTTGGAACAAACATTTGCATAAGCCCCACTTTCTTCTTGGTTAAAGGCAAACCCGCTTCTTCCTGTGGACCCCCTAAAGTAAGGACTAGAAAGATCAATGCCTTTATCAGCATTTACCTCCACACCTTGGAAAGCCTAAGCCATCTCTCAAGGAGGCAAGACTATACAAATCTATACAATTTGAATTAGCTTGTATTTAGTATTAGTATTTTATGTTTTCTGATTTATGCATTTTCCTTCACTAGCTTCCCTGATATATCACTATGCATGCTTAGAATAATTTTAAAAATCTAATTTAAAAAACTAAACATATAAAATTGTAGTATCTAACATATTTATGGTATTTAAAAATACAAATGTCTCATTTTTGTACAAGAAAAATTGCAAACATAGTCCGTACTTGATTGAAAGTATTGCAAACTGCTCACCCTATGTAGAGATGTAAAATTTCTAGAACTTTTGACACCCCATTAAAAAACCTGATTTTATATTTTTGGTACAATGTATGGCAGGACCTGCTTTTCTGTTGGTGAAAAGGGGAGGAGGTGGTCTCCTCTGATCACAAATTTTGGGGTAAATTGAAATATATGCAATACTTGCCATTCTGTCAAACCTAACTAATTCTGCTGTTTAAACAACATTAAATATGTAATACATTCCTTAGTAAGCATATAAAATTGTATGATTTAGCATATTTATGGAATTTAAAAGTATAAATGTCCTCATTTTAAATAAAAATTACAAATATACAGAGTACTTGAGAAATAGTTGCAAATTGCTGCACCATATTGCTATAGCACATTTATCATTATTTTGTGCCATTTGCGAGATAGGAAAAAATAAAAGTTGTAACTAGAAAAAAATTCTGTAGTAAACAAAATATATATTTAGTCAGAAACTCTTAAGAGTCACAATAAGTGTGATTACCTGCATGTTTGACTATTAAGCTGAACTTTATAACATTGAAAACACTGGCAGATGAGTGGTGTGTTCCTTCCAGTGTCCTTAATATGACCGTCTCCCATTCCTGATGGTTCAGTGAACATCAATAATAAATGTGCTGTTCCTTCATGATGGATACGTAGGCTTTTGGCAAATAATGCTTCTAACTCTATCAATACTTTGTCCAGCTCTATTCCTGCTTCTGGCATGCAGCCTTAGCTGTTCAAGATGGCATACGGTGTTATGAATTTGCAAGAGCTCACTAGATGGCAGCATTTTAGGAAATCAGATAGCTTTTCTGAAGGTAGGAACAGTGAGAGTTAAATGTTATTCTGAATCCTGCATGGTTAAAGAGGAAGAGCTTGAAGGGTTTGCACTATTAAAAGAGTTGGGTACATATTACAGCATGTTGTTTGAGATCAGTTATTCACGTAAACATTTGTAAAATCTACCAGTTGCTTCATGCCCATCACTTGCCTTTCCAATTTTTGAACCTGCACTCAGGGCAAGGAGGCAGCTGTTTCACTTCTGACATTTCTCAGGACAAGCAAAAGCACCATAAATCAAAAAATGCTCCTGATATCGTATGAATCTAATGTATCGTTTCATATGGCTGAAAGTAATAAGAGAAAAGGGATCTTTGACAGATAACACTCTGAAATTATTCTCTATATGGATGATTGTATAAGCATCACCTTTCTCCATTTAGTACTACAGCTAGTAGTTGTATACCTCAACAGTGCATAAAATTTTTTTCTATTCAATTTTTTTGTTAGAGACAAATTTTCAAAAGAACCAGAACTTGATCATGCAAAAGAGTTTAGAAAAATAGTAGGTGTTGTAAGAGATGAAATATTTACAAAAGTCTATATACTCAGCCTCCAAGAACACTGTATGTAATTAAAACCAAATGTTATTGTACAATTGTTTCTTATACTTGTCAAAGTTATCTCAGTGGAACCATAGAAATAGTTTATAGTCTATAAAAGTGAAGAAAATTGTTCAGTGATTACAATTTTATTCACTGATGCATATAAACAATAAATTATACATTATTGTAATTTGTTGGCTGGGGATATTCCTTATTTACTATTTGTATGGCTTAGTAATAATGTGATATTTTGAAGTAATACCAGGTTATACGTTATATTTTTTTTAAAAAACATGGCAATGTTTGAATATTTTGGTTTAAAATGCCAAATGTAATGTCATTTAGTACAAAACTGAACAAAAGTCCAGAGGCTTGGCTGAGTTCAGAGGCATAAATGGATTCCTCCTACTTGGGCCTTTTTCTCTCTTAAAAAGTTGGTTCTTGTTCATTCTCTCTTTCCCTTGCCCTCTCTTTCTTTCTGCTGATGTTTACTTTGCAGAAGCTGAATTAAGTACAGTGAAAATAAGCTAGGTCATGAGAACCAAAAAACTGGAGCTGGCAGTTTCAGTGCTGCAGTGCTTCTGTTGCCAAGATTGCAGTAAAAATCTTTCTGGCCAAGCAAAGAAAACACTGTCATCTCTGAACAAACCATGTAGTTTTTCTACATGTGCACATTTGAAACTTCAGAATCTTTATATTGCTCTGACATCACAGAATTGGTTGTCAGATTGGCATATGCAAAAGATGTCAAAGCAAAACCCTAATTTCTTCTTTCTGGTTATTTATATCCTCATCCCTGGGACTGAATATCTCTTTACCAACCACGTAGTAGAATTTGGAAGGATTTTATTTATTTTAAACTCACTACAAAAACCAGTAAGCATTTATTTTGATTTTGTTCAATAGTACATCCGTTATTTCATTTTCAAGCTCCTTGCATTTATCTTAGAGCAAAAAGAGTAAAACAAAACAAGATAGAGGATCAGCACAGTGGCAAGGGTAACTCTAGAATAGAGATGGGCATGAACCTGAAAAAAACCAAAAAAAACACGAACCAGCCCGGTTCATGGGTCGCAAACCAGTGGTTCGTGGAAGCTCATTTCCACAAACATCGACATTGCAGTAGTCTAATCTGAAGGTGACCGTTGCCTGGATCACTGTTGTAAGGTCATGGGTCGATAGGTAGGGGACAAGTTGTTGAGCCTGTCTTAGATAGAAGAAAGAGGATCTAACAACCGCTGCGACCTGTGCCTCCATAGACAAGGAAGCATCCAGGACCACCCCCAAGCTCCTAACTCTCGACACCGGTGTAAGTGGCGCTCCGTCGAGAGCAGGGAGCCGGAGTCCCGCACCCATGGACCCTAGACCCACATGCAGGACCTCCGTCTTCAAGGGATTCAATCTCAGCCGACTCTGCTTTAACCATCCAGTCACAGCTCCGAAGGCACGTTCCAGGACATCTGGGGCAGAGCCAGGCCGGCCGTCCATCATCAGATACAATTGGGTGTCATCTGCATATTGATGGCACCCAAGTCCGAAACTCCTCACCAGCTGGGCGAGGGGGCGCATATATACGTTAAATAGCAGGGGGGAGAGTATTGCCCCTTGAGGGACACCGTACACCAACGGGTGGCGGGATGACAACTTCTCCCCTAGTGCCACCCTCTGTCCCCGACCGTGGAGAAAAGAGACAAACCACTGCAGAGCTGTCCCTCGAATCCCCACATCGGCAAGGCAGTGGACCAACAGGTCATGATCGACAGTGTCGAATGCTGCTGATAGATCTAACAATATCAGCAGCACCAACTCGCCTTGATCCAGCTGTCTACGGAGATCGTCCATCAAGGCAACCAGCAATGTCTCCGTCCCATGTCCCGGACGGAAGCCCGACTGGAAAGGATCTAGGGATGAGGAATCATTCAGGAAGACGTGCAGCTGCTCTACCACCGCCCACTCAATCACCTTACCCAGGAACGGGAGGTTTGAAACTGGGCGGTAACTGACTGGGTCGGTAGGGTCCAAAGATGGTTTTTTCAGGAGAGGCCTAACCACAGCTTCCTTCAACACTTCCAGGAAGATCCTGGAGCTCAGAGACATGTTGACAATGGCCTCCAGGGCATCCCGTAGCCCATCTACGCTGGCCTTCACCAGCCACGAAGGGCACAGGTCCAAGGAGCATGTGGTAGGCCTAACTGCTCGCAGGATCCTGTCAATCTCATCCCCAGAGAGTGGACTGAAATGGTCTAATATCATCCCAGAAGGCGGCCAAGGGGCCTCCAGTTCGCACACTGTATCAACTGTGGCTGGGAGATCACGGCGGTGAGACAAGATTTTATCAGCAAAAAAGCTCCCAAAAGCCTCACAGCTAATATCCGAATTTGAATTTTGATGGTCCCCTCCTGATAAGGAGACCAAAGACTGAACCACATTGAACAGTTTTGCTGGGCGTGAGCTAGCTGTTGCAATGGAGGCTGCATAGAACTCTTTCTTTGTAGCCTTCATTGCCATCTCGTAGGCCTTCATAAACGTCCTATAAGATGCTCTTGCCTCTTCATCACGAGTTCGCCACCACACTCGCTCTAGCCGTCTCAGCTCCCGCTTCTTCCAACTTAGCTCCTCTGTATACCAGGGAGCTAGTTTGGTACGGGGGTGGAGAG
Organism: Eublepharis macularius; assembly: GCF_028583425.1. Lineage (NCBI taxonomy): Eukaryota > Metazoa > Chordata > Lepidosauria > Squamata > Eublepharidae > Eublepharis > Eublepharis macularius. The sequence goes on from NC_072795.1 coordinate 73,645,409, forward strand.
GGCGATGGGGGGCGATTTCATCTATGGCTTCGGAACGACGGACTTGCCAGTCTTCCACCAGCTCATCCAATGAGCTGCCAGGGAGCATCGGATCCTGCAGAGCATTCTGGAAACCAATTGGATCCATAAGTCTCCGCGGGCGAGCATAAATAAGCTCACCGCCCTTGCAGGGGGGAGGTGGGATATCCAGCCGAGCCTTCAGGACCACGTGTTCTGACCATGGCACCTACTCAGTTGTTTCTAGCACCACATCCATTCCCATCCCAAAGATCAAATCCAGCGTGTGGCCTGCTTGATGTGTAGGGGCCGAAACAATCTGGGAAAGTCCAAGTCATTACATTCTTTTGTTAGTCCCATTATTTGTATATGTCATTAACTAAGTATTTTCTTAAAGGAGAGAAGTATATAATGAAATTTTTATAACATCCTACCCTCGATCTTTGATATATCAGATTTCATGCCATCTAAGATTTAATACTTGTATTTTCATTATAAAAAGGCAGAAGAAAAACAAGGCAAATATATAGGCAGACTTAGCTTAACCTATAATTTAGGTTTTAAAAATTAACACACTTACAAGGTTCCCTCTACCTCCCTAGTGTTTCCCCTGTTAAACCTACCAGCTATCTCATCTCAAAATCATTGAGACACCCAAGACCCGTTTACCAGGTCATACTTTGAATTTCATTTTTGTTCCTCTTCTCCCTCCCTCTAAAATAGTATTATGGCTCCTTCTTTCCTACAATACTTTTATTTAAGGAAAAGAAAAGAGCTCCAACAGAAGGAAAATAAAAAGAAAGATAAGAAGGGGAGCAGAAGACTCCAAGAACCCTTTTGCCCCACTCCCTCTAATCAGTTATCAAAGCCCCAGGATCATGATTTAAGTTCCATCTTCTTTCTTCTTCTTTCTTCCTCTAGAATAGTGTTGCAACTCTTTCTTTCCGACAATCGACCATAAGTGGCTCTTCTTGCCTTCCAAGCATCCCTGCAAGGTGTCGATGGATACATTGTTATGTCTCTGATTGTCTTTCTTCCTCTTTGTGGTGTATTTGGTGTAGTGGTTAAGAGCACGGGACTCTAATCTGGAGAGCCGGGTTTGATTCCTCACTCCTCCACAAAGCCAGCTGGGTGACCTTGGGCGAGTCACAGTTCTCTGGAGCTCTCCCAGCCCCACCCACCTCACAGGGTGATTGTTGTGGGGTAATAATAACACTTTGTAAACCGCTCTGAGTGGGTGTTAAGTCATCTTGAAGGGCGGTATATAAATTGAATGTTATTATTATTATTATTATTATTTCTTAATTGAGGTACGTTGTGTGCTTTTTGCTTCATACAGAGGCAATATACTAGATCTCTTCCTCACAGCTTTCTTTCCACGCTCCTCCCCCTTCTTCTCCACCTTTCGTACTTTCACAGAAAAAGACTGGTTTTCTACTCCATTTTGTTGTCGTTTCTCCTCCCATTTTCTTTCAAATAAATCTTTCCCATCAAGGTTTTCTTCCAATTTGGCATCTATCACAGTGCCCTTATCTGTTTTCAATTCAAGTGTCTCGTCTGCTTCTCTTAATACCTCATCCATCAGCTTAGAGATTTGCTGCAGCTTTGAAAATATCTCTTCAGAGATATTTATTCACATTTTATTCACTCACTTTCAGATGGTCAATCAAAGATCTCTTAAAACTGGTAAAAAGCTACTTTGCTCTTGCCGCTTATAGTTCAGAAGATTTTTGCTCCCCAGCTCTCTCCCAGGAAAACTCTTTTTGCAATCACTCTCCAATGACAGTCCCCTGGTTCATAAAGCAGCCGCTTCTCCGGAGGATAATAAACCCCCACTCATCAAGCTGGATAGCCCTCATAAAGCCATAAACAATTCTCTTACTGGAGAGTTGTCAAGTAGAATCACTCTTTTTCGGTCATTCAGTTGTCTTTACTTCTGTCTTGTCAGGAATCTTCACTTTATTTTCACTTATTCAAAATCCCGGAGTTCGTAGTTTGAGAGCCATAAGGCTTCTTCCTCGGTCCTTGCCTTTTGAGCCAGTGTGGGGGCTCCACAGGGAGTTGCCAGTCCCCTTGAGCTCTTCCACCTTGCTCTGGCCTGCCCCCTCTCCATGGGGGGGGTCTTGGGGGCCCGAATCCTCGAGTCCCAAGGAGTCTGGAAGATCACGGCACTGAGCTCATAACTCAGCTGCCATGACAGCGCCATGCCATTCCGGAATCTATTTACTTTCTTTATGTCCTGCCTCTCATCCTAGTGGGAATGCTTATATTATTGATCTCCTTCATTTTATCCTCACAACAGCCCTGTGAGATAGGTTATGCTGAGAGAGTGTGACTGCCCGAAGGTGACCTGACAAGCTTCCATGACACAGTGGGGGTTTGAACTAGTGTGAGCACTAAAGGACAGGGGTAAATGACAGAACCAGGGCAAGCGTAGCTAAATTGTGCTACTCCATGCACTTGAAGTATTTTGCTTCCAGTGTTGGAGATCAGCTGTGAGAAACTGGGGTGGATCCTGCCGTATCCTACCACTCCCCTGAACAAAGTTGAAAGCCTTTCTCATGCCCAGGAAGATCTCCACCAACTTAAGGGCCCTTCCATTGGAAGAGGAGCTACTTAAGGTGAATGAAGGCTGAAGGAAAGCTCCCTGGAAGATGACTGGATCAGTCTTGCTATTTCAAGCAGCAGAGCACAGCAGGTAAAGCACAGTGGGGGACAGTGGTTAGCTTGTCCCACACTCTAGTGTTGTTTAAAGGTAAACCCTGTTTGAGAGTCCCAAGAAAGGAGGGAAAACTCAATTGTATGCTAGTATTGTCATGTTTTCTTATGCTTGCTCTGCAAGCAACAATGTTAAATGACTTTGAAATGGGCATGCTTTCACGTTTTGGTCTGAAATGTGGCTGTCCCTCTTTATATCAGGGACACAGCCCCTGATTTTTTCATCCTGATAAGATGGAAAAGAAAAGTTACAGGTACAAATCTGTTTCTTTTGAAGCCTTTGGAAATGAAAAATGTAAAAAGAAGCTGAATATAGAGAATCTTTTTAAAAAAAACAAATTAACCAAATCAGAGTTCTGTCATATGCCTGGTATTAACTCCTCTGTACAGCATCTCTGTATGTTTGTGCGAGTGGCTAACACGGGTTTTATTTGTGATGGTAGTGCTAGTGAGACAAATTGCTTCTTGGGATTAGTTGGCTGAAACCAACTATAAATAGCAAGACTTCATTTCCATTATGTAGGAACTAGGAATCTCTATTATTTGGGTGCCAGCTGGAGATGAGGAAAATGGACATTGCCAGGGAACAAAACAGCCCTGCTGACACATCCCTTCTTTGCTTAACCTGTCTCTGTGAACAGTTTCATGAAGTAGTGAGGGACAGAGCAAACCATTTTGGCGGTTGCTGCTGGAACAGAATTCCTGAAAGCTTGTCATCTGATTGATAGTTGTTTTGTAACAGTGTGTGCTGCAGTCCAGATTGTCAGATTTGTTTGCCTGCTTCTGTTTGTTCAGCAGGCACTACAGCTTAAAGGAAACATTTACCCTGGAATGAAGTTGATGGAGGCAAAAATCTTGGGGCGGAGGCAAGGTGGAGGAGAGAAAGAGGGCCCATTACTATAGCTTTTCAGCTCCTTTGCAGTTCTTTCATAAAATGTATAAGCTTTTTTATTTTTTGGTGCAACAGCCTTTTGTCCCCTAGGTTGTCTTTATGTATCTTCTGCTAGGAAGTTTTCAACTGGTACATCTGTGAACTGACCATGAGACATAAGGAAAAGCAAAAGACACAAACTCTTGCTTAGCTATGGTTGTTGTGGGTTTTCCGGGCTGTATTGCCGTGGTCTTGGCATTGTAGTTCCTGACGTTTCGCCAGCAGCTGTGGCTGGCATCTTCAGAGGTGTAGCACCAAAAGACAGAGATCTCTCAGTGATATGGAGATCAGAAGCAAACTGATCTCCATATCAGAAGCTACTGTTTGCATCTACTCCTCCCTCCCCTCTCCACCTATATATCTGGCCAGTTTCTTCTTGCCCTCCATGCATCTGACAAAGAGAACTGTGATTCTCGAAAGCTTATGCTACAATAAAGTTGGTTAGTCTTAAAGGTGCTAGTGGACTCTTTTTGATTTTGCCTATAAGATAATATGCAAACTAGAATGATAATGGAAGCTTCTCTCTGTTCTGCTTTTTCTTCCCAAGCTACACTGCAACACTTAGAAGCAGAATTTTGGTATCCAAGTATGAAGCAGAAAGGACTATGAAAACAAAGCATATGGGGCATATAAACAGGAAGAGAAGATTTATGGAAAAAAACCAAACTCAAATCAGTCATAACACAAAATGAGTGAAACAAAACAATAAAAATAGCAATGATTGATACTCATAAGAACACAAAGTGCAGATTAAAATTGTCATTTACTGTTTCAAAAATTGACACATTAGGACCATTTCATAATGAATTCTTTTGCATTCTTTATTTGATTCAAGTACTATTGATACAGATTAAAATAATTTTAATTATCATGTCTATGTACTTATTTTGGGTCATTTCTCCATATTTAGGTACAAAATGTTGGTGTCTTTTATCGTTTATCTATTTATTACCTCCAGCATGGTATCAACTTTTTAAACCAATTTACAGTAATCAACACTGTAAATCAGATGGATTAAATACAGGTCAACAACAACTGTATTTCCTAGTGATACTTTGTATAACATGTCATTTCTAAAAGTCTTGGTGCCAGGAAGGATGGCAGCTTTTTCTTGATAGCCAGAAACCATTGCCTTGCATTCACAGTTCCTGATGGTGATTGTGTCATATAATTTCCAAACAGCCAGAATAATATATACAATTTTTCCCGTATTAATATTATGATACGGTTCAAACTTCTATCTCATTCTTACCTATTCGCCAAAGCCTATGAACATGTATGGGGTTTTTGGCAATTAAGCAGTAATGGCATATAACAACAACATTCGATTTATATACTGCCCTTCAGGAAAACTTAATGCCCGCTCAGAGCAGTTTACAAATTATGTCATTATTATCCCCACAGCAACGATCACCCTGTGAGGTGGGTGGGGCTGAGAGAGCTCCTAGAAGCTGTGACTGACCCAAGGTCACCCAGCTAGCTGTAAGTGGAAGAGTGGGGAATCAAACCCGGTTCTCCAGAGTAGAGTCCTGTGCTCTTAACCACTACACCAAACTGGCTCATAGTATGAGACAGTAGTTTGCCAAAGGACACTCTGAGTCCTGAGAGATGATCCTGCCAGTGATCACTGAATAAAGGCAGCCCTAGATACGCAGCATAATGAGGTGGTAGAGTCCTGAGATGGTTAAACAGATCATATCATTACAAGCGAAAAATGATTTTTTTTCACATTATTTTTAAATATTAGAATATTTTGTAATAATAGATATAGCATAGCACTGAAGGGGGTGGCCTAGAACCATTGCCTCCTAGTTTTGTTTTTGTTTGCCTTTTTCTTACAAGGAGTGTTTTATGTGGGAAGCAAGGTTCACTAGCTTGTTTCTTTCAGGTTCTGCTTTATCAGGATAGGAATGTGTCAGACCCTGGGTTTGCTTTTTGGAGCTCTTTTTAAAAACATTTCCTATCTTTGAATGCTATTTCAGTTTCTGCTTTTTAAGAAAATGATTGAATCGACAAGCCTTTCTGTAGGCCTTTCTCCCTCTTCCTACCCTTAGCTCAGAAATGTGATTAATTATCCAAGCCCAAGTTTATGAATGTTCTCATTACTTGGAAAAAATACAAATTGTCATTCTATGAGAGTCTGTTTTTAAAAAGAGAGTCTCTGAAGGGAAGAAAACTACTCCATCAGCTTAGTTAAGCTAAATGGAAAAGAACTTGAGGGGGTGTAATCAAATGTGCATAACTGCATTAAAGTATTCTGTTCATATCCCTAAGGCAATAGTTGTCAGCTTGACCTTTGTGGAGGGAAAAAGATTTAGGTATAATGTTTTACAAGTACATTTCTTTTAATGTTGCCAAAGCAACTAAATAACTCAGTTTTGAACTAATCCTGGCCTTCCCCTAAAATGGCATTTCTTTTTTTCCCCAGATGGACATTTAGTTTGCTTTCATCTATAAGAAATATCCAGCTAGTGGGGAGAGGGGGGGGGACATAGTTAATCTATCTCAGAAGAGAAGCCTTCATACAAGGCATGTCATACAATTTACATATCCCAATTGATTGTAGAGGGCGCATGGAATTCAAACGGTAATTAATTGAGTTTTTGAGTTATTACAGTTGCATAACTGTACTCGGAATAACAGGGAGAACTGATCACTATTAACAATAATAATTAGGAGTTTGGGCATTGATTTTAAAAATTCTAATTTCAGCTTTCAGTTTTTCAATAGTGTATTATAATTTTTTTAAACAAATTCTTGGGTTTTAAGATCTTTACACACTTTCAGAACACCTTTTAACACAATCTAAATATCTTGTTTAGGAGTATCCAGTTCAAATAGGTAACGTTTGCTACAGTTCAAATTGTGGCTTTTGCTACCATTCGTAAAGTGTGATATGCAAACTATGGAGGAGTCTTGTATTCCCTAGTTACCCATTAGTTCTAGCTGGTGAAGTCTGGCAGCAGTCATTCCCCTAATCCCTGTCAGTTTAGCATATGGGGCCATGCAGAAGTATACCATGCAGGTGCCTGTGGGAAGCCCTGATACTGCTGTGTCAGAAAATGCCAAGATGAGAAGTTAAATTTAATCAGGCACCAAGATGTCATAGGTAGAATAAGAAAATACTTACTTATAAATGAGAGTGCCAGTGCTGTTAATCTTCTCAGTATTAACAAATCAAAGAAAAATGAAACAGGAAGCATGAGAACAAGGAGCACCTTAATCGTGAGCCCTGCTCTAGTTTGGGGGAACTGTAGGGCCATTTAGATATTTGCTTGAGTCCACCCTTTGTCATCACACAAATTCATTGTAAAGTAACAGACTTGAACAAATTATTTCCCACTGGCTTTTACTTACTTTCAGAACACAGCAGTCAATGCACATGCACTGACACATATGCATACATATGTTTTGATGAAGCAGGGCTTAGGATCTAACTACAAACTGATTTCATCATTTTTAAAGAGATGATTTGAGGATTTCCACATTTGAAGTTAATATTTTGATTGTGAGAGGGCAAAATAAGTGTGTCATGAACTTGTTCTGTGTTAACTGGTTAGATTCCTTCATGAAAGTAGGTCCCCAAAACTACAATAAGTTTAGAAATGAGTCTCTTTCCAAAAAAATTGAGAAAAGTTTGTTGAAGGACCACCACCTCTCATATTGTCCTGCCTACCAGCCGAGATCCTTTTCTCAAGCCCTACTCTCTGTGTCCCCATTTGCAGAGGTAAGGCAAGTAGCAACTAGATCCAGGGTCTTTGTGGTAGTGGCACATCGCGTTTGGAATGCCTTCCCCCTTGAGGCTCGCATAACACATACTTTCCTTTCCTTTAGGTGCCAGGTCAAAAAAACGCTTTTAACAAACGGGTTCCATCTTTTAAAAGCTGTTTATGGCTTGTTCCTAGTGTTTTATCAATATCATTTTAGACTGCTCTGTTCTATGTACCTTTATGCCTTGGCTTGCTTGTATTGGCATTTTATTGGTATGTTTTTTAGACTTAAATTATTTTATTGATATGCTTTTGTGAGGCTCTCCTCTGCTCTGACCCTGCCTTAGCTGGTTCAGCCATAGTGTTGTTGACTGAGTGGGTCCTGAGTGAACCAGGTCTCAGGAAAAGAGTGTAGGGTGGACTAACGTCACCCAGGCGTCCCTCACTGCTCTCTTGGATAGGCTCTGCTCTCTGTCTGTGCTCTCCTCAAAACTCCTTCCTCTCCACCTCAGCTTGTGGGTGAGCTTCTCTTTTATCCCTTCACCATTCCCACTCTCCACCTCCTAGTCCTGCCCCCAACAACCTAGCCACTGTCCTGGCTGCCTTAGGTAGCCACATCTGTGGCCACTCTGCTGCCAGCCTCCCCAGGCTATTTCCAACCCCCTCTAGCCCGCCTGCACGTTTGCTGTGCTGCCACTCTTCCTCCGCCTGCCTCTGTGCTGGGGTGTGGCCCGGCTCCGCCTTCCCTGCCATCGATCTGCTACTTGTGGCAAGTTGTCCGTGCCTCCTGCACCATCTTCCTCTGGGTGGGCTGTTGAGCTTCCCATGGACGGAGGCAAGGGACTGCCCTGGAGCTACAGCTGGGAAGTTGGTAGTAGCTAGGACCCAGGGGCCACTGTTCAGCTCACCTCCTGCTGCTGAGGCCTTCCTGCACCTGTGGCTTCCTCGGCATTCTTGGCACTTGTTAGTGCCTCCATTGCCTGTCCCATAATCACCAGGTGAGTGCTAAGGGTGGCAGGGCAGGACAAGGAGGATGTAAGCCTTGTCTTTGGGGTGTGCAGCTCCCAAGTCTGACCCACTTTTTTTTCCTTGTTCATTTTTATTTTTAGTGTTTGGTTTCATTTTATTGTTATAAGCCATCTCCTGCTGTTCTGGTGAGGCAGCATACAATTTTCTAAATAAATAAGAACTACTGGTCTAATATAATTGCACTACTAACTGTTAGAGTTTGAAGTTCAGTGATACTACCTATTCCAAAACCTGTATGCTGCTGTGATTGTGTGTGGGGGTGGGGAGATTATAATGGCCCTCATTGCATTGGGGATGCAGGGGCCCTCTCCTTTAATCGCTAGAATCCCCCCTCTGCCATGGAAACTTGCTGGTGATCTTAGGCCTGTCAAAGAGTGTCAGCCTAACCTACCTCACAAGGTTGTTGTGAGGATAAAATGGTGGATAAAATGTAAGCCATTTTGGGTTCCAGTTGAGCAGAAAGGCAGGGTATAAATGAAGTAAATAAATAAAGACATTTGTTGTCTGGAATAATTCTCATTGATTTTTCTCCATCCCACTAGTGAGTTAAGTAGAATCCTTGGATTTGGTGTCATTAATGTTTGTGGATCAGTATGCCTTTTGCTGCAGGTAAAAGAAGGAAAATATTATCCTAAAGTTTAAACTACAGTGTAAAAGCTTTCCATCAGTGTAACAGAAAACATAGTTAAGTATTTGTGTTTAGAACTTGCTGTACCTTAACCTTACTTCCTTTTCATTTTGTGATGCTACAAAATACAACAGCCTGATATATGAAAGCAGAATTCCCTGTCTGCAGCAAGGAAGGGGAAGTAGCTCACAGAGCTAAGATGCTGTCTTTCATAGCTATCATTAGGAACCATGTTTGGGGCTCCTATTGCCCCAAACACTTCTTGTTCCATGGTCAACCCAAGGGATTTTGGAGCTGTTGGCCAGCTGTGAGCCAGCTGTGAGCCAGGCATTCCACCACCACCTACCACCCACCACACACACCATATCCTGGGCATACCATGATCTGCTGCAGCTGGGGGGGGGGGCAGTCCAGAAGCCACCACTACAGGTGTGAAGCCTGGTGCGATGAAGCTGCCAGTTGCCTGCTCTTCCTTTCCTCCTTCACAGTGGTAGGGCAGGGGAAGGCAGGCTGGGCAAGTAGATCCTGACAGCCAGTGGTACCTCCAATCATCCCATGCACACAGGCAGCAGCACTGGGCCCTGAGGTCATTTGGGGTTACCACTTGCCAGTAGTAAGTCTTTTGACAACCCAGCAACCATACCCTCTGACAACCTGGGCAGTTGCCTACGTCTTCCTGGACCAGCTCTACTTGTTCCTCTATTTCAGCACCCCTTAATAAAATAGAAGTAAGAGCTGTGACACAGAGTGGTAAGCGGCAGTACTGCAGCCCAAGCTCTGCTCGCAACCTGAGTTCGATCCTGGTGGAAGCCAGGTTCAGGTAGCCGGTTCAAGGTTGACTCATCCTTCCGAGGTCAGTAAAATGAGTACCCAGTTTCCTTGGGGTAAAGTGTAGATGACTGGGGAAGGCAGTGGCAAACCACCCCGTAAAAAGTCTTCCAAGAAAATGTCGTGATGTGACGTTCCCCCATGGGTCAGTAATGACTTGGTGCTTGCACAGGGGACTACCTTTACCTTTACCTAATAAAATAGAATACATTTTCTGTCCACTTTAAAGCTAATTTCAGATTCAAAATCTCTGAGCTTTGTTTATCCTATAAACTTGTTCAAGTGTTTTTGTTAATGACAAGAAATACCTCAGGGTTTCTTTGTCCTAGTTGTTTCAGTACACAGGGGAAGTTCATGGTAGATAATGCCTTGTGAAGTATTTATATGTACATTCTAGGCAGTAATTAGAAGTTATATATTCTATCTACCATAGTATTGAACAGATGATAGTTTATGAACAAGCCTTATGTTAAAAATTGAACACATTACTACTCAAAACTCTGTGCTTTACAAATACTTTAAAGATAAGTGTCAAACTTCCTGTCATATTTTTTTCTCTTCAGGTTTTATCTTCTGAATTTCACCTGGGAAAAGATATCTTTTGCAGCATACATAAGTGGGTGGAATCTGCAGGATGTAGATACTCTCAGAAAACCAGTTGCAGGTCAATGAAATGAATCATGTGACTCTTGCTTCCCAGTTCCTGAGCTGGTTTTGATTAAGGGCTGCTCAGGGCTGAGGCACCATCTGGTGGTCTGTTGAGATCTGCCAGCAGCAATTTACAGCAACTTGATTTGTTATCAGGTTTTTGAAGTGACAGTCCAGCTTGGAAATAGTGACATTGATACATTTCTCTTCTTGGATAAATTAACTTACTTACAATTTTGGCTGCTTTAATAGACAAGTTTGTTTGTTTGTATGTTTATTTCATTTCTGTGCCACCTTTCCACTAAAGTAAGGTCCCCAAAGTGACAGGTATTAAAACATTTCAACATTAAAACAACATTTAAAATAAAGTATATATAAAATAATTCAGTGAAGGCCATTCAAAATATCTTGACATCTTCTGACTCCTAAATCTGAATCTTTACAATCTCAAGAACAGTTAGCTGTGATGCCTTTGCAGAGTCTTTTTTTCTGATAGCACAGATAGTACTGGATGCCTGCAGTAAGGTGGCAGAAATGCTCACTACACCATCTGTTTCACTATGGACCACTTTGACCCATTTACAGTGATGGATATTGACAGGATCCTAGCATTGGTGAAGGCCACGACTTGTGCACTGGATCCTTGCCCATCCGGGTTGTTAAAATCCTATAAGGACCATATAAATGGGTCATTGAGGTCTATCGTAAATCAGTTACTAACTCGGCACCTTCCCCTGGCAACTCAAACAGGTCATTATCATCCCTAGACAAAAAAGACATGGCAAATTACTGCTCAGTATCTAATCTGCCTTTTCTGGGAAAAGTGATTGAGAGAGCAGTCGCTGACCAACTCCGGTTGTCTTGGATAACTCTGGTGCTAAGGATCCTTTTCAGTCTGGATTCAGGCTATGGGATGGAGACAGATCTGGTGGCTTTAGTTGATGATCTCTACCTGAATGTAGACAATGGCCATACTTCTTTGTTGCTCCTCCTGAATTTATCTGCAGCCTCCAATACAGTAAACCACGCCATCTTGTTGAGGCATTTGGAGGCAGAAGTGGGTATCAGGGGATGTGCCTAAGACTGGAGGCAGTATAAATCAGGAATCAGTCTTAAAGAGATGCATTAGTGAAAGAATAGGGAGTAACTATAGACTTTACTACTATTGCTGTACATATGATCCCTATGTTGTTTAATATGTCAGACTTGGAACTGCTTACACTCTGTTTCAGCTTTTTTTCAACTCTGTGTTGGATTTCTGCTGGTTTTAAATCTTTACAAATTTGCATGTATGTACCCTGTTACAGTCTTTGAAATTGACTGTACTCACACTGTGTAATCCACCTTGAGTCTCAGTGAGAAAGATGTCTAAGTGAGAAATAACATAAATAAAAATAAATAAAATAAACACACATAACACCAAAACGATCAAAAATGACCAATAATAGTTATTTGGGGTATGCCAAACAAAACAAACAAGTTCTCCACCCTCTAGCCAAAGACAGCAATAGAGGGAGCCAGATGAACCTTTGGGAGGGAATTCCAAAGTTTTGGCTCCATGATTGAGAAGGCCTTTGCTAGGGTTGCCACCCATCTAGCCTGAGATCAGGGGCACCTGAAGCAGGGCCTGAGAAGATGACCAGAGTATATGGGTAAGTTCATATGAGAAAAGGTGGTTCTTAGGAGTATGCTGGCCTCAAGCCATATAGGGCTTTAAACGTCAATAGCTGAGTTGGGCCCAGAAATAAATTGGGAGCCAGTATAGATGGAATAAGGCTGGAGTGATACGGTGTACAATCCACTCCAGTCAGTATACTGGCCACAGCATTCTGTACCAACCATAACTTCCAGACTCTCTTCAAGGACAGCTCCACATAGAGCACACTGCAGTAATCTAATTTAGATGTTACTAGAGTGTGTGCCACAGTGGAAGGGCTGCACCTTACTGACCAGCCAAAGCTAGTGAAAAGCAACCGTAGTCACCACTATCACCTGTTTATGCAACTGGAGGCGAAGGTCTAGGAGCACCTTCAAGCTAAGAACCCCAACTCTGTCCAAATCAGAAGATACCCCAATTCCTGCGATCAAACCTCCCCACCCCCCAATCAGTAGCACCTCTGTTTTGTTGAGATTAAGTTTTGGCTTCTTAGCTCTCAGTCATCTGAAAACTTCCTTCAGGAACCTGTTCACAGTTTCCATAGCCTCCCTGATATCTGCTGGAAGTGAGAGATGGAGCTGAGTGTCATTTGCATATTGGTGGGAACTCAGCCGAAATCTCCGGATGATGACTTCCAACAGCTTGGGGGATAAGATAGAAGTTTGCGGAATGCCATAGGCCAGAAAGTAAGGGGCAGAGCAGCAGTCCTTCAGCATCACTCTGAAACCTACCTCCAGGTTAGAACCAAAACCACACCAGAATAGCGCCTGCTGGTCCCACCCCTGAAAAGCAGTCCAGAAGGATACCATGATTGATGGTATTAAAAGCTGCTGAAAGGTCCAGAGAATTAACAGAGTTGCACTCCCCCATCCATCTCCTGGCTCAAGTCCATCCATCATGGTAACCAAGGCCATTTCAGTCCAATGTTCAGGACTGAAAACAATCTGCTTTATTCAGGAATCCTGCAAGTTGCTCAGCCAACACTTGTTCAGTCACCTTGCTCAAAAATGGTATGTTTGAGACTGGATGGTAGTTATTCAGCTGTCCTGGATCCAGAGTAGGTTTCTTTAGGAGTGAAGCACCGTAGTCCACCAAGGCAGAAATGACCTCCTTTCCTTCAAAGTCTCCCTTCTTCCAGCTGGCTAGAGCGGGGGGGGGGAGACTCTGAAGGGAAGAAGGTTCCCCATACCTTTTGTGAACGGCATAGGGAACCTCTTTCCCTTCAAAGTCTCCCAGCCAGCTGGAGGAAGGGGGGGGGACTTTGAAGGGAAGAAAATTCCCTGTGCCTTTGCAAATGGCGTGGGGAACCTCCTTCCCTTCAAAGTCTCCCTCCTTCCAGCTGGCTGGAGGGAGGGAGGGAGACTCTGAAGGGAAGAAGGTTCCCCATGCCATTTGCAAACGATGTGGGGAACCTTCTTCCCTTCAAAGTCTCCCTCCTTCCAGCTGGCTGGAGGGAGGAGGGATACTTTGTTAGGAAACCCCTGACAAGCGGCTGAGTTGGGAGTGAAGTGCCCCTGGGCTTAGATTGGGGTTTCCAGGGCAACAGGAGTTCAGAAAGAGTTCAGAAAATCCATGCCTACTGTTGCCAAGGGAATTGATTGAAAGGTGCCAGACTGTCTGGCTTGACGAACAGCTGATGAACACCACGAACAGGGCTTGGAACAAACACATGTTCATCGGGAACGGGGCCTCATGAACAGCTTGCTCACAAACAGCTGAACGGGCTGTTTGTGTTTTTTTTTTTTTTTGTATTGTTCGTGCCCACCTCTATTCCTAAGCCCATAAAATATAAAGACCTCTGTCCCCTCAGGCTATGCTCAGAGGATATGAGATCTTTTTTTTTCCTTTTCACCTGGCTTTGAAGAAGGAAAGTATGGAATATTTTACTGCTCCTGACTGTCAATAGTTGGTTGGTATGAAATTCACAAGCTCTTGGGGCCTTCTAGAGGACTTGAAAGAAGGGAGATATTAATCTCATACCTAGAACTAGAGTAAAATTTCCAGAAATTTTGAAGTCAGGCGGGGCACACGCACACGCACACACCATTTTTCCTCAGGAAAAATGAAAGTTTGGGGGTGGGTGGATTGAAATACAATACAGATCTACAGTTAATGTACTGCAATAAGAACATGTAAGGCATAATTTTTAACTTTGTAAAAAATTGTTATGTGGCATATTTGAGTTCTTTTTTCTTTGCCCTCTTTTAGGAAAGAAGGAAAGTTTGTGCACACTTCTTCAGGTTGTTTGATTTTGTTTTAAATGTCATTAAATCTCTGCTGGTTCCTTATTGTTTCAGGTGAAGACGGTAATCCAAATTGAAGCATGAGTGGTGAGATGAACCAGGGGGTAATCACAACTCCTCCACCTCCCAGCATGCCTCACAAAGAGAGATATTTTGACCGCATCAATGAAAATGACCCTGACTATATCCGTGAAAGAAACATGTCTCCTGACCTCAGGCAAGACTTCAATATGATGGAACAAAGGAAGAGAGTCACCCAGATACTGCAAAGTCCTGTGAGTAGGATTAAAGGAGGGAAAGGAAACTGTGTTTCTTCATTTTCAGCATCTTGCATCTGTGTGTGCGTGCAAATACATGATTTAAAAAAGAAAAAACTGAAAAGGGGGAGAATCATCTTGGGTTACATAATAGCCAGAGGGAAGATTTCAGGGCCCATGGGATTTTCCCCAAGAGTCATCAGTGGATAGTTTGTACTGTATTTGTTTGCACAGTTTTCATGTGCGAACAAACAATCTTTTATTCAGAGGTTTACTTTTTTTCTCTCCCCTCTTAATGCTATGCTTCATTAACACTGCACAAAAGTAGCTTCCTAGCTACATGGCATTTGCTTGCTGTTGAGACTGAAAGGAAAAAAAGAAAGTCACTGGCCAGATATACACTGTTAGGGCATTCACATGCAGATTAGCATTCCATTTTTATTTTAAACTTTGTTCTTAAAGGCTATCTCAGATCCTTCATAAGATTTGGTTTGTTGAAAAGCTATATCATACAGTCTACTTTTTCCTGCAGACCAAGTCAATCACATGAAGACATTTAAGACAATCTTTACCACTGGAAAATGAGTTACCAGTTTTACGCTCCATTGTAATTGTGAGATCGATACATAATAACTATAGACAAACCTGTAAACACTTTTAGAAGTCCAAGGGAAATCATTAAATTATTAACTAAGAAATATGGTTTTTGAAACATTCATATGCTTACTGGATTTTTCTTTTGCACGTGTCTGGTTGTTATGTTGAAGGTACTGTGTGCCAAGAAATCTGCCCCCCTTCTCAGCCATAGCCTTTGGCCACAGTCTTTGGAAGTGCATGTGATACAGCAAGGCATTCGCTGTTGAGGATGTGATATCTGAAGGCATTTAATTCCTGGGAGCATTCACTCCTTTTCAGTTAAACCTCAATTTATGTCAGCCTATGTGTTGTTTGATCGTTTTAGAGTCTAGGGGAAAACGACCAGCCAATCATAAAGCAACCTACCATCTGAGATAGTATCTCTCTCTATCATTTAAAAGAGTGTACCATTACTTTTCACCACATGAAAGTATTTAAAACTAGCAATTCAAAGACATTCAGATTCTATACCATAGCATGTTTTTTGAATAATGCATTATATTCTTAATTTGCATCTGAAACTGCTGAAAGACAGTTTTTTCTCTTCTCGTGATCATATTAATTGAACACACTTCTAATGGTAAGTTTCTCACTGCAGTGGAGTCAAAGAAGTGTACATGTTGCCTATACAGCAGAGTACACGGAAGAACATCAGAGTATTAGAGCAAAAAAATTTCTGTATTCAGGCTGGGATGGGATTACAAAAATTCCTAATGATCAGAAGCTGAAAAGACCTAATACAAGCAGCTAAAATAAAATTTAAATAGGAAGCTATATGTAGTAGGCCAGGGTCATAAAGGGCAAAGTGATGACTAAAGAATAGACATTTACAGTGGTGTAATGGGTTGTAATAGCATCCAAAATATGTAAGCTATTAAAGTTTTTTCCCCATTGATAGCTTTTATTAAGTAAGAGTGAATTAAATATATTGGTTTTTTTAAATTAGAATGTAATTGATGTATTGTCGAAGGCTTTCACGGCCGGAGAACGATGGTTGTTGTGGGTTTTCTGGGCTGTATTGCCGTGGTCTTGGCATTGTAGTTCCTGACATTTCGCCAGCAGCTGTGGCTGGCATCTTCCGAGGTGTAGCACCAAAAGACAGAGATCTCTCAGTGTCACAGTGTGGAAAAGATGTTGGCAGGTCATTTATATCTACTCAGGAGGGGTGGGGTTGAGCTGAGTCATTCTGTAAGAGTTTCCCAGGGTGTGGAATGCTAATGGCGGGAGGCTTCACTGTATCTTCAACAGGAAAGAAGAAACCTTAAGAATGAACAGAGCATGGTTTCCAGTTCTGAAAAACACCAGGCTAACAAAACACTCTATACCCGACAATAGCCCTGCAGAGAAGATTAGCACATCAAGCACCAATCCGTATGCAAAGAACCTCCTCAGGATACAGTGAAGCCTCCCGCCATTAGCATTCCACACCCTGGGAAACTCTTACAGGATGACTCAGCTCAACCCCACCCCTCCTGAGTAGATATAAATGACCTGCCAACATCTTTTCCACACTGTGACACTGAGAGATCTCTGTCTTTTGGTGCTACACCTCTGAAGATGCCAGCCACAGCTGCTGGTGAAATGTCAGGAACTACAATGCCAAGACCACGGCAGTACAGCCCAGAAAACCCACAACAACCATAGAATGTAATTAGTGATAAATAGCATAGGAAGGTTTTTTTTAATTAGAACACACATCTCAAAAACCTTTTAAAATGAAACTGTTTGAACCTATTGCAAATGCATTTCTCATTTTTCTATTTGGCAGGTCTATAAGGCATAATTTATGCATTTGCATCTAAAATTGTGTTATCTGCAGGGCTTTTTTTGAGGGGGAATGCTCTGGAACGCCATTCTGGAAGCTCTAGAATCTGCCCACATGATACCTTCCTCCTTCGGCCCTCCAGGCTCCGCAGAGGACGCTTAGCTGCTTTGAGTTCATTCTGCTTTATTTCCATTCCTCTGTGTGCGTGCGTGCATGCGTGTGTGTGTGTGTGTGTGTGTGTGTGTGTGAGAGAGAGAGAGAGAGAGAGAGAGAGAGAGAGAGAGATGGGGCCCGGAAGGGCTCTGCAGAGGAGGGTAAGCTGCTTTGAGTTCATTCTGCTTTTTTTCCATTCCTCTGTGTGCGTGCATGCGTGCGTGTGTGTGTGTGTGTGAGAGAGAGAGAGGGGGGGGCCCGGAAGGGCTCTGCAGAGGAGGGTAAGCTGCTTTGAGTTCATTCTGCTTACCATTTCATTCAGGGGTTTCTGTGTATGTGTGTGCTGCTTTGAATTCATTCTGTTTTATTTTCATTGGGGGAGTGGGTGGGTGGGGCTGTGTGTGTATATGTGCTGCTTTGAGTTCATTCTGCTTTCTTTTCATGGGGGTGGGTGAGGCTGTGTGTGTGTATGTGTTGCTTTCATTCTTTTGTTGACTGAAGTTGACATTGTTATGGTTCCCACAGCTTTTGAAGCAGATAGGTTCTGTGTTAGTTAAATATATCAGTTATGGTTATTCCAGTTTTATGCTAGGAATGGATAGCTGTGTCCAAGTCACAGAAGGCTTTCATCAATATATTCATCAGCATATAGGTGTTCTTATGTCTTAATAGCTGTAACTCAAACGGTTCTCCCCACCGTCAGCTGATTAACATCACTGAAATTGCAGTGGACATATGGGTGTTAAGGAAGTTCATGAAGGAATATTCATGAATTGTTTGTCTAGGACATTGGACTATTTATGAGCATTTCACAATGTCACAACAGCTTAGCCATTGGTAAGGTAGAGTTGTCAGGCAACAAAAAAAAGCCATTTTAAACTAAGTATAACTCTAATGCAGCTAAAGTTGAGTATCTAATTTTGAATTGCTCCAATAAAGCAAAACCCTCCCTGAAAATTTGAAAATTCAATATTCATTAGATTAGGAATTTCAGACTCTGTGGAATTTTGAGAAAGAGTTTTAGATTTTTTTTCTATGCTGGCAGAGGGAATCTGTTAGAATTTAGATTTGTGAGTTGGGTTTTGGATTTTTAGAGGCCCCCTCCTTGCATATTTTAAAATATGATTCCAAAGAAATGAAATATGCCTCCCCCCAGGTACCTTCCCTCCCTCTGCCAGCCAGGTGAGTAGAGGTGGGGGTAGGTGGGGAGCAAAGGCTGGCAAGGGATCCCCTGCCTCCACAAGGGGTTGGTAGGTGTGGTTGTAAATCCCATAGCTGAAACATTTAAACTGCATAAATTATAGAGCACCCACAAATCTAGTATTATTTCTCATTCCTTTGGCAATTGCTGCTTAGCAACATTATGTTCCCGATTTAGTGTTTTCATCAAGTATTTGTTCTGAAATAATTTTGGGCCTTCCTACTTAAAAAAAAATTACTACATTGATTTTTATTTTCCATAGGTGTTTGAAACTGATGCTGATTAGGCAATTGTTTCCCATTGCTTTTTAAAAATACTGATTTGTCCTGGGAAAGTTCCATTGCTGTAGTCAGAAATGTGCAGCAGAATATTAGCATTCATACAATGACTTCATATTCAGAAGTTAGCCCGTGTCTCCTAAGCAGAAAGCCACAGAACTCTGATATAAGTGATTTGTAGTGTACCTGCCATTTGACTATATATCCTTCTGAGTATGTGCGGCAGAGCACCAGCACTGGATGTGTAGCCAGACAGTCCACCAGACAACATGAGGTCTAAGGCAAATAGGTGAAAACAAAAGCTGAGATAGAGCCTCTAGTTGCTGAGTTCCTAGTTTGTTTCTAATCTCAATAACTGGCAGCACATACGTCTGTCTCTGAACGTTTCTTGGAATCTCCAGAATGGCTTACAACAGAAGGAAGGATGGTATTTGTGTACAATTACTCCTGGGCCAGATGTGCCTTGGAGATGTCTCTAGAAAGCATGAATAACATACAAATGAATATGTTTGCAGTAACAAATTAGAATATTTTGGTTGTTGTAGATTTTGTTTGTGTATTTTCTGTAGAAAGATGGAGAAGATGCTTGCAAATCCTGTTGCAGAGTAACGTATTATGCATGTTACATACTGGAGTGGGACAACATAGGGGCAAGCTTATAAGGAGAATGAGATTTGGATATCTGGGAAGGTGTTATACACAGAGATCAAAACTCAGTGCTCAGAGATCAAAACTCAGTGCTCTCTGTTCAAGGTTCCTTTCATCTTTATTAGGCCACAGATGTGTATGGCATAAAAAGTGCCACATTTTGGATGGTAAGAGCATAACAAGTGCTTTGTTGGATCAGAACAGTGGTCCAACTACTCAAGCACCCTGTATTACACAATAACCAAGCAGTTTTGCTGGAAGGACGACAAACAAGAAGTAAACCTCAAGGCCTCCCACTGATTTAGCAGTTTACAGCCTCCAGATGGGGAGGTTCTTTTTAGTCATCATGGCCAGTAATCATTCATGGACCTATCCTTAATGAATCTTTTTAATCCCCTTTAAAAGACATCTATGCTAATATCCATCAGTACCTGCTAATGGCACCAAATTCCACAATTTAATAACTTATTGAGTGAAGAGGTGCTGCCTTTTGTCTGTCCTTAATCTACTGCCCATCGACTTCATTGGGTGCCTGTGAATTCTAATATTATGGCAGAAAGTTTTCTCTTTGTTTTCTGCTCTCTGTGCATGATTTTATAAACCTCTGTTGTGTCCTCCCTTTAGTTATCTTCTGTTTAAACCTATTCTGTTTAGTCTATCCTCATAGGAAGAGTGCTCCAGCTCCTTGATCACCTTGGCTGCCCTCTCCTGCACTTTTCCAGTTCTAAAATATCTTTTTTGTGGGTATAGTAGCCAGAACTCTACAGAGTAGTCCAAAAGAAGCTTCACCAGATCTGTACAAGAACATTTCAATATTGGCTGTTTTGTCTTAGACCCCTTTCTTCATAATCCCTAGCATGAAGTTTGCCTTTTTCACATTGCAAGGTGTGCATGGGTGGATGTGCATGTAGTTTCCTTTAAAAAAAAAAATTATTGGAATTAGAAATATTTTGTCATTTATAACAATCAAATTACTTTAATATTCCAGTTCTAACCCCCTCCCTTTCACCCCCCCCCCCGTTTGTTGACTTCCAACAGTTTTCCAACCCTTTGTCTATTCTTCCCCTACTCATTTCAACTTATTTTGTCAATTAAACATATACTTTCACACTCTTCTAAGCTAGTCTATTATAACACAGTGCTAAGTCAATTTCCCTTCACTTATCAACTAACTAATACATTCCTGGCATGTTATTCAATAGTAATAATACTGGTAATATTCTCAATATCCTGTACTCTAACTTATTCATTCTAATGTCATCAATATGGGACAAACAATTTATCCCTCCCTATACATAACTTGAGTACTCATAAGTGATGAATACATTTATAAGTCAACCAATTTAGCTTATACTCTATATGTTACTCTTTACTTCCTCTTATATCTCTTATCTTTGTAACATAAAGTCAATCAATTTGACTCGTATTCTACACATTTCTAAATATACCTATAAACACAATATACATTCGACATAAGTCAATCAATTTGACCCATGTTCTGCACATTTCTAAATATCGCTATAACCAAAAATACCTTCAGCATAAGTCAATCAATTTAACCTATATTCTATATGCTACTTCTCATTCCCCCCCTTCTTGTATTCATGAATTTTAATTCTGTTAATTCTCAATTACACCCCTATCTGCCAGCAACATAATTAATTAATTAATTTCTATTCTTTTATATCACATAATAACTATTACTTAATACTGTATAAAATAATCAAATAGAATAATTGCTTAGTAATTCTTCTTTAACTCTCCTCCCCCCGGTATAGTCACTTCTCTCTTCTTTTGTTTTTCTTCAATAATTTTCAAACTGCCACAGTTCTCCTCCCACCTCCCATTTTTTCACCAAATGTTGTTTCAGCTTCTCCCAATCTGTGTTAAACTGTCCTGGATCAAGGTCTCTTAGTTTTCTTGTCAGTTTATCCCTCTCCGCCATGTACAGCAATTTGTGAATCCAGTCCTCGATAGTTGGCACTTCTTGTACTTTCCACTTTTGCGCATACAAAAGTCTAGCCGCTGCTGTCATGTAAAAAAGCAATGTCCTATGTTGTGCTGAAATATCTTCGGCAAGACGGTGATTATTATGAAGGAGTTACCTAGATCGGTGTTGCTTGATTGGAAAAAATATAAAGCCTTAGTCCAAATTTTGAAGGACATGAAAATAAGGTATAGATGGGAATTACCGGAAGGACTGGCATTTGAGTTTGGAGGAGTGAAAAAGCGCATCAGATCTGAATTTGAAATGGAAAAGTTTATGAGGGACAATGAAAAGGACTTACCAGCAACAAGGCTATGAACATGGAATGTAAGGTTATATCTTGGAATGTAAATGGACTTAATTCACCCAATAAGAGAAAAAGTACTTTTCACTGGCTATTAAAACAGAAATGTGATATTGTTTGTTTACAAGAGACTCATATTAGAAAACAGGATGTAAAATATCTAAAACTGAGCAAATTGGGCACTCATTTTGCAGCGGCCACAAAAAAGAAAAAAAGGGGAGTGGTCTTGTATATTAGAGAGGAGCTGCAGCCAAAGTTAGTGTTTAAGGACCCAGAAGCCAGATTTTTAGCGGTGGAATGTACATGGAATTTAAAGAAAGTGCTGGTGATTGGAATCTATGCACCTAATGGAGCAAAAGAAAGCTTCTTTGAGGATTTGAGGAAGCAATTAGATGAACTTTCTTACGACCAGATAATTCTTGCAGGAGACTTCAATGGAGTTACAAATTTGGAGCAGGACAAGAAATCAGCAACTGCACAAAAGAAAAGAGGACTACTACCAAAAACTTTTTTTGCATTAATGCAGCAGGAAACTTTGGAAGATGTATGGAGAATACAGAATCCCAAGGGCAGACAATTCACATTTTTCTCCGCAAGACACTCTACTTTATCACGAATCGACATGATCTGGGCCTCAAAGGACTTAGTGTTATGGACTAAAGAGGTGGAAATAATGCCTATGGTAGGCTTAGATCACAATCCAATTATGTGGAAGTTTGGGAAAAGAACTAAGAGGAAAGGATGGAGAATAAATGAGGACTTGTTGCAAGAGAGAGAAAACTTGGAGATGTTGAGAAGGGAAACTAAGTTCTTCATACAATACAACATGAATCGAGAAGTACCAACCAACAAGGTATGGGATACCTATAAGGCAGTAATTAGAGGCATACTAATGGACTTAAACGGAAGAGCCAGGAAAAAACAAGAGGAGAAGAGACAGGAGATTACAGAGAAAATAAAAGCCAAAGAAATACTACTAAAGAAAAGACCAGGGAAGAAGAAAGTTTACCAAGACATTAAAATTTTACAAGAACAGTTGACAGCAATGAATAATAAAGAACTGGAATGGAATCTGAAGAGAATGAATCAAAAGTCGTTTGAAGGAGCAAATAAACCTGGGAAATATTTGGCATGGCAATTGAAGAAGAGAAAGGAGAAGAAGACAATAAATAAAATATGTGAGGATAATAAAGTATATCTGGAACAGACTGCTATTAGTAGAGCCTTCTACAAATTTTACGCTAAATTGTATAATAAAAAAGAGGTGAATAAAGATTCAATAGCGACATATCTGGGGAAAATGAGGCTCCCAGTGATCTCGGAAGATTGGAGAAATAAATTGAATAGTGAAGTGACAGAGGAAGAGATAAGGAAGGCAATACAGTCAACAAATCTGGGTAAGGCGCCAGGGCCTGATGGACTCACAGCTAAATTTTATAAGGTAATGGTCAATGAACTGGTGTCATTCCTAAAAGAAGTGATCAATGGTGTTATGAGAGACCAAAGAATTCCAGATACTTGGAGTGAAGCTAATATATCATTGATCCCTAAAGAAGGACAGGACTTGACTAACGTCAAAAATTACAGACCTATTTCCTTACTTAACAATGACTATAAGATCTTTGCGAAGATCTTAGCGGAAAGAGTAAAGGGATGGCTATCCGAAGTTATTGGGGTAGAACAAGCTGGTTTTTTACCGAATAGACAAATCAGAGACAATTTAAGGACAGTTATAAATGCTATTGAATATTATGATAGGCGTTGTGATAAGGAGGTTGGGTTCTTCTTTGTGGACGCTGAAAAAGCATTTGACAATTTGAACTGGGATTTTATGTTCGCCACTATGGAACAGCTACAGTTGGGAGAAAGATTTATCAGAGCAGTAAAAGAAATCTACAGAGACCAGAGTGCAGCAATTGTGGTGAATGACGAGGTGACTAAGAAATTGACTATAGGCAAAGGTACAAGACAAGGTTGCCCGTTGTCTCCACTGTTGTTTATAATGGTTTTGGAAATTTTGATGATACAGATCCGAGAAGATAATGCAATCCGTGGAATAAAGATAAAAGACTTTTCCTATAAGGTCAGAGCATTTGCAGACGATATAATGTTAATTGTGGAAGATCCAATTGAAAACATGCCAAGGGTAATAGAAAAAATCACAGAATTTGGAGATTTGGCAGGTTTTTTTGTAAACAAAAAGAAGTCAAAGATACTGTGTAAAAATATGACTAAACAAAACCAACAGCAACTTATGGAAATAACAGACTGTGAAGTAACAAATAAGGTGAAATATTTGGGAATTGAACTGACTGCAAAGAATATAGATCTATTCAAGAACAATTATGAGAAATTGTGGACTCAAATAGAGCGAGACTTGATTAAATGGAATAGATTGAATTTGTCATGGTTGGGAAGAATTGCAGCAGTCAAGATGAATGTGCTGCCAAGAGTGATGTTTTTGTTACAGACAATACCAGTTATTCGGGATTCCAAGCAGTTTGAGAAATGGCAGAGAAAGATATCGGACTTTGTTTGGGCAGGCAAAAAGCCTCGAGTGAAAATGAAAGTGTTACAGGACACGAAAGAGAGAGGCGGAATGCAACTGCCCAACCTAAGACTTTACTATGAGGCAATCTGCTTGGTTTGGCTGAAGGACTGGATGATGCTTAAAAATCGCAAATTGCTGGCCTTAGAGGGATACAAAAATATATTTGGATGGCATGCATACTTATGGTATGATAAAGTAAAAGCGGACTCTATGTTTTTACACCATTACATTCGGAGAAGCCTCTTCACAATATGGAAAAAGTACAGAGATTACCTACAAGAAGGAATTCCCTCCTGGGTGGTTCCTTATGAAGCGATAGATCCGAGAACTGTTGATAATGAACAACAGTGTTTAACGTATAAGGAGATAACACGAATAGAATTTTCTAAATTAAGAATAAAGACGCAAGAAGAGTTGTCTCCAAATTATGACTGGTTTCAATATAGACAGCTCAGAGACCTTTATAAATTGGATTGTGCCAAGGGAGGGATAAGAATGGAGAACTCGGACTTGGAGGAAGTAATTTTACAAGAAGACAAAAAGGAAATTTCAAAGGTCTATAAAGTGTTGTTAAAATGGTATACTGAAGAAGAGGTAGTTAAGGTGCAAATGGTGAAGTGGGCTATAAATTTTAATAAAGAAATAACAATGGAGGCGTGGGAATATTTGTGGAAAAATACTTTGAAGATTACGACATGCACTAACATTAAAGAGAATGTCTATAAAATGATCTATCGTTGGTACCTGACACCAAAGAAAATTGCGCTAGGGAATGTGAACATGTCTAATAAATGCTGGAAATGTAAAAAGCACGAAGGATCTTTGTACCATATGTGGTGGACTTGTGAGGTAGTCAGGCAGTACTGGGGGAAAATAATAAGAGTAATAAGTGAGATTTTACAATTTCAAGTTAATAAGAACCCAGAACTCCTGCTACTGAACTTGGGTGCATGTAGTTTCCTTTTTTTCTCTCCAAAATGTGGGAGAAAGTACAATTTAGGATTGCCCTTAGCAGGCCATCTAGATAAGTGATGCCCTGTCATTATATTAAATGACTAGCAGTGAGCAGAATGCCTTTTGGACAGAATGCTAATTCTTTTTAGCGAGTAAAAGTATCTTCTTTGAGGTCTCAGTGGGCCAGACTTACAGATGACATCTATCATGTTATTGCCACAGGACTTGCTGCAGGATGTCAGCTGCAGGTTCCCTCAAGAACTCATTTCAGAAGCATGGCAGGGGCCTGACTCAAATCAGGACCTTGGTGCAGGGGAAGAGGGGGCCCTGCCTCCTCTCATGCTAGTTTCTTAACATGAACAATGCCCCTGAGGACATTACTTGTCCCAGGGGCTGCACATGCACGCGTTCAGTGCATGTGCAACCCCTCTGAAGGTATAATGCCCCTGAGGTCATTTCAGGTCAGGAAAACCTGTTTCAGGTTAGGAGCCCCTCCTCCCCCTGCACCATAGTCCCAGTCGGACCCCTGCAGTGGTTCTGAATTACATTCCCATGGGGAACTCAAAGCTGGCATATAGCTGCATGTCCCTTTGGTGATCACTTGGTAGGTTTAACATTTAGTTTAGTTCTGCGATAGTCCACTCTTTTCAAAAATACAATTCCAACTGCATATGCCCAAGGGGAGGAGCTACACCTTTCTTATTGGTTCTCTTTTGTCCTCTGCAGCAGCATTGGGGAACGTCTCTACAGGATTGTCCTCTGAGGATTAGTTTTCTCTCTCTTTTTTTTAATTTCTTCTTACCTCTTCAGTTTTCACTACTTCCTCCTTTAGTAGTCTTCTATGGCACACAACACTAACCTTCAAAAAGTGTAATCAGTGCAAAAGTCATCTGCCTTAAACTGACAGCCATGATTGGTGTCTCCTGTGTTTGGGAGAACAACACACAGTGGAGATTTGCACCCATTGTCTGAAGCAGGTAAGGCACACTCAGTCTACCAGGCTGCTGCCCTCTGGGAGAACATCCTTCAGCCTGTGAGAGGATGGCTCAATCAAAGCATGTGCCTTGATGGCTTCTCTTTCCATCGTGATGCCAGTTCTCTTATCCTGAGTTCCTTGACACTGGGCCATCACAAGGATGAATCCAGCACTCTAGTACAGAGTGAACACAAAAACGAGCTTCTGAAGCATCATGCTTTATCGCCTAGTGTTGGGATAAGTGAGCAGCATTAATGAAAGGTAACAGAAAAACAACATCCTGCAATGAGAGAGAGGTACTCCTGAGTTCCAGAAAGCCTTCCACTAGATAATCCTTTGAGTGCGAATGGAGTTGCTTTCATCACCTTTTCCCCAACACAGGATATGACCCATTCACTTTTGCAGTTACTTCTATCCTAGCACA
Organism: Eublepharis macularius; assembly: GCF_028583425.1. Classification (NCBI taxonomy): domain Eukaryota; kingdom Metazoa; phylum Chordata; class Lepidosauria; order Squamata; family Eublepharidae; genus Eublepharis; species Eublepharis macularius. The sequence continues at coordinate 73,671,932 of NC_072795.1, forward strand.
TATGATCCACTTACGTTCTCTAGTCCATTTAACTAGCTGCCATTTCAGATTCTCAAGCCTGTCTTTCTGAGTTATATGCTCTTCAACCAATCTCTGGTGAAGCAGTTTTTCAGGAGCCCAATAATGCTTCACTCTCCAGGAACACCTGCACGGGACCATCAGCTTATCCTCACCCAATTCATGGGTGAGCCATTAGAACCCTGTGCCACCTTTGATCTCCCCAAAACACAGATTCAGATTTAAGCATGTTTGGATCTTGAAGCAAAAAGTTAGTAAGTACATATCTTTGTGGTAAATGGAGATGAATGCCTGATTCTGCTTGACTGGTATCCTCGGTGATATTTTAATATCTTGACAGGCTTTTCGGGAAGACCTGGAATCTCTTATACATGAGCAGATGAAGAAAGGCAATAATCCAACTGGACTGCTTGCCTTACAACAGATTGCTGACTACATTATGGCAAGTTCTTTTGCAGGGTTTTCTTCATCTCCCCTAAGTAAGTAAAACTTTGTATGCAATTAGTATTTCTTTTTAATAACTAAAATAGCAAATAGATTTTTAATAGCTAAAAGGACTGATCTTTTCCTTTAAAGAGAACTTACATTTTATTTGTTCAATTGGAGAGCAGGCAGGGGAAGCAGCAGCTTATAATCTATATGCAACCCATTCTATTTTAGTCCTTGGAATGTTTATTTTGGTAAAATCCTGTGACTCACGCTTTTGTTTGATTTTTGTTTGATTTTGTTTGATTTCCTCCTGATCCCTGACATGTGTAATACCAAAAAAGATCTAATGTTTTATTCAGTACAAATTCCCCCCTCCTTTATTCATTAGGATCAGAGATGGATTGGTCATTAAATTCACCAGAGAAAATCCTGGTGGGCTGATGGTCTGAGGGCCACCTGCAAGGACCATCCCAGCCCCAAGTGAGGGGTGGCCCTCATAGCGAACCAGCAGTACTTGCAGTCATCACTGTGATGAGCTGACTATCCTTGCCCTGCATGAGGTGGGCGAACAGCTGCTGCCATAAGCAGGCTGGCTGCATAGGTCTTGTGCAGGTCAGGCAAACGGTGGCAGCAGCAAACCATCCTCTGGTCATTTCTCCTTCTTGGTTGGGGCGACAAGGGGATGGAGCACTTTGCAGAACCGGTTATGCTTCTCAGTCCACCCCAATTAAAGTAATGATTCTTTCACTTTTCTTCTATATTGATGCCTTTTGATTGTATTGAATTATTTGTTAGTAAAGGTAACAGGAAAATATTAAAGGGGACAAGAAAGAGTGGATTGTTGAGGAGTTCAAAAGTAGTGTTTCAAGGCACTTGCCCATATCATCAGTTTGATTCTGTCTGACTTTTTTGCAAGTCAGAAAATGAGTGTTGGAAATGGGCATGACTGAATAGTAGAGCACCTTCTTTGCATGCAAAAGGTCTCAGCTTCCTCCCCTGTGATCTGTAGTTAAAGAAGGATAAGGTAGTTGGTAACATGAAAGATCTCTGCTCTGGAGAGCAGCTGCCTGTCAGAGTAGACAGTACTGACCTTGATAAACCAATGGTCTGACTCAGTATAAGGCAGCTTTATGTGTTCATGTGTTTACTGTATCTAGAGTAATAGTTGGGAAGATATTTGAAATCATGATTGTATTAGCAGTTTCTAGATCAATATTCAATGAAGATCTATATTTTTCTTTTGTAGAGGAAGTTGTTATCCTGTTTTCTATTCTTTTTTTAAAACTACTTTAGGCCTTGGGATGGTTACACCAATCAATGACTTGCCTGGGATAGACACTGCTGCATTTGTGAAGGGAGAAAAACTTACTCGTTGTAAATTAGCCAGCTTGTATAGGCTGACCGATTTGTTTGGATGGGCACACCTGGCTAATTCTTATATCACAGTAAGTATCAGATGTTTTTCATTCCTTTGTTCTGTGTTCAAAGGCAGATTTATACTTTACTTCCTATAGATTACATATATTTCCCCGAGATTAAACATATCTTTGGCTAGTATATCAGTAATCTTTTCCTGTTTTGATTCCAGGTAAGAATAAGCAAAGAACATGATCATATTCTTATCATTCCGAAAGGCCTATCATTTTCTGAAGCTTCTGCCTCCAATTTGGTATGTGCTTTATACAAAAATATAAATTTTGAAGGCTTAAATTAGTTCACATATTTTACTTTATTTGGCCTGTATATAATTTTGAGTGTGAAGGAAATGTATCCCAGATCTTTTGTTCTGTAGAGCAGTCTAGTGAAACAGTACATGCGTTATTTCCAGACTCTAGAGTACCTTCACTACATTGCAAGGTCCTCTAGGATTGTTTCTATTTCCACTCAGCTGTATCTTAGCCAAATTTAAACCATGCCACATTTAATTTATCTCTTCAGTTTTTCTTACCTTTTCAGTTTTCACCACTTTAATATATGAATTGGTAACTGCCATATCATCCTGTTTATCCTTCCCAGTCATTTATGATTATGTCTGTGGTTCCACGATCTTTTGAACAGTATATGTTAACAGCTACTTACACTACTATCAAGAAATGTAAGCAAGTCAGACATACTTAAGAAATTGTTTCTGAGTACTGTATAGATTACTGTATAGGAAACAGGAAATTCTTTCTGTGAGTGCTACATCAGCTCCTCTTTGGAAGGTTTACCTTCGGGGGGACTTTTTAAATGTAAATATTGTTAAAACATTTTCTTTACCTCTGGAGACCGAACCCATTCTAATTACTTGAAAAGTAGCATATCAAGCTCCCTTAAATCTATCAAATTCATTTGGGTACTTTCACTCAAGGCTAACAATAAATATTTATTTATTTTATTAAAAACATTTCTATGCTGCCTTTCCACCTAGATAGAGCCCCCAAAATGGCAGACATTTCAATGTTAAAACATCAAGACATTAAAACAGCATATAAAATATAAATGCATGTAAAATATTTAAACCATTCAATAAGACATATAAACACAGAAATACACATGAAAGCAATAACCAGAGAGGAGTATCAATAACAGTTAGTAGGTGGATGCCAAACAAAACAAAAGAAGTCTTTACCCACTGGAGTGAAGACAACAATAAAGGGAAACAGTTCTAGAGTTTCGGCACCATGCCCAAGAAGGCCCTTTCTTGGGTTGCCACCTGTCTGGCCTCAGATCAGGGTGCACCTGAAGCTGGGCATCTGAAGATGACAGGGAAGGTTGTGTAGATTTATATGGGAGTAAGCAGTCCTTAAGGTATGATGGCCCCAAACTATATAGGTCTTTAAAGATCAATATCAGTACATTGAATTGGGTCTGGAAGCAAATTAAGAGCCAGTGTAGATGGAGCAAGAGTGGAGAAATAGAAAACCTGCAGTCTACTCCAGTCAATGTTCTGTTAAAGCATTCTGTACTAACTGTAGCTTCCAGACAGTCTTCAAGAGCAGCTCCATGCAGAATGCATTGCAGTAATTGAATCTATATGTTATCAGGTCATGCACTACAGTTGCAAGATCTTTCCCACTCAGAAAGGGCTACAGGTGGCTCACCAATAGAAGGCCCAATCCAGGAGCACTCCCAAGCTATGAACCTGCTCCTTTGGGGGAAGAACAGCTCCATCCAGAAGAGGAGATTTCCCAATTTCTTCATCAAACCTCCTCCACCAGTAGCTCCTTCATTTTGTCAGGTTTAAGTTTCAGTTTGTTAGCCATAATTAGAGCTCAGTTTTCTTTCCAGGTAAAAGTAAATATCATAGGAGATGTAGTTGACCAAGGGAGCACCAATCTAAGCATTGACAGTACAGGATTCAGTCCTCATGCAGCTATCTACTCCATGCGTCCTGATGTTCGATGTGTGATCCACATACACACTCCAGCAACAGCAGCTGTAAGTCTCTTCTTTTTTTAACATGGTGAAGGAGGAAAGAGTTTCAGTGTCCATCATAGATTCAAAGCACATCTTGTCTTGTCTTTTTTGGGAATGACTTGTGTGATGAACCTATCACAGCATATAACAAGACAGCAGTGCTTGCAGATTTTGGAGAGCAACACTTTCAACCATTTCCCTGACTCCAAATCCTGTCAGAAACCAACTGACTGTCTTCATACTGGTTCTAACTGACCAATCAGAGAAGACAGAAACAGCCTATCACTTAAATTCTCCGTTCTAAGGAATAGTTAACCCTTCTCCTCCCAGCTCTCTGAATTTGCTGCACTTTGGAAACCTGCTGTTAAGTGCAGTCTGCCACAGGCACCTTAGAGACCAACAAGCATTTTGAGGTATAAGCTTTCAAAGCTTCTACTTCAGATACCTTCAGGAAGGGTATCTGAAGAAGAAGGTTGCTTTGACTTTCGAAAGTTTATACCCTAGAAATCTTGTTGATCTCTAAGGTGCCACTGGACTCAAATCCTGCTGTTCCGTTATATGGAAGTGCTTATACCACATTCATATTTTTTGGTCTTTAGCCTTTATATTCAGATGTCTGAATCAAGGCAACTATTATCTTATTAACCATAATTTATATAATATATTAAAGAGGTAAATCAGCAACAACAGTCTAATTATATCAGGAATATCCTTCCTAAAATTTTGCATGTTCAGCATCCAAAATGCAGCCTCTGTTAAGTGTTACATGTAGCTTATTAGTCTAATATAAAATAATCTAATTCTTATTTTATGCTATGTGTAGTCATTTAACACTAAGTTGGCAAAGAAGATGATTCATTCCACAAAATCTAGTTCAGGCCATACTGCGTGACTGAATCTTTATTGTGGGGGAGGCAGATTTGGGAATTAAGCTGCAGATTTGGGAATTAATGTTGTTGTATATTACTGAATCACTAATTATTATAAGTGAATATATGTATCAGTTAAACCAATCTGGTTGCTCTCTCAAAAAATGAGCCCAATGCCTTGGTCCTTGACATAAAATGTACTGTGCAGAGCATTTCTCTTTGCATAGCTCCCAGAATTTTCATTGTGAACACCCAGAAAATGTATTTGCTTAAAACCAACCAAACTTTCCCACCCAATGAATGAAGCTAACAGAGCAAGTCTGATATCTTAAATCTATTTCTAATTTTTTCAGTCCTTCCAATGTTGTTTCTTTGAAACAGGTTTCTTCTATGAAGTGTGGTATCCTTCCCATTTCTCAAGAGGCTCTGATTCTAGGAGATATTGCCTATTATAATTACCAAGGATCTCTGGATGAACAGGAAGAGAGAATTCAACTCCAGAAGGTTCTTGGACCAAGCTGTAAGGTATTCTGCTCTAATCAGTATTTTTGTCGAAAATTTCTCGTATTTTCCCAATATCTGCCACTTATTATGAGCATCTGTGTTCTTAGGTGCTGGTCTTGAGAAACCATGGGGTAGTAGCACTAGGAGAGACACTAGAAGAGGCCTTCCACTACATCTACAATGTACAAATAGCTTGTGAAACACAGGTGAGAGGGATATTTGTGAAGCATTATATAAATGTGATATGTTTTTAAACGTATTTTTCATGATTTTGTAACAGGATGTTTAATATTAGGAGCAATTATTTAAAGATAATTTATGAGTTAGAAGAAAGGCTTGTATTACTGCTGCTGTTGAGCATTTACAGAACAGTAGTGTGATAGCTCCCATACAAAACATAGAAATGTGACTCAATATTGTCCCCTGTATTTAGTTTATATTGCACTGTATACAATAGGGATCATTTTTGTGCATATTAATGTATCAAGAGGAAAATAATGACAAAAGTTATTTCTGGAAAATTCAGGAAAGCTACTGTTCAGTCTTCAACTAATTCTTGAGAGACTACTGTTATTTATGATACAGGTGCATGCCTTGGCTGGAGCAGGTGGCGTAGACAATCTCCTTATCCTAGACTTTCAGAAGTATAAACCTTTCACATACCACGTGGCAGCAGGTGGTGGAGGAGGAGTTAATATGGCTTCTCAGTTCAAATGGAAAGTTGGAGAACAAGAGTTTGAAGCACTAATGAGAATGCTGGACAACCTGGTGGGTACACAAGTGTAAACTGCACATTCTCCATGCTATGAATTTATCCTGGGATTCTTTCCCCTCTCAATCTGAAAAAGACTTTTATCCAACATTTAGTATGTTTTTGGTTGCTGTCAAGTGTTGGTGCTGTGCCATTTCTCAGATCATTTCCTTAGAAACTGTTCTAAAAAAGGCAGTTCTCCAAGCTCCTGCTTCTGCAACAAACAATATATTTTTCCTCCTCATTTCTTCCACTGAGGACCACTTTACATTTGACATTTTTCCTGTACTGCACCTACATGGAGATAAAACAAGAAATCTGTGCATAGATTGCTTTGTGTGTGTTTTACTACTTAACATATGTGATAGTGTGTGTGTGTGTTCAAACATTGCAGGTTTTTATATATAGGAGTGTTTTCTATGCATGGCAGGTTTGATATATTCAGTGGTCCTGCCTGTCAGACTGGTTTTCTTGTCCTTACCATCAAAAGACTGGACCAACTGCTGAAGCACTTCTCTTCTAGATAAGAACCATCAATACTAGGCTTCATCTTGTTCTGCAAAATCAAAAGATATTTAGCTGAGGTTACAGTTTGGGATTTGCAAGGCTGATATGACAAACTCTTTTTATTTTTATTTGTTGGACTGTGCCCTCCCCTGAGTTTTTGCAACCCTTTTATGTAAGTTTTCCTGCCCCTTTTCCTTGGGGCCATGTTGTGCAGCATCTAGGTTGCTGGACAAAACTTGTAAGATAGTTCTAGAGCCTGTATTTTTTCATCAAGACCACCAATGTTCTTCCTCTTAATCTGCCACCTTCTTTGAGAGTTTATTCTTTAAACTTAGATACTATTTGATGATGCATCAACCATGGAATGTTTTTCCCTTGAGCTTGGATTTCTTGCCAAGTTTTCACATTACCTTGCTTATCTGTCATAAATTCCTAGGTGAACTGATCAATTCTATATCTAATGGTGGCATCACAATAAGCATTTATTAGTGACATGAGTAGCAAGATTGGTAGGCTCAATCTATTTCTGCATTAAAACCATATTTTAAGTAGTCCCTCTCTTAGTATATGAACACCATCTTGCTTTTGAATGGATTTTACTGATTTCTTAAGCCATAAATAGTTATGAATACCCTCTTTAGCATCAGTTGTCTCCAATTTGATGTGTCTTCTACTTGGATTTATAATCCAATTGGTTATCTAAACCAATGCTGCTGCCTGGCTGTACAATTTAATATTCGATACTGTCAATCCTCTTTTTTTTTCATCCTGCAGTTCTTTAGATCTTATTCTCGGCTGAAATAGGAAATGCCGAAAGTATTTTATAGGCTTTATAATTATCTGTTATTTTTCCAATCTCTTCTTGTTCTTCTGTCATTGCCGAAAGTAACATTATCTTTGTTTTCTTTTTATTCAATTTATATCCAGAGTGCTGTCCAAATTTTATTTGTTCCATTACATAGATCAGAGAATTCTTTGGATTTGTCACTGATATAGCTACACCATCTGCATGGCTTTTCATTTTATATATCTCTTTCACCTCCTTTATTCCATCGATTGTACTGTCTTGCCTGATTCTCACTGCCAGAATTTCCAAAGCAAACAGAATTCGATTTACTAATAAGTGGTGATTTGAAGCATTTACTAGGAAAATTTTATAAAATTTTACTGCAACACCACACAGAAATGGAACAAGTTAAAAACTGTATGTTAAAATGGATGAAAAACTTTGGGGAAACCATCTCCATGAATCAATGGGAAGATCTAAGGACCAAAGATACTAAATTTACAGATTGCCCATTGTTAAGAGAGAATTGGTACAAAATGTTCCTTAGATGGTATCCTACGCCCAAAGATATCACAAGAATTAGTAAGGACTATAGTGGACAGTACTGGAAATAGAAAAGAGTCCAGTCTTTTCCGACGAAGAGAACTGTGATTCTCGAAAACTTATGCTACAGTAAAGTTGGTTAGTCTTAAAAGTGCTACTGGACTCTCTTCTATTTTGCTACTGCAGACTAACATGGCTAACTCCTCTGGATCTATGAGTACTGGAAATATCAATGTACAGGTGCAAGATTTTATCACATGTGGTAGACGTGCAAGGAAGCACAAAGATATTGGATAAAGATACATGAAGAGATGTAGAAGATTCTTAAATTCATGCTTATGCTATTAAATATTTTACTGAATAATATTACAAAAGAACAGAGAGATCTTTTCCAGTATATGGTGACAGCCGTGAGAGTACTGCCCTGACATGCCTGAGTGGACAGATAAGGTGTATAAATATGCATCAGTGGCTAAATTAACAATAGACCAATATTGACCAATATTGGAATTCTGGAGAAAATGGAAAGATTTCTTCAATTATTTAGGTTAAAACTAAGATAAATTAAGGTAATTATATTATAGAGATAAAATACAAAAGAGATGACTGATTAAAAATCATTGACATTAAAATCTGGGTATAAGCAACTCAGGAGAGGGGAAGAAAGCTATCGTATAGTTTAGTTGTGCTGTTATATATTGTGAATATATTTTTCTGTTAGTTTAAATCTAATTTATATGTAATACTTGTATAAGTTCCTCTGAACTTTCTATTGTTATTCTTTTCTTTTTAAATAAAACCTTTACTAAAAAAAAAGACCACCAATGATAGTGTGTAGTTGGTAGTATTACTTGCTATCTGCCTCACATACTATGTACCTTCTCTGGTGGTCCTAGCAGTGGGACAGTCCTTACTTTTGGGATATAGCTCCTCCTCTGCAAAGGCAGAGTCAGTAAGCTGATTTTGATCCCAGAGGGGAGGGGCTTGTCCACCAGACTTTCTGGCCCTGCCATCCGAACAGGACGTCTTCAGCAACGCTCTGCAGAGCGCAGCAATCCTGGTGAAGAAGAAACAGCGAGAGATGAGCCAGGCGTGGCGGCATATGCCTGTATTCCCAGTACTCAGGGAGGCCGAGGCCACAGGCAGTGCAGAGCTTGCAGGGGAAAGGAAAGGCCCTACCACCTACCCCACCCCTTTTCACTTGAAGTGATGGCGAGCATTAGAGCCGCCAGCCCTAGGTTACTCCTAGGTTCCATGGCCACAACCGCAAAACTTCACTGAGATTCCACACCGGGTTGGGAGGACCCCCCCCCCCCTCAGATGGCCAGAGGGTGCAGTGTTTGAGTCCGCGGTAGCCAGTTGTAGAGACCGGTATTATCGGAATTCCCTCAGGCTTGGGAGGAGCAGCCTCCAGTAGCTACAGAGGACCTGCTCCAACCCCGGCAGCCCTGACTGAACTGTGGTAAGACTGGTCCTGCGGGAAACGGGGGCCGCAAAAGGAAAGAGGGAGGAGAAAAGAGTAGCAGAAGCCTCAGCCAGCTCGCCCTAAATAAAAGGGGACCCTCCTTTATTTCTCTTTCCTTTCAGCTGGGACTTGTGAGGTGCACTTTCACTTTCATTTCTCCTTTTGGCAGGAAAATTTCTGTTGGTGGCAATGTTAGTAGTGGCAAACTCCAGCCACATCCCAGGCCTCAGAGGGCTCAAAGCTGCAGCCTAGTGGTGCCAGACTCGCAGGCCCTGGCCCTCTTTTGGGCCTCTCAACAGGCCAGTGAAAGAGAAAAGGCCCAAGGGCCTGGCTGGCAGAATGTCAGCAAAGGCAGGCCTAGCCACCTCACAGGTCTCAAAGAGTGTAAGCCTGCAGCCTAGACTTTCCAAACTTCCAGACCTCATCCCCTTCTAGGCCTCTCAACAGGCCAGTGAAAGAGTAATGCCCAAGCACCTGGATGGCAGAATGTCAGCAAAGGCAGGACTAGCCACCTCCCAGGCCTCTAAAAGCACAGGCCTGCAGCCTAGACTTTCCAAACTTCCAGGCCTCAGCCTCTTCTAGACCTCTCAACAGGCCAGTGAAAGAGAAAAAGCCCAAGGGGCTTAGGCCCGTCAGGCAAGAATGCCTGGAAAATTTTCTGCTGGTGGTATGCCAGCAAAGGCAGGCCTAGCCTTCTTCCAGGCCTCAGAGAGCGCAAGCCTACAGCCTAAACTTGCCCAACTCCCAGGCCTCGGCCTACTCATGGGCCTCTCAGGAGACTAGTGAAAGGGAGAAGGTTTGGGCCCGGTTTGCATCCACCAGGCAAAGAAGCCTTGAAATGAGTTGCTGTAATGTTGTGGTTAAGTGCTGGGCCATGAATCATTACCCTGCTAGTTCAAGTCCCATAATTGCTTGAACTTGGTGGCTGGCCTTGGGTAAACCAGTCTCAATTACCTAGCAGACCTGGGGGAATAATGATAATTCTGACCTTATCACAGCCCCTGCCTTGGTTAGTCCAGGCAAGCCATATCTCATCAGATCTCAGTACCTCAGCCGGGTTGGCCTTGGTTAGCAATTGGATGGGAGATCTCCAAAAAAGACCAGTGTTGCAGAGGCAACTATGACTGGATGACATTTTCCACCACTAAGGGGAAAGAAATTACATGCCCCCTATTTACTGAGTCGCAGTCATAGTTACTATTTAACAAATGAACTGGCATGGCCCAGGATGGAAATACGGAATTCAATAAATAGTCTAGCCGCTAGACTCTCAGATGGGCAGGAGAGGCATTCCACTGTGGGAGTCTGACTCCAGATGCATAAAGGGGTGCCCCTCCAGATTAAAGAGGAGGCAAGGGCCATTCAGAGCACATATCTCAGTTAAACCTTCAACCTGAGGACCCTGAGCTATCAGTTTTCTTCCTCAGCCAAGAAGAAAGGGGAACTGTTAAAAGAAAGGAAAATTCCCTAGCAGGTCTTCCTCAGCAGCCTGTATCCTAGAAGGTTCCATAGGTGATGAGGATCCTGGAGTCTTCTCCCTTAAGGACTAAGGGGTTAGAGAGAATCCTCCCTAGAATCAGGAATAACCCTATCAGGGATTCCCTTCCAGTAGTCTCTCATACTTGTAGAAGTCTAAGAGGGGAACTCTGGCAAAACTAACTACTCTTATTTCCTTTTTCCTCCAAATCTTATACATTAGTTCCAGGGGTTACCGAGAGGATCAAGCTGCCATTGGTGGATGATCTGGTAACCATCCTGCCGTCTAATACTTTGCTGCCCATTGACAAGGACGGACTACCTAGGATTCCAGCATCAAGTGGTTTGAACTGGCTATGCACAGAAAATTGGAAGTTTCCGCTACATCTTTCAGAGCATTGGTGACAGCTCCACTCCTTCCTAGAGTCACATTCTCTCGGGTCTCAGACCTGACTGCAGTGAGCAGTACATTCCTTTAAAGAGCCAAAGAGCAAAACCCTGGCAATATGCTATGTGGTGGTCAACAAGAACCATGGTTTTCAGGCAACCAGGCACAACACTTAGCTTAGAAATTGGAACGTGGACCATTTGCCCCAAAGCCAAAGTAACCGTGGTTCCTTTCAAAGAAATCAACCTGTCTGAAGAAGCTCTGAATAAAGAAAAGCAGACCAAACATCAAGAGGAGGGTAGTACCTTCTCAACAAATCCGGTCAGAATATTAAAGGGCCAAAGGCAGCAGGCACAGTGGTGTTTGGGGGATGCTTACAATGCTTGGCAAACCCTTGGCAGCCGATAATAAGAAACAGGCAAGTGTTGGATACTGTGATCAGTGGAATTCAATTCTGTGCCATCTGGTCCCTTTTCCTCTAGATCCAAAGGAATTTGGTCAAATAAAATAGACGCCAGGGAACAAGAAAGTCGGAATGGAAAGGCTAAAATTTGTCATGACTGCCATTCAGAAGGGAGATTGTCTGGCTTCTATCGATCTCTCAGAGGCACTTCCAACATTTGGGCCTTTCCCAAATGAAAACGCCATCTATGGTGTTCATCAGAATCCTAGTAGCACTGATAGCATGGCTAGGCCACGGAGAATGGCTCCTTTCCCATATCCAAACGACATCTTGACCTGTGCACTTCAGAGATGCCTGTTGCCATACCATGGGGCATTAGATCACGAGAGGTCCAAGATAGTTGAATTGCCAGAGATCCTCAAACAGGAAAACAACCAGTGGCTGTACCTCATTCAGTCCCACGAAGGTGTCCTACTCGGAACCAGAAAGAACAGTGATGACCATGGACACGTCTTTGGGGATGGGGATCCCACATCCAAGGAAGAATGGCATAGGGAATTTGGCTGAAGGACAAATTATCAACAGGGTAAACCTTTTGGAACTCGGAGCCATCAGACACGGTATAGTAGAATCTCAGAATCTTCCCACAGGTCACTATATGTTTATACAGAGGACAACTCTGATGCAGACTGGCTAAGCCAGAGAGTGATGCACCAAGAAGAATGGATGCTATCCAGAGGGATTCCCCAACTTGTCTACCACAGTTTTTGACAAGGTGCAAGAAGGAGAAACCCTCAAACTATAGGGATGGATGATGTGAGCAGCAAGCTGCCTTCACACGTCCTGTATGTCTTCCACAGTACAGCTATTGCACAGAGCTGTTCAGAAGATCACACAGTAAAGTGCAGAAGTGATGCTAACAGCAACCTTCAGGTCCAGAAAGAAATAGTCTCAAAATCTGAAGAATCTTTCAAGCATGGATCCCTGGCACCTCCACTGAAGGAGGGCCCATTGAGCAGGGATCGATATGACACCCCTGATCAGCTCTGACAAGCCTCACAGTGTGGAGGTCGAAGACAAACAACTAATAGGGTTGGACTAAGCAAAAGGCATGATGGGTACTATGCTAACCTCCAGGAAGAGTTCCACAGAGTATACTCTGTGAAAAATTCCTGTAGAGTTCCCAGAACAGTGCTTGGATAGAGTCATGTAACCTTTGGGGGCTAATTAGGGAGTTACTATCTTTCAAGAGGAGTTGAAGAAAAGTCTTAATATCAGCACCCTTAGACAACAGGTAGTGACCATCCCAACAATTAGGGATTCTAGGAAGGGCCGTTCCCTTATATATCACCTTCACGGCGATGGATTCTAAAAGAGGACCTCATTGTTGAATCTTCCAAGGATTCACGGGGGGGGGGGGGGGTTCCCCACGTGAAATAATAATCTAGTATTGAGAGCATTATACAAAAGATGCCTTGAGCCTATGACCTCATGTCCCTAAAGAAACTGACCTTTAAAGCCATCTTTCAGATGAAAATAAAATCAGCTAGACAAGTGTCAAAACGGTAGGCACTAGCAGTAGATCAAGATCCATGCCCTTTCCTCCAAGATGGTAGAGCAAGTTATGAACAAAAACAACTTTCTTCCAAAGGTGAACTCCATGTTTTCATAGGACAGGAGAGATAGTACTTCCCTCCTAACCTAATCCAAAGCACAGAAAGAAAAGGGCAGGGAGGGGGGGAAACCCTCACTACTTTGATGTACGTAGAGATGTGAGATTCCACTTGGGCAGGACTAAACAGTTTTTCACAAATCTGGGACGCTAGTTGTGTGTTTGCAGGAAGTCCTCCTTGAGACACAGAGTGCCCTTTTCTTGGCTAAGTAGGTAAAGCAGAGGGTACATAATTCTGGCATGTCAAGCCAGAGGTCTGGGGATGCTCATAGACGTCAGGGCGCACTCACTAAGGGAAACAGCAACACAGGCAGCCTATAAATTCTTTAGTCGTTAGAAACGATTGATAAGGTGGTCACATGGAAATCAGTATATTCTCTCATCAAGAAATATAGGATAGATAAGTTGTCCTCCCCAGAGACAACCTTCAGCAGGAGGGTACTACAACACACCCTCTAGGCCTGGAAGCCGAACTACCCACCCTGGGGAACACTGCTGTTGTATGCCTCAAAAGTAAGGGCTGCCCCACTCCTAAGACTACCGGAGAAGGGAATATTTGTATTCACTTACCATGAAGCTTCCTTTCTCGGTGGTTCAGGAGTGGGGCAGACCTGCCCACCCAAGTTTCTTGCAGGGCGGCTTCTAGGATTGTATGAAGAGTTAGGAAGATAGTCTTCCTCCCAGTGGATTCAAGGGAGCGACCTTTCTATTTATTAAAAAAAAAATGAGGGGAGTTATTATTTTCCCTCTTGGTATTATGATGGGGAGTCAGGGCTTGGGAACAGACTGGTGATTCCAGGGACAAGCCCCTCCCCTCCGGGATCAAAATCACCTGACTGACCCTGCCTTCAGAGAGGAGGAGCTATATCCCAAAAGTAAAGACTGCCTCACTCCTGGACCACCGAGAAAGGAAGCTTCACGGTAAGTGAATACAAATCTTCCATTCTCTAAGAAGAAGAATAAATTATCCTTTTTCTTTGGCATTTAGCTGCAAGGATTAAGGTAGTGTTAGGTGCAGTTAGCTGAAATTTTCACCTGTGGCCTGGTGGTGTTTTGTTGACATTTTAATCTGAAAATTAGCAAGATTAAGTTTATATTGGTAGTTTTCAGTTGTTGCAAACTAAACATATTTCCCCAACTCTTGCACAGGGTTACAGAACTGGCTATGCTTATCGGCAACCTCTAGTGCGGGAAAAACCCAGACACAAGAGTGATGTTGAGATCCCAGCCACTGTTACTGCATTTTCATTTGAGGATGATTCAGTCCCAATTTCCCCTCTCAAATTCCTGGCACAGAAACAGCAGCGGGAGAAGACAAGATGGTTGAACTCCCCAAACTCATATTTGAAAGTGGATGTTCCTGAAGAATCCCGAAATGGAGAAACAAGTCCCCGGACTAAAACCACAGTAAGTTGCTTCTACAGATGGATATCTGAAATCCTAAAAAGGATGGAACAGGGCTGTTCTGGAATTATAGTCAGCTGTATGCTCCATGAAGGAATGTTTAAATGCCCCTTGCACATCTTGTCTCATTAAAGCTAGTCAGAGGGAGTTAGCCCTGGAAGTTATCAGTGTAGCTTTAAAGAGGGAAGTAGGGTCAAATGCCTTGAAGGAAGCTGTTGTGAAAATTCTTCTGAAAAAAATCTCATTTGGGTCCACAAGTGCTGGATCCAGTGATCAATAAACCTTTCTTTGCCTGGGTGCTGAAGCAAGATATGGACAAACAACTGTTACCAGGGAAAGTTGTCATATGCCTGAACATTCCTTCATAGGTACATCTCCGTATCCCACTGCAAGGGACCTTTGTTCTGTGCTTGAATGGATGCAAACCTAGGTGATACCTCAGGAAGGGATTCATGGTTACGAGGGAGACAATAGTTAATCAGTTTCATTCTATCAGTCTCCTGTTTGCAGGTTGAGCATGCACCCTTGTACGTACTGGGGCCTGTAGTATCCAACCTTAATTTTAAAAGGAGGGATCTCACTCCATGTGTTGCTGCAAGGCTTCCCAATCCTGCAAGATTTTTCCTTCCCCCAATCCATTACACATAAATGGTGTGTCTTGTAAGACTTCTTTTTTCAGGATTAATATTCTGTAGGTGTAAATTTTGAGTGGCTTATTTGAATAATCTGCATGCTTTTCATCCCTCAATCCTTTATGCAATAACCTGTTGCAAACAGGTTAGCATACAAGACTGATTTAAATCCTACAACTTTATATAGTCTTTATAGGTGTCTTAGGAGACGGGAATAAAGGTTGCAGTACTGTTGGACACACTGTGAATGCCACTTAGTTAAGTCATGTCATTCTCGACAAGAGAAGCATTATTGCTTTTGGAGAACAGCCGTTTTTGCAACATATAATTGTATAAAGAACAATACTCTCCCAGCTCACCAAAGGATAGAAACTTACTTCCTCAGCATGTCCAGAGAGCCCAGATAAAAGCCGAATCTTATGCATTAGCTGTTGAGCAGTTTTCCAAATCATAAACTGAACTTTAAAAGATAAGTTCCACCTAGTGGTGGTTTGACAATTCATCTTTGCTTTTAATTTTAATCTACAGTTTTCAGTAGAACTTATTTATGAAAACATATTTAACACTCTTTCCTCATGGTTCAAGATATAGATTCAAGGACTACATTAAAGGTGCAATTCAAAATACCTACGGTTGAATAGGAGTGTCATCATTAGGGAAATTAATTAAGAAATTTGTTGACTTTTCATTCCTTCAATGTAATATTTTGAAAAGGGGGTATTACAGATGTTTAGGAAATATTTTTGTTTCTTTGTCAAAATTTTAGAACTTTTCAGATACTATGGTAAAAATACTGATTCAGGGAGAGAACCATTGCACTAAATGAATATTCTTATAAGATAATGTGCTGAGAAACTAAACCTTGCTTAAGTGCTATCTGTGCAACTAAACATAAATCCCACTGCTTGGAAATTCTCTATTCCCTTCTCCATCCATGCTCCTTTCCCTAAACACAACCTCCTCTTTTCCTGTAGCATTTAAAGTTTTTTTTTCTTTTTCAAGTGGATAAAAGCTGAAGATTCATCTAAGGTTAGTGGAGGAACTCCAATCAAAATTGAAGATCCAAATCAGTTTGTTCCTATGAATACGAATCCAAGTGATGTGCTGGAAAAGAGAAATAAGGTAAGGCTGTTTTAATGAAGATGCAGAGGAGTTAGCCGTGTTAGTCTGTGGTAGCAAAATCAAAAAGAGTCCAGTAGCACCTTTAAGACTTATGCTTATGCTACAATAAAATTGGTTAGTCTTAAAGGTGCTACTGGACTCTTTTTGATTAATGAAGATGTACATTGCTTTTTTCTTAACAGAAGTCATTATAGGGTAAGTGATTAATTTATCCTGCTTGTCTGAGAAGCTGAAGCATTTTAAAAGCCTGTTTAGTACCACCTAAAATATAATGCAGTTTTACATCAATTTAGCCTCCAATTAGTAGTTTGAAAGTAACCTTTGTTAAAAATTTCCATAAGTTTATTCTGGATAATCTTGATCATTTTAAATTCTCCAAAGAAAATGCTTATTCTGATTATGAAACAAGTCTTCAAAGGAGGGTTTTTTTCTGAGCAGTTCCCTCCTTCCTTTTTAGATCTTGAGGTAGAAGTAAACTGTAGCCAAAATCTCACTGTTTTCCTCTTCAGTTCCCATTGATCTAGGATTGACAAAGGCAATGAGGAAGAATGACAAGGGCTTCTTTGTAAAACTAGCCTTGAACTGCTGGCTGCTTTTTCTCCCCAATGCATTCTTTAATTCTCATGCCAGTTCTGACCCCACCCTGGGATTGTTCTGCCAGATACACAGTGTTTCATCCAGAAGTTCTGGGGATTTCTTGCTTTGCATCTGCTGGTAATCAAAAGGCTACACCACTATCCTAGGGGAGTCATCTGGGTTCAAAGGAGATTGACATAGTGCTGAGGGATCGACATAGCATTACCGCCCAGGCATTTACAATCTCAAAGTGGGAAGTTGTTTCTCAGTTCCATTTTGTGATGTCACTAGCTATGTGTGCCATATAGCTTATAGTCAGGGAAGCTAGCTGCAGTAAAAGTCAGGAAAACGTTGTAATTACAGAGGTTTTTGTCTGGATCTGGGAACACCGTATTGGCAACAAGTCAGCAGGATTGCACTTCACAAAAAAAGGCCAATTGCTGTTGGCTTACAGCAGTGCCTGTAACTGAAGCTGGAACTGTAACAAGCTGTAAATAGGGGCAACAGGCGCTGCAGAAATTCTAGGGCTGAAGGGCAGAATAGTGCCAAAGGGCAGAATAGTGCCAAATGTGTTCTCAGTGTTCTACCATACTCAAGATGAAGTACTCACAAAGTATGCTGAAAGTAAGACTATAATAACACCAGGGCAGCTTTCACAGGGAGATAATATCTGTGTAGCTCTCATTAGTAGACATGGGCATGAACCAGAAAAAAAACGAACCATGGGGTTTGTGGGGTTTCCACAAACCACGAACTGGCACGGAACTGGCCCAGTTATGAGCTGGTTCGTGGTTTGTGGGGTTTAAATGCCCCTTTCTGGCAGGGAAAGGGGCATTTAATTGTTTAAAGAGCCCTTTCCTGCCTCTTGCAAGGGGCAGGACACTTTAAACTATCAACTGGCAGGCGGGGGAATCCACCCCTGCCCTGGTGAGATAGCAATTCTCTCTTTTTTTAAAGCACTGGTGTGAGGGAGGCAAATGACAGTCACAGGGCCTGAGCCAAGGAAAATTGTGCCTGTGTGGGTGGAACATGCAAAAATGCAAACTTTCTCAGCTACACAGTGTCCAAAGATATTGTGACAGCAATCTTTCAAAAAAGTTTGTGTCAGAATAGGTTTTGGAAAGATTGCAACATGTAACCCAGGATGAATAGATGCTCTTATCTATATTATATGGATGCTCCACAAAAAAAAAAAAAAACACCCTGCTGCTGTGAGGAACCCAAGGCTGAGCAAAACTTCCTAATGGGAACAGGCAGGTTAGTATCAGCATAATATTTAGATTCCGTTCCCAAATGCATATTAAGGCATAAAGTTTAGGAGTCTTCATATTTTCATTTTTAAGGATTTGGAGCAAACAGAATAAAGGTGAACTAGCAACACTATTTGGGTCATTAATTAATCTCAATTTCCCCTCACCGTAACCTGTCTGGGATTCCTAATCCCTGTGAATAGATGTAGTTGAACAGAGACACTAGAAGTTTTGAAAGCCCTTTTGCTTTTCTCCCTCCAGATTCGAGAGCAAAACCGGTATGATTTAAAGACTGCAGGACCACAGTCTCAGTTGCTTGCTGGAATTGTGGTGGATAAGAAGCCAAGCACTGTAAGTGTAGTCATCGTTATCTTTTTAAAAAATTTCAAGTTTAAGGTTTCCAGACGCATAAAAATGCATCTCCTTGCTTTCATCAGTCTTTTCAATGCAGAAGTAGCTTACAGTTATTTGAAAAAGAGTACTGGTTATACACCTTATTGAAAAACATGGAATCATTTATGTATGCCTAAGCATCTTTTAGAATAGGACTGGACTGTGTCACTGCTTTCGTTTTAGGCACCATGCAAAACTAGATAATATTTGGTAGATCTGTATCATCTAGCAATTTTTAAAGGCTGAAAGAGGAGGGGGGATTGAGATTATAGGTGGGGGATAACCCTTTCTACAGTGCCATTTTCCAGATATAAACCCCTTCCCCAATCTACTGCTTGCCCTGTGCAGAAAAATACAGATGTTTTTAAATTGGGTATTATCGGCATGCTGTTGCAATATTTGCTATTGGATTTCCCTCTGTGGAAAAGACTATCCAGTTGTGAATTGCTAAAGTGGTGCAAGAATGCAATATTCAGTGATGTAGATATAGCCAGAATCAGATTAAAACATCTCACAATCCAAGTCAATCTAAAGTTGTCATGCTGTGTCGATGAGGGAACTCTGCATATATTCAACAATCTTATAGATTGTTTAACTGCTTCACTCTTTCGGGTTCTAGTTTTGATGGATGTTATTGCCAACTGCCAGAGGTTTGGGAAGCTATTTGTGTTTTGTGTTTGTGCTTTGAAATATTTTTCTCTTCCAGCCCATGCAATTTGAAGAAGATGAACATTCCCCACCTGCCCCTCCCAACCCATTCAGCCATCTCACAGAAAAAGAACTGGAAGATTACAAGCAGACAATCGAACGCAAACAACAAGGAGTTGAGGGTCAGTGTTCTGGTCACCTGACCACTTCCATCAAAGTTTATGTTTAGGTGGATTGAGTTTGAATTAACATAATTAAATCTAGATTTTGCATGTGTTAAATTCCCAAACTAAGAGCCTCATGTAATCAGCAGCTACATTAGCAGTTCTACGACCTGGGCAGGGGGAACTCTTATCTCAGTGAGTTTTAGGTGCATGCTCATCTAATGGAGCTCAGTTCACTTTCTAATTTCTATTTGCGCTGAGTTGGTAATGGTTTGCAATGTCCTGAAATATGTAATCAGTAAATGGGCCAAACATAATGATACTCCTGCACCAGTTTCCTATGTAACCAGAAAAATCTTAGCACTTTGTGGAACCCAAAGAACCCACTTAGATTAAGTACTGAAAAGGGCAATTTCATTGTTCTGGACGAAAAAGATTATTAGATATGACATCTACTGTGCAGTTGCATTGTTTTTGTAGTCTTATAAACCAGTATAAAATTATTGTGGCCATACTGAAAGATCTGTCAGTGGCTCTGCTGAGCATTTTTAAACAGTAAATTGCAGCCTCTGTGGGCACCAATATGGATTATGACTTCCTCTGCACAATTCCATCTGTTAGACAGGCACCCCGTTTTTGCCTGTCCCTTATATTTTTCTTTCAAAGGCAATAAGGTCAGTTTTAATAGGCAAAACTGTGTTGGGGGGAAAGGGTTAAACCTCATGCTTAAACCCCCATATGAAAGTCTTTTTAGCTGCAATTTCCCTTTCAAAAAATGCTGAGAAGATCTTTGTGCAGATCTCCTGAGATAATGCCACCGGAAGCTATTTAAAAAGTAGAAATTATTAGAATTTGTTTATCAATGTAATCAACAAAGATAAAAGGTAAGAAACTTTAAATCATTTCTTAAATCAGACATTCTGACAATGGTCTTTTCTGTTGCCCGTAGTCATAATCTTATGGCTAGCAATCTTCTAACTTGCCCATTTCTTTATTTTTTGAAAGCATAAAGATTCGAAGGTAAAAATAATTACATTTCAACAATCTTTCCATCCATCTTCATTAAAAAACATCTGATAAGGGTTCTTTATTAATGCTGTCTTCCTTGCTGTTGTCTAACATTAGTGTTTCTGGTACTAATTCTGCATAGATCGTTTGTTTTGTTTTCTGCTTTAACTGTTCCATGGTTAAACAAAAGTATGTTTGCATGGAATCCTTTCTTCTAAATATCTTGGGCCACTTTTGGCATTTTATGCATTTCATAATTATAGGTTGCTAATAGAACATAATCTAATCCTGGAAAGTTACTTGAGCATGAATAGGTCAGTGCTAGCAAAGTTGCTTGTGTTGTATGCACTAACATACATGGATTCTTTTTCTGTTTAGTTTACTTTGGCATGGCTTTTACTAACCTTAACTATTGTTCTACAGATGCTGATCAGGAATTACTGTCAGATGATGGGTCATGTGTTTCACAAATTCACTCTCAAACTCAGTCCCCGCAAAATGTCCCTGACAAATCAGAAGGTATTCAATGTATTGTCCTGTACAATATCATGAGCCTTATACTCATCCATACCAATGACTTTTGTATTTCTTAGATCATTGTCATTTTATGGAAGCTAGAACTTATTGTGCTGGCTTTCAAATCTTTTTAGAAATAATTTAGGATTTATCAAAATTAGAGGATCCAATATCCACCCAGTAAAATATATTGTCGAAGGCTTTCATGGCAGGAGAACGTTGGTTGTTGTATATTTTCCGGGCTGTATGGCCGTGGTCTTGGCATTGTAGTTCCTGACATTTCGCCAGCAGCTGTGACTGGCATCTTCCGAGGTGTAGCACCAAAAGACAGAGATCTCTCAGTGTCAAACTGTGGAGAAGATGTTAGCAGGTAATTTATATCTACTCAGGAAGGTGGGTTTGGGCTGAGTCATCCTGTAAGAGTTTCCCAGGGTGTGGAATGGTAATGGGGGAAGCTTCACTGTATCCTGAGGTGGTTCTTTTGCATATGGATTGGTGGTTCATATGCTAATCTTATCTGCAGGGCTATTGTAAGATGTAGAGTATTTTGTTAGTCTGGTGTTTTTCAGGACTGGAAACCATGCCCTATTCATTCTTAAACTCTCTTCTTTCCTGTTGAAATTGTGCTTATGCTTATGAATTTCAATGGCTTCCCTGTGCAATATGACAAAGTAGTTGGATGTGTTGTCCAGTATTTTAGTGTCCTGGAATAAGATACTGTGCCCTGTTGGAGTTAGGCTATGTTCAACCACTTCCAGTTGTGAAAAACACCAGACTAACAAAATACTTTACATCTTACAAGAGCCCTGCAGATATGATTAGCATATGAACCACCAATCCATATGCAAAAGAACCACCTCAGGATACAGTGAAGCTTCCCTCTATTAGCATTCCACACCCTGGGAAACTCTTACAGGATGACTCAGCCCAAACCCACCTTCCTGAGTAGATATAAATTACCTGCTAACATCTTCTGCACAGTTTGACACTGAAAGATCTCTGTCTTTTGGTACTACACCTCTGAAGATGCCAGTCACAGCTGCTGGCGAAACGTCAGGAACTACAATGCCAAGACCACGGCCATACAGCCAGGAAAATCTGCAAGAACCAAAATCTACCCAGTATGAATTATTAGATTTTGGATCTTTCAGAACTGTTTACTTAGACACATTTCTGATATCATATTGATCTACTGTTTGTGCTCCAATTTTTCACTTTTGGAAAATGCATGTACACTTCATTTCCAGCACTATCCATGTATATTGGCTCATGATATCAGGTTATTATAGCAGGCCACAGTGTTGCTGAGGTGTAATTTCCATTGCATCACACTCTAATTAGAAATACAGTTTGGAATTTGAAGATATTGACTGTAGATGGCTTATGAGGTTGAGGGAAAATTCGGACTGAGGAGTGGTAGGCCAGTCTCTGACTAGTCTGTCCGGGAGTTTTAATTGCAGCACAGGCATAAGTACCACAAAGAGTGAAACATATTCTCTCCTCCTTTTCCTCTAGAAAATCATGATGATTATCTTCATGATTCTACCCTCATCTCTCTGGATGTCCCAGTTGTGGTGATGAATGGCAAGGAAGATGCACATGATGTGGAAGAGGATCTTGCGCAAAGAGTCAGCCAATTAACCACTAGTACTGTAGAGAATGTAGAGATTACCATTAAAACCTCTGAAAAGATTGAGGAGGCACTTTCCCCTGAGGGATCGCCTTCTAAATCGCCTTCAAAGAAAAAGAAGAAATTCCGTACTCCATCTTTCCTGAAAAAGAACAAAAAGAAAGAAAAGGTGGAAGCCTGAGTGCAACTCACTCTGAGGCTACATTGCACATTTCAAACCCACATTTTAATCAGCCATTAACATGGTCAATTTAGGTAGGGTTGTGTAGTAAACTGGGCCTTAACCTAAGAACAGAACTGGAAGAAACTAGAGACCACTTTATGTCGAGTAAGCAAAGAATTCATCTCTCAATTAGTATGAACAAAAATCACTTTGAGGGTTTGGAATATTGAATATTCCACCACAACCTGATGCTGGCAGGGGTTCCAATACAGCACTATCATAATACATATTTCTTTGTGGTAGCAAGTTACACCTGGAAATTTTTCTGGAATAGAAAATCTTCAATCCAGTTTCACTGTTGAGTTGTCATATAATGTTTGTTTAATCTACTGTCTTACCAAATAATTGGATGATACTTCTTGGTATTGTGATTTTTGACCATAGCATTCTTTTGGCCCTTCTGCAGAGGGTGCTTCTTATGACACCTTGTCAAAAGTCAGTCATCTGCAATTATTATACACTGGCACATAATATTAGAGGGGAAAATGTAAAAGGAATCACATTTGGATTTTTACAGATTGCATTCATCACCAGTAACTTTTGCCAAATACTTCATTTTAGTAAGATATAATTTTTGAAAACTTTTTTTATTCTATCAGTTGGGGGCAGAGAGAAAGCCCTTATTTTTCAATAAAGGGGATTTTATACGCTTAACATTGATAACTTAGTTTAATTATGGCAAAACAGAAAAAAAGAATTTTATATGTTGAAACTTTTGTATACCACTCAGTATAAAGTATTATAGGCATGTAAACCAAGTATTTTAACAATAGAGATTATTAAGGATGCTTGGTTGTAGAGTATACTTAAATATAATTCAGGAATCCAGAAACTGATACTAGATGTGGAAAACATATAAGTGTAACTGGATTCAGGTCTAAATCTTACTGTATTTTTTCCTCATGGTATTTCTGTTGAATGAAGAGAAGTAATCTTGATAACACAGGGCCTTTTCAGGAGATCAGTTCAAAGCACGTCCCAGCTGCATTTTAGCCATTGTGGGTACTGTAGTTAATTCAGCTAAAGTTTGGAGACTAAGGTTTGAGGAACTAGCTGGCTAGAGCTGAAACCAACAAGGGGATTTTCCACTCTTTGCTTTGATGTTTCAGTTCAGCTCCCATCCAGTTTCCCCCTTTGGAGGCTGAGCGCTGGCACAACATGGCAAGGCATGGCATGGAGGGAATAGATTTGCTGCTCTTCATCAAAACTATTGCTGGCAGTAACTGTGCTTGTGGCATTTATGCAACCACTTTCCGGACAGCCACTCTCCGCATTGCAGTGGCCCTTCTAACGGGGGAAAGAATTACATTGTTCCAGTGACCCAGTATTGCCATTACAGTGGAGGGAGAGAATGCAGTATTCCTACTACAGAAGTGCTTCCTGAAGGAATGAAGTCAGGATCCTGTGCAGCAGAATGTGTTGCACTATAAACTAATCATCTGGAAAGGCCCATAACCAAATGAAGGAGACAAAACTGCAAAAAGGAAAGTGAAATGGAAAGAATAAGGGGTGGAAGTAAAGGCTGTAATAGTGTGTGTGCTATTTTTCATAACATATATGGTATGGATTTGGGGTATTTTTAGTAAATCAATGAATAACAGTTTCATATTAAAATTATGGAAATAATGTGTAAGATTTCACATGGAGTGCCACAACACCCCCCTTGTAATTGATTTTTATAGGATCATTTTAATTTTGAGTTTTGCCTTTTCAAGAAACCTTAGAACCAATTATGCTTGCACTGTAGGTGCTGATCCTGCCACTTGCTCATTTTTGATGGTAGTTTTATTTTTGCTTTGGGCTTTAAAAAAAACCCCTGTAAATATGCGCTAAACATGGAAATTAACCTAGAGCCTTTGTACATCAATAGCCAAAAGAGCAAATACACATCAAGTATCAATGTGACTCCCAGATTGCGAGGTGAAATATATACCGTATATAGATTGTTAAATATGGCTGGGGCGTGGTTTGGCATGCAAAAATTGACTGTAGCATGTTACAGGGCTGGTTAGCTTTGACTGTGTAAGTGTGACAATGCAGCGCTGGAGTGACTCTGGAAATGATATTCTAGATATCTCAAAATACTGGAATCAGTGTGTTCTTTTAAAAAAATAGTGGAAATTTCTAAGTTACTTAACTTTGTTTATGTTCTACATTTTTTGTGTTGTATTACAACATATGTAGAAACAGTAACCTGTGAACTATGCTTTTCATAACTTTTAAAAAAAATCTAAATGAATGCAATGTGCATAAGTATTTTTTAAAAAATGCAACCATGAACTATTTGCACCTTTTTTGCTAATGCCTCTATTTACTTGCTTGGCATAAAGAATGAGCCAGCCAATTCTGTGTCCTGTGGAAGAATATATAAATGTTGTTGGAAATTGCTCATAGATGTAATGCTAATTAATGTTAAATCACAAATAAACAGTATTTTAAATAGATGGATTCTGGAAGCTCCCCTTTTCCTGCAGCCCTTGAAGCAGAGAAAATTTTTATTTCATGTATTTTATTTATGTTATTGTAAACTGTCTTTTCACTAAAGACAGGATTACACAGGGTAAGTCAATGTAATCAACAGGATAGGTCATCCAATAAACAATGCAACAGGATTTGGATTGCAGAAATCTGGAACCAAGCAAAAATCTTAAGAAAGCTAAAACAAAGCATAAGCATTAACAAGATGTGTTAAATAATGCAGAAATTACATAGTAGGATCCTGCTTACAGCAACAGCCAGTACACACTATATGCAGAAGTATAGTCAACAGTCCATAACCCTTTACCAAATCATCTTTGCAAATCATTTTGTTACAGCACAGTCCTATTAACTATATTCAATCCCCACTATTTATCTAGCTTTATTTATCTTTGTAGGTCCTAGAAAAGTATACACCATAAAATAAAATTTTATAATAAAAATTAAAAGAATTCTGGCTATTTTTGCAAACAGGTTTCCAACCTTATTATTGCAACAGGAAGAATTTTAAAATGCATAAGCAGAGTCTGTTGGCGGCTGAAAAAGTGTGGACTGTGCCACTATCAAACCCCCACCCATTGTAGATGATCATGGTACTTAATGTATTGTGTCCAAAATGAGTGAACACAACTCAGCATGAAAGATACCATCAATGTTCTTGTAGCTAAAACGATTCCCTGTACTGGACTGATTTGAATTTTATACCTTTCAGCCTGTATTTGTATTCTCTGAATTTTATGGCCCTTTAACCCTGGTCTTTATAGGGTTTTTTCCCATAGCTTCATGTATGCGTTCATATCTGCCTAGTGAAGATTCAGAAAATGTAGCGGGCTGTTATGCTAGAATAAAAACTTCAAGGTATCAGAAAACTTCTGTTTATATTTGTCAGGATAATGGTTAAAGGTACATGGAGCCGTAACAACAATCAGACAAAATGGTGATAAGAATATACATAAATGTAAAAAATAATCAAATTACTGCTACAACACAGGAGTTCTACAGAACACATTGCACTGAGTCTGGAACAACTTTATTATCTATGAATTTTTAAAAAATGATTTCAACACATTATAAAGCTATTAGCACTAGGGAAGGTGACATCTTAATTTGTTTACTTATATTAAGACAAACCTCTGGTGAATCTACTATTGGAAATTCCTGTAACTTCAGACCTAATTAGATATATGCCACTGACCAATAATTAAAATATTCTTGCTTGTAAAAAAGTTATCCTGAGAGACTGTGATTTCACACAACTCCTATTTTGGGCTATTATTGTTATAACCAGAGCATTGGGGGGTTTTTTACCTTCTGAATGAATTTTGTGAGTAGCTTTATATCTCAACCTCGGTCTGCAACACTGCTTTTTGGAGATACAGCATTTGAACCATTAAACTTGACTTTTTACATGACGATTGCACTATCTAGATGATGTTTACATGTCTGAAAATGGCACAATTTAACCTCAGCCACACTGCAATTAGAATTTAAATGTTTGCTCAGAAGCAATTCTACATCTATGAGTGGATCTTTTTATGTGTAGATGTTTAGTGTCACAGGATTAAAGACTGAAATAATCTTTCTTGTATTATATAATGAAGTTGTTCCACACTCAGCTGCCTCCAATAGCAATTTAAGACAGTGGAGCTGATATGTGAGGAAATCCCCAAGAATTGTTATAGGAAAGGTTGCAAATGTGTCCATAATCCAGAACCTCATTCACAATTTATGACTGGCAGTTTACATCATAGTTACAGAGTAATGTTGTGTGGAAAGTCTGTGTTTGTGTGTGTGGTGGGTAGCTGCTTCATTTACATACAGTGATGAAGCTATACAGGGCATGACCATTAGGTGGCAGCAGCTCCTTGCTGCATTTTTAATATACAGAAGATTAATCTCTTGAAAGACAATTAGCAAGCTGCTTTCAAAGAAAGTATTTTGGTGGAGGCTTTGTGGGCATTATTCCAGCTGTACTTCAAACAGATGAAAGAGAACAGCTGGTTTTTTTGGATGTCTGTATTTGTCAGCTCAGTTAGAAAGCCAGAAATGGAATGTTTATCTCCTACCCCCTCCTGCTGTATATATTTTTCTTAAAATATTAAAAGATTGTTGTGCTTGCTTTCACCAGCTATGTCAGATACTGGTATATTCCTATTTTTAGAATGTCATTCTCTTTCATAAGACTACAGAACTATCATATTTAACAGATTATCCACCATACAAAGATTCTGCATGACTGATACAAGATGACATTAAACATAGAACCTACATAAACATGCTGCATAAGAAACCTTATCTGGGGCTTCCCCAACATGATGTCCACCTGCCTTGAATGTAGAATTCCCTCTACATCTACAAATGGATTTCACATCAAACTTTACTTGGCAATGCCTCTTTAGTATGGAGATTTTTCCACAAATAAAATCATTTGTAGGTTTACAGGACTGCAATGGCTCTGGACATCACATAATTGGCACCCTAGTTGTAGTCAGGGTTATCAACCTCAAGGTAAAGCCTGAGTTCCCCCAGGATTACAACTGATCTCCATATGTCAGATCAATTCCCCTGGAGATAATGGCTGCTTCGGCAGATTTAATGGCCTCACATCTTTGCTGAGTTCCCTCCTCTCCCTAAACTCTGCTATCCAAAGTACCATCCCCAAATCTCCAGTAATTTCCCAAGCTAGGCTTGGCAACTGTAGTTGTAGTGCAAACCTCCCAACATTGCCTATAAGGAGGTGGCATTGTTCACATTCCTTACAAGCTAGCTGTGTAATGGAGGAAGTCCAGTTTGGGGTAGTGGTTAAGAACACGGGATTCTAATCTGGAGAGCCGGGTTTGATTCCCCACTCCTCCACGAAGCCAGCTGGGTGACCTTGGGCGAGTCACAGTTCTCTGGAGCTCTCTCAGCCCCACCCACCTCACAGGGTGATTGTTGTGGGGTAATAATAACACTTTGTAAACCGCTCTGAGTGGGCATTAAGTTGTCCTGAAGGGCGGTATATAAATCGAATGTTGTTGTTGATGTTGTTATGTATACCAATCAGAAGCATCCGGAGTACACCATGCTAAAAGTGCCTGTATAGAACCAAGAATACCGTTTAAATCATTATTTTATTGGTGTACTTTTTCTCATTTTGTATTTTATTTATAGCCTACAGCATCACTTACAATCAGGGTTTTTAATTAAACATAGCAAGATGAAAACTGCCTTTAGGATTGTGGAAGCTTCTGCAAATAATCAGGAGAGGAACCTAAGTTCACTTAAAAACAACAGTGGATTAAGCAGTGAAGATCAGTCTGAAGTCCTGCTTATGAACTGCTGTACATAGTGAATAGGGCCTCGTGCCAGGCTTCAGTGGGCCTCTGGCAAGAATTTCTTGGTATTTTCCATGCACAAAAGGAGAGAGGTTCAGGCTCTTAAGTATGTTTGTGGATAATCTTAAGCAAAATAACTAACTACAATCTCTCATTTACATTTATATTAAGGCTGGCTGCTTTTAGCCATCCATTTAAAAAAACATTATAAAACACACATGAATAAAGGTGAGATTTCAAGTACTTTTGCATACCTTGAAAGTTCAGTGTGAAGAAACGAGGAGCAAATAGTTGTACGTACGAATGTCTGTGTCAAATAGGTGTTAAATTCACTATGTGTACCGAATTAAAACAGAGTGGGGATGGCCCATTGATGGCTTAAGAAATCATCCATATGGTATAGCATATATATAAACAGAGAAAGAGAGCTCAAATTAAATTGTAAGAATGTAACCAGAGTCCAGCTGAATCCAAATACAGCTTTCCAAATATCGCACCACAGATTTATACAAGGGAATGATGATACGAATCATTTTTTTTTCAATTTCCTAGTAACCTCTAGCACAGAATTTGCCTTTTTTCACCATTTCCACTTACCTAACAGTTGTCATTGTGCTATCACAACTCCTCATAAAAACCTCTTTCCTGGTCAGTTGCTGCTGGTTCATCTCCCATTAATGTATGTACAGTTAGGATTTTTTGCCTTCAGAGTTCATCCTCATCTTTTGCCTTAAGAGCACTATCTTGGATAATTTACTGTCCTTTGCAAGCTTCTTTATCATTCACTCTCTGATTCCATCACAAGTAAACAGCACCAGCCTTAATATAGATCCCTCTTGTAAATATAGAAACCCTCTTGTCATATATGCCTGTCTGCATATCTGCCATGAATGTATTCTGTGTTATGTACTGGTCCTCTGAGGGCATGAGTGTTTCTTATTGATGTTAAGGCAGTAGGTTATCTCACGAGTATTTACTTTCTCTTTCTCCGCTGCCTTCAGAAGTGTCCTTGAAGGCTGGCTGTGGCCAGCTCGAAATGTATCCTTCTTGAGAACTGAGATGATTTCATTCTTTGTTCTGTCTAGCCTAAACGTAGCTTCTCCTTTTCACACACACACCCTGGCTCTTTCACACCCCAAACTTTAACAGTACTTATCCTGATGGCGGGAACTTTCCCTATAATTAACATCACCAACCCCATTTACGTCACTTCTGCCAATTCACTTGTCCTAGCACCTTGAACTTGATGGATCTCTAATAAAGTTACTTCAACCAATATACCTGTGTGTTTGCTGTGGAGAACTGGGGGATTCTACCTGCCAAGGACTGACACCTTTACTTACTGCTCTCTATTGAGAGAACAGTCCATTAGTCCACTCATTGCTTTTCTATCCTTTTAAACCAGTGAAGAATCCTTTTATCTCATAACGTCTGGGTTTACTTAGAAGTCTTTGATGAAGGATTTGGCCAAAAGTTTTCGGGAAATCCAAGTATAAGATTCCCAACAGGTGAGCCTCATCTTCATGTTTGCTAATATAACCTCGTTTGTTTGTTTGTTTGTTTCGGTTCTATGGGGCTAATTTAGGAACCAAATGTGCAACACAAATATAAGTTAAGAAAATTTCCTTACCTCAAACCTTTCAACAATCAGAACAATGCAACTATTTTTTTTAACCAATCTCATAGGTGCAACAAAGAACAGAAACTTGCACCCAATAACATCTTTGATTTCAGGCAAGTAACTGTCTTTTGAAACCAGAATAAACAGAGTCCAACTTTTCGAGTACCATCAAGCGCCATTTGCTAAAGTCCTCTTGATTATGGAATAAACTGGAACCCAGGCTTCTGTCTTCAGCTTGGGAATTACAGCCCTGCAATAATAATATGATTCCAGTAATAATACCAAACTAAATATAACAACATACAGCACTTTTACTCACTATTGTTCACATACAACATGTTTCCAGTTACCTTATTCAAGGTGATAATAAGAGCACGTAAAATTTTATTGAGCTCCCCCGCAAGCAGCCTTCTCAACTGCTCAGCACTAGACACTGACTCCACCCTACTGGGCTAAATCAACTAGCTTATTCTCTAACAACTTCCAGTGCTGTGGAGGCAGGACTTCCTTTGGCAAAAATCATGCTGATTTTTCCTTAATAATCATATTTTTAATCATGCTTTCTACCAATATACCAGGAATAGTTATTAACAGTAATTTCCTTTATCCCACCAAAATTCATTTTTAAAAATGTAAACTGCTGCTTTCTAATACTGTGGTAAAGAAAATTCATGTTGTTGCTAGATCAGCAGTTTCATAACTGTTCATGAAGATTAATTGTTCAATTAATAGAAATTTATTTTGATTTGTTTCTTCAGACACTCCTTCCCCAAAATCATTCTGATTCAGAATGTATCCGACATCTTCCTCAAGAATTCATTCAGCCTCTCTGCTAGTTCCCTATCCTCCTTCAGCAATTCTTCCACTTCTTTGCCATCTCACAGTCCAGACCCTTCGCTGGCTAGTTTTAATGTCTTAATGTTTTTAGCAACATGTTTCTCAAATTCTTTGCTTACCTTATCAGCTTCCATTTGTTTTGCTACAGTTCTTGCTCCTCATTGTTCCTTTCTGTTGGAAAAGACTTTTTTCCCTAGAGAAGAAGCCTTCTTGGTATTTATGGTTTCCTTGACT
Organism: Eublepharis macularius; assembly: GCF_028583425.1. NCBI lineage: Eukaryota > Metazoa > Chordata > Lepidosauria > Squamata > Eublepharidae > Eublepharis > Eublepharis macularius. The sequence continues at coordinate 73,703,196 of NC_072795.1, forward strand.
CTGCTCCATTTAGCAACTTCTTGGACTTGAAAATACATTTCCTAATTGGTGGTGGTCAACTATGTTAGGACCAGTTTTCGATTCTGAATAATTTCTGAGCATCTGGAAAAAAAACTTTACCCCTTTACATTCTTTCAACTTTCTTTTCTTGGCTTTCTTCTGAATTGGAGACTGAGGCAAAACAAAAACAAAAAACGGCCTCCAAAGCTGGAGTGGTTGGTACTTTCCATCCAGCTTCTTTCTGCTTAGTACCACGGAAGCAGGTTGCAAGGGCATCTGTCAGCCAGGCAGTCTCAGCATAATTCCTACTATAATTTCTGGGTCTGTGAATTGTTTATAGTGGTTTTTATGCAATATGTTTGCTTTTAAATAGGACTAGATGAAATATGTGCTTTCCTTTCGGACTTCCAGTTTAGATACAGGCTATATTCCCTTTGCTTTGAGATTAATGGAAGTTTGCAGTTTATTTAAGGGTTGCACTTTTAAAATAAGGATAGATGCATAGGAGGCCTAAGACTTCCCTAGGTTCATTGTCATCCCACCCAGAGGACTTGGACCAAGCACAGTATCAGGACCAGCTATACAAGCCACACTGCCAGTTCCTCCAGTAAGCTCACCTTCTCCAAGAAAACCTGCTGTATCAAGCACCACACTCAGAGGAGCAGAACCTAAGCCTGATTCAGTTGAGATCCTAAAATCTTCCCTGCTCAGCTGGACCTAGCTCCATCTAGCCAACCATTATGGGTTGAATCCAGACTAACATTTTTGTGGCAGCAAGGATTTCTGCTCACTGAGTATGATTTTCCTGCCTCCCCGCTCCTATGGCAGCCTCAACAATCCCCCATCCTGTTTCTGAGGGCTCCCTCTACCTCAAGAACAGCATTTCTATCTGCAGCTTTTGACACAATACAGTGGCATAGCATGGGTTGAGAGCACCCCAGGTGAGGCAAGTCTCGCCACTACGTTTTTTGTTCTCCCTTGCATGTTTTCCAGGAAGTGATGTCATCACGCAGAGCATGGCTGCCCCCCTCTGCCGCAGCCGCCATGCCACCGCAGCCAACTTGGCTTGAGCCACCAGCTTGGTCAATGTGGGAAGGCCATCTTGGTGCCCAGTAAGCCAGCCGCCCCGTTGGTGTGCAGGTGGTGCAGATGGCCTCCCCACAGGCATGGCGCAGTCTCTTGCAGCCCTACAAATTTTGTGCCCAGGGCAGCCGCCCCTCTCACCGCACACCCACGTTACGCCATTGACACAGTAGACCATACATCCTGTTGAGGCCTTTAGAGTCAGGAGTGGTCATCAAAGGAAGTGTCTTGGACTGGTTTAAACTGTTTCTCATGGAACAGACTCAAAGGGTTGCTGTCGGTGATCAGCTACCTGCAATTATCTTGCGGGTTCCTCAAGGCGTAATCTCTTATCTATGTAAAGCCTTTAGGAGAACTCATTCACAGCTATGGATTGGGATGTCATCAATATGCAGCGCTATATCTCACTATCCAAATCCACACAGGATACAGTAGAAATCTTGCATCACTGCCTGACAGCTGTGGTCAAATGACTGAAAACCAACAAACTGAAACTGAACCCGAACAAGACGGAAATGATACTCATTGGGGGAGGCAGAGATCTTGAAGGACATTGTACTCCCCACTTTTGATGGAGTTTGTCCCTTGCAGACTTGGTTAAGGGCCTAGGGGTTATACTGGTACCAGCACTACCGCTATAAAAGCAAGTTAAGGCAGCCACAAAAATGCTTTCTACATCCTCACTCTAGCCTTGAAGATGGCTTTCTACCTCGACATGGCCCATCTGGCCATCTGAATCCATGCTATGGTAGCATCAAAACTTGATAAGTGTAATGCATAGGTCTCCAGTCTAAGTAAACTAGGAGACTCCAATTGGTACAAAATGCTGTGGCTCAGCTGTTATCAGGAGGGAGCAGGAGCATGAACGTCGCCCCCATTCTGTAGTCACTCCATTAGCTACCTGTTGCAATGCTCTGTTCAAAGTATTAGCTATCACATACAAGGCTCTTCATGGACTCGGGACCACCTCTCTCCCTATGTCCCTTCATGGCAGCTTTGCTCATCTGAACAGGGTCTCCTGCAGGTGTCACCATGCACATGGGTGAAATCAATAGCAGCCTGTATACGGCCTTTCTCTGTGGTGGCCCCTATCCTGTGGAATGGCCTGCCTGCAGAGGTCAGGAGAGCCCCCATTCTCTTGGCTTTCTGCAAATGATGCAAAACTGAATTATTCAAAAGGGATTTTTGCACAGATATAAGTGCTGTATTGTAAGGAGATTATCTCAAAAAGATGCTTCACTAACAAGTTAAGGACCATAGACTTCACCACTATGCTGCCATACGTCCTATCTGTTGCTTTAAGTATAATAATAACATAATAATAACATTCAATTTATATACCACCCTTCAGGACAACCTAATGCCCACTTAGAGCAGTTTACAAAGTGTCTCATTATTATCCCCACAACAAAACACCCTGTGAGGTGGGTGGGGCTGAGAGAGCTCCAGAGAACTGTGACTAGCCCAAGGTCATCCAGCTGGCTTCAAGTGGAGGAGTGGGGAATCAAACCCAGCTCTCCAGATTAGAGTCCCGCGCTCTTAACCACTACACCAAACTGGCGTAGTGCTCCTATGTACTACCTGTTGCCTTAAGTATGGCCCTACTTGGGTAGTTCTATGTTACCTAATGTCAGTCCTAGAATTGCTTATGCTCTGTTTCAGCATTTCTTCAACTCTGTATTGAATTTTTGCTAATGCGATATCTTTGTAAACTACATTTATTTACCCTATGGCATTGTTTATGGAAATGTCCTTGATATTGACTGTGCTAATCTCACTCTCTGTAATCTGCCATGAGTCTCAGTGAGAAAGGTGGACTATAAATGACAAACAAACAAACAGATGAATCAATTTCAAGGAGTACTTTGGGCTGCTGTATGAGAGGCAAAATCACACTCCTTGGTTGGAGATGCTTGCACCCATGTAAACATCTCGTCTGGCTCCAAGCCAAGCCTCTGTTTTCAGCAGCATCAGGGCCGATTCCAGATGGGCATAAATAAAGTGAGTGCTTTCGCTTTTTCAGCAACAGCACTCGTAAAAACCTGCAATTTCCCGTCCCGGCTTACCTGCGGTCCATGGCACTCGGTTGCGCTCTATAAGCGGACGGTGTGAATGCAGTATTGCGGGTTTGCACACTTCTGGACGCTTTGTTGCCGTGGAGAGGCCCTCCCCTTTCCTTCCTTTCTTTGCCGGCCGGCCGGCAACAATATTCCCTTTTTTTTTTTAAACCGGGCACCATTTGCGCAGTTGCACGTTTGCGCACATCAAACTGCGCAAATGCGCACAAATGCACAAAAGTGCACAAACGTCGACGCTGTGTATTCACATACCTGCGCGTTTGCGCATTTGCACAAAACACGTAAAAAAAATTTTTAAAAAAAAACGAAACGCGAACCAATGAAGGTCCCCGACGTCAACTGTGACGGGGAGGAAACAACCAATCCCGGGTACCTCAGTTGGCCGTACGAACATCCAGAAGCGGGACGGCACGGCACACTGCGAGACAAAGTGGATGGAGACAAAAGTGAACGCGTGGCCGGTAAGCGATTATTTCCACAGAAAATCTGCAATTTCTGGCCATCTGGAATCGGCCCTGGTCAGGAGCTTCTGGCAACCCACAGGACCATTCTCTGTTGCATGTCCCAGAATATGCCATCCAAAGGCACGTGACCTCTGTACATAGTTCCTAGAATTCTATACTAAGAAATTAACTTCTTGTCCATCTTTCTAGTACACATTTACTACAGATGAATTAATTTTTGTAAAAGAAAATTGCAAGACAAAGGGGAAAGAGGTTTTCCCCCTTCACACTAGGCTTTTATGCTTAGGCGTGAAGAAGCTGAATGCCTCTGCATGACATAGAACTTTAAGCTAGAGCCGTTGAGGCCCAGTGCAAGCCTTGGCTTTCTAGTTTTCCCTTTCAGTGCATTACTTTGGCAGGAGCCCAAGTTTCATTTAACACAGAATGTTGATAATATAACATGGTTAAGTAAAAGAGGTCATGGTTGCAGCTTGCATGGATGTATCACTCCAGGCTGGGGTGAGAGTACAATTGCTGAAATCAGCAGACACAGGCACCACGGAGATAAGGTGCTTGTTTACCCTGGTACTCAACTGTCATCCTTAATCACACAGAGTCTGCCCTGGCAAGATAATGCCAAAGGAAATTGTATCCAATTTTATTTGTTGTTCCAAATATAGAATCCCCCCTCACACCCACTTCCCTGCTGCCTGCCTGATACTATCTGATATATTGTCAAAGCAGCAACCTCCCCCCCCCTCCAGTTATTTGTTTATGAAGTGAAAGCAAAGGTCAAAGATGGTGACCTTATTGGAAACTATGAAACCTCTGGGTGAAGCACTCACATTCTTACCCAGAAGGATCCTCGGAGCTTGTTCATTGCATATCATCGGTGCAAAGACAGACCCACTGGATGATTTTGCCAACTTCCATAAAAGGCAGATCCTTATTTTAAAGCCTCAAGTGTGCAAGCTAAAAAGGAGAGGATGGAGGAGTATACAGGGAAATGATAAAACATGCAACAGTGTCACTATTGTTCAATGAGGCCAAACATGAAAGGCAGAAATATCATTTGCTGTTTTTCATTTTTTTAAGTGACCTTAACCAAGGTTGCTTCCAAACACAGGTTTTGCTGTGTGCATGTGTGCGCACGTGCACGCACGCACACACACAATTGTAGTGGTTGTTTTTGGTCTTCCACATAATAGCAATGTGCAGTAATCCACTTTCTGGGTTTCCCCCAGCTCCACTGTGTGTTTTCCTAAACTTATTTTAATATAATCTTTTTGAAAAGTGAATTTGGGATCTATGTGGAAAGGAAAACGTGGATTTCTGCACCTCCCTGCCCACAACCATAATCACATCTGGTTCCCCACCAGCAGCAAGCTTTTAATCAACATTTTAAAATTCAGTAGCAGATACATTGTTGTAGCATCGTTACACCACAGTGATATACCTATGACCAATTATCTTAAAATACGGCAGAAGTACTCAAGTGACATAAAGAGGGCAAAGGGCACACAAGGGGCAACTGGAGCAGAAGGACCATCCCTTGCTTGGCCCCAGCAGAGAGAGGCCAGTGATGATGGAGTCACAGAGATTGTGGGGCCCTATCCTGGATTTTTGCCAGACCCCAAAATCACTAAGAAGGCTCCTAGAGCAGAGTTATATGGTACTGCAAGCCATCAAAGAGATGAAAAGAGGGAACACAGAAGACTAAAGACTAGGCAAGGACTGGGCATTAGGAGTTCGAGGTCTTTGACATAAGAGGAAGTTTCTTTGAGTCCCAGCTGTATATTCTTTACCCTCCAACAAGAGGTTGTTGCTGGCCAGTCTTTATAAATGCAGATCCCTTCAAGGAAGCACAAAATACCAAGTACCTGATGTTCCACAGCTATATTGCTGGGATGGGGCTGTCACATGAAAAGCTTGTGCCTTTTAAATTCCTACCATGCGGCTAGCTAGTATCTGCCACCACGTGTGCAGGATCCCATTTTTAGCCCATCATTCCAATCTTTTTATTTCTTTTTATTATTTATAGTATTATTTATAGTCCACCTTTCTTTCTGAGACTCAAGGTGGATTACACAATGTAAGTCAATATGATCAACAGCTGGGCCAGTCAATAAACAAAAACAATAGGGTATGCAATGCGTTGCAGAAATTTGAGCATAAATCTGAATACATGACATGATAGATTAAACGATGCAAAAACTATCCAGTAGGAGCATACTTATATCAACAACTGGTTCCCAGCAGTATGGTCTACAGACCCCATTCCTGTACCAAAGGATCTCTCTGAAGCAATTCCTTACAGCACACCCCTATTGCCTGAGTTAAAAGCCCTCCTGAATAATTCAGTTTTGCCATTCCATAAGGGAGCCACCATAGAGAATGCACAATGACTTATCTAACATAAAAGCTGCACATAAGTAGAAGATGCACATGAATGATTCTCGATGAGTTAGGAATCAAATATTGAATGCTGTTTAAGTACTTTTTCTGCACCTGTCACAAAAGTGCCACTGTACACGAGAGTTATTTTCCCAGACTCAAACTAGAACTGACACTTTTTAACAAGTTGAGTCAGAGTTCCCACAGCATAGGGGAGAGAAGGGCCCTTAATTTCTGCCCTGCATGATTTTCATGAGCCAAAACAGCCCCCAGTGTGTTATATACCCACTGTATTTCTATAATGGGCATAATGACATACTTTGTAAACCGCTCTGAGTGGGTGTTAATTTTATTTATTTATTATTTTATTTACCTTCAATTTCTATTCCGCCCTCCCCGAACTGGCAGGCTCAAGGCAGATTACATTCTATAAAACAGCACATTAATAACAACAATTTAAAAATTTAAAATTAAACAACAATATAAAAACAGTACAACAGAAGTATTTAAAAGTACAGGGAAGGCAGCGCAGGAGTAATCAGTTTATCAATTTCAGTCTGCCACCAATCCACCATACTAAGATTCCTTGCGTAGTTGGTTAAAAGAAAGGTCGGTGGTGGATGCCTCTAGCAGAGAGGGTGTTCACCTCTATTTGGCCCGTAGGGCCCCAGCTCAGCCTCCACCATACACCTGGCAGAACTGTTCTGTCTTACAGGCCCAGCAGAAGGATAACAAATCCTGCCGGGCCTTGGTCTCATTGGACAGAGCGTTCCACCAGGTTGGCGCCATGACTGAAAAGGCCCTGGCCCTGGTTGAGGCTAAGCGGGCCTTCCTGGGGCCAGGGACCACTAGCAGTCCTCTGGGGCACATATAGGGAGAGGCAGTCCCACAGATACGCTGGTCCCTGTCCGCATAGGGCTTTATAGGTAAGTACCAAATCCTTGAATCTGATTTGGTAGTCCACTAGCAGCCAATGCAGCTGGTGCAATACCGGTGTTATATGTGTACTACTAGGCACCCCAGTGATGACACGCACCACTGCATTTTGAACCAGCTGCAACCACCAGATCAGACTCAAGGGAAGCCCTGCATAGAGCACGTTACAGTAGTCTAGCCTAGAGGTGACTGTCACCTGGATCACTGTTGTTATGTCATGGGCAGAAAGATAAGGGGCAAGCTGCCTGGTCTGTCGAAGGTGGAAAAAAGCAGACCTGATAACTGCTGCGACCTGACCCTCCATTTTCAAGGAGGCATCTAGGATCACCGCAGGCTCCTGACCTTCGGAACTGGCATAAGCAACATCCCATCAAGGGCCGGGAGCTGGAGCCCCAAATCCACACACCCACAACTCAAATACAGGATCTCCGTCTTCATAGGGTTTCGTTTCAGCCAACTTTGTTTCAGCCATCCAGTCATGGCTTCAAAAGCATGCTCCAGGACATCCAGGGCTGAGCCAGGCCAGCCAGCCATCAGCAGATATAACTGGGTGTCATCAGCATACTTGTGACACCCAAGTCTGAAACTCCCCACCAACTGGGCGAGGGGGCGCATATAGATGTTAAACAATAATGGGGAGAGTATCACTCCCTGAGGCACACCACATATCAGCGGGTGGTGGGATGACAACTTCTCCCCCAGTGCCACCCTCTGTCCCCGACCATGGAGAAAAGAGACAAGCCACTGTAGTGCTGTCCCCTGTATCCCCAAATTGGCAAGGTGGCGGGTCAAAAGATCATAATCGACTATATCAAACACTGCCGAAAGATCTAATAATATTAGCAGCTCTGATCCACCTCGATCCAGGTGTCTGCAGAAATCATCCGTGAGGGCAACCAGCAATGTCTCCATCCCATGTCCCGGGCGGAAGCCAGACTGAAAAGGATCCAGGGCTGAGGTATCCTTCAGGAATCTCTGCAGCTGTTCCTCTGCTGCTCGCTCAATCACCTTACCCAGAAACGGGAGGTTCGAGACTGGGTGGTAACTGACCAGGTCGGCGGGATCCAACGATGGTTTCTTTAAAAGAGGCCTCACCACAGCCACCATTAGCACCCCGGGAAAAACCCCGGAGCCCAAGAACAAGTTGATAATAGCCTCCAGGGAGCCCCGTAGTCCATCGACACTGGCTTTCACCAGCCATGACGGATACGGGTAGGCCTCACTGCTCGCAGGATCCTGTCAACTTCCTCCCCAGAAAGTGGGCTGAACTGATCGAATATTGGCTCAGAAGACGGCCAAGGGGTCTCTAGTTCAGATACCGTATCAATCATGGCCGGTAAATCATGGTGGAGAGACAAGATTTTGTCAGCAAAAAAGCTTGCAAAAGCCTCACAGCTAATATTCGAATTTAAATTTTGACAGTCTCCCCCTGATAGGGAGACCAGTTACCGTGCCACATTAAACAATTTTGCTGGGCGTGAGCTAGCTGACGCAATGAATGCTGCATAAAATTCCTTCTTCACAGCCTTCACTGCCAACTCGTAGGATTTCATAAGCGCCCTTTAAGATGTTCTTGCCTCCTCGTCGCAAGATTGCTGCCACACACGCTTAAGCCGTTTTAGCTCCCGCTTCTTCCGCTGAAGCTCCTCCATATACCAAGGATCTCGGTGGATAAGGAAGCAAAGAGGACAACAGGGTGTGATTTTGTTGATGGCTTCAGAAAGCCAGACCTGCCAGTCCTCCTCCAGCTCATCTAATGAACCGCCATGGAGCATCGGCTCCCGCAGAGCATTCTGGAACCCAACGGGATCCATAAGTCTCTGCGGGCGAGCATAAATCAGCTTGCTGCCCTTGCGGGGGGGGGGGGGGGCGGCATATCCAGTCGAGCTTTCAGAAGTGCATGATCTGACCATGGCACCATTTCTAAGTCATCCAGAACCACATTCATCCCCATCCCAAAGATCAATTCCAGTGTGTTGCCTGTTTCATGTGTAGGGGCCAATACAAATTGGGAAAGTCCTAGTGCTGCCATGGCCGACACCAGGTCTGCAGCCTGCACAGAGGTGGCATCATCAATGTGGATGTTAAAGTCCCCCAGGACAATCAGCCTGGGGTACTCCAAGGCCCACCCCACCACCACCTCTAGCAGGAGTGACAGGGTATCTGCTGGTGCACTGGGCGGTCAGTACATCAGACAGATAGCCAGCCTTTCCTCGGCACTCCACACCAGTCCCACACAATCAATGCTGGTGATCTCAGGGGCGGGGAGCAGCTTGCAGGAGAAAGCCTCTTGAGTAAGGATTGCCACCCCTCCCCCCCGGCCTCCCGTTTGGGATTGATGGAGGACCAAGTACCCGGGGGGGGGGGGTCAGTTGTCCCAAGGCGACCATGTCGCCTTCCTTCACCCAGATCTCAGTCACATATACCAGGTCCATATCCGCCACTACAAAAACATCTTGCAGGGGTTTGGTCTTATTTATGGACCTGGCATTGCACAGCATCAGTGTTGAAGGGGGACTTGTTAAGTCATCCTGAAGGGCAGTATATAAATTGAATGATGTTGTTGTTGTTGTTGCACACACAGGCCCCCTCCATGGACTAAATATCCTGGGGATACTTTGGATGGGGAAAACAGAGTGGGGGGGGGGGAGACTGAAGCCCCCTTTCCACTCATGCCATGGTCATGACCCAAACTGAGTTCCTCCAGCACTTACAAAATTAACTCCCAGAAGCTGCTGTCTGCGGGGAGTAAGAGTTGTTTATAACATTACATCTAGTTTGGCCCTCCAACAAAGTGCTGTCTTCTTTAAGCCATAAGAAACTGTGAAGTCAGCATCTGAAATGTTTTAAACATTTTGTTTTAGGGTTTTGTTCAGAGGCACCTTAAGAGATTGTTCAGATTTTTTATTAAAGAAAATCACTTTATATGGTTTTGAAGTGCTTTTAAAGACAGACAATTGTGAATGAATCCTAGACATCATTTAAAGCCAGTATATCTACCCTGCAGACCAGAAGTGACTCAGCAAAGGAAATCCTATGTTTTCATGCATCCTAATGCAGCGTTGACCTTGGTTATTAACTTGATGGGCAGCCTCCAAAGAAGACAAGGGTTGCAATGCACAGGCAGGAAATGGCAAACCACCTGTTAATTTCTTGCCCTGAAAACACCAGCAGAGGTTGCCATAAGTCAACTATGACTTAGCAGTACTTTCCACCACTACCAACTTCCCAGTAAAAATGTTCAGTGAAAACATGTGCCAGAGATTTGCACAGCTCTGTAAAGTTGTCTTTTTAAAAAAAAAGTTTTTGCTTTAAGATAGATACTACTAGTGTTGTTATAATAAGCATGGATATTTTTCTCTCTATAGACAAAAAAGGATGGAGGGAGAAGGAAAAAGCTCTTCTAAATGTGTGAAAATGGCTATCAATGGTGGAAAAAAATAATAAAAGTAATTAGGGACTGAGATGGTTGCTGGCAAACCCGCAAAAGCTTTTCACTCAAATTGTTTCATGGTCAAATAGTTTTGTGGCTAACATGCAAGTCTGTCTCTGGAGGCTGACTTTACTTCATTTTCTTTTCCCACTGCCTCTTTTGGGACTTGTCAAAATCTGCTAGAATTTAAAAGGCAACCATTTGTTGTTGTTGCTGTTCTTCAAATAGTTGCCTCAGGCAGTGACTGGCCATCTCAGGTGGATTATTTTCCTCCATTTTATCCAGTGATCATAACGTAATTGCTGTGAAATTAGAGAAGTTTCTCTGCAACATTTACCCTGTTTTTTTTTTCCTGGGCATTGCTTGATGGACTTTCTCTCTCGGTTTGGAAACATGTTTTGAAGCTTGAATCTCTGACCTAGATCTTGGATTCCTGCAGTAACGTATGTTTTGGCACACAAATGCTATTGGACTCTGCTGAGCAAGGACTTTGCTCAGCTCCAGCTGGATGTTTTCAGTGTTTCTTTAAGTCAATAGAATCTTTTCATGAAAAGAAGCCAAATTCTGAAACAAAGGAAGACAGATTGTACAAGCATAATCCCCACCCTCTTAATTTTGCAAATTAAGAGAATTATGCTTAATTTGTGTCATTCTGGCTGCTGAATTTGCTATAATGACTTCTATTTCTTTAGATTCTTTTCTTGACTTAGCACAAGGACTCTGGACAGGGGTAGGTAGGGTTCAATTTCTGACAGTCATTTTTAAAAAAGAACCCTACCGATCCATTTTTGATTTCTTAGTAGTGAAAATAATATAACTAGTCAGATCAGAGATTTTCACACTTAACTATTTTGGGAAATCTGTCTTGAACAAACATACCTTTTTTCCTGCTATCTATGAAAAAAGAAGATAGCAGTCAAGTTTCATGAAAGTTTTGATGGAAAGGCTGTCCAAAAGCTCTGTCAATAAATTTTCCTATCCTCGGACCAAGCATATGGATTCTAGGTCCCAATTAGAGATGGGTACAAACAGCAATACGAACAAAAAAAAGCCACGAACAGCCCAATCCACTGTTCGCGAGCAAGCTGTCCATGAGGCCCCATTCCTGGCGAACATGTGTTCATTCCAAGCCCTCTTTGTGGTGTTCGTCAGCCGTTCGTAAAGCCAGACAGTCTGGCGCCTTTCAATCAATTCCCCTGGCAACATAGGCATGGACTGTCTGAACTCTATCTGAACTCCTTCTGACCTTCCTTCTGGCTTGTAACCCCTCAAAGTAGCTTCCAGCAGACAGTCCATTTTTGCCACTGTGAAGAGAAAATGACATGAAAGGGGGAGGCCCATAGATCATGCCTTTCCTGGGGTGCAATCTTTCTGAAATTTGGGGGGTCTTCAGAGGACAGTGAGGAATATTTCCCCTGCAAATTTGGTGGGTATTGGACAGTGGGAAGGTAAGTTTGTAACTCCTCAATTAGCTTCTAGCAGACAGTCCAGTTTTGCCACTGTGAAGAGAAAATGACATGAAAGGGGGAGACCCATGGACTCTCCTTCCCCAGCTCAAGTTCAGCTAAGTCCCAAGGGGGCCATTCTGGCTCCCACGAACCCCCAACTACAAACATGTTCATGAACATGTAATGTCCGTTGATGTTCATGAATTCCTGTTCGTGGATGGCAACGAACAACAAACATCGTGTTCAGTTTTTTTCCTGTTTATGCCCTTCTCTAGTCACAATTCAGAATTAAGCACTTTAAGTCCTTTGATACCAGCTCCTTGGTTGCTGTTCATCTGCACACAGGGTGAGTGTGTCTGTGTTTCTCATTTGTTTCTGTGCAACGCCTTATATGTCAGCCATACTTACTGGCAAATATTGGTAGAGAAAGAAACAATGTGACTTAGAAATATAAATAATAATTGTGGAGATTTCAGAACATAATGGAATTCCCAATTTCAAGTAAGCTTACGAACACTTAGTTGAGTCTATCCCTTGAAACAGAGGCCAAATTCCCCTTGTGATGTCTTATATATGACAACGCTATGTTCGAAAATATTGATCTGGCTAAGTGCTAATATTGCTCTAGCCCCAATGCAATGCCATCACTTCCAGGTCACACAAGAAATGACATCATTGTGTGGAGATGAGGATTGGCATACACATTTCTGGTAAGACTTGCAGCTTTTGATCTGAAGAAGAGTATTTCAAGAGGCAAGAAAAAGACAATTTAATTCCAGGGGGTACATCTTTACAAGTCTTTGGTAGCAGCAAATATAAAAGGTTGGAAGACTAGAAGAACCTACCCCTTTCTATACACAACTAATTCCCTTTTGCCAGGTTGGAGTGTGTGAAGAGCAGGTAATAGCCCATTGGGGCCCATTGAACATTGAAGAAACTAGACATTTGGGGGGAGTTGACAGTAAAAATCCATTAAACTGCTGTTTCCAGTCACAGGCAGGGATTAACTGCCCCAGGTGCTAGTTTAGGAAACCCGATGACTGAGGTTCTGGCATCTGAGGAAGCAGGCTAATGAAGTATGGTTGCTAGCAATGGCTTACACTTAGTCTTTCTATATTGGTGGGGAAATTAAAGGGTCAAACAACGTGTCTGTTAAAAGGTCACTGAGAGTCCCAACAAGGGAACAAGGAAATGTGTATCTCCTGAAGAGAAAAGCAGGAGAATGAATCTTTAAGGATTACAATAAAGGCCTATAACTTGGGTGATGGTTGCTCTCTGCCTCTAAACTCATAAATTAACTGTATCATTTTCCTACTGACTGTGCACAACTGAAGCTGTGTGATACAATTATAAATGGCTTCAAGCCACTTTGCAAAACAATATTTTAAGCCCTTCCAAAGGAGGAATTTAAACTTTTTGTTAATTGCACCACCCTTTTGATATGTGTCTGGTTATTGGGCTATCAAGAAAATTTTCCAAAAACATAAACAAAATAATATAGGAAAGGAAAAGAACTCTTATCTCCGGTATACATTTGATAGCCTGTAGAATTGTTAAATAAGCTTTCAGATGTTTTCTCAGGTATACCAGTATATCTACCTTTAGAAGCCCCACAATTTAATCAGTAAGAAAAGGGGATAGTGACAACAGCAAACAAACTCCATAAATTACATATAATTCCAAATTCACATCCTTTACAAGGCTGAATAAGACTTTGAATTACTCATTAAGGTTCACTAACCTTGGACATTGGCCAAGTTGGTAAATTTGACATCCCCTATGGTGGAATGGAAGTATATTTGCAGGCCATTCTGCATCAAAAATAATAGCTGAACCCTTAACTACATTTCAACATGTTCTTAAAGAGCTCTGGAATTGATGAGAAATGCAGAACATACTGATGTGGAATTTGGCAATGAGGCTTTTCAAGTCTCCCTTTTACATTTTGAAGGGCAATGTCAGCAATTACTTACTTGCTAAGGACTCCCTATTCATGTCCGAATGAGCCTAGATTCCACCCTGACAAATGATCCTCAATAAAATGTGTGGGGTGCCCACAGAAGCTAAAGCTATATAAAATAAATTGTAGCATTTCCTGGATTAAAAATCAGTACAAAAGGAGAGGCTGTTCCAGAGGGTAGAGGCTGCTACAGAGAAAGGTCGTGTATGGACTGCTGTTGATTTCACCCATGTGCAGGGTGGCACCTGCAGGAGCCCCTGTTCAGAAGAGCAAAGCTGTTGTGGAAGAGCATAGGGAGAGATGTGGCCCCGTAGGTATGCCAGACCAAGGCCATGAAGAGCTTTGTAAGTGCTAACCAATATCTTAAACTGAGCATGGTAACTAATAGGCAGCCAATGGAGTGACTGCAGGATGGGAATGATGTTCATGTACCTGCTCTCTCCTGATAACAATTGAGCTGCAGCATTTCGCACCATTTGAAGTCTCCTAACTAATTTGGATGGGAGATTTAGTGTATTACAATAGTCAAGTCTTGATGTTACTATAGCATGGATCCAGCTGGCCATGTCGGCCATGTTGAGGTAAGAAGCCATTTTCCAGGCTAAGGAGAGGTTGTAGAAAGCATTTTTTACAACTGCCGTAACTTGTTTTTCTAGTAATAGTGCTGGATCCAGTATAACCTTTGGGTTCTTAACTGAGTCTGCAAGGATCAAACTCCATTGAAAGTGGAGAGTACAATGTCCTTCAGGAATTCTGCCCTCTCAATAAGCATCATTTCCATCTTCTCTGGGTTCAGTTTCAATTTGTTCATTTTCAGCCATTTCTTCACAGGTGTCAGGCAGTGAACCAAGATTTCTACTGAATCTTGTGGAGTATTGGATAGCAAGATGAATATCTCCTCCAGTTTATCCTTGTAACTAGGGGTGTGCACCCGAAAAAGATTTGGGTTTCCCGCTTTGGGTTTATCCAAAGCGGGAAAACAATTCGGAATAACCCGAATCCCAAAGTGGCACGCCGCTTCGATCGGGTGTTTAAATTGCTTCAGTATGCTCCGTAAAGATTCAGGAATCTTTAGGAAGCACACCGAAGCTCAAAGCAACACTTTTCTTGTTGCTTGCAAGCGGCAAGAAAAGTGTTGCTTTAAACTTCCTGCCCCACCACTTTTTTCCCCGATGGGAAGAGGAGGAGGGAAGTAGCACAAAAAGGGTGGCTTTAACTTTCAAACACCCTGTGCTTTCTGACTGCTAACGGGGTGCTGCTGGACCTGTACCTCATGTTGGTTAAACAAGTGGCAGCAGTGGTAGGCAGGGATGCTTTTCACCAACTCCAAATGATGAGTCAGCTGTGGCCTTTCCAGGGTGGGAAAAATATTGTCACTGCGATATAAGCCCTGGTGACATCTAGAATAGATTACTACAATGCATTCTACATGGAGCAGCACTTGAAGACTGTTTGGAAGCTACAGTTGGTATAGCATGCTGTGGCCAGATTGTTGACTGGAGTGAGTCACAAGGACCGTAACATTCCAGTTTTATTTCATCTACACTGGCTTCCAATTTTCATCTGAGCTCAATACAAGGTGCTGGTATTGATCTTTTAAGTTCTGTATGGCTTAATATAGATCATCTTCATAGACCCTGCTTCAGGTGTCCCCAACATATGATGCTAGACAGTCAGTAACCTGAGAAAGGGCTTTCTCAGTCATGATGTCAAACTGTGAATGCTCTCCACAGGGAGATTCATTTGCCTCCCTCTATTATTGTCTGCTGCCAGAGAGTGAAGACTTTTTTTGTTTGGTTTGGTGTACCCCAACTAACTGTTATTGGCCCTCCTCCCTAGTTGTATTTTTATGTGTGTTTGTGTGATTATACCAGGTACCCCCACACCTTGTTTTAAATACTTTATTTTCAGTTTTAAAGATTTTACAAAACAGACTAAAATATAAAGCTTACGAAGTGACATTATCAAGAATTGAGTACAGGAATCAGATGAATAAAATTATGAGTAAAACCACATATAGTGAAGCCTTGGCATAACTAGAATTATGGTTTACAACAATTGAATTTGAGTATAATTTGCCCTAAATATATGAATGGTGGGTCTTCAGATTATTGCTAAAAAGCTATAAACAAATGTGTCGGTGGTTTTTGAGTGGTTGTTGGTTGTCATATAATTGTCATATATTCTTTAAAAAAGATTGAAATTTAGCATTATCAAGGGATTGAATCTCATCTGATATTTTTTCCATGATGAAAATAAACCACAATTTATTTTACCAAGCAGTCATTGGTGGCAAACCAGGTTTTTTCTATGGAGAAGCATTTTGGCTGCTGTTAAAAAGAGAAAAATTGATCTTTCCTGAAAGGTGGAATTGCAGTCTTCCCACAGATTCAGATGTATTACTTCAGGTTGCATGGGGACTGTATATTCTGTGATTATTATTTTTTTGCTCTGTAAGTTAATTTTTCTCCAATACATTTGAATTTGGGGACAATCCCACCAGCAGTGGGAGTACATTCCCTAAAAACCACATTTCTTCCAGCAATGAGATTGGGTATTGGGGTAGATACAATGTAATTGATAAGTGTCGTATACCATCTTGTTACGATTTTGAATAAAAGGATCTTGATGTTAATAATTTTTGTAGTAAGGGTTTTAGAGGTCCAGATTTTTCCCCACTGGATATCTGCTATGGTGAGGTTACAGATTTCATGCCATTTACTCCGGTATGACAATGGAGTTTTGTAACGGGATGGTTGCCCGTGTCTAAAACCAAGCTTCAACTTGCCAGGAGAAAGATGGATCTCTCTCTGGGAAGCCGAAAGCAGTTAGTCTTTAGACCTGTCAAACAGGTAAGTTCTTTGAACCAGCTGTATATCAGTACATTTATTTATATAGGGTTCAATATTGCTTTGCAACTCCTTATCAAACACACAGACACCAATCTAGAGTTTATTTCACTTTATTGAAAATACACCCTAGTTTTTTAATGAAGCAAGTAATCAAAATACAAATGGCTATTAATATGAATCCTATAACAACAGAACATAGAAAGGCAATAAGAAATAAGTTCACTAACATTTCTCAATAAATCCTAAGTTCAACATTGCTCAAAGTTTCTATGAAATACATAGGTAGAAATAGTTTCTCACCTAGATTCTCCCAAGAGATCTCTTCCATCAGTACCCTGCTTATTCTTTCTGTTTGCAATTATATACCTAATCATATGCAAATATTTAGGGTCTATTCACATGATAGCACAAACAAATATTGATTGGTTTGACACTTCACTGAATATTCATAATTTCATAGTACAGCCTTCCAATTAGTTAAAAAATTATGTCATAATCTGATCTGCAAGAGAATACTATAAATCTCTGACAAGTGTCAAGAAAAGGTTAAGTTGGGCGATCACCATTGGTTGAATCTCTGATAGAAGAACATCAATCTCGGTAGAGTCCACTATTTTAATTAATTGTCAAAGGATGAGAGCACACCTGCTGAATTACCTTACACGTAGAAAAAATACACTGAAAGTTCATGCAAAGTTTAAAAGTTCATCTAGAGAGTACAGAAGCTAGGCCTAGTATTGTTCAGTATTGATTATTGGCATATGATTTTAATCTATATTGGCATAACAGTTTTATCCCATTTTGTATTGAAGATTTCATAAATTTTGGAGATATGAACTTTGCATTGAATATTGCTTTGTTTTAATAATAACTCGAATTGTGTTAATTCTTGTTTGAGGCCTAGTCTCAAAGCTTCATACTGATTGGATCCAAATTGAACAATCTTATATTGGCAAATCCTGAGTCCTGATTCTCTAATAGGTGTTTAAGTTGAAGGTATTGGTACCATGGGAGTGTTATGTCGGAATCTTTTTCTAATTATGTTTTGTCTAATATATGGCCATGTTTGTGTCACTCAATCAATCTTGTTTTTTGGAGAGTTCTCCATGCTTTAAAAAAAATAGCTTCTTTGTCTGGTTTAAACCATGATTGGCCTAAGAGTCTCTCTAAATGAGACATCTGACACGAGAAGAACATATGTCAGGAGATGCAATGTTAGCTGGGAAAGGTAGTTTAAAAAGACAGAGCCAGCAGCAGGGCAAAGGCTTTGCTATACACTGGGGCTGTGTGAAGAGGCTGTGAAATGCCAGAAGGGAAACTTCAACCCATTATAACCTCTACAGGTCCAAACCTGGCTCTGGAAGGCAGCTCAAGCCCATTTTCATTTTCGCTGTCCTCTAGTTGTGATTCCACGCAGTTTTAGACTGGAAAGGTGAAATTGACAGAGCCTTCGGGGGCTCTGTCTTTTTAAACTATGTTTCCTGCCTAACATTGCATCTCCCTACATTTGACAAACATGCGCCGAGGCGTCTCATGTAGAAAGACTCTAAGGATGACATTGAGGAAATAATAGGAGCCAACCATTTCTTTTCCCTATTCCAGATTTTCAATGCTGTATATGGAAATTCATTTGAATCTTTGGCTGGGTTCCACATTGTATCTCTGACATTAGATTTGCCAATATAAGATTGTTCAATTTGGATCCAATCAGTATGAAGCTTTGACAGTGGCTACCTTAGCAGCCTGGGGCTGCACATGCCCCAATCATACGCTTCTCAGTTACCCACCAGTGGCAGGCAATCTCCTGGGGATTTGTCCCATTGCCCACCAATTTCTGGCAATCAGCAGGAGGCAGCAACCCCCCCGGAGATCGCCCCCACTGGCAGGCAGTTTGGGAAAGTGAGAACTGGGTGCGCTCCCACCAGGGTGCAATGTCACTTCCTGAGGTGGTGTCACGCTGACCCCGGGTGTAGCCAGAATTAGCCCTGTGCAAAGTGCAGCAGCATGCCTGTGGCCAGCATGATGATGTCATTTCCCAGAAGTAATGTCTTCATGCTCCGCCAGGAACGTGCTTGAGGAGCTCGGAACAGGTAAGTCTTCTCCTCCCCACCCCGCCCCCTGGGAGGGTATAGGAGCCTGGGAACTCCTGTGGGCCTGGCTGAGGTTGAGTTACCTGGAATACTGCAGGAGAAAGGTGAGTCAGCTGCACAGCAGGGGGTTGTGGCCCAGGGTTGAACATGGGTGTCAGCCACTGCTGTTCTGTCAGAGAAGTGGCACTGCAGGGCCTGGGACGGTGGCTGCTGCTGCAGGGCAGCACGGGGTGGGGGAGCAGGGGCGGAAAAGAGGGTGGTATGCTGGCCACTTTGTAATTTCACAGAAGCCAAATGCTAAAGTGTTACAGTTTTAAAGGATAGTCCTTGCATTTTTGATAGATTTTAGGTGGACAGATCTTTCCCCCCTCTTCCTAGCATAGTTTCTCTTCCTAGCATAGGTTTCCTGGCCTCTTCCTAGCATAGTTTTCCTGCTTTGGTGGAGCTGGTGTTAAAGTTTAGAAACTATTTTACATATTGGGTCACTGTTACTTTTTGCCCTGGATTGCTAGGGTATGTATTCAGAACAGGATAATAGTTCACTTAATTTAATATAAGTAAATATAAACATGGGAGTTTCTGAACGAGGGCTTGCCAACTTCCAGGTGGGGCCTGGAGATCTCATCGAATTACAACTGATCTCCAGACAAGGAGATAATGGCCCACTGAAGTCCCTCTTTTCCAAACCCCACTCTCCCCATGCTCCACCCCAAATCTCCAGGAATTTTCCAACCCAAATTTGGTAACCATAGTCTGAACCAGCATTTCAAATGCAAAAGATCCTGTATATCATGGATCCCCAACCTTTTTGAGCCTTCAGGCACCTTTGGAATTCTAACACAAGGTGGTGGGCGCAACTACAAACCGGCTGCTGAGGCAGTGGAGCAAAATATCAGGGAGTGGGGTTATGGATAACTTTAATAATAACTCTGCAACATTGCAGGCAGAAGCCCTGTGCCTTTTAAAATGAACATATTGTTGCCAGATCCCTTGACTCCCCCAGTGGAAGACTGGGGAGCCTGGCACCTTGCTGCTGTCTGGGTGCTAGCTTCCTGGCTTGCATGATGACATCACTTCCAGGAAGTGATATCATTGTGCGGGGTCAAAGGGTGACTCAGAGCGCTCCCACAGGCTGGACCGGCCCACTGCGGGCCACGATTCAGTTTGAAATGGGTCCGCTGCAGGGCATGTTTCAGCCCAAATTGGGCTGCTGTGAGCGTGGGGGTGCATCACCCCACCAGCCAAGTAAATGGGTGCAGGGGGAAGGGTGGGAGCAGGGGAATGGCACCCCTAAGTTAACATCTTTACATTGTTGTGGCAGCTGCTACCAAAGCAATTTCTAAAAAGTCTGCATAGCCAACCAGATTTACAGTGGCCCATCAGAAGCTCTATTAGGCAAAAACCCCACCTGACTCCAGTCCCTAAAAACACTTGGCAGGCATCATAACTCCACAGGCTCCATATTAAGAACCCAGCTGTACATACAGACAGGTCTTGCTTTGCGTACAGTACTATATTTCCAAGCTGAACTGTTCAAGATATCAATCCTAAATCAGAGAATACCTAAGAACAAACTAACAGAAATTGGCCTTATAGTTCATGGAAAGAGGAATAGCTTTGGTGTCAGTTGTTATATCCCAATCAGAAGAGTGAATGGTGTTTTTAACATCTGTGCCCCTCCCCCCAATTCATTTTTACAATAATCTTGGGTAGCCTTAATTGTTCTGATTTTACAGATGGAAATGAAACTTCAAGTTGAATATACGCAGATCGGAATTCTGTCAGGCAGAGGATGACCTGGACTGACTGCATCCTGTTACTTCATCCACCAAGCTCAAAAGCATCTTAGTTTCCCTAATTTTCAATGAAAGCATCTCAAAAGAGACTTTTGAAACTTCACACCAATTAGGGAAAAGCCAGTAGTGCATATCCTCCAGACATATCGCAACATCCCATTTGCAAGCTTCTGCAGATGGGCTCCTTTTGCCTAGGCTTGGCTCTCAAATGAGATCACTCCAACCGCGCTGAATAACGATGGTCCCTTTCACCCAGACCTATGAGATCATTGCAACCTTCTTGCTGCGTAAAATGATCACAATGCTGCTTTTCATTAACACGAGGAAGGAGGGAAAGGGAGATCATCAAAAGCACCAAGAGGCTGCAATTCTGTTAAGGTCAGAGATCTTATAAGGATCAAGTTTCACAGCTAACATGTTGGCGACAGTATCTAAGGTCAGGGAAACCATTATTGTCATGGGACAGCTTACTTTTCCTTTAGAGTATATTGAGGCCTGTTAATTGACAGTCAGTAAACATATCTTTGAGAAAAAAACGGGGCCACGCCTGTCAGTTGGAGAGCGGGGTCCTCCCTCTAAAGGAGCAGATGGCAGTCTGCCACATTTGGAGAGATGCAGAGAAGTTGAACCTTGCCACAAAGCACAGCCTTGATGTCCAGAAAACATCAGAGAGGTGGGGGTGGGCAAGAGGATGAGGCCTCTGTTTACTGGGGGAAATTCAGAGCCAGGTGAAAATACAATCCTCTCACACTAAAGATGTAAAGCACTGTGATAAGCGTTAGACAGAGGAATGTTTTAGTGTTTAGACTCAAAAAAGTAGTCCTAGTAGTCAACAGGAACAATATTTCTTTGGGACCTCACGAAGCTGTTTGTTTTCTCAGTGCCTCTTTCCTATTGGCCTTTTTGTGTACTTTTCAGCAGCCTACATTTACGTCGCCCTTTTCATTTTCCTCACAATAAATAAATGATGCCAAAGAGTTTCCTGGACTAGCCTTCTGCATGGCATGCATGTTAATGCCTCACACAATGGAGCCCAAGGGAGAGGATCTAGAATTTTCTGAGCCAATTGCCACAATAGAAGACAATATGGCTGTGGAGAAATGCAGTCAGTGTCACACTATTCTCACCTATAGACTACAATGTCTTATGGAGGTGGATAAACAGGTTTGGAGAGAGAGAGAGAGAGAGAGAGGCACCAATCCAGAAATTAACAGTGCAATCTTATGCAGAATTACTCTAGCCCAAGCTCATTGATTTAGACCACAGTAACTCTTCATAGGATTGCACTGAAAAGGAGAGTCACAAGGGCACAAAAAATGATGCTGTTCATTTTGTCTCAATGCTTTTTGAATCAAAGACCTTTCCTCTTAAAGTTAATAAAAAGTTTAAAATTTAAAAAAAGACTTTTCCTCAGTGGCAACTGAAAGCTTTTCTTAAAAGGAGTAGCATGTTTATAAAATAGCTTCTTAGAAATATGTTCAGTTGCTCATGAAGAAGTATCTTTGGCTTGATACTTCTTCGGTCGTACCAAAAGTATTGGTTTTGTTAACCTTTCAGTCTCTCTGTATGTTCTGTTTCTAAACTGGTTTCCACCAGGGACTCCTGAAGGAAATGGGATATAACTATCAACCATAGTTGATAGACATATTGTATGTATACTCAATTAGTAAAAAAGCGTAGATGACTGGGGAGGGCAATGGCAAACCACCCACATCCTGGATACCTTGGTCATCCGCAAAGCAAACTTTCAGTTAGGTCACAAGGTCTACAGGAAACCAACTCACACTGATCGGTACTTACACAAAAACTCCAATCACCACCCCCGACAGAAAAGAGGCATAATGAAAACATTAGTGGATCGTGCAAGACGGATATGTGAGCCGCGCTTTCTCAATGAGGAAATTAATCATCTAAACCACGCACTTCAGGCAAATGGCTACTCCAGAAATGAAATCCGAAGAGCAATCAAACCCAGGATGAATCAAACAACCAAGGAAAAACAGTCACCTACAGGAAAAGTGTTTTTGCCATATATCAAAGGAATTACTGATCAGATGGGAAAGCTTATGGAAAAGCATAACCTTCAAGCAGTATTCAGACCCACCCGAAAAATACAACAGATGCTACGATCAGCAAAAGACAGCAGAGACCCCCTCACCTCTGCAGGAGTATACCGTATACCCTGCAGCTGTGGACAAGTTTACATCGGGACCACAAAGCGTAGCATCCAGACAAGAATAAAAGAACATGAAAGACACTGCAGACTTGGACAGCCTGAAAAATCAGCAGTGGCTGAACATAGCCTAACTCAAACAGGGCACAGTATCTTATTCCAGGACACCAAAATACTGGACAACACTTCCAACTACTTTGTCAGACTGCACAGGGAAGCCATTGAAATTCACAAGCATAAGCAAAACTTCAACAGGAAAGAAGAAACCTTAAGAATGAACAGAGCATGGGCTCCAGTTCTGAAAAACACCAGGCCAACAAAACACTCCACACCCGACAATAGCCCTGCAGAGAAGATTAGCACATCAAGCACCAATCCATATGCAAAAGAACCTCCTCAGGTTACAGTGAAGCCTCCCGCCATTAGCATTCCACACCCTGGGAAACTCTTACAGAATGACTCAGCTCAACCCCACCCCTCCTGAGTAGATACAAATGACCTACATCTTTTCCACACTGTGACACTGAGAGATCTCTGTCTTTTGGTGCTACACCTCTGAAGATGCCAGCCACAGCTGCTGGCGAAACGTCAGGAACTACAATGCCAAGACCACGGCAATACAGCCCGGAAAACCCCCAACAACCATCGTTCTCCGGCCGTGAAAGCCTTCGACAATACATCACCCCGTAAAAAGTCTGCCAAGAAAACGTCATGATGTGACGTCTCCCTAATGGGTCAGTAATGACTCAGTGCTTGCTCAGGGGACTACCTTTACCTTTACCTACTCAATTAGTAATTAACATAATGAGATAGACAGTTAGTGCAAATTTCTAGCTCGAACAAAGACACAATCACCTGATGATGGATGTCAGAATAATAAAGGGCAGGTTCCAATCATCGACTCTGTTATCTTTCCCCTCTGCAGGTAAGCACATGGAGATCCCTGAATATAGACAGTGTGAGTGCAAATGACTCGAACAGCAATACGAACAAAAAAAAAGCCACAAACACCCCAATTTACTGTTCACGAACATGCTGTTCATGAGGCCTCATTCTAAATGGACAGGTGGTCATTGTAAGCCTTGTTCATTACTGTTCGTCTTGCTGTTCGCCAAGCCTGACAGTCTGGCACCTGCAATCAATTCCCTTGGCAACTTAGGCAGGGATTGTCTGAACTCCTGCTATTATCCTGGAAACCCCAATCTAAGCCCAATTTAGCTTGATAGGCAGGTCTTCCTTTCAAGTGTGGAGCTCCAAATTTGTTACAAGGGAGCAAAGACCAGGGGGAAGGGGGGCTCCCAGCTCTGGCTTTGCAGACAGTGGAGAGACAGCTGCTGTTGGCATTCTTATAGAGTGCATTGGAGCTTGAATTTTCTTTGTGTGTGGTGGGATAGGGATCTACCCCTTCAAGTTCCAGGGCTGCTGCCAGGCTCTGGGCCAAGCTATTATTTATTATTGGTACCTTTCCTGCTGCCTGCTCAGGTCAGGTTTCTGGGAGTGGTGCAGTAGGGATCTACCCCTTCAAGTTCCAGGGCTGCTGCCAGGCTCTGGGCCAAACTATTATTTATTATTGGTACCTTTCCTGCTGCCTGCTCAGGTCAGGTTTCTGGGAGTGGTGCAGTAGGGATCTACCCCTTCAAGTTCCAGGGCTGCTGCCAGGCTCTGGGCCAAACTATTATTTATTATTGGTACCTTTCCTGCTGCCTGCTCAGGTCAGGTTTCTGGGAGTGGTGCAGTAGGGATCTTGACATGGATGATGGCTGGAGAAGAGCCTGCTGGCCCCCACGAACAGCCAACCATGAACATGTTCATGAACAGGGCCATGTTCATGGTTGTTCATGAGTCCCTGTTCGTGGATGGCAATGAACAACGAACATCATGTTCATTTTTTTCCTGTTCATGCCCATCTCTACAAATGACTACTATGTCTCCAGCTCATCCAGCTACATCAGAGATTCACAAAGAGGAGATGCTCCTTTAGTTCCTGGAGGAACAGGTTCTCTTGAATCTTGATTTTCTCTCCTCCTCAAACATCATCTCTTTCTCCTCCTGTTTTCCCTCACATTCCAGTGAGTTATTCCAGGGCTTTCTTGTAGTTTCCTGTGTCTTTAACAGTTGAAGTGCCATGCCAAATCTTAGCTGATGTAGAAAGAGAGATTTTAGCTACATCAGGACCCTCTTAATCCCTGGAACTTATGCACACATCTCTCCAAATGCCCCATTGGTCTTGTTCCATTATTTTAAGATCATATTAATATACATCGGCTAGGTTATTTGAGAGCCAACTAAATACAACACTGGAGATCTATATTCAGGATTTCCTGCAGGGGTTTTTAAACACCTATAGGGAAGAAGAGACAAATAACAGGGCCAAGGTGTTGGGGAAAGGGGTCAATTATTTCCTTCTGTGTTGTTTTTCCCATCTAATTTCTGTATCTAATTAAGGTCCGTACGGATATGTTCATCACTAAATAACTGAAATATTACTTGAATGTGTGAAACAGTCATTGCAGATCAAAGTGTATCCCGTAACAGCTTCTCAAGAACAATGTTTTGCTAGATAGGCAATTCAAATATTCATCTGGGAATCTCTGGCTCAGTCGTAGAACACCAGTGTTCCATCCAAAAAAGAGAGAGAAGAAATTAATAAGTAAAATTATGGAAGACAGCAAGGAGTTGTTTGATCAAGATGCAATTGGGAGAGCATTCTATAAATACTATGCGAAATTGTATCAGAAAAAACCTATTGATATTAGACTAATTGATGAGTACTTTCTAAAGATAACCTTACCAACGTTACCTGATAAACTGAAAGATAGATTGAATGCCAAAATTAAAATAACAGAAATAATGGAAGCGATACAGGCAACAAAAATGGGTAAGGCACCTGGACCAGATGGAATATCGGCTAATTTTTATAAAGTAATGGCTGATGAATTGATACAATTGTTGCAAAGAGTAATGAATGGAATATTAGAAGGAGAGGGAGTACCGGAAACATGGAATGAGGCAAACATTACATTGATACCAAAAGAAACCCAAGATTTAACGAATGTTAAAAATTATAGACCGATATCTCTAACAAACAATGACTATAAGATATTTGCTAAAGTATTGGAGGAAAGACTTAAAACTTGGTTGACGGAGTTTATTGCAGAAGAACAGGCAGGTTTTTTGCCGGAGAGAAAGATAAAAGACAATTTAAGAGTAGTACCGAATGCCATTGAATATTATGATAAACATCCGGGGAAGGAGGTTGGCTTTTTTTTTGTTGATGCAGAAAAGGCTTTTGACAATTTAAATTGGGACTTTATGTTTGCTACAATGGAAAAGATGCAGATGGGTAAGATGTTTATCCAAGCAGTAAGGGCAATATATAAAGACCAATGCGCAGCTATTGTGGTAAATAGTGACTTAACAAAAAAACTGGAAATAAGGAAGGGGACGAGACAAGGGTGTCCACTCTCTCCACTGTTATTTGTGATGGTATTAGAAATTCTACTTAGACAGATAAGTGAAGACGATATGATAAGAGGACTGAAAATAAAAGGTCATTCCTATAAAGTGAGAGCCTTTGCCAATGATGTGATGGTGATAGTTGAAGATCCAATTCAAAATATGCCAAGATTACTGGGAAAAATAAAAGAATTTGGTGACCTTGCAGGATTTTATATTAATAAGAATAAATCAAAGTTACTATGTAAAAATATGACTAAACAAAAACAACAAGAATTGATGGAGATAACGAACTGTGAGGTGGTGCATAAAACAAAATATCTAGGCATCGAACTAACTGTGAAGAACATTGATTTATTTAAAAACAATTACGACAAGCTATGGCAACAGATAGATAAAGATATGTTGAAATGGAATAAATTGAATCTGTCATGGCTGGGTCGTATTGCTGCAATTAAGATGAACGTACTTCCAAGGATAATGTTTTTGATGCAAACAATACCAATTGTGAAAGATAATAAGCAGTTTGATAAATGGCAAAGGAAGATTTTGAGCTTTGTTTGGGCAGGGAAGAAGCCTAGAGTGAAAATGAAAGTGTTATATGACGCCAAGGAAAGAAGTGGATCACAATTACCAAATTTACAACTTTATCATGAAGCCATT